>NC_046284.1:29168468-30368468 GCF_004115265.2 Rhinolophus ferrumequinum | reverse complement strand
CAAAATATCTGAAGTGTGAATTGAGGTGAACAGGGGAGGAAGGAAGTGAGAAGAGCAGAGACGCCTGTCCTAGATACAGACCAGAGCTCACTGTGGTCGTCAGGAGAGGGGGGCATATTCAGGCTGCAGGTGAATCTCTGTGGCATCTAGCATTCCTGTCTGAGTGATTAGCATATGAGATATGACAATTAAGTTTGTGAACTTATCCTAGAAAAAGTGCTACATACCTCATTGTTGACTATCACTAGAGTCACCTTCAAAGTACTCCCTCGGGAAGCTATGCACCAATGCCAGTGCCTAGTCCACCCTTCAAAGCAATTTTGGAACTGTTTTTGTGGAATGCCATCAGAGCTGTCATCATATTACCCTTGATATCATGAATGTCATCAAAATGTCTTCCTTTCAATATTTCCTCTATCTTCAGGTAAAGAAAGAAGTCATTGGGTGCCAGATGAGGTGAGTAGGGACGGCGTTCTAATACAGTTATTTATTTCCTGGCTAAAAACTCCCTCACAGATAGTGCCGTATGAGCTGGTACATTCTCATGATGCAAGAGCCATGAATTGTTGGTGAAAAATTCAGGTCATTTTCATCTAACTTTTTCAAGCAGCCTTTTCAGTACTTCCAAATGGTAAACTTGGTTAACTGTTTGTCTAGCTCGTACAAATTCATAATGAATAATCCCTTTGATATCAAAAAAGTTTAGCAACATCATTTTGACTCTTGATTTGGACTGAAAACTGTTTTGATTGTGGAGAATTGGCTGACTTCCATTGTGCATTTTGACGCTTTGTTTCAGGGTTGCATTGGTACACCCTTGTTTCATCATCATTGATATCATGGCCCAAAATATTGTCTTGCCTCTCCAAAAGATCTTGGCAAACTTCGACTCTCCTTTGCTTTTCTTCATTGGCACAATTTTTACACACACATTTCTTATGCCAAGATTTTCAGTTAAGATTTTCCTAACTTTTCTCTATCGATGTTTACTTGGTCAGCTATGCGTCTCACAGTCAGCTGATAATTTTGACATACAATTCAATGAATTTTTGCAATTTTTTTCTTTTATTTCTTTTTTGAATTTTTGCAGTGTTTTAATCAGTTCTGCTTGTTACTGGCCACCCTGACCTCTCTTCATCAGTGACACATTCTCTCTCCTCAGAAAAATGTTTAATCCATTTGCACACTGCCATTTCCTTCATGGCATTATCCCCATAAACTGAAATTAACATGTCCCTGATTTCACTTCCATTCTTGTCAAGTTTAACAAGAAATTTAATGTTTGTTCATTGTTCTAATTCAAGTTCAGACATTCTTGTGACAGCACACAAAAACACACAGCAACAATAATGAACGCCACTCAACAAGACACCACCACGTGTCAACATGAACACAGCTGTGAGATACTGATATATCAAGGTTATGAAAAACCTTACTGTGCTGTTTGTACAGTGCTGCCAAAGTAAACACACAGTGGCAAGTTTGCAAACGTCGTTATCAGACCTCATATAATCACTGAACCCAGTAATCAGGGCAGAGACCAAATAGAGAAGTGTGATAGCTGTGTTCTAGCAGCCACCATCGCCAGGTAGAAAGCAAAGCAACAGAGCCATTCTGCCTCCCCCCACCCTTCCAATAGTCATCTCACCACACTATTCCAGAGATATCTGTGGGCCCCAAAAGAAACTGTAGCAGTGACAATTGGGTTACAAAGCAGAATTTCTATAGCCCTAAGAAGTGGAGAGACAGTTCCAGAGTGGCAGACACATAATGTGATGAATCCCAGTGACTGGGTGGAGATACAGAAGTGAGGGAGCTGAGGTCTGACAGTCACAATTACTAGCAAGAGAACAAAACCACAAACACACTAGTGGTCTCTCCCAGCTCACCCTACCCCCAACCTTTGCAGCTGATTCTAGTGAGGGCACTTGGGACTGTTTGGTCAGTGCAGCACTGCATCTGGCTGCATGGGCAGCATTGGGATTTCAGGCACTCAGAACCTCATTGTGAATCACAGGGGTGGTGTGCTGAGACCAAGGAAACATGGTCACCAGGAGATGCCCACCTCCCCATGGAATACAAGCCATCTTCCACCCTCCAGCTGAGATCCCAGAAGGCATCTAAATCAGTGCAAGAGAAAATAAAATGCTCCAGTGCCAACCAACTACTGGAAAACAGCAGAAACACCTCTTCTTCTCAACCTGCTATAGAGTTCACTCCCACAGATGCCTAGACAAGGAAAGAATCCATCAACTAGGATGAACAACCAAGGTAACAAGGCAGCTCAGAAAGAAAATGAAAAATCTCCAGAAAATAGACTTATAGACATGGGAATATGTGACTTAAATGACAAAGAGCTGACACAAAGTTCTTTGTCTTTAAATGACAAAGAACTGTGACTTAAATGACAAAGAACTGACACAACTAACACTTCTGAAAAAACTCACTGAGATGCAAGAACTGAGATAAGCAATTTAGTGAATTCAGAAATAAAATCAATGACCAAAAGGAATACTTTACCAAAGAGACTAAAACTTTAACAGAGAATCAAATAGAAATTCTGGACCTGAAGGACTCAATACAAGGGGTGAAAAATGAAATAATGAGCTTGGGAATAAAGCTGACCAGATGGAGAAAAGAAATAGTGATGTCAAAGACAGATATGTAGAAATGACACACATGGAAAAAGAGAGATTTGACAGATAAAACAAATGAAAGAACTCTACAAGAACTAAATGACTCCACCAGAAAGAGCAATATAAGAATAATGAGTATGCAAGAAGAAGATAGCAAGAAGAGAACAGAAAGCCTATTCAAACAAATAGTTGACAGGAACTTTCCAAACTTATGGAAAGAACTGGATCCATGAATTCAAGAAGCAAAGAGAACACCTAATTATCTCAATCAAAAAATCACTTCATAGACTGTGTAGATGCCTGACCACTGCACCATACACCTGAAACTGAAGTAGAATAATATTGAATGTCAACTATAATTATACACACACACACACACACACACACACACACACACACACAGACAAGTTCTGAAAATTAGGTTCCCAAACTCATCCTAGAAACAGTGCTACATACCTCATTGCTGAATATCACTACAGTCACCATTGAAGTACTCCCCTTGGGAAGCTATGCACTGATGCCAGTGCCTAGTCCATCATTCAAAGCAATTTTGGAACTGTTTTTCTGGAATGGCCATCAGAGCTGTTGTATTACACCTGATGTCCTGAATGTCATCAAAATATCTTCCTTTCAATATTTTCTTTATCTTTGGATAAAGGAAGAAGTCATTGGTAGCCAGATCAGGTGAGTAAGGAAGGTGTTCCTATACAGTTATTTGTTTCCTGGCTTAAAACTCCCTCACAGACAGTACCATGTGAGCTGGAAAATTGTCGTCATACAAGAACCGTGAATTGTTGGCAAAAATTTCAGATCACCTAACTTTTTCACACAGCCTTTTCAGCACTTCCAAATAGTAAACTTGGTTAATTGTCTAGTTGGTACAAATTCACAGTGAGTAATCCCTCTGATTTCAAAAAAGATTAGTAACACCATTGCAACAAGTTCGCAAATGTAATTGTCAGGCCTTGTATGTGTGTGTGTGCACACACACAGTCACAGGATGTAAAATACACACACACATAATCACAGGATGTAAAGTATAGCATAGGGAATATAGTCATTGGTATCGTCACAGTTATATATAATGTCAGAGGGGTAGTAGATTGGGGGAAGGTTATAACTTTGTGACAGGTGTAAATGTCTAACTATTATGTAGCTTTGTACAGCTGAAAGTAATAAAAAATAAGGCCTTCTTCAAGGCACATCACATAAAACTGTCAAAAATGAAAGACAAAGCAGCCAGAAAAAAGATGGTGACCTATAAATGAAATCCCATTAGATTATCATTGGCTTTTCCAGCAGGAACTCTACAAGCTAGTGGAGGAATAGAACCAAATAGTCAAACTGCTGAAATAGAGAAATTACCAACTTAGAATAATAAATTTAGCAAATTTATCTTTTAGGTATTAAGGAGAAATAAACACCTTGATAGATACACAAAAGCTGAGGGAATTTCCCACCACAAGGCTTACATTACAGGAAATACCAAAGGGAGTTATCTACCTGATTCAAAAATACAAAAGTATACCAAACTATGAGTAACATAACTAATGGACAGAAGCAGGAAATAGCAACCCCTATTCAGAATAGGGCATTATACACTTAAATGTAACATAAAGGTTAAAGAAGGTAAAAACATAAAACAGAAAAACAGATGAAGACAATTGCTACTGCAACTCAGAAATGAACTCACAGCATAAATATGGATAATTTGTGACAACGAAAACATAAAAGAGAAGAAGGTAAAGGTCTGAATTTGCAAAGGGAAATGGAGATAAGACGCATGCTGAAGAAAAAGGACTACTGTATATATGAAACTTTCTTTTACATGAACTAAATGGTAACCATGCAAATAAAATCCAGAAATGAGACATATAAAAAAGAGGAAACACAAGGAAAAAAATCATAGAATACTACCACACTAAAATAACAGACAGGGGGCCGGCCCGGTGGCTCAGGCGGTTAGAGCTCCATGCTCCTAACTCCAAAGGCTGCCAGTTCGATTGCCACATGGGCCAGTGGGCCCTCAACCACAAGTCTGCCAGTCCAATTCCTTGCACCCCACAAGGGATGGTGGGCAGCTCCCCCTGCAACTAAAATTGAACACGGCACCTTGAACTGAGCTGCCACTGAGCTCCCAGATGGCTCAGTTGGTTGGAGGGTGTCCTCTCAACCACAAGGTTGCCGGTTTGACTCCCGCTAGGGATGGTGGGCTGTGCCTCCTGCAACGAGCAACGGCAATTGGACCTGGAGCTGAGCTGCGCCCTCCACAGCTAAGACTGAAAGGACAACAACTTGACTTGGAAAAACGTCTTGTAAATACACACTGTTCCCCAATAAAGTCCTGTTCCCCTTCCCCAATAAAAATCTTAAAAAAAATAATAATAAGAGACAGAACCACAAAGGCAAAGAAACAATGGAGACCCTGAGCTACCAGAAAACAAAAGATAAAATAGGTACAGGAAATTCTCATGTATCAATAATCACCCTAAATGTAAATGGCCTGAACTCACCAATAAAAAGGCACAGACTAGCAGATTAGGTCAAAAAACAAAACCCAACACTACACTGCCTTCAAGAGATACATCTCACCCACAAGGACAAATATAGACTCAAAGTGAAAGGGTGGAAAATGACACTCCATGCAAATGGCATCCAGGGAAAGGAGGGTGTAAACACACTTATGTCTGGTGTAATGGACTTCAATGTAAAACAGGTAACAAGAAACAAAGATGGACATTTAATAATAAAGGGGACAATACGTCAAGAAGACATAACACTTAATATATATGCTCCCAATCAGACAGCACAAAATATCTAAAGCAACTACTAACAGAACTAAATGGTGAAACTGACAAAAACACAATTATAGTAGGGGATCTAAATATGCCATTGACAGCTATGGATAGATCATCCAAACAGAAAATCAATAAGGAAATATCAGCCTTAAATGACATATTAGACTAAATGGACATAATTGATGTCACAGAGCCTCACATCTGAGAACACCAGACTACACATTCTTTTCTAGGGTTCATGGAACATTCTCAAGGATAGATCATATGTTGGGACGCGAAACAAGCCTCCACAAATTTAAGAAGATTGAAATCATACCAAGCACATTCTCCGACCACAATGCTTTGAAAGTGGAGATCAACTACAAAAAGATAGCGGGAAGAAACACAAATTTGGAGATTAAACATGAATGTGGAGATTAAACAGCATGCTTTTAAAGAACAACTGGGTCAAAGAATAAGAGGATAGATTAAGAAGATACATAAAAACAAATGAGAATGAAAATAAATCATATCAAAATTATTGGGATGTTGTGAAAGCAGTATTAAGACGGAAATTTATTTCATTACAGGCGTATCTCAAGAAAAAAGAAAAACCCCAAATAAATAACCTAACATTATATCTGAAGGAACTAGAAAAAGAAGAAGAAATGAAACCCAAAGTCAGCAGAAGGAATGAAATACTACAAATTAGAACAGAGTAAAAAGAAACAGAGAACAAAGAGACAATAGGAAAAAGTAATTCAACGAAGAGATGGTTGTTTCAAAAGATTAATAAAATTCAGTAGACTCACTAAGAAAAAAAAAGAAAAGTCACAAATAAAATCAGAAATTGAGGAGAATGACATACACCACAGAAATACAAAAGGATCATATGAGAATACTACGAAGGACTATATGCCTCGAAATTAAATAACCTAGAAGAAATGGACAATTTCTTAGAAATATATAACCTTACTAGACTGAATCAAGAGGAATTGGAAAATCTAAATAGACTGATCAACAGTAAAGATATTGAAACAATCATCAAAAACTTCCCCAAAAGCAAAAGTCCTGAGCAGATGGCTTCAGTGCTGAATTCTACCAAACATTCAGAGATGATTTAATACTTGTCCTCCTCAAACGCTTCCAAAAAATTGAAGAGGCAATACTTTCTAAATCATAGTATGAGGTCAACATTACCGTGATACCAAAACCTTGTAAGGATAACATACACACACAAAAACACTACAGACTAATATTTCTGATGACTGCAGATGGAAAAATCCTAAACAAAATATTAGCAAATTGAATACAGCAATCGATTAAAAAGATTTACATCACAATCAAGTGGGGTTCATTCCAAGGGTACAAGGATGGTTCAGCATACAGAAATCAATAAACATAATACCCTACATAAACATAATAAAGGAAAAAAAATCATATGATCCTATCAATATATGCAGAAAAAGCATTTGACAAAATACAGTATCCATTTATAATTTAAATGCTTAATAAACGGGTATAGAAAGAAAGTACCTCAACATAATAAAAGGCATATACAACAAACCCTCAGCTAATATAATACTTAATGGTGGAAAACTGAGAGCTTTTCATCTAAGATCAGGAACAAGACAAGGATACCCACCGTCACCACTGTTATTCAACATAGAATTGGAAGTCCTAGCCTGAGAAATTAGGCAAAATAAAGAAATAAAAGTTATCCAAATTGGGAATGAAGTAGTCAAATTGTCACTATTTGCAAATGACATGATTTTTTATATAGAAAACTCTGAAGACTCCACTAAAAATCTGTTAGAAACAATAAGTACTGCAAATTTGCAGTGTACAAAATCAATGCATAAAAATCCATTATGTTCCTATATACTGACAATGAAATTTCAGAAAACAATATGTAAAAAACAATTTATTTTGCAATTGCAAAAAAAAAAAGAAATAAAATAGCTTGGAATAAACTTAACAAAGGATGTGAAGGACCTATACATTGAGAACTATAAGACATTCTTAAAAGAAATTAAAGAAGACACAAAGAAATGGAAAGATACTCTGTGTTTATGGATTGGAAGAATCAACATAGCTGAAATGGTCATATTACCCAAAGCAATATACAGATTTAATGCAAGCCCCATCAAAATCCCAACAGCATTTTTTAAAGAAATAGAACAACAACAAAAAAATCATCATATTTGTATAGAATCACAAAAGATCCCAAACAGCCAAAGCAGCCCTAAGGGAAAAAAAAAAAAAAAAGAAAGAAAAACAAGACCCTGGTATCATAGGCCCTGATTTCAAATTACACTACAAAGCAACAGTAATCAAAACAACATGGAATTGGCAGAAAAAGAGACACACATACCAATGGAATAGAATTGAGAACCCAGAAATATATATATATATATATATATATATATATATATATATATATATATATATATATATCCAAATACTTTTTGACAAAGGAGCAAAAAGCATATAATGGAGAAAAGAAAGCCTCTTCAAAAAATGGTGCTCAGAAAATTGGAAAGCCACATGCAAAAGAATCAAGCTAGATTGCTATCTGTCACCATACATCAAAATTAACTGAAAATGAATCAAAGTGCTAAATATAAGTCCTGGAATAATACATTGCATAGAAGAAAAATTGTTTACTAAACTTATGGACCTTCGGTTTAGAGAGAAGTTTATGAATGTGACATCAAAGGCAAGGAAAACAGAAGTAAAAATAAATGAATTGGACTGTACAAATTAAAAATCCTCTGTACAGCAAAAGAAACTATTAACAAAACAAAGAAACAACCAACTGAATCAGAGTTATTTGCAAATAACACCTCCAATAAGAGGCTAACATCCAAGCTTTATAAAGAACTCATGCAACTCAAAACAAAACAAAAAAAAAAAAACAAACAATCCAACTAAAAACATGGCAAAGGATCAGAACAGATACTTCTCCCAAGACGACATACAAATGCCCAAAATATGAGATTTTCAACTTTTCATTCTGTAAGGTTGAAGTAGATTAAGTCACTCTGTTGTAAAAAACACTAGGCAACTAGGATGACAACTCTAACTGATTATACTGGTCATTTTGATGCTCCTTCTTCTTCTTTTTTTTTTTTAATTTTATTTATTGGGCTGACAATTGTTAGTAAAATTACATAGATTTCAGGTGTACAATTCTGCATTACATCATCTATAAATCCCATTGTGTGTTCACCACCCAGAGATAGTTCTCCTTCCATCACCATATGTTTGATCCCCTTACCCTCATCTCCCACCCCCCAACCCCCTTACCCTCTGGTAACCACTAAACTATTGTCTGTGTCTATGAGTTCTTGTTTCTCATTTGTTTGTCTTGTTCTTTTGTTGTTTTTGGTTTATATACCACATATCAGTGAAATCATATGGTTCTCTGCTTTTTCTGTCTGACTTATTTCGCTTAGCATCATACTCTCAAGATCCATCAATGTTGTCACAAATGTTCCTATATCATCTTTCCTTACCGCCGAATAGTATTCCATTGTGTATATATACTACAACATCTTTATCCATGAATCTATCGGAGGACATTTTGGTTGTTTCCATGTCTTGGTCACCGTAAACAAAGCTGCAATGAACATTGGAACACACTTGTCTTTATGTATAAATGTTTTCAGATTTTTGGTGTAGATACCAAGGAGAGGGATTGCTGGGTCATATGGTAATTCTATTCGTAATTTTTTGAGGAACCTCCACACTGCCTTCCATAATGGCTGCACCAGTCTGCATTCCCACCAACAGTGTATGAGGGTTCCTTTTTCTCCACAGCCTCTCCAACACTTGTTACTATTCGTCTTGTTGATGATAGCCATTCTGACTGGGGTGAGGTGGTATCTCATTTTGGTTTTTATTTGCATTTCTGTGATGATTAGTGATGTTGAGCATTTTTTCATATGTCTATTTGCCATTTGTATGTCCTCTTTGGAGAAATATTTCTTCAGGTCCTCGGCCCATTTTTCAATTGGGTTATTTGTTTTTTTGTTGATGAGTGTCATGAGTTCCTTTTATGTTTTGGATATTAGCCTCTTATCAGAAGCACTGTTTGCAAAAATCTTCTCCCATTCAGTTGGTTCCCTCTTTATTTTATCGAGGGTTTCTTTTGCTGTGCAGAAGATTTTAAGTTTCATATAGTCCCATTTGTTTATTTTAGCTTTTACTTCCTTTGCCTTTGCAGTCAAATTCATAAAATGCTCCTTGAATCCAAGGTCCATAAGTTTAGTACCTATGTTTTCTTCTATGCGGTTTATTGTGTCAGGTCTTATGCTTAAGTCTTTGATCCATTTTGAATTAATTTTGGTACATGGTGAAAGGTAGCAGTCCAGTTTCAGTCTTTTGCACGTGGCTATCCAATTCTCCCAGCACCATTTATTGAAGAGGCTATCTTTCCTCCATTGTATGTTTTTAGCTTCTTTGTCAAAAATTATCTGTCCATATATATGTGGTTTTATTTCTGGGTGCTCAATTCTATTCCATTGGTCTATGTGTTTGTTTTTCTCCCAATACCATGCTGTTTTGATTATTGTAGCCATGTAGTACAAGCTAAACTCAGGGAGTGTGATACCTCCAGTATTGTTCTTTTTTCTTAAGATTGCTTTGGCTATTCGGGGTCTTTGGTTGTTCCAAACAAATCTGATGATTTTTTTGTTCTGTTTCTTTAAAAAATGCCATTGGGATTTTGATGGGGATTGCATTAAATCTGTATATTGCTTTGGGTAATATGGCCATTTTAACTATGTTGATGCTTCCAATCCATGAGCATGGAATATCTTACCATTTCTTTATGTCTTCTTCAATTTCTTTCAAAAATATCTTATAGTTTTCAGGATATAGGTCCTTCACATCCTTGGTTAAGTTTATTCCTAAGTATTTTATTCTTTTTGTCCTATTAGCTTCTTAAGGGAAGGAACCATGATTTAAACATTTCTCTATCCTCAGGGCTCAGCAGAGTGTTTCACACAAACCCTCAGCAAAGGTTTATTCCACATTTATTCTAAAATATAGAATAAAGTATGAATATATCTCATGCTTATCATCAACTCTCTCCCAATAAACCCTAAACTCTGCAAGATACTTCTTATCTTGAATTATGAAGTATCTGAGAAATCCCACTTAGAGTTAGTTATGTTAACAAAAATGTTTGTATATGAAATACATAAATACTGCCTGTCAGAGAAAGCATATAATATCAATATAACTTTTTCCAATTTTATTGAGGTATTATTGACAGATAAAATTGTAATACATTTACAATGCATAACATGAAGATTTTATATATATATATACATTGAGAAAGGATTCCCACCATTGAGAAAATAACTCTTTTCTTGATAATTTACATTGCTTAAGAAGGACCAAAGCCTTGGAAGACAAACAGATAGTGGTTTGTATACTGGTTGCACTGTTACAAACTGTGCAATCTGAAGTAAGTTATTAAACCTCTCTAAGTCTGTTTCTTCACACATAAAATATGGTTAATAATGTTCACCTCAGATAGCTAAATAACATATGAAAGCTCATTGGGGTATAAATAACAGCATAGATCAAATATTCAGATACAACTGAATATTTGAGTTTCTAACATCTATGTTTTCTTACTATATTTTCTTTCTTACTATCCATAGTGTTGTTAATAAGGTGTGTTTAATTAAAATGAAATCATCTGATAAATGATGTTTGTGTCTGACAAGAACACGTAGCTGTTTGGAGACAAATGATAAGTTCTTGATTGGCACTATATTTTAGTATCAGCATCGCTGTGTTTGGAGACAGAAAATCTACATTAGAATCCTGGCTCTTCCACTTTCTAACTCTGTTACTTTGGAGAAGTACTTTAATCTCTCTGAGTTTTACATTCCACACCTCTAAAATGAGGATAAAAATATCTACCTTACCTGCTTCTAAGGTTGTTCTGAGAAACAAATGAAATAATGAGTGAGAAAATACTTCATAAAGTGTCAAGAACCATGAATCTACTAAGTATCTATTATCACTGCTTTCCCTGTGTTAGATTTGAATTGGTAGCTATGTTCATTGATTTGTCATAAGCAGTTATTTAGTGGTTAAGAGAACTGACTGAGACTAATGACAGAAACTGCTCACACGTCATCTACAATGATAAATTTTTATTTCAGCGTCTAACATAGATATGATATGTGACATTGAAGAAATAAATTATTTTTCATTTCCCAGTTCTCAAAATGAGAGCAAGAACAGCTCCAATTAATGCAGGTCAATATGAGAATTGCAAATGTGATGACATCTAATGAGATACTGGATTAAGAGGAATGCTGTAATTGTGAATGTGTCAGGGTGTTTCCCATTGTCAATGAGGATTTTTCATTATCCAATCTATTAATTTGATTAAGAAGAGCATTGAGTCAGATTTTCCCCTCCTGTGAAACTATTATGTTAGCACTTTACTAAACGGGACTGTAATAGTTCCAAAATGTCAACATAAATAGCTCACTCTCAGGGTTATTACTTGTCTATTGTAAGAATCTGGCTTCTTAATTCATGATAGAACACCCCAAGAATGAACCCTTAAAATTCACTATAAGATATTTATCCAAATGTATAACCATTTACAATTAGAATTGACATTAATAGTTGCCATACATAATGTCTTTAAACTTGAGTGATATGTTAAAGCTCAAAGAATTTAAAATAAGCTGATGGAGAGCCCTAGATCATACAAAAATCTGCAATGATGTTTTATTGCCAAGTAATAATTTTTTCTGACGGCAGCTGTGTAAGTGATGGTGGGGAGGGAGTGGTGGAAGTCGTGAAAGGATGGAGCACTGTTGGTAATAGAGACATTCGATCAAGAAACTATTTCAAATAATAATTGAAAAATAAATCATTGTCTATTATAATCAAACTCTGTATGTAGGTACAGGATTTGTATGGGCGATAGAAAGATTGAAATCACTAGAAGCTTTCAGCCATGAAGGAGTTGCACACTGAAACACTCAAATCAAGATCTTTCACCCCAGAAAGGCTTGTTACTTTGCACAAAGGACAATAAACTGGCTCATAAGCAAAGTGAGTAATTTTTTAAACACTCTACTGAATGTATAACAACGCTTGTACCATATCTGTCAAGCACATCACTTGTGAATACAAAATGAATTCAAAAGTAAATCTTAAAGCCAAAAATCAGGGACAAAAACTTTGGTGGAAGTCAAATGGGTCTAAGAAATAAGTAATCATTAAAAAAAAGAAAAGAAATAGGTAACAACAAAGTCTGATGAATTGCCTTCTTGGTGATGTACATCAAAAATGGAAAATATTACTTAGAGATGGCTTTATTTACTTACTGTGAAAGAGAAGAAATCAGGGGATTTTTCTTTATTATGTTTTCATCTTACTGATGAGGACTTACTGAAAATAAACATGTAAGTCACAGGAATACATTTTATTGTCTGTAGATCTAAATTACTCACAGTTAATGATACAAACAAAAACATGTTTGCTAAAGTAAGAGAATGCTCCCATAACACAATTTTCAATGCAGATAATAATGTTTTTTCTTTGATAAGACGCTACAAAAGAATCTTTAGTCAAGTCAGAAACAAAAAAAAAAAATGGTAACAATGATAATAATAGCCAACAGAAGGGTTTGAAACGGAATCGAAACTCAGGATAAAAAAAGAATTGAGGAGACGTCATCAAAATGGTGGTGTGAGGTGAGCCTCTGTAAATCTCCCCTGGAATTTATACCTAATCGAACAATTATAACTCCACAAAGGACTCCCTGCAGAGCAGACAGGCAAGACGAACAGGCCCACTGCTGAATTCACCTAAAGGTGGGCGAATCGCCTGAGCAGGGGAGGAGGGAAGGGAGAAGTGTGGAGACGGAGCCACATGGGCGCAGGACACAGACCTAGCTCACTGCTCTGAGCTGAGCTCGCTGCACACTGGAACTATTGCAGCTGCGGGAGAGGGAAGAACTCAGACTGCTAGGGTTCTGTTTCTGGACCACAGAGCTGAGGGGACAGCATATAACATGGCTGAACCCAACGCTCACGGCATAGACCTCAGAGAAAAGACTGAGGGAAGAAGGCTGAAAACGGTGGTTTAAACCCTCACTGCCAAGCAGAGAACTGAAGCCTTAGACATTGAGAAGAGCCGCCCCCGCCATACCCTCACAGAGGTCACCCCGCCCCCAACTGCCCAGTGGTAGAAGCCGAGCAGTAGCAGTGTCAGATCAAAACAGTAAAATATTCGCTGTTCCGAGGATTGTGGACGGCAGACACAGATTCACAGCCCAACTAGTTCCAGCAAAGGGGAGGGAGCACTGGAAACAAGACTGGCTGTGGTGGTGGTAGCTGCCATTGTTCTGGGCCACCTTACACAATCCTACAACCCCTGTCCCCACATATCTGGGCGGATCCCTGCAGGAGTAAACAGAACTGCTGAAGCATACGGGCTCTAAATCTGGTGCAGGAAGAGCTTTGGAAATTCAAAAGCTCTCTGCATAGCCACACGGACACTGCACCCTGTGACCCAGGCGAAATATTAACAGAGGAGAAGCCGGTCTCCTTGAGAATCCCCCATTGTGTGAGAAGCTGGAATAGTGCAGAGAAAACATGGCACTACCTTGTGAGAGAGGAAAAAAGGCTGCAGTCAGAGAGAAAATAAAACATTCTTCCAACAAGTACTGGAAAACAAAAGAAAGACCTCTTCCTGTCAACCTATTGCAGAGGCCACTTCTGTAGATCTCTACGAAGAGAAATAATAAATCAGTAATTGCCATGAATAACCAAGGCAACAAGGCAGCTCACAGAGAAAGTGAAAAGTCTCCAGAGAAGGAACTTAAAGATATGGAAATATGTGACTTAAATGACAGAGAATTCAAGATTTCAGTTCTGAAAAATCTCAACGAGATGCAAGGAAACACAGAAAGGCAGTTTAATCAACTCAGAAACACGAGCAAACAACAACATTAGCATTTTATGAAAGAGATTGAAATTTTAAAAACGAACAAAATAGATTTTCTGGAGATTCTGAACTCAATAGAAGAAATCAAGAATGAAATACCCAGCTTAGGTAGTAGAGTTGACCAGATGGAGGAAAGAATCCGTGACATCGATGACAGAAACCTGGAAACTACACAGATGGAAGAAAAAGAGACTTGAGACTTAAAAGAAATGAAGAACTCTACAAGAACTTTCTGACTCCATCAGAAAGAGCGATATAAGAATAATGGCATACCAGAAGGAGAAGAAAGAGAAAAGGGAACAGAGAATATATTCAAATAAATTGTTGATGAGAACTTCCCAAAATTATGGACAGAACTGGATCCTCAAATCCAAGAAGCAAATAGAACACCTAATTACCTCAATCCCAACAGGCCTTCTCCAAGGCACATTGTATTGAAGCTGTCTGAAATCAACAAAGAAAGAATCCTCAAGGCAGCCAGGGAAAAGAAGACGGTAACCTACAAAGGAAAGCCCATTAGATTATCATCAGATTTTTCAGCAAAAACTCTACAAGCCAGGAGGGTGTGGAATCAAATATTCAAACTATTGAAGGAGAGAAATTATGAGCCAAGAACAATATATCCAGCAAAGATATCCTTTAGATATGAAGGATAAATAAAGACCTTTCCAGAAATACAGAAGCTGAGGGAATTTTCTAATATACGACCTGCACTACAAGAAATACTAAAGGAGGCTATTTGACCACCATCAACAGGGACAATGTGTGGCAACCAAAACATAAAAAAGGGAAGAGTAAAGGCCTGAACCGGAAGATGGGAATGGAGAAAGTAAGCGCGCTAAAGAAAATGGAATACTCTAAATATCAAACTTTCTTTTACTTAAAATTAAGGATAACCACTCAAGAAAAATCCAGCACTGAAATACATACTGTACTAAAACAAGAAACAGAGGGAAACATCATAGAATACCACCATACAGAAATAATAGACAACAACAAAAAGGCAAAGAAATAATGGAGACACAGCCTTATCAGAAAATTAAAGATAGAATGACAGGAATTCCTCACATATCAATAATCACCTTAAATGTAAATGGACTGAACTCACCAATAAAAAGGCACAGACTAGAAAATTGGTTCACAAAACTAAACCCAACCATATGCTGTCTCCAAGAGATACGTCTCAGCTGCAAGGACAAGCATAGACTCAAAGTGAAAGTGTGGAAATTGACACTCCAAGCAAATGGTACCCAGAGAAAAACAGGTGTAGCCATAATGATATCAGATGAAACAGACTTCAGGGTGAAAAAGATAACAAGAGACAAAGATGGACATTTCATAATGGTAAAGGGGACTATACAACAAGAAGATATAACAGTCATCAATATTTATGCCCCCAATCAGGGAGCACTGAAATATACCAGCCACTACTAACAGAAGTAAAGGGAGAAATTGACCAAAACACTATTATACTAGGGGACCTAAATACATCACTGACAGCTATGGATAGATCATCCAAACAGAAAATAAATAACGAAAAAATAGCCCTAAATGACACATTAGATGAAATGGACATAATTGACATATGTAGAGCACTTCATCCTAACACATCAGACTATACATTCTTTTCTAGTGTACATGGAACATTCTCAAGCATAGACCATATATTGGGACATAAAATCAGCGTCAGCAAATTTAAGAAGATTGAAATCATACCAAGCTTATTCGCTGATCACAAGGCTTTGAAATTGGATATCAACTGCAAAAAGAAAGAAGGAAAAAACACGAATACATGGAGATTAAACAACATATTTTTAAAGAACGACTGGGTCAAAGAAGAAATTAGAGGAGAGATCAAAAGATACATAGAAACAAATCACAATGAAAATACATCCTACGAAATTTTTGAGATGCAGTGAAAGCAGTTAAAAAAGGGAAATTTATATCATTACAGGCCTATCCCAACAAGAAAGAAAAATCCCAAATAAATTACCTCATGTTACAACTTACAGAACTAGATAAAGAAGAACAAGTGAAACCCAAGGTCAGCAGAAGAAAGGAAATAACAAAAATCAGAGCAGAACTAAATGAAATAGAGAAGAAAAAGACAATAGAAAAAATTAATGTGACAAAGAGCAGGTTCTTTGAAAAGATTAACAAAATTGATAAACCCTTGGCTAGACTCAATAAGATAAAAAGAGAGAAGACACTAATTAACAATATCCGAAGTGAAAAAGGGGAAGATATCACGGACACCACAGAAATACAAAGGATCATCCAAGAATACTATGAAGGACTATATGCCACCAAATTCAACAACCTAGAAGAAATGGACAAGTTCTTAGAAACATATAGCCTTGCAAGGCTGAACGATGAAGAACTGTTAAATCAAAACAGACCGATCACCAATAACGAAATTGAATCAGTCATCCAAAACCTTCACAAAAGCAAAAGTCTTGGACCAGATGGCTTCACTAGTGAATTCTCCCAAACCTTCAAAGAGGATCTAATACCAATCCTGCTCAAACTCTTGCAAAGAATTGAAGAAGAGACAGTAGTCCCTAACTCATTTTATGAGGCCAACATTACCCTGATACCAAAACCTGGTAAGGACAACACGAAAAAAAGAAAACTACAGACAAATATCTCTGATGAATACAGATGCAAAAATCCTAAACAAAATTCTAGCAAATCGTATACAACAATGCATTAAAAAGATCATTAATCGCGACCAAGTGGGGTTCATCCCCGGGCAAAAGGATGGTTCAACATTCGCAAATCCATCAATGTGATACATCACATAAACAAAATAAAGGACAAAAATCACACGATTATATCAATTGATGCAGAAAAGGCATTTGACAAGATACAACATCCATTTATGATGAAAACACTTAATAAAATAGGTATAGAAGGAAAATACCTTAACATAATAAAAGCCATATATGACAAACCCTCAGCTAATCTCATAATTAATGGTGAAAAACTGAAGCCCTTTGCTCTACATTCAGGAACACGACAGGGCTGTCCCCTATCACCTCTGCTTTTCAACATAGTGTTGGAAGTCCTTGCCAGAGAAATCAGGCAAGAGAAAGAAATAAAAGGCATCCAAATTGGGAATGAAGAAGTTAAATTATCACTCTTTGCAGATGATATGGTGCTATATACAGAAAACCCTAGAGACTCCATCAAAAAACTATTAGAAACAATCAACGAATACAGTAAAGTTGCTGGCTACAGAATCAACATACAAAAGTCCATTGCATTCCTATATACTAACAATTAAATCTCAGAAAAAGAAATACAAAAAACAATTCCTTTTGCAATTGCAGCAAAAAGAATAAAATACCTAGGAATAAACTTAACCAAGGATGTGAAGTACCTATATGCTGAAAACTATGAGACATTTTTGAAAGAAATTGAAGAAGATACAAAGAAATGGAAAGACATTCCGTGCTCATGGATTGGAAGAATCAAACTAGTTTAAATGGCCATGTTACCCAAAGCAATATACAGATTTAATGCAATCCCCATCAAAATCCCAATGGCATTTTTTAAAGAAGTAGGACAAAAAATCATCAGATTTGTTTGGAACCACAAAGGACCCTGAATATCGAAAGCAATCTTAAGAAAAAAGAAGAATCCTTGAGGTATCACACTCCCTGACTTTAGCTTGTACTATAGGGATACAATAATCTAAACAGCATGGTATTGGCAGAAAAACAGACACATAGACCAATGGAATAGAATTGAGCACCCAGAAATAAAACCGCATAAATATTGACAGATGATTTTTGACAAAGAATCTAAAAACATACAGCCTCTTCAATAAATTGTGCTGGGAGAATTGGATAGCCACGTGCAAAAGACTGAAACTGGACTGCTATCTGTCACCATGTATCAAAATTAATTAAAAATGGATCAAAGACTTAAGCATAAGACTTGACAGAATAAACTGCATATAAGAAAACATAGGTGCTAAATTTATGGACCTTGAGTTCAAAGAGCGTTTTATGAATTTGACTCCAAAGGCAATGGAAGTAGAAGCTAAAGTAAACGAATGGGACTATATGAAACTTTAAAGCTTCTGCACAGCAAAAGAAACCATCAACAAAATAAATAGGCAACCAACTAAATGGGAGAAGGTGTTTGCAAACAGTGCTTCTGATAAGGGGCTAATATCCAAAATATACAAGGAACTCATGAAAGTCAACAACAAAAAATAAACAAACCAATTGAAAAATGTGCAGAGGACATTTTTCCAACGAGGACATACAAATGGCCAATTGACATATGAAAAAGTGCTCAACATCACTAATCATCCGAGAAATGCAAATAAAAACCACAATGAGATGTCACCTCACCCCAGTCAGAATGGCTATGATCAACAAGACAAGCAGTAACAAGTGTTGGAGAGGCTATGGGGAAAAAGGAACTCTCATACACTGTTGGTGGGAATGCATACTGGTGCAGCCATTATGGAAGGCATTGTGGAGGTTCCTCAAAAATTACGAATAGAATTACCATATGACACAGCAATCCCTTTCCTGGATATCTACCCAAAAAATCTGAAAGCATTTATACATAAAGACACGTGTGCTCCAATGTTCATTGCAGCTTTGTTTATGGTGGCCAAGAGATGGAAACAACTAAAATGTCGTTTGATAGATGAATGGATAATGACGTTGTGGTATATATACAGAATGGAATAGTATTCGGCGGCAAGAAAAGATGATATACACACATTTTTGACAACATGTATGGATCTTGAGAATATAACGCTAAGCGGAATGAGTCAGACAGGAAAAGCAAAGAATCATGTGATTTCACTGATACGTGGTATATAAACCAAAAACAACAGAAGAACAAGACAAACAAATGAGAATCAAAAACTCATAGACACAGACAATAGTTTAGTGGTTACCAAAGGGTAAGGGAGGAGGGGGGTTGGAGATGAGGGTAAAGGGGGATCAAATATATGGTAATGGAAGGAGAACTGACTCTGGGTCGTGAACACACAATGGGATTTATAGATGATGTAATACAGAATTGTACACCTGAAATCTATGTAATTTTACTAACAATTGTCACCCCAATAAATTTAAAAAAAATTGTTACAGAATAACTTTAGGAGAGGATTACAAATTGATACACAAGAATGTAAAATTATCATAAATAATAATTATAGAAGATTAGCTGTCAATAGAGTTTTTTCCTGAATACCATGTTTGATTAGATATTTTTAATAGTTTTTATTTATCATTGCAAAACCAAGGTCAACTTTATAACTTTTTTGTGTAACTGTTACAAGTAGAGAAATCTATATTTAGTTCTTTTTCTTTTTTATGTTTTTCAATTACAGTTGACATTCAATATTATTTTATATTAGTTTGAGATTTACGGCATTGTGGTTAGACATTTATATAATTTACAAAGTGATTCTTTTGATTAATGTAGTACTCCCCTGGCACTATACATAGTTATTACAATATTACTGACTATATTCCAGATGCTGTGCTTTATGTCCCTATGACTATTTTCTAACTACCAATCTGTACTCCTTAATCTCTTCATGTTTTTCACCCAGCCCCCCCTCTCCAACCCTCCTCTCATCTGTCAACCATCAGTTTGTTCTCTGTATCTATGGGTCTGTTTCTGTTTTGTTTGTTTATTTTGTTCTTTAAATTCCACACATAAGTGAGATCATATGGTATTTGTCTTTCTCAGTATGACACATTTCACTTAGCTAATACCTTCTAGGTTCATCCATGTTGTCACAAATGGTAAGATTTCATTCTTTGTTATAGCTGAGTAATATTCCATTGTATATATGTACCAGAGTTCTTTATCCAATCATCTATTGATGAGCATTTGGATTGCTTCCATATCTTGGCTATTGTAAATAATGCTTCAGTGAACATAGGAGTGCATATATCTTTTGAATTAGTGCTTTGGATTTCTTTGGATGACTACCCATGCATGAAATTACTGGGTCATAAGGTAGTTCTATTTTTAAGTTTTTGAGGAAATTCCAAACTGTTTCTGTAGTGGCTGCACCAATTCGCAATCCCACCAACAGGGCAGGAGTGTTCTCTTTTCTTCTCATCCTTTCCAACACTTGTTGTTTGTTTATTTATTGAAACTAGCTATTCTGACAGGTGTGAGATGATATCTAATTGTGGTTTCAATTTGCATTTTTCTGATGATTAGTGACGTTGAACATCTTTTCAAACTTCTATTTGCCACCTGTATGTCCTCTTTGGAGTAATGTCTATTCAGGTCCTCTGCTCATTTTTTAATTGGATTGTTAGTTTTTTGGTATTCAGTTGTCTAAGTTCCTTATAAATATTAGATATTAACCCCTTATCACATGTATTATTGGTGAATATTTTTTTCCCATTCTGTAGGTTGTCTTTTCATTTTGTTGATTGTTTCCTTTGCTGTGCAAAAACATTTTAGATGGATATAGTCCCATTTGTTTATTTTTTCTTGTGTTCTCCTTGCTCAAGGAGAAAAATCAGAAAAAAAAATATTACTAACAACACTCTTAGGTAGTTTTCTGCCTAAAAATACGGAACACTTCACAAATTTGCCTGTCATCCTTCTGCTGGGGCCATGCTAATGTTGTCTGTATCATTCCAATTTTAGTATATGTGGTGCTGAAGCAAGCATGTCAATAGACTTTTATAAAGTTTTGTTTATTTTAATTGTGTTTTTCCAGGACCCATTAGCTCCAAGTCAAGTAGTTGTTTCAATCTAGTTGTGGAGGGCACAGCTCACACTGGCCCATGTGTGCATTGAACAGGCAAACCTGGTTCCACTAGCAAGCATCCCACTCTAACCAACTCTGCTAATCGGCCACCCCTCGGTAGACTTTTTAAATTAATGACTCACTTCTGATATGAAAATGCACATTTAAAACATACTGACCTTAGTCAAACTTCAATTAATAAGAATGGTTGAAGAAAAAGGGATTGATAAAGGTTTTGGTTTTTGTTTGCTGCTGTTATTTGTTTTTGTTTTGTCTTGATTGAACAAGTCTTACTTAAGAACAAAATCTTTTGTTTCAATCTCAGATATTAAAGACCTTTTAAAAATATGTCTTTTCTTTTTATTAACATGAGAAACTGGTTTAATTTTTTCCGCTCTTTTGAGGTATAATTGATAAACAAAATTGTAATATATTTAAAGTGTAGAACATGATTATTTGATATATGTATACATTGTGAAATAAATCAATAAAAAGGAAAACTGGAAAATTCACAAATATGTGGAGATTAAACAACATGCCCCTGAACAACCAAAAAAGAAACCAAAAAATATCTTCAGACAAATGAAAATGGAAACACAACATACCAAAAAGTATGGGATGCAGCAAAAGTAGTTCTGAGAGGACATTTATAGTGATAAACACCTACGTTAAGAAAAAAAAAAAATCAAATAAATAATCTAACTTTACATCTCAAAAAACTTAAAAAAGAAGAGCAAACGAAGCCCAGAGTTAGTAGAAGGAAGAAAATAACAGAGTGGAAATAAATGAAATGGAGGCTAAAAAGACAATAGAAAAGATTAACAAAATTAAGAGCTTTTTTTCTGAAAAGATAAACAAAATTGGCAAATCTTTAGCTAGAGAGAGAGAGAGAGAGAGAGAGAGAGAGAGAGAGAGAGAGAGAGAGAGAGAGAGAGACAAGACTCAAATAAATAAAATCAGAAATGAAAGAGAATCCATTACAGCTGATAACACAGAAATACTAAGGATCATAAGACACTGATATGAACAATTACACACAAACAATTGGATAAACTAGAAGAAATGGATAAATTCCTAGAAACAACCTATCAAGACTGAATCATGAAGGAACAGAATATCTGATTAGACCAATTACGAGTAAGAAGAATGAATAATTATAAATCTTCCAACAAAGAATAGTCCAGGACCAGATGGTTTCAACGGTAGATTTCACCACATATTTAATGAAGACCTTTCTAAATTGTGTAGTCTATGTGCCTTTCTTAGTTAAGTATTGTGGACATAAAATAATCAGAACAAAAATTAACAGTAGCATACCTGGAAATTACTGTTTTATGAATTAATTATCGTAGTAGAATAGCATGGGTAGAGGAAATATACTTTATTGAACTCTAGTTAGTACCTGAAAGTACGTTTTTAAAACAGATTCCTGATGTAACCTGGTTTCTTTTGCATTTCTTTCTAAAAAAAAAAAAAAAAAAAAAAAAGAAAGGGAGTTGTTGTCAAATTCTCCACCCTAGCGAATACAATTTAACCTTGTGAGCTTTGCATGTTTATTACTACTAGATTTTTTTTAATAGGAGAAAAGAAATAAAGAGAAAACAGTTTCTCATAATAGTCTAGAAATTCATACCATAATATAGGAACACTGAGAATATTATTATGTTAAAAATTATATTAAGCAAACCTAATAATCTATGATTTGTGAAATATGACCACCTTCTCCCTGCATATTTTGTAGAACAGTTTTATTTATAGGTCATAAACTATAAACCTCTATTTTAAAAATCATGTCCTCTGCTATTTAGAAATTACTTACTTGGATCTTCAAACAGCAAATTATTTATAAAAATCTTTGTAATTTAAATTGCAAAACAGATTCATATTTTCCCATGATGGGAGTAGTTCTGTTTAGTTAATTTCTGTGTGCACAACTGTGCATCACATAAATGTGTATAAAATGTTACTTTGATTTATGAACTACATAAGGTTTTAATTCATTAGCAGTGAATATAATGACTTTGGAAGCATTGAGGTGTCTCATGTCATATATAGCTATCTAATGTCCAAAAACCATGCAGTAAGTCTAATACCCACAGGGTAGGAAATTTATATCAGAGCAAAACTTTTTAAGAATAAAAATGTTCTTAAAGTTGTTTTGCCAAATAAACAAAGGCCATCATCCATCTGACATGGAAGGCAGTACTGATCGTGTTTTTTTCCTACAGTATGAAATGCACATCACTTTGCTTTCAGCTTTATTATGTTGTTATGTTTAAATAACAGGGGTTCTGGAACATAAGATTGGGGTCAGATGCAAGGTCACATAGCCATTCTTATATCCTTATACAAGAAACATAAGTTCTTGGACAATTTTGCTTAAGGTGGGAATGTTTTTCACATTTCTAATTAATAGACAGATTTCCAATTCCTACTCTAATATCCCTTAACCATTACTTCATATTACTTAATTTATAAAAATTTAATATTTTACATTAACGCTAATTAAGAAATCATATAATTTAAATTTTGTGTACATGGCAGTTCTAAAACATAAATTAGAAAGATTTAGCTGAAATTAGTGATGTAGTGACAGTCATTACAACAAATTTTTAAAAATAATTTGGACAGTCAAATCAATTTCGAGGGTGCCCATACCACAATCTGTACATTTATGGAATACTTATTATGTATTATCCCCCATTTTGTGGATGACATATCTGAAGCAAAAGATTATATCACTTGCTAAAGTCGTTTGGCATATTTAATGGTGAAAAGCAAAGCTGTTTTGACTCTAGAGCCAACACTTTTAACCTCTAGACTTTACTGCCGCTAAATGGCAATCCACTGGAATTGAGGGAAACATTACTAAAATACTTCAGTTTTTCAAGTTTTTCTGCTGATATGGAGGGTATTGGAACTTACTGAGGATCTGAAAATACACAGCATGCTCTTGAACCAGTTACATCACCCCTCTGTATCTAGAAAATGAGAGTCTGAATGAGGTATTATCTAAATTTCCTTTAGTTTTGCAACTTTATGTTTATATGACTTTATTAAAGTTCAAAGAGGTAGAAATCAATGCATTTACTAAAGTGTAGAGAATGGGGGAAGGGAATATTAAATTCATTTTTAACTGATGCCATACAAATGGACGTCAAACAACCTTAAAAACACAATCTTTGATTGCTGTTTGTTTCTGGTTAGAAAAACATCCTTTCTCCTTTTTTATTAAAAGTTATTGGGGTTACAATGGTTAGTAAATTTACATGGGTTTCAAGTGTACAATTCTGTAATATGTCATCTATATATCACATTGTGTGTTCACCACCCAGAGTCAGTTCTCCTTCCATCACCATATATTCGATCCCCTTTACCCTCATCTACCACCCTCCTCCCACCTTACCCTTTGGTAACCACTAAACTATTGTCTGTGTCTATGAGTTTTTGTTTCTTTGTTTGCTTTGCTCCTTTGTTGCTTTCAGTTTTATATTCCACATATCAGTGAAATCATATGGTTCTTGACTTTTTCTGTGTGACTTATTTCACTTGGCATAAAATTTTCAAGATCCATTCATTTTCTCACAAATAGCACCATTTCATCTTTTCTTATGGCCAAGTAATATTCCATTGTGTATATATACCACATCTTCTTTATCCAATCATCTATCAAAGGACAGCTTTCTCAATTCTTTATTTGGCTCAGTCATATTTATGCTTCCAAATTTTTCTTAAACTTTACCTCATTCAGGAAACGTTCTCTTTTCTTCAGAAAGCATTCTTTTTTATTGCCATATCATACACTAGCAGACGTGACCTTCATTTTCATCACATCTGTGCATTTACACCTTCTCCCTGCTACTCCATGCAGCTCCACATCTTTTTTTTTTTTTTTGCATAGTTGCATCTACTCATCTTTTGATAGCTTAGACATTATCTTTTCAAGTATTTCTTCATTGGCCTAACCTCCTCCCCAAGCTGGTTGAATATCCCACTTCAGGATTGTGATATCATCCTACACATATGTACCTCTTTCAGAATGCTCAACAGATTATATTAAAATGATGTCTCTACTTGGCTTCCTTAATCATTATATGATCAGAGAAAGCAGGGGTCAAGTTCTATTAATTTTTATAAACCTAGAGACATTGCCTGGAATGGAATGTGATCAATATATATTTTGGATAAGCTGAAATTAAATGGTGATTCAATACAGAGGTAGCCTCAGGGTGGCCCTTTACCACACCATAAAAGGAGGGTTGTCACATCTTACTTGTTTGTACTACCTTATAGAAAATTATGAGAATTACTGAGGCAAACTACTAGTTTGAGATTAGATGATATACAAAGATGAACCATATAACCAGCTATCATTATACCTAATAAACACCTGAGTACTGATAACATTTTCGATAACAATAAGTTGTATCTCACAAAGATGGATTTACTTTTAGGATACAAACACTGGAAGAGTTATAGTGAACTTTCATGGTGAAAATCAACATAAATCAAGTAAAAATACAATTAAATTAATTAAAATAAAAGAAAATAAAAGCTTATTCAAGTAGAAATTAGTGTAGTATACTTGCTGTTCAGCTTTCCCTATTGGTGCTCTCAGCAGCTATGATCTGGAGCTTAAATGAAAGTTAAATACATACATTAAAGAAGCCGCTGGTGAATTAATGAATAACATGGGCACAGCTCATTAACAAACTCTTAAGTGGACATAAGATAGAGAATCCAAACTTGAAATATTTTATCACAATCCCTAGTGTCATATGGTAAACCACGTTTACCCAGGGCAGGAGACCAATTAATTGACTGCTGTAAAGCGTAGCTTTGCTCTCCCTCTTGCTCTTGCACTCTCTCCCTTCCATCAACAAACACAGGCACTTTGATAGACCCCAAAGTGAGGGTTGAGATTCAGACATGAATATATAGTCCCCAAATCTTCTCAAATATGATGAAAGTTATAGAGATACTCAAAAGTATAGTCCACTCTGACTAAAGCTAACAGGTTTAACAAAATTAATAACTTTACTATTACTTGTTCATACTTTAGCAATCCAGAATTAATAAAATAATTGTCATCTTCAATAAGTCAGTCCAATTGGAATGAACATAAACATTTCATATCAATTCATTTGGGGGTGAAATGTCTTTTGCAGCAAATAATTGTTTACTCAAGTTTTTACTTTAATGAAAAGCTTCCTGTTATTAGAGACTACAGAGGAAAAACATGGATATTTTTTCACTCTCTTTTCATACCTACATGTTTCATTCCATTTGGATTTAAGGACTGATATTTCATCTTTATTTTTTTATTATTATTTTTTAAAAGTGTGTTTTTCCAGCATCCATCAGCTCCAAGTCAAGTAGTTGTTTCAATCTAGTTGTGGAGGGCACAGCTCACAGTGGCCCATTAGGGGATTGAACCGGCAACCTTGTTGTTAAGAGCACTGCACTCTAACTAACTGAGCTAACCGGCCGCCCTGATATTGTATCTTTAAAGGATACCTCTGATTATTATCATCCCTTTGATAAATGCATTGGTACTCACTACAACATAACACTCCAAAGAATTGTCAGACTAAATATTTCAAAAGTGACAAATTAGCAACATGAGAATTAAAGGACATCATAATGGACTGTGCAGAAAGCTATTAAGTATGACTCCATGATATAAGCAAATCTAGACATGTTGTGTTATGAGAATAAGACTAGAATTGTGCCTATTTTAAAAAATAACATTTAAGAATGTTAATCATAGTCATCATTTTAGTACCACAGCATCATAGAATCTCTATGAGATAAAGCAGAAGATTCATTTTGCAATCCAAATTACCATTTGCAGTATATCAGTACCATTAATAATTATTACCTTAGGCTACTGCAATGCCAATGTCTGCTGTCTCTAATGTATCATCTTGATATCTCAATAGTACTTCGTATTTTGATAAACATATTCAAATCCCTTCTCTCAAAAATATTTATTGATCACTCAAAATATTTAATTAAGTGTTGTGTAAAATAAAACAAAACAAAACAAAATGTGAATCAGATATGAATTCTGCCTCCAGGGTGCTTATAGTTTAGTAAGAGAGACAGCTCATTACTGAAAAGAAGGTAGAATATGATGAGTATCATAAGAAACATAGTGAGCAAAAAAAGCCACACTAATTCAGAGAAAAAATTTTACTTCCTTCTGTGAGGATCACAGAAGATTCTGTGAAATATGTTGCATTTCTTCAGGTCTTTAAAGGATTTGGACAATTAGAGATCAAACAATGCATGTGACAGAGAGAAAACTGCATGTAAAAAAGACTATAAGGGGAAAGTGCATGGCAGATTTGGAAACTAGTGGGCACCGTTAGTTAGCTGAATTAGATGGAACTTGCATTGAGATAGGAGAGGTAAGGCCTGAAGGATGGAACATTATCAGACAATGGAGAGACTTAAATATAAGCCAAAGGAAATGGAACTTATTTCCCTAGGTGATAAGACTCACTGAAGTTTTTCCAGAGCAGGGGAATGATGTGATAGGATTTTTTTTTTATTTTATGAAGCTTAACATGGCAGAAACATGAATAACGAATCTGAAAGTTGGAAATAGATGATGGGCGTGGAGGTAGTTAGGGAGCTATTGTAAGGATTCATATGAGAGATACTAAGGACTGGAATTAGGACAGAAGCAACAGAAATAAAAAAGATGACACAAATGTGAAAAAATGCCTTTCTGGATATATTACAACTGACTATATGCCTATGAAATGCTGAGCCTGGGGAACTGGGAAGATGGTGGTGCCATTAACAGTGATGGAAGATTGAGCTAGTAGGTGTTAAAGAAAAGGACAGAAGATAAATTTGGTTTATTTTAAATTTGTAGTGCTAGCAGGAGATGGCTCTGCAGGCATATGGAAGGGTGTAACTTGTCCAGAGAATTCTAGGCTGCATAAATAGATGTGGGAAGCATCTACATTAATTTTTTCAATTAACATGTAATGAGCAACTATGATATTCCATACATTAGATGGTATAAAAATAAATACTACAGTGCCCTCTACGTGAGGGAGCTAATAGTCTAAAAAAGGGCGAAAGTTTCAGTAATTAAAAAAAAAAAAAAGATTTAATATGGAAAGTTTAATCATTGAGGTTTGGATTAATATAATCATAGATATGGGGCACCCTGACACAACTTGAAAGAGTTAGAGAATAAGTCCAAAAAATGTGACATCTGAACTGAGTTTTAAAAGATGAAATATTCACCGAATGAAGGGACAGCATTTGAAGTGAAAAAAACAAGAGCAAAGACATGAAGGCGTAAACAGTGTGGTGTGTGTGCAGGTATTACAAGTTTTTTTCTGTAGCATTAAGGAAAATTTAGGAGGTAAAATTGCAAATGTAGTTTAGGGATAGATTGTACACATTCTTAGACACCAAACTAAGGCACCTGGATTTATTTAGTAGTTAATGGAGAGCTAGCAAAGGTTTTGGGGTACAAAGGTGATTTGATCATATCTGTGCTTTAAGAAAATTAATTTAGTGGAGAAGTGCAGGCTTAATTAGAATAGGGAAAGACTGTAGATAGAGGGGACAGTTAGGAAACTGCTCCAAAATTCCAAATGAAAATGATGAGGGCTTTAAACTATGATATTGGTACAAATAATGGAAATAGGAGGTAGATTCAAGATATATTATGAAAGCAGATTGGCATTGACTAGAACTGATTGTTTTGATGTGGTAGGAAACCACAGTCACAGTTTATAATCACATTCTTCAACAACATTGAAATTATTTGTCTCTATATATCTTCAGTGTTGGTTACACAGCACATCAAACAAAAAATTGACATAAATCAACTTCTCTTACTAAACAAATGCTGTATTAGATCTAAAATCACTCCTTGCCATAGTCCTTGTCCACATGTTCAAGCTGATAGAATAATAATTCACTTAGAATTGTAGGGTCATAAAAACAATTTTACTTTCTACCTTTCTAAATTCTTCTGGCTGGAATGACAATTGAATTAACATGAGACAGAATAACAGGAGAATATTTATTATGTCTGTGCATATGGAGGCTCTATAAGAATAAGGGACCCCAGTACAAATTGGGCAGTTGAAGTTCATATGCCATTCTGGTCTAAAGAGAGGAAGTCAGGGGTCTGAAACTTCAAAGGAAAAGTAGACAATTCACAGATAGATGAGAAAGAGCTAACATTTGGTAAACAAGTTCTTGCCAGGACACCCTGAAACAATGGGACACAGGGGAATCCAACAAACAGACTTTTGCTTGAACAATCCCTGTCTGCCACATTTAATTCGTATATGCTAAGGTAAATTTCTTTAAGCAGGTTTTTCTCTCTGAATTTTAAAACAACCAACTTAAAATAATCAATATCCCCAAAACTGGAGTGGAAAACTCTGCTTCCTCTCAGAAATCATCAAAAATATTTGTAAATAAAAAGCCTATTCTTTATTTTTCCTTTTGATTTACTGTCACAGAACTAGGAGTGTTGGCTTTAAGCAAACACATGTTTGATTCTGCTGTAGTTCCACAGAGTCCAAGTGGAATTCAATTTCAATTTTACTTGTTTTAACTAAGATTCATAATTACTTGACTTATGAATCAAAAGAGGCTGCCAAGGACACATAATCCACGTGGTTTTTTTTCTTCTTATGCTTATGTATAGTTCTTTTGAAAGACCATTTAAAAACAGTAAAATAGAGGTGAAAGAGTGTACATAATCTCTCTACTATATAGATAGATCTATAGTAGATTAAGACATTTTACCCAGATGAATTTCATCATTGCTGAAGCACCCCTTTAGTTTTTATTTATTTTATTTTAACCATTTAGGGCAAGAGTCTTTTAAAACTCTATTTCATTATCTTGTGCTTGCTTTCCAGAGGAAACAATGTACACACTGAAGTGCTTACTTAATAGCCTCCAGTCATCTGATTTAGCATCAATTATTACAATATTTATGAGAGCTAAAGGAGCTGTTGAAAAATGTAGAGATGTTTGTTGGAGCTTGTCTTTACTTAATGGATGAGATATATTAAGTAATTCATTTAAGTTTTAGCTTTTTTTTGTTTGTTTTTATTTCCTTTGCTATCAAGATATTAACTGTCAATTATTCCTGAAATGGTATAGGAACCTCTTCATACCCTCGAAATATGGTGCTTATAATCTACGGTGACTGAGGATTGCCATACAAAACGCATTGGTAAAAGTAAATATGGTCTAACAAGTGCCCATATGACTTACTAGTATGTAAAGCACAAGAATCACAGTGCTTGCATTCTGGCGTGTGTGTATTAGTGAGCCCACATCTAGAGTAAATGGATACAGAACATGGTTTTAGTGTTTCTGTAATATTCTTGTGATTATGTTTTTATATCCTAACCCCAGTAGTGATGTAATGATACAAATTCTACCGCTGGGAATCAGGGATCTAAAACAGAATTCAACATAATTAAGGAGCTAGCTGATCTAGGCACTAGATGGAGCTTTTGGGAAACATAAAATGATTATGAGGACAAAATAGACACACATGCAAACACACATATTTTCTAACTTCCTAATCAAAGGCTTATGAAGGTAGAGATTAAAAAGTAGTGGGTCTTAGAAGACACAGGTTTTTTTCTCTAAAACTTACTCTTGCCCTTTGTAGAATTGGATGTTCAAAACATAAATGAGGCTAGATGGGCTCTAAGATCACTTCCAGTTCAAACATTCTGGGAGACTGTGGTTGTGAAAAAAGTTATAGAAATGCCCAATCCCTGAGCCAGAGACACATTTTGAATTATAAACTTTGATGTTTTGATTTGAATTTTGTTAATTTTAAGCTGAATGACTAAAACTTAAGAGGAGATATGATCTTTCAGAAACTGTCTTGAGAATAGATCAGTGGGGCTTAATTGACACATCAGAAAAACTACTCCATTACCTTAATCTTTTCCAAAAGCCAAAGGTAGTAACTAGACTGGTTGTGTCGTGTCTAGTTACTTGTGTTGTATGTGGAGCAAATGAAGAATTTGGTCCAGTTGGATCATCAGTAAAATAATTCAAATGATGGCCAGCAAAGTTGAGATGATTGGTTGAATGTCTTATCTACATTATTCAAGTGATTAAGAAATTAGACTATCTTAATTTCCTAAACTAATATACCACATATTGAAGAAAACACTAAGGGAGTTTACGCTTATGAGGTAGGTAAATGCTGGGTTTGCCTCCTTCTGTAACCAAATTAAAATTGGAACTAAATTATACAAAAATAAACCTGGAGAAGTTTTATAACTAAGGATATAAAGAAAAAGCTACCTCTAGACTGGTAAGAGGGGCAGAGACATGAAGAGCTGGCCGCACACCCAGGTGTGTTGGTAGAAAATTGCAAGGGATACCTCAGCTGGGGAAGTCCCCACTGAGGAGTGAATGGTCCCAGCCCCACACTGGGCTCCCAGCCTGGAGCACTAGTGCTGGAAAAATGATCTCCCAAAACAGCTGACTGTGAAATCAGGGGGGATTCCATTCACCTGAGTGAGACAGAAAACTGCTGGAATCCCAGTTACCCTTTTAAATGGCCCATGAACAGACTCACCAGCTTGCTCATACTCTCCTGTGCTCTGTTGAAGGAAAGGCTCTTTTGGAGGAGGGAAGTGCCAGAGACACAGGGAGAGATTGAGTTGTGTGGTTTAGAATGAGGGCTGGGAATGATGTCATAAAAATGGTGGCATGAGGTGAGCCTCTTGAAATCTCTCCCAGAATTTACAACAAATTGAACAACTATAACTCCACAAAGGACTCCTGAGGCAGCAGACAGGCAAGACTAAGAGGCACACTACAGAAATAACCTAAAGGTGGGCAAATTGCACCAGCATGGGAGGAGAGAAGGGAGAAGTGTGGAGACAGAGTTGCATGGGTTCAGGATGCAGACCTAGCTCAGTGCTCTGAGCTCGCTGCATCCTGGAACTACTGCAACTGCGGGAGAGTGAAGAACTCATATTGCTAGGGCTCCACTTATGGCCCACAGGGCTGAGAGGACAGCATATAACACGGATGAACGTAATGCTCACAGAAGAGATCTCAGAGCAAAGACTGAGGGAAGAAGGCTGAAAATGGTGGTTTAAACCCTCACTGCCGAGCAGAGAACAGAAGGAAGACTTAGGCATTCAGAATAGCCGCTTCCTCCCGACCCTCGCAGGGCTCGCCATGCCCCCACCTCCCCAGTGCTAGAAGCAAAACAGTAGCAGTGTCAGATCAAAAGAACAGAATATTTGTAGTTCTGAGAACTGTGGTCCACAGACATAGATTCACAGTTCAACTAGTTCCCGCAAATGGGAGAGAGCTGTGGGAGCAGGACTGGCTGTGGTGGTGGTAGCCACCATTGTTCTGGGCCACCTTTCACAACCTTCCCACCCCTGGACCCACCTATCTGGGCAGATCCCTGCAGGAGTAAACAGAACTGCTGAAACACATGGCTCTGAATTGGGTGCAGGAAGAGTTTTGGAACTTCAAAAGCTCTCCTCATCCTCACAGGGATGCGGCGCCCTATGACCCAGGTGAACTGTTAACAGAGGAGAAGCCCACCTTCCAGGGAATCCCCCCATTGTGTAAGAAGCTGGAATAGTGCAGAGAAAACAACACAACAGTGTGAGATAGAAAAAAGGGCTGCAGTCGGAGAGAAAACGAAGCATTCTACCAACATGTACTGGAAAACAAAAGAAAGACCTCTTACTATCAACCTGTTGCAGAACCCACTCCTGTAGATGTCTAGGAAGAGAAATAATAAATCAGTAATTTCCATGAATAACCAAGGCAACAAGACAGCTCAGAAAGAAAGTGAAAAGCCTCCAGAATGTTAACTTAAAGATATGGAAATGTGTGACTTAAATGACAGAGAATACAAGATTGCAGTTCTGAAAACACTCAACGAGATGCAAGAAAACACAGAAAGGCAGTTTAATGAACTCAGAAACGCAATGAAAGAAAAACATGAGCATTTTGACAAACAGTTTGAAATTTTAAAAAAGAACCAGATAGAATTTCTGGAGATTAAGAACTCAGTAGAAGAAATGAAGAATGTAATAGCCAGCTTAGGTAGTAGAGTTGACCAGATGGAGGAAAGAATCAGTGACATTGAAGATAGAAACATGGAAATGACACGGATGGAAGAAGAAAGAGACTTGAGACTTAAAAGAAATGAAAGAACTCTACAAGAACTTTCTGACTCCGTCAGAAAGAGTAATATAAGAATAGGGGGCATACCAGAAGGAGAAGAAAGAGAGAAGGAAACGAAGAGTATATTCAAACAAATTGTTGATGAGAAGTTCCCAAACTTGTGGACAGAACTGGATGCTTGAAACCAAGAAGCAACTACAACACCTAATTACCTCAACCCCAACAGGCCTTCTCTATGGCACGTTGCATTGAAGCTGTCAAAAATCAACGACAAAGAAAGAATCTTCAAGGCAGCCAGGGAAAGGAGGACGGTAACCTTCAAAGGAGAGCCCATTAGAATACCATTAGATTTTTCAGCAGAAACTCTTCAAACAAGGAGGGAGTGGAACCAAATATTCAAACTATTGAAAGAGAGAAATTATGAGCCAAGAATAATATACCCAGCAAAGATATACTTTAGATATGAAGGAGGACTAAAGACCTTTCCAGACATACAGAAGCTGAGGGAATTATTTAATACACGGCCTGCAATACAAGAAATACTAAAGGAGGCTATTTGACCAACATCAACGGGGACAAATTGTGACAACCAAAACATAAAAAGGGGGAAAGTAAAGGCCTGAACCGGAATATGGGAATGGAGAAAGTAAGTGTGCTGAAGAAAATGGAATACTCTAAATACCAAACTTTCTTTTACTTAAACTTAAGGGTAACCACTCAAAAAAAAATTCAGAACTGAAATATATAATGTAATAAAAGAAGAAACAGAAGGAAATATCATAGAACACCACACAGAAATAATAGAAATAAAAAAAGGAAAAGAAACAATGGAGAAACAGCCTTACCAGAAAACTAAAGGTAGAATGACAGGAAATCCTCACATATCAATAATCACCCTAAATGTAAATGGACTGAACTCACCAATAAAAAGGCACAGAGTAGCAGATTGGATCAAAAAACTAAACAAAACCATATGCTTTCTCCAAGAGACATATCTCAGCTACAAGGACAAGCATAGACTCAAAGTGAAAGGGTGGAAATTGACACTCCAAGCAAATGGTACCCAGAGAAAATCAGGTGTAGCCATAATGATATAAGATGAAACAGACTTCAGGGTGAAAAAGATAACAAGAGACAAAGATGGACATTTCATAATGGTAAAGGGGACTATACAACAAGAAGACATAAGTCATCAATATTTATGCCCCCAATCAGGGAGCACTGAAATATACCAAACAACTACTAACAGAACTAAAGGGAGAAATTGACCAAAACGCAATTATACTAGGGGACTTAAGTACATCATTGACAGCTATGGATAGATCATCCAAACAGAAAATAAATAATGAAATAGTAACCCTAAATGACACATTAGATGAAATGGACATAATTGACACATATAGAACTCTTATCCTAAAACATCAGACTATACATTCTTTTCTAGTGTACATGGAACATTCTCAAGGATAAACCATATATTGGGACATAAAATCAGCCACAGCAAATTTAAGAAGATTGAAATCGTACCAAGCATATTCTCTGACCACAAGGCTTTGAAATTGGATATCAACTGCAAAAAGAAAGCAGGAAAAAAACACAAATCCATGAAGATTAAACAACATACTTTTAAAGAACGACCAGGTCAAAGAAGATAATAGAGGAGAGATTAAAAGATACATAGAAACAAATGACAATGAAAATACATCCTACCAAAATTTTTGGGATGCAGCGAAATAAATTTTAAGAGGGAAATTTATATCATTACAGGCCTATCTCAAGAAACAAGAAAAATCCCAAATAAATAACCTCATGGTACACCTTAAAGAACTAGAAAAAGAACAAGGTCAGCAGAAGAAAGAAAATAACAAAAATCAGAGCAGAACTAAATGGAATGCAGAACAAAGAGACAATAGAAAAAAATAATGTGACAAAGAGCTGATTCTTTGAAAAGATTAATAAAATCGACAAACCCTTGGATACACTTACTAAGATAAAAAGAGAGAGGACACTAATTAACAAAGTCAGAAATGAAAAAGGGGAAATTATCACGGACACCAGAGAAATACAAAGGATCATCCAAGAATACTATGAAGGACTATATGCCACCAAATTCAATAACCTAGAAGAAATGGACAAATTCTTAGAAACATATAGCCTTCCTAGGCTGAACCATGAAGAACTGGAAATCTAAACAGACCGATTACCAGTAACGAAATTGAATCAGTCATCCAAAACCTTCCCAAAAGCAAAAGTCCAGGACCAGATGAGTTCACTATTGAAATTTACCAAACCTCCAAAGAGGATCTAACACCAATCCTGCTCAAATTCTTCCAAAAAATTGAAGAAACAGTACTCCCTAACTCACTTTTTGAGGCCAACAGTATCCAGATACCAAAACCTGGTAAGGACAATACAAAAACAGAAAACTACAGACGAATATCTCTGATGAATACAGATGCAAAAATCCTAAACAAAATTCTAGCAAATCGAATACAACAATGCATTAAAAGGATTGTTCATCAAGACCAAGTGGGGTTCATCCCCAGGGCACAAGAATGGTTCAACAGCCACAAATCCATCAATGTGATACATCACATAAAATAAAGGACACAAATCATATGATTATAACAATAGACACAGAAAAAGCATTTGAGAAGATACAACATCCATTTATGATTAAAACACTTAATAAAATAGGTATAGAAGGAAAATAACTTAACATAATAAAGGCCATATATGACAAGCCCTCAGCTAATCTCATAAGTAATGGTGAAAAACTGAAGCCCTTTGCTCTACATTCAGGAACACGACAGGGCTGTCCCCTATCACCTCTCCTTTTCAACATAGTGTTGGAAGATCTTGCCAAAGCAATCAGGCAAGAGAAAGAAATAAAATGCTTTCAAATTGGGAATGAAGAAGTTAAATTATCACTCTTTGCAGATGACATGATGCTATATAGAAAACCCTAAAGACTCCACCAAAAGGTTTTAGAAAGAATTAATGAATACAGTAAAGTTGCTGGCTCCAAAATCAACGTAAAAATGTCCATTGTATTCCTATACACTAACAATGAAATCTCAGAAAAAGAAATACAAAAAATGATTCCGCTTGCAATTGCAGCAAAAAATAAAATACCTAGGAATATACTTAGCAAAGCATGTGAAAGACCTATATGCTGAAAAGTATAAGATATTTTTGAAAGAAATTGAACAAAACAGAAAGATATGGAAAGACATTCCGTGCTTATGGATTGGAAGAATCAATATAGTTAAAACGGCCATGTTACCCAAAGCAATATACAGATTTATTGCAATCCTCATCAAAATCCCAATGGCATTTTTTAAAAAAATAGAACAAAAAATCATCAGATTTGTTTGGAAACACAAAGGACCCGAATAGCCAAAGCAATATTAAAAAAATAACAATACTGGAGGTATCACACTCCCTGTTTTTAGCTTGCACTACAGGGCTACAATAATCAAAACAGCATGGTATTGGCAGAAAAACAGACACATAGACCAATGGAATAGAATTGAGAATACAGAAATAAAGCCACATAAATATGGACAGATAATTTTTAACAAAGAAGCTAAAAATGTACAATGGAGGAAAGACAGCCTCTTCAATAAAAGGTGCTGGGAGAATTGGAAAGTCACGTGCAAAAGAATGAAACTGGACTGCTATCTGTCACCATATACCAGAATTAATTCAAAATGGGTCAAAGACTTAAGCATTAGACCTGACACAATAAACTGCAGAGAAGAAAACATAGGTACTAAACTTATGGACCTTGGGTTCAAAGAGCATTTCATGAATTTGACTCCAAAGGCAAGGGAAGTAAAAGCTAAAATAAATGAATGGGACTATATGAAACTTAAAAGCTTATGGACAGCAAAAGAAACCATCGATAAAATAAAGAGGCAACCAACTGAATGGGAGAAGATTTTTGCAAACAGGGCTTCCGATAAGGGGCTAATATCCAAAATATATAAGGAACTCATGAAACTCAACAACAACAAAAAACAAACAACCCAATTGAAAAATGGGGAGAGGACCTGAAGAAATATTTCTTCAAAGAGGACATACAAATGGCAAATAGACATATGAAAAAATGCTCAACATCACTAATCTTCAGAGAAATAAAAACCACAATAAAATATCACCTCACACCAGTCAGAATGGCTATCATCAACAAGACAAATAGCAACAAGTGTTGGAGAGGCTGTGGAGAAAAAGGAACCCTCATACACTGTTGGTGGGAATGCAGACTGGTGCAGCCGTTATGGAAGGCAATGTGGAGGTTCCTCAAAAAATTAAGAATAGAATTACCATATGACCCAGCAATCCCTCTCCTGAGTATCTAGCCAAAAATTATGAAAACATTTATAGATAAAGACACATGAGCTCCAATGTTCATTGCAGCTTTGTTTACCGTGGCCAAGACATGGAAAAAACCAAAATGTCCTTTGATAGATGAACGGATAAAGAAGTTGTTTTATATATACACAATGAAATACTATTCGGCCATAAGAAAAGATGATATAGGATCATTTGTGTCAACATTGATGGATCTTGAGAGTATGATGCTAAGCGAAATAAGTGAGACAGAAAAAGCAGAGAACCATATGATTTCACTGATATGTGGTATATAAATCAAAAACAACCAAAGAACAAGACAAACAAATGAGAATCAAAAACTCATAGACACAGACAATAGTTTAGTGATTACCAGAGGGTAAGTATTTTGGGGGGTGGGAGATAAGGGTAAGGGGGATGAAACATATGGTGATGGAAGGAGTACTGACTCTGGGTGGTGAACACACAATGGGATTTATAAATGAGTAATACAGAATTGTACACCTGAAATCTATGTAATATTACTAACAATTGTCACCCCAATTAATTAAAAAAAAGAAATAAACCTGTCAATAAACAAACAAAAAAACAAACAAATAAATAAAAGAAATTAAAAAAAAAGAAGATGAGCCTTTGGGAGGTGATTAGGTTATAAAGTGAGAGCCCTCATGAATGAGGTTAGTCTCTTATCTATTTATTTTTTTTTAATTAAAGTTTATTGGAGTGAGAATTGTTAGTAAAGTTACATAGTTCTGTTCAGATTTTTGTTATTTCCTTTCTTCTGCTGACGTTGGGTTTCATTTGTTCTTTTTTTTCTAGTTGTAATGATATGAATTTCCCTCTTAAACCTGATTTTGCTGCATCTCAAAAATTTTGGTAGGATGTATTTTCATTGTCATTCGTTTCTATGTATCTTTTGATCTCTCCTCTAATTTCTTCTTTAACCCAGTCGTTCTTTAAAAGTATGTTGTTTAATCTCCATGTATTTGTGGTTTTTCCTGCTTTCCTTTTGTAGTTGATATACAATTTCAAACCCTTGTGATCAGAGAATATGCTTGGTATGATTTCAATCTTCTTAAGTTTGCTGAGGTTAGTTTTGTGTCCCAATATGTGGTCTATCCTTGAGAATGTTCCATGTACACTAGAAAAAAAATGCATTGTCTGATGTTTTAGGATGAAGTGCTCTATAAATATCAATTATGTCCATTTCATGTAATGTGTCATTTAGGGCACCTATTTCAGTATTTATTTTCTGTTTGGCCGATCTATCCATAGCTGTCAAAGATGTATTTATGTCCCCTAGTATAATTGTGTTTTGGCTAAGTTCTCCCTTTATTTCTGTTAGTAGTTGCTTTGCATGTTTCAGTGCTCCCTGATTGGGGGCATAAATATTGATAACTGTTATGTCTTTTGTTGCATAGTCCCCTTTATCAGTATGAAATGTCCGTGTTTGTCTCTTATTATCTTTTTCACCCTGAAGTCTGTTTCATCTGATATCATTATGGCTACCCCTGATTTTCTCTGGATACCATTTGCTTGGAGTGTCAATTTCCGTCCTTTGACTTAAGGCTATGCTTGTCCTTGTAGCTGAGATGTGTCTCTTGGAGACAGCACATGGTTGGGCTTACTTTTTTGATCCAATCTGCTACTCTGTGCCTTTTTATTGGTTAGTTCAGTCCATTTACATTTAGAGTGATTATTGATATGTGAGGTTTCCTATTATTCTATGTTTAGTTTTCTGGTAAGATTGTGTCTTCATGGTTTCTTTGCCTTTTTGTTGTTGCCTATTATTTCTGTGTGGTGCTATTCTATGATGTTTCTCTCTGTTTCTTCTTTTATTACAGTATATATTTCAGTTCTGGATTTTTTGTGTGTGTGTGTGGTTACCATTATGTTTATGAAAAAGAAAGTGTGATATTTAGAGTATTCCATTTTCTTCAGCATGCTTACTTTTTCCATTCCCATATTCCGGTTCAGGCCTTTACTCTCCCCCTTTTTATGTTTTAGTTGCCACAAATTATCCCTCTTGATGTTGGTCAAATAGCCTCCATTATTATTTCTTGTAGTGCAGGTCTTGTACTAGAAAATTCCCACAGCTTCTCTATGTCAGGAAAGGTCTTTATTCCGCCTTCCTATCTAAATGATATATTTGCTGGGTATATTATTCTTGGCTCATAATTTCACTCTTTCAATAGTTTGAATATTTGGTTCCACTCCCTCCTGGCTTGTAGAGTTTGTGCTGAGAAATCTGATGATAATCTAGGGGCTTTCCTTTGTAGATTACTGTCTTCTTTTCCCTGGCTGCCTTGAGGATTCTTTGTCGTTGATTTTAGACAGCTTCAGTACAATGTGACTTGAAGAAGGCCTGTTGGGATTGAGGTAATTAGGTATTTTAGTTGCTTTTTGGATTCGAGGATTTAGTTCTTTCCACAAGTTTGGGAAGTTCTCATCAAGTATTTGTTTGAATATGCTTCCAGTTCCCTTCTCTGTTTCTTCTCCTTCTGGTATGCCCATTATTCTTATATTGCTCTTTCTGATGGAGTCAGAATATTCTTGTAGAGTACTTTCATTTCTTTTAAGTCTCAAGTCTCTTTCTTCTTCCATCTGTGATATTTCCAGGTTTCTATCTTCGATGGCACTGTTTCTTTCCTCCATCAGGTCAACTCTACTACTGAAGGTGGGTATTTCATTCTTAATTTCTTCTATTGAGATCTTAATCTCCAGATATTCTATTTGGTTCTTTTTTTAAAATTTCACTCTCTTTGGTAAAATGCTCATGTTGTTCTTTGGTTGTGTGTCTGAGTTCATTAAACTGCTTCTTTATTTTATTATTATTATTTATTTATTTTTTTGCATTTTGTTGCATCTCGTTGAGTTTTTTCAGAACTGCAATCTTGAATTCTCTGTCATTTAAGTCACATATTTCCACATCTTTAACTTCATTTTCTGGAGACTTTTCACTTTCTTTCTGAGCTGCCTTGTTGCCTTGGTTATTCATGCCAATTACTGATTTACTATTTCTCTTCCTAGACATCTACAGGAGTGGGTTCTGCAACAGGTTAATAGGAAGAGGTCTTTCTTTTGTTTTCCAGTATGTGTTGGTAGAATGTTTTATTTTCTCTCCTACTGCTGGTCTTTTTTCTCTTTCACACTGTAGTGTTATGTTTTCTCTGCACTATTCCAGCTTCTCACACAATGGGGGGATTCCCTGGATGGCAGGCTTCTCCACTGTTAACAGTTCGCCTGTGGCATAGGGCGCCGTGTCCCTGTGGGGATGCGAAGAGCTTTTGAAGTTCCAAAGCTCTTCCTGCACCAGATTCAGAGCCCGTGTGTTTCAGCAGTTCTGTTTACTCCTGCATGGATCCACCCAGATAGGTGGGAACAGGGGTGGGTTGAGTTGTGAGAGGTGGCCCAGAGCAATGGCAACAGCCATCACCACAGCCAGTCCTGCTTCCACTGCTCCCTCCCCTTTGCCGGTACTATCTGGGCTTCGAATCTCTTGTCTGTGGACCACAGTTCTCAGAACTGCAAATATTCTGTTCTTCTGATCTGACACTGCTACTGTTCTGCTTCTAGCACTGGGCAGGTCAGGGCAGGGCAAACTCTGGGAGGGCAGGGAGGGGGCTGCTAGTCTCAGTGTCTACGGCTTCCATTCTCTGCTCAGCAGTGAGGGCTTAAACCACCGTTTTCAGCCTTCTTCCCTCAGTCTTTGCTCTGAGGACTCTGCTGTGAGTGTTGGGTTCAGCCGTGTTATATGCTGTCCCCTCAGTCCTGTGGGCCATTAACGGAGCCCTAGCAGTCCCTGTTCTTCTCTCTTCCACAGCTGTGGTAGTTCAGGGATGCAGGGAGCTCGGAGCACTGTCCTTGGTCTTCGCCCTGCGCCCTTGAGGCTGCGTCCCCGCACTTCTCCCTTCCCTCCTCCCCTGCTCACTTAATTTGTGCATCTTTACGTGAATTCGGTAGTGAGTCTCTTCGTCTTGGCTGTCTGCTGTGTAGGGAGTCCTTTGTGGAGTTATAGCTTTTTAAGTTGTTGTAAATTCTAGGGGAGATTTCCAGAGGCTCACCTCATGACGCCATTTTGATGATGTCCCAATATTTCTTCTTGAATTTAACACCATTTCCCAAAGTTTTCTTTGGTTATGTACTTGCTAGCATCATAATACGTATGTTAACGGTAATTCCTTTAAGTAAGTCATAAAGCTCTTTAAAAAAAATTACATTGCTAATAAGGAATATTTTAGAGCAAAATAAAATAGGGCTCAATTAAACATGTTCTATAATACTCTGGTATCAGAAATTTTAAATTATGGAAAATCATATTAGGACATCTGTTTATAAACAGCCTATATGGAAAAACAAGTGAAGCACAAAAAAGTCAGAACCGTGGCATGATTTTATAAAGCAAAATCCAGCTAGTGAGGTCTGTGATTCTTAGGAGCGACAGAATTGCATTTTTTTTTTTTTTTTGCCATTTCTTGTCCCCTCAAAAAATATTTCAGTGGGATTTTAACAAGAGCTACAGATGCACTGTAATAATCACAGCACGGGAAAATAGACAAGAACTAATAATAGACTGAGGTTAATGTGAAGGTTGGGGAAAGATATTTAGCTTCTTGGCAGTCAAAGTAAAGAAGGGAATAATGATGGGCTAACTTTCCATTCTCTAATACAAGGAAGTGATACAGATTTTGGGATAAGACAAACTCTCTGTATAAGGCTTCATCATGGGAATCAAGTATTGGCATGATCCTTCATATGAGAAGTATCAGGTTGTACTTTACATCCTGTGACTATATATGTCATTTTATTATAGTTGACATTCAATATTATTCTACTTGAGCTTCAGGTGTCCAGCGCAGTGGTCAGGCATCTACACAATCTATGAAGTGATGACCTGATAAGTCCAGTACCCATCTGGCATCCTACATTATGTGCGATGTAAGAGGGGTAGTAGACTTGGGGGGTTTAACACTTTATGAGGGGTGTAAATGTCTAATCATTATGTTGTTTGTACACCTGAAACTAATATAATTTTTAAAATGTTGCAAAAGAAGTATTAAACAACAAAATATTGTGTTGGATAATTTAGAAAATGAAAAGTACAAGGACAATGTTTATATGCTTTTCAGTAGTGACCATGGATAAGAATAGAGGTGAAATACAAAACTGTTCATTTACTGAGGCATTTCCGTGGGGAACTATATTACTATTATTTAAATATGCAGCAGTCTGACAATCTGATTTGATAGAGAGCTACAGCACAGAGATTTAACTAGTGCATCCCTATTTCAGTGGCTTCCAACCAAGCTATTCATCAAAATATTTTGGAGACCTTCAAAATATATACATGTCTGGTGCTGATTCTCTAATATGTTTAGGATGGCCTAAGGAATTGGTGTGTGTGTGTGTGTGTGTGTGTGTGTGTGTGTGTGTGTGTTTAAATTAATTAAAGTTTATTGGGGTGGAAAGTGTTAGTAAATTTACATAGGTTTCAGGTGTACCATTCCGTAATACATCATCTATATATCACATTGTGTGTTCACCATCCAGAGTCAGTTCTCAAATATATGGTGATGGAAGGAGAACTGACTCTGGGAATTTGTGTTTTTAAATATCTTTCTCTGGTTGGCTCCTCTGACTATTTGACACCCTTATTATCTGAGTTTCCTCAGAATGCTACCAGTATGTTTGTGCCTGATGTAAGTATTATGTTTACCTAATGCTATTTTATTATAATTTATTTCTTTTTCCTCTGGTTCCCAAAAAGGATATATTGTAGACATTTTATTCCAGATGACTTCTGGGAATGCAAATTTTCAAAACTTCAAAATTCAAAATAATAGATATAGCATTGACCTGAGTTCCTGAAAACTCTACATGATGGCATGGCTTATTTTTTTTAATTAATTTATTTTTTTGGTCTGGAGAAACAAGTACACCATTTAAAGGATAAATAAGAAAATGAATTAAAATATATTAAGTGTCTCCTGTGTGCCAGGAATTGTGGCGCTATATCACTTTGCATATGTTATCTCATTTAACCACCAGAGTAATTCCATAGTTATAATCCCTATTTTACACATGAGAGAACTCAAACTCATAGTAGTTAAGCCTTGCCCAAAGTCATACATCTTATAAATGGTGGAGGTGAGATTCAACTGTCTTTAAAACCAATGTTCGTTCCACTATCTCATATCACTTCTGCACTAGGTAATATGGTATGCTACATACTGTGGGTTCATGATGATAACTCATGACATGGCTTAAAACCAAAGAGGTGGAATGGGAATAGAATTATAAAGCAACATGATTGACGGTCTACAGAAGCGGTCACCAAGGTTATATGTGTTCATCTCAGGGGTTGCACAAGGTAATTCCATGTGGTACAGAGGAAAAAAATAATAGAGTTCCCATTTCTACTTATTTTCTATCAAAAATAAGACATATTATACTTTTCAATATTTTATAAACAGATTGACAGCAGTTTACATATGTGATTTAGAAAGATATATTTTGATATATTCAATATATATTTTATTGATTTAATTTATGTAAATTAATAAAATATGACATATAAAATGTATATACTCATATAAATTTTATTTATGTATAAAATTAATTTAACTTATTGTATGTATTATATATATATATATATATATATATATATATATATATATATATATATATATATAAAATTATTGATGGATGTTCTTTTTTGAGATGATAGTCTACAGAACAGCTGTGTTGGTCCGCAACACACCTATACTAGACTTTATCTGCAGGCAGAGGCCAAGATGCTATTTTATAAAGAAATGAATGATCTACTAGGAAGGGGTTAGTGCTCTTGCAATAGTAGTTGGTACCTCACAGAAAAGCCATCCTCGGTTTGGTATACAGAAGAGTGACTGTGTGCCTGTTTTCTGCCATAAGCACTAAAATGTAACCCTCTAGTTTCAGCTTATATATGACATTAAGAAATGAGGCCCATGGAAGAAGACGTTAATAATGGGAGAAGAATTGTTTAGTAATGACCTATAACAATCCACCTAGTTCTACATTTGTAATTATGCAAAGAAAACCAAGCATCATCAAACATTGTGAAAAACTGGAAACATAAAAGGAAGCACGACTAACCCTGAAAGAACTAGGAATAATTTGGAAAAAAAAAAAAAAAAAAAAAAAACTTTTAAAAATTATTCTAATTATATTTGTGAGAGAATCAAATTTCCCACTTTCATAAAATAAAAATAGTCACTACTCTATAAGAAAAGAGTAGTCAGAAAACATGGGAAATTTAAATTTGAGTAAAAAAAAAAGTAAATAGAATACATTCAAATTGAGTATAAAATGAATTGCAAAAATATTGGCTATCACATAGATGATGAAAGTTTTATTAGCAGACAGGAAGAATCACAGGACAGAACCATTAGTAAATTAATATCTGCTAGAATTAGATTAGTTCAAAAATTGAAGGAACAGAAAAATTGGTAAATATAATGACATGATAAGTGTTTTACAAGAAGATAATTTAAATATCAAATATTAGAGGAATACTTTTGGAAAATGAATGAAACCTTCAAATGTTTTCCAAAAATTACCTTCTTCATTTTCATGCTGTGAAATTTAAATGCAAAATATACTAGAATATTATCTTATAATTTAGTTAGGAATATTCAACCCCAACCCTCTCTTTAAAAATCAATACTTCTTTCATTCATTGTTTGTTCTAATAAATTAATGCATAGTCCTATTTGAAACATAAATGTTATTAAATATAAGATATATGATATAAATGAATATATATTTTTTCCAGACAAGTTCTCAATAAAACTTTTACTTTCCACAATTTTCCTAGCTATGAAATGTTGGTACTTGTTTTCAGTATTTTCACTTTAAGTACAATTTTTAAAAATATGGATAATGAGGTCTGAGAATAGTATGATTTAAAAAGCTGGATGATCTTAGTCATAGGGCAAAAAAGGCATACATTTCTTATGTCAATAACCAAAAAAGGAAAAACTAACAAACAAACAACTCTGAATTGTTATGCCAGGAAAAACAAGAATCTTTACCAGGATGTAATGATCCAAATATGAAACAAACTAAAATGTGGCGTGATTTTGAGCATTAAATGGAGTGTAAAATAGAAGAATGCTTTTGACTTTGATGCTTGAAGCATCTTGCTTTAAGAGGCTATATCATTTTTTCTGTAGATCCAGTAATGCTACTTGACTCTACAGTGAAATATATTTACATAATTATAATATTGAAAATTATAATACACATATTTATATAATTTTAATAAAAATAAAGAAGGAATATATATATATATATATTCCTTCTTTATATATATATATATATATATATATATATATATATATATATATAATTGTCTTCTTGATAAAAATATGAAGTTTAGAACTGGATCACTTGGCACTTTCTCTTCGTTTCTACTCCCAGTTCAAAATGCTTGCATCTCTTAATAGCCAGCATTCTCTTAGATCTGCAGCTGGGCTCAACACATTCAAGCCTCAAGACACTCTTCTTTGTAGTTTTAGCTTTTTTGCAGAAAATCAGCTTAGCCTGCCCACCAGAATTGCTCTGCTTCCTGTCATAATGCAGGTTTCCCTGCACAGAGAATCCTTGACCTCCTTGTACTGTGTCACTTTGTGAGGCTTGTGCTTGCCACATTTCTTACAGAAAGCACAGGAGGTTTTGGGAATGTTAACCATGTTTGCAAGAGTGCTATCAGAATGGAAAGCTGGAAGTTTTATATTTAAAATGCAGCACTTAATTTAAAAATTTTAGTCAATACAAAGGAAAAAGCCATGTTAACTCAAGCTGAGATGTAAAGCTTGAGAAAGAACACTGTACATTCTGATTTAGTGGGGAAGTCAATGGATGTAATTTTAAATCAATAAATTAAGAAATAGGGCTTTATAAAGATTATTAACAGAAGAATTATAAAAAAATATATATCTAACAGATACTGGAAACATTGTAGAAAGTCCTCTAATTGCACTGAATTCTTCATATTTAACGAATACTCGAAATTTGAGGGTAAAGGGGTTGGGGGGTGGGTGATGAGGATGAGGGGGATCAAATGTATGGTGATGGAAGGGGAGCTGACTCTGGGTGGTGAACACACAGTGTGATTTATGGATGATGTGATACAGAATTGCACACCTGAAATCCATGTAATTTTACTAACAATTGTCACCCCAATAAATTAAAAATAAATTAATAAAAAAAAGAATAGGAGTACAGCAGTTCCCCTTTATTCGTGTTTTTGCTTTCCTCAGTTTCAGTTAGCTGCAGTCAATGCTGATCCAAAAATATTAAGTGGAAACTTTCAGAAATAAACAATTCATAAGTTTAAGACTGTGCAACATTCTGAGCACCTCACTTCTCATCACATAGGCACTATTATCATCTCACATTATCACAAGAAGAAAAAGGGTGAGTACAGTATAATAAGATATTTTGAAAGACAGAAAGAAACCACATTGGCATAATTTTTATTACAGTATATTTTACACTTGTTATTTTATTAATAGTTATTGTTGACATATTTCTGCCTGATTTATAAATTAAACTTTATCATAGGTATGTATGTATAGGAAAAACATAGCATATATAAGGTTTAATATTCTCCGTGGTTTCAGACATCCACTGGAGGTCTTAGAACATATACCTCACAGATAAGGGAGGGCTTCTGTATAAGTATATTAGAGTTATTTTGATAATCACCAGAAAAACAAAAGAAATGACTACCAGATACTAAGACTGTTAATGTGATTATAGGGTGGATTCTTACAACCTTTTTATTTAATACCCTCTGTAATTTTGAAATTTGATTTCCATGTGCATGTATTACATCCTCTTCTTCCTCACCATATAATTCCATCCTTCTGAAGTAATAAAGGTAAAAATTTGATATATACCCATTCATACCCTTCTGTTTCCTAATTCTCACACACTCTCTCACTCATACACACACAAAGGCTGTTCTTTTTCTTATTTTAATCCAACTACGAATATATGATTCACATTACTCTGCAATTACACACACACACACACACACACACACACACACGTATAATGTTTTTGACATCAATCCAGGTCAATATATAGATTCAACTCACTCTTTTCATTAGTCGTAACATATTCTATTGAACAGAGAGATTCAGCACTGATATTCAGTGTCTGTTGTGATTGGTCAATGCCTTGTTGTGAAGTATTTTGAATATCACCACTGAGTAAACCCTAATGTATTTCATCTATGCATTATTTCTTTATATTCAGTTACTACTATGCTGAAAACACACACACACACAAACATGTATGCATGTGCACACATATACATACTTGCATACATACAAATATATTAGTGCTTTTATTTTTCTGTAGGTGAGATTCCCAACAGAGTGATTATTGAGCCAAATAATATGCATATATTTTAGTAGATAATGACAATGCTATTATTTTTTAAGGTGTAGCATTTCACAATCCCACCAGCAATAATGGGAATGTATTTTCTCCTATTTCTGCCAGTACTGGATATTATTACCCTTGTTAATTTTACCGTCAAATGGATAAAAAAAAAAAAAGAAAGTAATCATGTTGTTATTTTGATTTGAATTTCCCTGACCACTGGTGAAATTGAGTCTCTTTCCTCATGGATATTTGCATTTTGATTTTCTTCTCTGAATTGGCTGTTTGTAAAATTTGCACATACTTTTTTTTTGATGGAAAAGCTTACTCTTTAATTGAGGTAAGGTCCATTGCTTTGAATCTTTTTTTAATTTTTTTAAAAAATTTGTTATTAATTTCATGTGTACATACACTGTAATAGTTAGACATTATATCCCTCAGAAAGTGATAACCCCCCTCCCCCAATCTACTACCCCTCTGACATCACATACAGCCATTACATTTCCACTGTCTCTATTCCTTATGCTATACTCCACTTTTTGTGACTATATATATATATATATATATATATATATATATATATATAATTATATATATACATATATAATTATAGTTGACATTCATTATTATTCAGCTTCAGCTTCAGGTGTACAGTGCAGTGATCAGGCATCTACACCATCCCTGAGGTGGTCTCCCTAATAAGACAAGTGTCCATATGATACCCTACAGAATCTTCACAACATTATTGATTATATTCCCAAAATTTACTTTCGTATCCCCATGGCAATCTGTGGTTACTGATTGTACTCTCTAATCCCTACACATACTTCTATTTGATCATTAGTCTTTTCTTAAGCACAGAATCTTTTTGCTAATTAGTCATATTAATCCGTAGTTAGGTTCATCAATTTAGAAAATATTGGGGATATAATTTTATTTTTAAAATTATTAATTGTGGAGAATGGTCAAGATGGCAGAGTAAGTAAATGCTGTGCATGCATCCTCTCACAACCATATCAAAATGACAACTTAACTACACAAAAATCATCACTGAGAATCACCTGAAGTCTAGCTGAACAGAAGTCCTACAATTAAGGATATACAAAAGAAGCCATGTCCAGACTGGTAGGAATTGGGGAGATGTGGAATGGGCTGGTTTCACACCTGTTAATGGCAGTTAAAAATTGGAAGGTATATCTAGGCTGCAGAGGTCCCACTGAAGATTGAGGTGTCTCAGTCCAACCACAGCCTAGGTTTCCAGTGCTGGGAAAAGAAGTCACCACAATTCTGGCTGTGATAACCAGCAGAGATTGTGGCTGAGTGAGATGACAGGCTGCTGGAGTCCTAAGCGTTCTTCTTAAAGGGCCCATGCACAGATTTACTTGCTGGCAGGTTCACTTGCTCTGAGCTCCAGCAATAGGGCTGCAGCTTGAAAGGTGCCAAGGACATATGGGGAGGCACTGAATTGTTTGGCCTTAGGGTGAGGGATGGAGGGAAACTTTCTCCCAGACAGAAGTGCTGGCAGAAACCATTGTTCCTTTGTTGAGCCCTTCTTCCATTTAGTGTGCAGACACAGAGAGCCACCATATATGTGTCTCTATCAACTTGGCTAACACTGTTGCTCCAAACACAGGTTGTTCACAGGATTACCTGTGAACTTGACCCACCCAACATACAAGCCCACCCAAGTTGCTTCCAGTGGCTTTTCCATACAAATGACCTGTATTGGCTCATGCTACAGACTTTCCTAAAATCTCTCAAAGGTTCACAAACCCTTAACAAGTAGCATCTGTCTTTGGTGTGCCCTATACCACTTGCTGAGCATCCTTAAGCTGAGCATCGGTGGCAGCATAATTAAATTCGAGGCTTGGCTTGTCCCCGGCACCTCCAAGTTCAGTGCAGGTGGTGGCTTCTGTGAATTGCTTTGTTGTACTTTCCATGTTGCCTTGGGCAAGGGACAGGTGCAGCTGATCTTCCCTGCAGTGGGACCCCTCTCAGGGGGCCTCAGGGGGGGCACACCCAGTCATTGGTACACACATCCAAAGGGCAGATCAGGCAGGAATCAAAGTCCCACTAAAGTAAATCCTGCTCCATAGGGTCAGCCCCTGCACAACAGCTCCTCCACTATACTCACAACCAGACCTCACAAACAATGAACCCATGGGTCAATTCCTCCTACTGATGTGCAAACTGCAACCAAGGCTCAACTACAACAGGAGGGCACACAAAACCTGGAGCATCCAGCTCAGGTGACCAGGGAGATTGTGCCACTGGGCCCCAGATGATACTAAATAAGGCCACTCTACTAAGACTGGGAGACATAGCTGCTCTGCCTAATACATGGAAACAAGCACAGGGAGACAGCCAAAAATGGGAGACAAAGAAACATGTCCCAAATGAAAGAACAGAACAAAGCTCCAGGAAAAAAAAAAAATGGAGACAAGAAATCTATCTGACTCAGATTTCAAAACACTTTTATAAGGACACTCAATGGTATCAGGAAGAAGTTAAAAAAACAGATAGGAAACAACAACCAAAAAAAAAAAAAAAAAAAAAAAAACACTGAAGAATACAATAACTGAAATGATGAATACATTGGAGGGAATCAACAAAAGACTAGATGAAGGTTAAAGCAGAGCCTCCAAACAGTTACTTGGAAGACAATGAAGCAGGAAACACCCAATCAACAGCCAAAAGATGAAAGAATCTTTAAACATTAGGATAATTTCAGGGGCCTCTAGAACAACATCAAGCGTGCCAACATTCACATCATAAGAATACCAGAAGGAGAAGAGAGAGAGCAAGGACTTGAAAACCTATTTGAAGATATAATGGCATAAAATTTCCCTAAGCTGGCAAAGGAACGAGACATACAAGCCCAGGAAGCACAGAGTACCAAACAGGATGAACCCAAAGAGGCCCACACCAAGACACATCATGATTAAAATGCCAAAGCTTAAAGACAAAGAATCTTAAAAGCAGCAAGAGAAGTGCAGTTAGTTACCTACAAGAGAGCTTCCATAAGACTGTCAGCTGATTTCTCAACAGAAACTTTGCAGACCAGAAGGGATGGACACAAAATATTGAAAGTAGTGCAAAGCATGGACCTATAACTAAGATTACTTTACCTAACAAAACTGTCATTTAGATTCAAAGAACAGATAAAGGGCTTCCCAGACAATAAAAAATGAAAGGAGTTCACTATGGAACCAGTATTACAAGAAATGTTAAAGGGATTTCTTTAAAAATGTAAAAAAAAAAAAAAAAAAAAAAAAAAAAAAAAAAAAATATGAATAATAAAATGGCAATAACTACATATCTCTCAACAATTTTTTAAATGTAAATAGTTTAAATGCTACAATCAAAAGACATGGAGTGGCTGAATAGATAACAAAACAAGGCCCTTACATATGTTACCTACAAGAGATTCATTTCAGATAGAAAGGCACGCACACAGACTGAAAGTAAAGAAATGGAAAAAGATATTTCATGAACATGGAAAAAATTCTGGGGTAGCAATACTTATATCAGACAAAATAGACTTTAAAACAAAGGCTGTAACAGGAAATAAAGAAGGACTCAGTAATTCCACTTCTGGGTATTTATCTGAAGAAACACAAAACACTACTTCAAGGGAAATGTGCATCCATATGTTCTTTGCAGCATTATTTACAATAGCCAAGATATGGAAGCAACCAGGCTGTCCATCAATGGATGAAGAAGAGGTGGTATGCATATACAATGGAACTTCACTCAGCTGTAAAAAAGAATGAAATCTTGCCATCTGAAACAACATGGATAGACCTAGAGGACATTGTGCTGAGTGGAGCAAGTCAGACAGAGGCAAATGCCATATTTCACTTATATGTGGAATCTAAAAATAAAGGAGCAAACAAAACATAAACAAACTTATAGATACAGAAAACATTTTGATGGTTGCCAGATGGGAGGAGGGTTGAGGGGAATGGGTGAAAAAAGGGAAGGGATTATGAAGTATAAATTGGTAGTTACAAAATACTCATAGAGATATAAAGTATAGCATAAGAAATATTGTCAATAATATTGTAATAATTATAGATTGTGTCAGCTGGATACTAGATTTATCAGGATGATCACTTAGTAAGTTATATAAACGTCTAATCACTATGTTGTACACCTGAAACTAATACAATATTGTATGTCAACTGTAATTGATAATAAATACAATTATTTGAAAAATTATTGATTGTTTATCTGAAGTTCAAATTTAACTAGGATTCCTGTATTTAATCTGGAAAGACTACCCACAATGTGTTATTTATTTAATTTTGTTTATACTATTATTTGCCAAACAATTAGATATTTAATTTATTAATAATTTTAAAATGCATTTTGTTTTCCTGTTTTGATTAAGAAAGTAGTCCCTACTCCATGTTAATGTGACTATTTCCTAGGGTATTGCAAAATGTTTCTATTATTTTGCTTCTTATATTTAAATCTTTACTCCATCTGGATATTGTTTTTTATTATGTCAAGTAATAAATATTTTTCTGAAATGAATAGGCAATTTTTCCAGCACCATTTATTAAATAAATTGTGCTTTGTCAACTGAATTAAAATGCTAACTTTGACACATTTTCATTCATAATATATCTTATATATATTTAAACAATTATGCCCACAACTAATCTATTTGTCTATTCTTACCCACTTGACTTTAAAGTAAGTTTACTAGCTGATAAAGAAAATCTTCTATCACTAATAATGTACTATTGATTTTAATGTAACATTCTTGGCACTTGATCTTTATTATGTTATATAAAATTTTATATCATTTAATCCAATTCTAAAATTTGGAATGAGTGAATTTATGTGTTTATTTTTGAATTGAGGTGTTCATGCCATTAACTATCCCTATGCAGAAAAATACTATGCATTTCCACTAGTTATCATATTTTTATGTCTTTCTTAAAATTTATTTATTAATTTATTAAATAATCTTTATTGAGATAATATTCAAATATCATAAAATTTACCCCTTTCAATCCACATGTTCAATCCATGTTTAGTAATGTCACAAAGATGTGCAATCATGACAATGAATTACAACATTTTTGTCACCCCAAAAAGAAATCACATGCCCATTAACACTCGTTTCCCATTCTTCTCTCCACTCAGTCCTTGATAACCACTAATTTCTGTCTATATGAATTTTTGTATCTGGGCATTTCATGTAAATTGAATCATATAATATGTGGCATTTTAAGACTGGCTTCTTTTACTTAGTGTAATGTGTTCAGTCTTTCTGTATTGTAACACATATCAGTATTCCATTTCTTCTTGTTGCTAAATAATATTACATTTTTTGGATATACCACACACATTATCCATCATTCAGTGATGGACATATAGGTTGTTTCAATTTTTTGGCTCTTTTTAACAATTGTGCTATGAACATTCATGTACAACACTTTGTGTAAACATTTGTTTTGTATCTGTTGTGTACATACCTAGGAGTGGAATTGCTAAAACACAGGGTAACTCTATGTTTAAACATTTGAGGAATTCCCTGTTTTCAACAGAGGCTGCACCATTTTGTATTCTAATCAGCAATGTACGAGGGATCCAGTTTCACCACATCTTTTTTATTATTATTATATTAGTTGCAGGTGAACAAAACAATATAATGATTAAACATTTATACCCCTCACAAAGTGATAACACCCCAAGTATACTACCCCTCTGACGTTGTATATAGATGTTACAATACCATTGACTATATTCTCTATGCTGTACGTCACATTGTGTGTGTGTATACATTATATATACAAATAAATGTATGTATATATAATGTATACATATCACACACACAGACATACACAGAAAGTCCGATAATTAAGTTTGTGAACTTGTCACCCTGTGCTTACATTGGCAGCACTGTATAAACAGCTTGGTAAGGTTTCATAAGCATGGTATATCAGAGTCTCACAGCTGTGTTCCTGTTGACAGGTGGTAGTGTCTTGCTGAGTGGCATTCATTATTGTTGTGCGTTTTTCTGTGCCATCACGAGAATGTCGGAGCTTGGATTAGAGCAACAAACAAACATTGAATGTCTTATTAAACTTGGCAAGAGTGGAAGTGAAATCAGGGACATGTTAGTCCAAGTTTATGGGGATGATGCTATAAAGAAAAAGGCAGTGTACAAATGTATTAAACGTTTTTCTGAGGGGAGAGAATGCGTCACTGATGAAGAGGTCAGTGCAGCCAGTAACGAGCAGAACTGATTAAACCATTGCAAAAATTCATTGAATTGTGCATCAAAATTGTCGTTTGACTGTGAGAAGCATAGAATATCAAGTAAACATTGATACAGGAACAGTTAGGAAAATCTTAACTGAAAATCTTGGCATGAGAAAGGTGTGTGCAAAAATGCCCCAAAGGAACTCACTGATGAACAAAAGCAAAGGAGAGTTGACATTTGCCAAGACCTTTTGGAGAGGCAAGATGATGTTTTGGGCCATGTTATCACTGGTGATGAAACATGGGTGTACCAATGCGATTCTGAAACAAAGCATCAACATGCACAATGGAAGTCAGCTAATTCTCCATGACCAAAAATGTTCCATTAGTCCAAATCAAGAGTCAACATGATATTGTTAACCTTTTTTGATATCAGAGGGATTCTTCATTATGAATTTGTACCAACTGGACAAACAGTTAACCAAGTTTACTATTTGAAAGTGCTGAAAAAGTTGTGTGAAAAAGCTAGACAAACTGAACTTTTTACCAACAATTCATGGCTCCTGCATCATGACAATGCACCAGCTCACACGGCACTGTGTTTGAGGGAATTTTTATCCAGTAAACAAATAACTGTATTGGAGCACCCTCCCTACTCACAGGATCTGGTCCCCAGTGACTTCTTCTTTACCAAATAATAAAGGAAATATTGAAAGGAAGACATTTTGATGACATTCAGGACATCAAGTGTAGTACGACAACAGCTCTAATGGCCATTCCAGAAAAAGAGTTCCAAAATTGTCTTGAAGGGTGGACTAGGTAGGCACTGGCATCAGTGCATAGCTTCCCAAGGGGAATACTTCAAAGGTGATTGTAGTGATATTCAGCAATGAGGCATGTAGCACTTTTTCTAGGATGAGGTCATGAACTAAATTGTTGTACTGAGTGTGTGTGTGTGTGTGTGTGTGTGTGTTTAATTGTAGTTTACATTCAGTATTATTCTTTTTGAGCTTCAGGTCTAAAGAACAGATTAAGTGAGCAAACAAAACAGAAATAAACTTATAGATACTGAGAAAAACTGATGGCTGCTAAATGGGAGGGGTCGTTGGGTGATGAGCGAGAAGGTGAAGGAATTAGAAAGTACAAATTTTTTGTCTCCACATCTTCATCAACACATTATTATCTGTCTTATTTCTCTGACACCCTAGTTGGTATGAAGTTGTATCACATGGTATTTTCATTCACACTGCCCTGATAGATAATGATGTTGAACATAAGCTCATTTCATTACCATTTTTATATAACTTCTTTGGAGAAATTCATATTCAAATCCTTTATTTTTTTAAAACTAAATTATAGACTTTTTATTGTTGAACTAGTAGAATTTGTTTTATATTCTGGATGCTAAACCCTTATAAGGTATATGATTTGCAAATATTTCCTCCCATTATTTTTTTTATCCTTTTTGCCAATCTGCTTTTTGACTGGAATGCTTAATAAATTTACATTTAATCTAATTACTGATAATTCAGTGTTTATGTCATTTTGTTATTTGTTTTCTCTATGTCTCATGTTTTTTTTTTCCCTTTATTGCTTTGTTCCTTACTTTGTGGTACATATATTTTTCTAGTATATTATTAAATTCCCTTGTTAATTTAAAAAATATATATTTGAGTTATTTCCCTAGCAATTTATTTGAGGATTGCAATTAACATCTTAACTTAAAACAATGTACTTCAGTGTAATACCAAATTAATTTTGATTGTATATATACATTGCTCCTGTATATCTCAGTTCCCATCACTAGTTCCCATGAGCTAGATCTTAAACATTACAAGAATATCAATTCAGTTTTATAATTATTGTTTTACATTTTATTTATTTAGACATTCAATTATTATTTTATATTAATTTCAGGTGTACAGCATAGTGGTTAGTCATTTACACAATTTAATAAGTGAATATTCTAGTACCTACCAGGCACTATACATAGTTATTACCATATTATTGACTATATTCTCTATGCTTTACTTTACATCCCCATGACTATTTTATAACTACCAATTTGTACTTCTTAATCTCTTCACCTTTTCACCCTTCTCCACCAATCCCCCTTCCTATCACCCTGATAAATCTAGCACTCAACTGACATCATACACAGTTATTACAATATTACTAACTATATTCTTTATGCTATACCCTACATCCCCATGACTGCTAAGTATCAATTATTTCTTAATCCTTTTCCCTTTCTCACTCACCCACAATCTCCCTCCCAGCTTTCAACCACAAAATGTTCTCCATGTATATGAGTTTGTTTCTGTTTTATTTGTTTGTTTAATTTCTCTCTAGATTCCACAATATAAGCAAAATCACACTGTATTAGTCTTTGGACATACTCCACAGAACAATGCTCTCCAGGTCCATCCATGCCACCACAGATAACAAGAAACCATTCCATCCATGGCTGAGCAATATTCCATTGTATATATGTACCACCTACTTTTTATCCATTCATCCATTGAAGGACACCCAGGCTGCCTCCACATCCTGGACATTGTAAACACTGCTGCAATGAACATATAGATGTACATGGCCCCTTAAAGTAGTATTTTGGGTTTCTTCAGTTAAATACCCAGTAGTGGGATTACTGGGTTCTCTGTCTCTTGTTATAACCTATGTTTTAAAGTCTATTTTGTCTACTATAAATATTGCTTCCTCCACATTTTTTTTGCTTCTTTGTTTTTGTTTTCATTTCCATGAAGTATCTTTTTCCTATCCCTTTACTTTCAGTCTCTGTGTGCCTTTCAATTTGAAGTGAGTTTCTTGTAGGTAACATGTGCAAGGGTCTTATTTTCTTATCTTTCAGCCCCTCTATCTTTTTATTGGAGCATTTAATTCATTTACATTTACCATAATAGTTGATAGATACATAGTTATTGTCATTTTATTATTCATGTATATTTTTCATTTTCTTCTTTTTCTTAAAGAAGTCTCCGTAACATTTCTTGTAATACTGGTTGGTGTTGATGAACTCCTTTATCTTTTTCTAGTCTGGGAAGCTCTTTATGTGTTCTTCAATTCTAAATGATACCTTTGCTGGGTAGAATAATCTTGGTTGTAGGTCCTTGCTTTTCATCACTTTGAATATTTTGTGCCAATCCCTTCTTGCCTGGAGTTTCTGTTCAGAAATCAGCTAATTGTCTTATGGGAGCTCCCTTGTAGATAACTAATGCTTCTGTATTGCTTCTTTTATGATTCTCTCTGTGTCTTTTACCTTCAGAATTACAAGTATGATGTGTCTTGGTATGTATCGCTTTGGATTCATCTACACTGGGGCTCTCTGCACTTCCTGGGCTTGTATATCTATTTCCTTCATCAAGTTAGGGAGATTTTATGTCCTTATATCCTCAAATAGTTTTTCAATTGCTTGTTCACTCTATCTTCTCCTTCTCCTATACTGTGAATGTTGTTATGCTTGATGTCCCAGAAGCCCCTTAAACTCTCATTTATATATTTTTTGCATTATTTTCTTTTATTTATTTATTTTTTGTCTTTTTGCTATTCTGATTGGGTGTTTTCTGCTACCTTATCTTGTAAATCACTGATTTGATCCGCTGCTTCATCTAATCTACTGTTGATCTCCTGCAATGTATCCTTTATTTTATTTATTGTATTCTTTATTTCCTACTGTTTCTCTTTATGTTTCCTAGCTCCATTTTTATGTTTCCCATCTCTTTGTTGAAGTTCTGCCTGAGATCATTGAGCATCCTTATAATCAGTGTTTTGAACTCTGAGTCTGGTAGATTGCTTGTCTCCATTTTGTTCAGTTCTTTTTCTGGAGCTTTGTTCTGTTCTTTTATTTGGGACATGTTTCTTTGTCTCTCCATTTTGGCTGCCTCCCTGTGTTTGTTTGTATGGGGAAGGGCTGCTATGCCTCCCAGACGTGTAGAGTGGCCTTATGTAGCAGCTGTTCTGTGGGTCCCATTGGTTCAGTGTCCCTGGTCACAAGAGCTGGGTGCTCCATGTGTGCCTCTTGCATGGGTTGTGTGCCCTTCTGTTGTAGTTGAGCCTTGGTTGATGTGCCCTTCTGTTGTAGTTGAGCCTTGGTTGATGTTTGCACATCAATGGGAGGGATTGGCCCGCAGGCTGATTAGTTGTGGGGACTGGCTGTGACTACAGTGGAGGATCTGTTGTGTAAGGGCTGACCCTACAGAGCAGGATTCACTTTACTGGGCTCTGGTGCCTCCCCAGCCTGCCCTTTGGATGTGTTATTCTTGGAGGCAGTCAGGTGATGCTCCAGCTTGGTCTTAAGCTTGCCACCAAGTGTGCCAGCCCTGGAAACTCCTGGGAGGGAATCTGATGGAGGCAAAGTTTAGCCACAGCCTGTTTCCTGGCCAGGGTCACCTGATATGAGCCAGAAAGAAATCCTCAAAGGGCTGCTACCCACACTGGGCTTAGAGGTGACTCAAGAGGCTAATCTGTGAGCCAAGGCTGGCTGTCACTAGTGCCAGGTTTAGCGCTGCTGAACCTGAATTATGGGACACACTGAAGCCAGATGCTGCTTGTTTGGGTTTTGTGAACCTCTGAGAGAATTTATGAAAGTATGCAGCCTGAGCCAAGACAGGTTGTTTGTACAGAAAAAACACTGGAAATAATTTGAGTGTGCCTAAATTGGGTGGGATGGGGTCACTGGGAATCACTAGGGTGCAACAGATGAAAGGTGGTAGCCTGTTTCATGGAGTCTCAGATATGGCATCTGTCTGCATCTCCATGCAGGGAGGGGGGTGGTCTAAAAAAATGGCTTCCTCCAGTTTCTTTGTGCAGGAGAAAGCTATCCCTCTAGCCCTTGCCCTGCAGCCAGACAATTCAGTTCATCCCACATGTGTCCCTGGCACCTTTTGAGCCACTGCCCCAGCGCTGGAGCTCAGAGTTTAGGAGTATATCATTAAGTCTTCGTGTGGTCCCTTTAAGAGAAGAGCCTAGGACTACTGTCACCCGCCATCTCACTCAGCCATAATCTCCACTGGTGTTTACAACCAGGAGTTATGGAGAGTTCTCTCCCCAGCACTGGGACCCTGTGCTGGGAGCCTGGTGTGGGGCTAGGACCCCTTGCTCTTCCAGGGGGTCCCTCCACTGCCAAGATATGCCTCCCATTTTTAGTGGTCACGTGTGTGTGGTACTAACCTGTTACAATCCTCTGCCCCTCCTACCAGTCTTGAGGTGGCTTCTTCTGTATGTCTGTAGTTGAAGGGCTCTGGTTCAGTGAGACTTCAGGTGATTCTCAATGACAGTTGTTCTGTAGTTTAGTTTTAATTGATGTGGTCCTGACAGGAGGTGACCACAGCATTTACCTAATCTGCCATCTTGACCAGAAATCTTATAATTATTTTATGCAGTTTTTTTTTTAATATCAGGGGAAATGTATAATATAAACTAATCAAACATTTATACTGTATTTTATATTTTACTAGATACTTACCATTGCCAGTGCTATTGATAGATTAGAATTACTGAGTAGTTTCTTTTCATTTCATCACCAAGACTCCATTTATGGCAGATTTTCTGACAACAATTTTTCTCTGTTTTTGTTTATTTGGGTAATTTATTAATTTCTCCTTCATATTTGATATAGTTTTGCTCAGTATAGAATTCTGGGTTAATAGTCTTTCTTTCAACACTTTAAATATATTGCCCACTGCCTTCTAGCCTCCATGGTTTCTGTTAGGAAGTCAATTATTGATCTTATTAAGGCTCTCTTTTATGTGGTGTGTCACTTCTCTCTTGCTGTGTTCAATATTCTTTCTTTTACTTTGGTTTTGAATTTTGATTATGATGTGCATAGGTATGGATCTCTTTTATCGTATCTTATTTGGAGAGTTTAGAGATTTTGGGGTATGTAGCTTAAAATTTTCTTCAAATTGGGATATGTTCAACCATTATTTTTTAAAAATATTCTTTGTTCCCATTCCTTTATCTTCTCTCCTGGGCCTCACGCTATGCATATGTTGGTATGCTTGATGGTGCCTGACAAGTTTCTGAGGATGTGTTTATTTTCAATTCTTATTTTCTTTCTGTTTCTTGGGATAGATAATCCAAATTGACCCATCCTCAAGTTTGCTGCTTCTTTCATTTATCAGTTCAAAGCTTCTGTGGAGTTCCTCTAGTGAATTTTGTTTCAATTATTGTACTTTCCAGCTCTATATTTTTAAAAATGATTTTTACATCTTTATTGACAGTCTCTATTTAGTGAGATATTGTTCTCTTACTTTTATTTCTAGATATTATTTCCTTTAGTTCTTTAAACACATTTATATTATCTGATTTAGTCTCTGTCTGTTAAATGAAATGTCTAGGTTTTTGCAGTGACAGTTTCTATTGACTACTTATTTTCCTGTCTATGGGCCACACTTTTTTGTTTCTGTGCATGTTCCATATTTTTGTTGTTGTTGTTGTTGTTGAAAACTGAATCTTTATATACTATGATGTGGAAAATCTAGAAATCAGAATTTACTTCCCTTACTCAGAATTTATTTTTGTTGTGGTTTGCTAGTGATTTCCCGGACTACATCTGTAAAGTCTGTATTCCATGTCCTATATGGCCACTGAAATCTCTGCTTGGTTAGGGTAGTTACCAATGAAAGATGGGAGAGATTTCTTTAAATACCTTAAACCAATCCATATTTTAGCCTTTGACAAGGTACTCTGTGTGCATGTTGTGGCTTGGTATAAACTGTCTGGCAAGCAATTGACAACTAATTGTCTTAGCCTTCACTTCCTGCTATATTGAACCTCAAGGTCTATCATAGGTGAGGGATCAGGGCTAAGAACTTCCTGAACATGCACATAGCCTGCACATACACTTGAATTTCCAGCAATATGTGAGAGGCCATCAAAGCGCACAATGGACATCTCATTCTCCACATTTTCCTTTTATGCTTTTAGTCATAATCTTGCTTGGCTCTACAGTTATCGTTGCCTCAGGAAGAACTTATATTAAACTAAGACTGATTGTTTTAGAGAAATGCCTCAGGGAAAAGGCTTTTCCTAGTGAGCTCAGAATCAGGTCAACATAAAGACATTCCCTGAGAGTAGGGGTTTCCATGTAGTTGCCAAATGAGTCTAATAACGAAAATTCTCTATATATGGGGTTTTTAGGGTCCTCCAAACTTTTAGGGTGCTCCAAACCCACTACAGTGCTGTCCAATAGCTGGTATTAATGGCACTATGCATACTAGACTGCTGGAGTTCAAGGGTACCATGAAGCCAAGGAGACGTGAATGGATATAGGACAAAACAAAGCTTACTGTTGTTTGCAATATTTAACAATTTTTACTTAGTAAATACTCCTTGAATGATTATAAACATTTGATTAATTTCCAGAGTTCTGGCAAAGGTGAGTTTGATACTTTTTACCATTGTTTTCATTACTTCTAAGGAGTAGCTGATTTTCACATGTTCTTACTCCACAATTTCTAATGTACTACCCATTCTGTACAATTTAAAGTTTTTGTATACTTATTGTGATATTTTGTAATTTTGTTAAAATTTAAAATAGCATAGATTACTTACTTATAAGTTATGACATGTAGTGAAGAAAAAACTTCCTGTTTTATCTTGTACATAGAAATCTTTATAAATCACATTATACATTTTCATATTGTTAAAGTGAACTATGTTAAGCTTTCAATGGTTAGTAAAGTTACATAGGTTTCAGGTGTACAATTCTGTATTACATCATCTATATATCACATTGTGTGTTCACCACCCAGAGTCAGTTCTCCTTCCATCACCATATATTGGATCCCTTTTACCCTCATCTACCATCCCTCTCCCCCCTTACAATATGGTAACCACTAAACTATTGTCTGTGTCTATGAGTTTTTGTTTCTTCTTTTATTTTTCTTGTTCTAATCCTAACCTAACCCTAACCCTAAACCTAATCCTCTTACACTCTGGTAAACTCTAAACTGTTGTTGAGTTTTTGCTTGTTTGTCTGCCTCGATCATTTGTTGCTTTCACTTTTATATCCCACATATGAGTGTAATCACATGGTTCTCCACTTTTTCTGTCTGGTGTTTTTCCTTTACCATGTTAATCTCAAGATCCATCCATGTCATCACAAATAATAGTATTTCATCTTTTCTTATGGCCAAGTAATATTCCATTGTGTATATGTACCACATCTTCTTTATCTTTCATCTGTCAAAGGACACATTGGTTGTTTCCATGTCTTGGTCACCATGAATAATCCTACAATGAGCATAAGGGTGCATGTATGATTGCAGATAAATGTTTTCAGATTTTTTGATCAGATACCCAGAAGAGGGATTGCTAAATCATATGGTAATTCTATTCTTAGTTTCTTGAGAAACCTCCATACTGTTTTCCATAGTTTTTGTACCAGTTTATATTCTCAACAGGCATGTATGGGGTTTCCTTTTTCTCCACAGTTTCTCTAACACTTATTTATTATTTGTCTTCATGATGATAGCCATTCTAACAAGTGTGAGGTGATATCTCACTGTGGTTTTGATTTGCATTTCCTTAATAGGTAGTGATTTTGAACATGTTTTCATATATCTCTTGGTGGTTTGTATGTCTTCTTGGGAGAAGTGGCTGTTCAGGTCCTCTGCCCATTTTTTAACTGGACTGTTTGTTTTCATTGTTGTTGTTGTTGAGTTGTATGAGTTATTTATATATTTTGGTTATTAGCCCTTTATTGGAGGAATTGTTTGCAAAAATTATCTCCCATTCGGTTGGTTGCCTCTTTACTTTATCGATGGTTTCTTTTGCTGTGCAGAACCTTTTTAGTTTGATATGCTGTCACTTATTTATTTTTGCTTTTACTTCCTTTGACTTTGAGGTCAAATTCATAAAATCCTCTCTAAGCTCAAGGTCCATAAATGTAGTGTCCATGCTTTCTTCTATGCAATATTGTTTCAGTCTTATGTTTAGGTCTTTGATCCATTTTGAGTTATTTTGGTGTATGGTAACACATAGCAATCTAGTTTCTTTCTTTGCCTGAGGCTTTCCAATTTTCCCAGCACCTTTTAGTGAAGAGGATTTATATTCTCCATTGTATGCTTTTGGGTCCTTTCTCAAAATTTATGTGCTCATATATATGTGTGTTTATTTCTGGGTTTTCAATTCTATTCCACTGGTCTGTGTGTCTGTTTCTCTGCAAATACCATGCTGTTTTGATTACTGTCACTTTGTAGTATAATCAGAAGTCAAAGAGTGTGATATCTCTGACCTTGTTCTTTTTTTCTCAGGGTTGTTTTGTCTATTTGGGGTCTTTTGTGATTCTATGGAAATGTGATGATTTTTTGTTCTATTTCTTGAAAAAAAATGCTTTTGGGATTTTGATGTTCCCCATCAAAATCTGTATATTGCATTAAATCCATTTATTGCTTTGGGCAATATGGCCATGTTAACTATGTTGATTCTTCCAATCCTTGAACACAAAATATCTTTCTATTTCTTTGTGTCTTCCTCAATTTTTAAAAAATAATGTCTTGTAGCTTCCTTGTATAGTTCATACACATCCTTTGTTACGTTTATTCCAAGGTATTTTATTCTTTTTGTTGCAATAGCAACAGGATTTTTTTTTTCATTTCTTTTTCTGAAATTTTAATGTTAGTATATAGGAACACAATGGATATTTGTATATTGCTGATTGTATCCTGAAACTACTGTTTTTCTGTTTTTGTTATTGTTTCCAATAGCTTTTTTTTTTTGTAGCTTCTTTAAGGTTTACTATATGAAGAATCGTGTAATCTACAAAAAGTGACAATTTGAATTCTTCCTTTCCAATTTTGTTGTCTTTATTTCTTTCTCTTGCCTGATTGTTAAGGCTATGACTTCCAATACTACATTAAATAACAGTTGTGACAAGAGGCATATTTGTCCTTTTCATGATTTTTAAAGGAAAAGCTTTGTTTTCCACCATTAAGTGAGATATTAGTTGAGGGATTGTCATATATGGCCTTAATTAAGTTGAGGTATTTTCCTTCTATACCCATTTTATTAAGTGTTTTAATCATAAATGGAAGTTGTGTCTTATGAAATACTTTCTCTGCATCTACTGATATAATCATATGATTATTATTCTTTATTTTATTGATGTGGGATATCACATTGATTTATTTGCAAATGTCGAACCAAACTTAGTCCCCCGGAATTAAACCAATTTTGTCATGATGTATACTCTTTTTAATGTATTGTACTTGATTTGCTAGCATTATATTTAGATTTTGTGCATCTGCCTTCATCAGAGATATTGGTCTGTAATGTGTGTGTGTGTGTGTGTGTGTGTGTGTGTGTGTGTGTGTGTTATTCTTAACAGATTTTGGTATAAAGGTAATGTGCCCTCTAAAAATGAGTCAGAAAGTATTGTCCCTTCTTTCTTATTTTGGAAGATTTTGGGAAGGACAAGTATAGAAACATCTTTGAATGTTTGCTAGAATTCACTAGTGAACCCAGCTGGTCCTGGAATTTTGATTTTTGGGGAGGTTTTTGATGACAATTTCAATTTCCTTTCTGTTGATCAGTATCTTTACATTTTCCCTTTTTTTAATTAAAGTTCAACTGGGTTACAATTGTTAGTAAAGTTACATAGGTTGCAGTGTACAATTCTGTGTTATATTATCTTTAAATCATATTGTGTGGTCACCACCCAGTCAGTTATCTTCCATTACCATATATTTGATTCTGGTTACCTTCATCTACCATCCCCTCCCCACTCACTCTCTGGTAGCCAGTAAACTATTCTCTGCATCTATGAGCATTTGTTTGTCTGTTTCTTTTGTTGTTTTCTGTTCATATTCCATATATCAGTGAAATCATATGGTTCTCTACTTGTTCTGTCTGACTTATTTTGCTTAGCATTATAATCTCATGATCCATCCATCTCATCACAAATGGTACTATTTCATCCTTTCTTATGGCAGTGTAGTATTCCATTGTGTATGTATACCACAATGTTTTTTATCCATTCAGCTACTGAAGGACACTGGTTGTTTCCATGTCTTGGCCACGTTAAATAAAGCTGCAAGGAACATTTTCTGTCTGATTTGTTTGACTTAGCATTATAATCACAAAATCCATCCATGTTGTAACAAATGGTCCTATTTCATCTTTTCTTACTGCCAGATAGTATTCCATTGTGTATATATACCACATCTGATTTATCCATTCATCGATCGAAGGACATTTTGATTATGTCCATATCTTGGCCACCGTAAATAAAGCTGCAATGGACATAGTGGTAAACTTGTCTTTATGGATAAACGTTTTCAGATTTTTTTGGTTGATACCCAGGAGAAGGGCTGCTGTGTCATAAGGTAATTCTATTCCATATATCATATTTCTATTATATCCATATATCTATTCCATATATCATAATTTTTTGAGGAACCTCCACACTGCTTCCAAAGCAGCTGCACAATAATGCATTTCCACCAACAGTGTATGAGGGTTCCTTTTTCTCCACAGCCTCTCCAACACTTGTTACTGTTTGTCTTGTTGATGATAGCCATTCTTACTGGGGTGAGGTGATGTCTCATTTTGGTTTTTATCTGCGTTTCTCTGGTGATTAGTGATGTTGAGCATTTTTTCATATATCTATTTGCCATTTGTATGTCCTGTTTGGAGAAATGTCTCTTCAGGTCCTCTGCCCACTTTTCAATTGGGTGTTTATTTTTCTGTTGTTGAATTGTATGAGTTCCTTGTATATTTTGGGTATTAGCCCCTTATTGGAGGCACGATTTGCAAAAATCTTCTCCCATTCAGTTGGTTGCCTCTGTATTTCATCAATGGTTTCTTTTGCTGTGCAGAAGCTTTTAAGGTTGACATAGTCCCATTCATTTATTTTAACTTTTATCTCTCTTGCCTTTGGAGTCAAATTTATTAAATGCTCTTTGAACCCAAGGTCCATAAGTTTAGTACCTATGTTTTCTTCTATGTGGTTTATTGTTTCAGGTCTTATGTTTAACTCTTTGATCCATTTTTAATTAATTTTGGTACATGGTGATAGATAGCAGTCCAGTTTCATTCTTTTGCACGTGGCTTTCCAATTCTCCCAGCACCGTTTATTGAAGATGCTGTCTTTTCACCATTGTATGATTTTTGTTTCTTTATCAAAAATTGTCTGTCCATATTTATGTAGGTTTATTTCTAGGATCTCAATTCTATTCCATTGAACTATGTGTCTGTTTTTCTGCCAATACCATGCTGTTTTAATTCTTCTTGCCCTGCAGTACCAGCCAAACTCAGGGAGTTTGATACCTCCAGCATTGTTCTTTTTTGAGGATTGCCTTGGCTATTCTGGGTCTTTGGGGTTCCATAAAATTCAGTTGATTTTTTGTTTTATTTCTTTAAAAAATGCCATTGGGATTTTGATGGGGATTGCATTAAATCTGTATATTACTTTGGGTAATATGGCTGTTTTAAATATGTTGATTCTCCCAATCCATGAGCACAAAATGTCTTTGAATTTCTTTTTGTCTTCTTCAATTTCTTTTAAAAATGTCTTCTAGTTTTCAGCATATATGTCTTTCACATACTTAGTTAAGTTTATTCCTAGGTATTTTATTCTTTTTGTTACAATTGCAAAAGGAACTAACTGTGTGTGTGTGTGTGTGTGTGTGTTTTCTTTTTCTTTTTCTGTGGTTTCATTGTTGGTATATAGGAATGCAATGGACTTTTGTATATTGATTTTGTAGCCGGCAACTTTACAGTATTGGTTTTTTGTTTTTAGTAGGTTTTTTGGTGGCATCTTTAGGTATATATATATATATATATATATAATGACATCATCTGAACCGAGTGACAATTTAACTTCTTCATTCCCAATTTGTATGCCTTTTATTTCTTTCACTTGCCTGATTGCTCTGGGGAGGACTTCCAACACTATGTTGAAAAGCAGAGGTGATGGGGAGAGCCCTGTCGTGTTCCTGAGTGTAGAGCAAAGGGCTTCAGTTTTTCACCATTAATTATGATATTAGCTAAGGATTTGTCATATATGGCCTTTATTATGTTAAGGTATTTTCCTTCTATATCTGTTTTATTAAGTGCTTTCATCATAAATGGATGTTGTTTCTTGTCAAACACTTTTTCTGCATCAATTGATATGATCATATGATTTTTGTACTATATTTTGTTTATGTTATGTACCACACTGATGGATTTGCTTACGGTGAAACATCCTTCTGCCCTTGGGACGAACCCCACTTGATAGTGATGAAAAATCTTTTTAATGCGTTGTTGCATTTGATTTGCTAGAATTTTGTTTAGGATTTTTGCATCTGTATTAATCAGAGATATTAGTCTGTAATTTTCATTTTTGTGTTATCCTTACTGGGTTTTGGTGTCAGGGTAATATTGGCTTCATAAAATGAGTTAGGGAATATTATCTCTTCAATTTGTTGGAAGAGTTTAAGTAAGACTGGTGTTAGATCCTCTTTGAAGTTTTGGTAGAATTCACTAGTGAAGCCATCTGGTCCCAGACTTTTGCTTTTGGGAAGGTTTTGGATGACTGATTCAATTTCGTTACTGGTGATCGGTCTGTTTAGATTTTCCAGTTCTTCATGGTTCAGCCTTGGAAGGCTATATGTTTCTAAGAACTTGTCCATTTCCTCTAGGTTATTGAATTTGGTGGCATATAGCCCTTCATAGTATTCTTGGATGATCCTTTGTATTTCTGTGGTGTCCGTGATAACTTCCCCTTTTTCATTTCTGATTTTGTTTATTAGTGTCTTCTCTCTTTTTATCTTAGTGAGTCTAGCCAAGGGTTTGCCAATTTTGTTAATCTTTTCAAAGAACCAGCTCTTTGTCACATTAATGTTTTGTATTGTCTTTTTGTTCTCTATTTCATTTAGTTCTGCTCAGATTTTTGTTATTTCCTTTCTTCTGCTGACCTTGGGTTTCACTTGTTCTTCTTTTTCTAGTTCTTTAAGGTGTACCATGAGGTTATTTATTTTGGATTTTTCTTGTTTCTTGAGATAGGCCTGTAATGATATAAATTTCCCTCTGAAATCTGCTTTCGCTGCATCTCAAAAATTTTGATAGGATGTATTTTAATTCTGATATGTTTCTGTGTATCTCTTGATCACTCCTCTTCTTTCTTCTTTCCTCTGGTCGTTCTTTAAGGATATGTTGTTTAATCTCCATGTATTTGTGGTTTGTCCTACTTTGTCTTTGCAGTTGATGTTCAATTTCAAAGCATTGTGATCAGAGTATATGCTTGGGATAATTTCAATCTTCTTAAATTTGCTGAGGCTAGTTTTATGTCCCAATATATGGTGTATACTTGAGAATGTTCCATGTGCATTAGAAAAAATGTATAGTCCGATGTTTGAAGATGAAGTGCTCTATAAATGTCAATTATGCCCATTTTATCTCATGTGTCATTTAAGGCTGCTATTTCTTTCTTTATTTTTTTATTTTTTGGATGGTCTATCCATAGTTGTCAATGGTGTATTTAGGTCCCCTTCTATAATTGTGTTTTGGTCAATTTCTCCATTTACTTCTTTTCGTAGTTGTTTGGTATATATTTCAGTGCTCCCTGAATGGAGGTATAATTATTGATGACTGCTATGTTTTCTTGTTGTATAGTCCCCTTTATCATTATGAAATGTCTATGTTTGTCTTCTGTTACCTTTTTTGTCCTGAAGTCTCTTTCATATGATATAAGTATAGCTACAGCTGATTTTCTCTGGATATCATTTGCTTGGAGTGTCAATTTCCACCCTTTCACTTTGAGTCTATGTTTATCCTTGTAACTGAGATGTGTCTCTTGGAGACAGTATATGGTTGGGTTTATTTTTTTGATCCAATCTGCTACTCTGTGCCATTTTATTGGTGAGTTCAGTCCATTTACATTTAGGGTGATTATTGATGTGTGAAGAAGATTTCCTATCATTCTATCCTTAGTTTTCTGGTAATATGTGCGTCCATTGTTTCTTTGCCTTTTTGTTGCTATCTATTATTTCTTTGTGTTGGTATTCTATGATTTTTCCCTCTGTTTCTTATTTTATTATATTGCATGTTTCACATACAGATTTCTTTTTTGAGTGGTTGCCATTAAGTTTATGTAAAAATATTTCATATTTAGAGTACTCCATGTTCTTTAGCATGCTCACTTTCTCCATTCTCATATTCCATTTCAGGCCTTTACTTTCCCCTCTTTTATGTTTTGGTTGCCATCAATTATGCCTATTGATGCTGGTTGAATAGCCTCCTTCAATATTTCTTATATTTCAGGTCGTATGTTAGAAAAGTCCCTCAGCTTCTGTATGTATGGAAAGTCTTTATTCCTCCTGCATATCCGAAGGATATCTTTCTTGGATACATTATTATTGGCTCATAATTTCTCTCTTTCAATAGTTTGAATATTTGCTTCCACTCCTTCCTGGATTGTAGAGATTCTGCTGAAAAATCTGGTGATATTCTAATGGTCCTTCCTTTGTAGGTTACCGTCTTCTTTTCCCTGGGTGACTTTGGGATTCTCTTTTTCATTGATTTTTGACAGCTTCAATCAATGTGCCTTGGAGAAGGACTGTTAAGAATGAGGTAATTAGGTATTCTATTTACTTCTTGGATTCAAGGATCCAGTTCTTTCCACAAGTTTGGGAAGTTGTCATTGACTATTTGTTTGAATATACTTTATGTTCCCTTCACCTTTTCTTTTCCTTCTGGTATGCCCATTATTTTTATATTGCTCTTTCTGATAGAGTCAGAAAGTTCTCGTAGAGTTCTTTCATTTCCTTTAAGTCTCAAGTCACTCTCTTGTTTGATCTGTATCGTTGCCAGTTTCTATCTTCTATGTCACTGATTCTTTCCTCCATCTGGTCAGCTCCATTTCCTAAACTGACTATTTCATTCTTCATTTCTTGTATTGAGTTCTTAATCTCCAGAAATTCTTTTTGGTTGTTTTTTAAAATTTCAGTCTCTTTGGTAAAATGTTTATGTTTTTCTTTTGCTGTGTTTCTGAGTTCATTAAACTGCTTGTCTGTGTTTTCTCTCATTTTGTTCAGTTTTTTAAGAACTGCAATCTTGAATTCTCTGTCATTTAAGTCACATATTTCCATACCTTTAAGTTTATTTTCTGGAGACTTTTCATTTTCTTTCTGAGCTGTCCTGTTGCCTTGGTTATTCATGGCAATTACTGATTTATTATTTCTCTTACTGTACATCTACAGGAGTATGTTCTGCAACAGGTGATAGAAAGAGGTCTTTCTTTTGTTGTCAGTACGTATTGGTAGAATGTTTTATGTTCTCTCCAACTACAGCATTTGATTCTCTCTCACACTGTAGTCTTATGTTTACTCTGCCGTATTCCAGTTTCTGAAATAATGGGGGGATTCCCTGGAAAGCGGGCTTCTCCTCTGTGAACAGTTCAGCTGGGTCATAAGGTGCCATCTCTCTGTGGGTATGCGGAGAGCTTCTGAAGTTCCAAAGCTCTTCCTGCACCAGATTGAAAGCCTGGGTTTTTCAGCAGCTCTGTTTATTCCTGCAGGGATCTGCCCTGATAGGTGGTTTTAGGGGCAGGGTGGGTTGTGAGAGGTGCCCCAGAACAATGGTGGTGACCGCCACCACAGCTGGTCCTGCTTCCACTGCTCCATCCCCTTTGCCAGAATTAGATGGGCTGCGAATCTGTGTCTGCGGACCACAGTTTTCAGAACTGCAAATATTCTGTTCTTTTGATCTGACACTGCTACTGTTCCATTTCTAGCACTGGGCAGGTGGGGATGGGCGAGCTCTGGGAGGGTAGGGAGGGGACGGCGAGTCTCAGTACCTAAGGCTTCCGTTCTCTGCTTGCCAGTGAGGGCTTAAACTACCGTTTTCAGACTTTTTCCCTCAGTCTTTGCTCCGTGGTCTCTGTTGTGAGCGTTGGTTCAGCCATGTTATATGCTGTCCCCTCAGACCTGTGGGCCATAAGCGGAACTCTACCAGTCTGAATTCTTCCCTCTCCTGCTCCTGCGGTAGTTCCTGAATGCTACAAGCTCAGAGCAAGTAGCTAGGTTTGCGTACTGCTCCCAGGCAACCCCGTCTCCGCACTTCTCCCTTCTCTCCTCTCCTACTCATGCAGTTTGCCCACCTTTAAATGATTTCCATAGTTTGCCTCTTCGTCTTGCCAGTCTGCTGTTCAGGGAGCCCTTTATGGAGTTATAGTTCTTCAATTTGTTGTAAATTCCAGGGAAATTTTCAAGAGGCTCGCGTCATGCAGTCTTTTTTATGACGTCCCCATTTTCCAGTTTTTCATGATTCACTCTACTTATATATTTCTAAGAAATTGTACATGTCTTCTAGGTTAATAAATTTTGTGGCATATATAGTCTTTCACAGTAGTATTGCTTTTTTTTTCTTTTTTCTTTTTTCTTTTTTTTTGTATTTGTGGTATCTTTCAGAACTTTTCTTTCATTTCTGATTTTTTTTTTATTTGTGCCTTTTCTGTTTTTTTCCTTAGTGATTCTCTACAGTGGTTTGTTAATTTTATAAATCTTTTCAAAAACCAGCTCTTTGTTTTGTTCATATTTCTCGTTTCTTTTTGTTCTTTATTTCACTTAATTCTGCTCCAATATTTATCATTTCCTTCCTTGTGATGATTTTGGGCTGCATTTGGTCTGATTTTTCTAGTTCATTAGGATGTAATGTTAGGTTGTTTATTTGGGATTTTTCTTGTTTCTTAAACTAGGCCTGTAATGATATAAATTTTTCTCTTGATTCTGCTTTGCAGTATCCCATTAATTTTGATACGATGCAATTTTATTTCATTTTTTTCTATGTATCTTTTTTTTTTTTTTGAACATTGGAGCACACATGTCTTTATGGATAAATGTTGTAAGATTTTTTTTTTAATTTATTGGGGTGACAATTGTTAGTAAAATTACATAGATTTCAGGTGTGCAATTCTGTATCACATCATCTATAAATTACATTGTGTGTTCACCACCCAGAGTAAGTTCTCCTTCCATCACCATATATTTGATCCCCCTTACCCTTATGTCCCAACCCCCAACCCCCTTACCCTCTGGTAACCACTAAATTACATTCCCCAGATTAATTTTCAAACACCATGGCCATCTTGTAGTTACTGATTGTTTTCTAAGCCCCTCACCTTACCCCTTACCCCCACCAACCCCGCCCATCTAGCAACCCTCAGTTTTTCCTCTTTGTCTCCAAAACTGTTTTTGATTAGTTCATTCACTTATTCTTTTCTTTAGATTCCGCATATAAGTGAGAAAATATGGTACTTATCTTTCTCTGTCTGACTTATTTCACTTAACATAATATTCTCTAGGTCCACCCATGTTGTTGCAAATGGTAAGATTTCTGTCTTCTTTATGGCTGTGTAATACTCCATTGTATAAATGTACCACAGTTTCTTAATCCAGTCATCTACCGATGGGCATTTCGGTTGTTTCCATGTCTTAGCTATTGTGTATAGTGCTGCAATAAACATAGGAGTGCATAAAGAGTTTTGAATTGGAGTTTTAGACTTCTCCAGATAGATACCTAGGAGTGGAATTACTGCATCATAGGGTAGGTCCATTTTCAGATTTTTGAGATACCTCCATACTGTTTTCCATAGTGGCTGCACGAATCTGCAATCCCACCAACAGTGCACAAGCGTTCCCTTTTCTCCACATCCACGCCAGCACTTGTTGTTTGTTGATTTATTGATGATAGCCATTTTGACTGGGGTAAGGTGGTATCTCATTGTGGTTTTTATTTGCATTTCTCTGATGGTTAGTGAGGTTGAGCATTTCTTCATATGTCTATTTGCCACCTGTATGTCCTTTTTAGAAAAATGTCTCTTCAAGTCCTCTGCCCATTTTTTAATTGGGTCGTTTGTTTTTTTTTGAGTTGAGTTGAGTGAGTTTTTCATAGATTTGTGATATTAATCCCTTATCAGATATAACATTGGCAAATATTTTTTCCAATTCAGTAGGATCCCTTTTTGTTTTATTGATGGTTTCCTTTGCTGTGAAAAAACTTTTTAGTTTGATATAGTCCCACATGTTTATTTTTTCTCTTACTTCGCTCACGGGAGGGGATATATCAGTAAAAATCTTACTCCGGGTAATGTCTGTGAAGTTTCTTCCTATATTTTCTTCTAGGTTTTTTACGGTTTCAAATCTTACATTTAAGTCTTTAAGTCATTTTGAACTTATTTTAGTATATGGTATAAGGAGGCTGTCCAGCTTCATTTTTTTGCATGTGTCTGTCCAGGTTTCCCAGCACCATTTATTGAATAGACTGTCTTTACCCCATCGTACATTCTTGCTTCCATTGTCATAGATTAAATGGCCATATAGGCGTGGATTTATTTCTGGACTCTCTATTCTGTTCCATTGATCTATGTGTCTGTTTTTATACCAGTACCATGCTGTTTTGATTACTGTAGCCTTGTAGTATAATTTGAAGTCAGGTATTGTTATACCTCCCACTTTGTTCTTATTTCTCAAGATTGCCTTGGCTATTCGGGGTCTTTTATGGTCCCATATAAATTTTAGGATTATATGTTCTATTTCTGTGAAAAACGTCGTTGGTAGTTTGATAGGAATTGCATTGAATATTTATATTGCCTTAGGCAGTATGGACATTTTAACTATATTAAATCTTCCTATCCATGAACATGATATGTGTTTCCATCTATTTATATCTTCCTTCATTCCTTTCTTCAGTGTCTTATAATTTTCTGAGTACAGATCTTTTACTTCTTTGGTTAAATTTATTCCCAGATATTTTATAGTCTTTGGAGCAATTGTAAATGGAATTGTTTTTTTTTAATTTCTACTTCTGATGTTTTATTATTGGTATATACAAATGCAACTGATTTCTGAATATTAATTTTGTATCCTGCCACTTTACTAAATTCATCTATCAGCTCTAATAGCTTCTTGGTGGAGTCTTTAGGGTTCTCTATATATAGTATCATATCATCTGCATATAATGATAATTTTATTTCCTCCTTACCTATTTGGATGCCATTTATTTCTTTTTCTTGTCTGATTGCTGTGGCTAGAACTTCCAGTACTATGTTGAATAGAAGCAGAGATAGTGGGTAAACTTGCCTTGTTCCTGATCTTAGGGAGAATGGTTTTAGCTTTTCCCCATTGAGTATGATGTTAGCTGTGGGTTTGTCATATATGGCCTTTATTATGTTGAGATATGATCCCTCTATTCCCACTTTCTTAAGGGTTTTTATCATAAATGGCTGTTGGATTTCATCAAATGCTTTTTCTGCATCTATTGATATGATCATGTGATTTTTATTTTTCATTTTGTTAATGTGGTGTATCACATTAATTGATTTGCGGATGTTGAACCACCCTTGCATATAAGGGATGAATCCCACTTGATCATGGTGTATGATCTTTTTAATGTATTTCTGAATTCTGTTTGCTAATATTTTGTTGAGGATTTTTGCATCTATGTTCATTAAAGATATCGGCCTGTAGTTTTCTTTTTTTGTGGTGTCTTTGTCTGATTTTGGGATCAGGGTGATAGTGGCTTCGTAAAAAGCGTTTGGTAGTCTTCCCTCCTTCTGGATTTTTTGGAAGAGCTTCAGGAGAATAGGTGATAATTCTTTTTTGAACGTTTTGTAAAATTCACCTGTAAAGCCATCTGGTCCAGGGCTTTTGTTTGTTGGGAGATTGTTGATTACTGATTCAATTTCCGTGGTGGTAATCAGTCTATTCAGGTTTTCTGTTTCTTCTTGAGTTAGCCTTGGAAGGTTGTACGCCTCTAGAAAATTGTCCATTTCTTCCAGGTTGTCAAATTTGTTGGCATATAGTTGCTCATAGTAACTTCTTAAAACTTTTTGTATTTCTGTGGTGTCCGTTGTCACTTCTCCTCTTTCATTTCTGATTTTATTAATTTGGGTCCCCTCTCTCTTTTTTTCAATGAGTCTGGCTAAAGGTTTGTCAATTTTATTTATCTTCTCTAAGAACCAACTCTTGGATTCATTGATCTTTTGTATTGTTTTTCTGGTTTCTATTTCATTTATTTCTGCTCTGATCTTTGTTATCTCCTTCCTTGTTCCCTTTGGGCTTATTTTGCTGTTCTTTTTCCAAATACCTTAAGTGTGAAGATAAACTATTGATTAGTGATGTTTCTTGTTTCTTTAGGTAGGACTGCAAAGCTATGAATTTCCCTCTTAGGACTGCTTTCACGGCATCCCATAGATTTTGGGTTGTCATGTTTTCATTTTCGTTTGTCTTGAGATATCTTTTGATTTCTTCCTTGATCTCCTGCTTGACCCATTCATTGTTTAGTAATAAGTTATTCAGCCTCCATGAATTGGTGTGTCTTCCAGTTTTTTTCCTGTAGTTCATTTCTAATTTCATAGCATTGTGATCAGAGAAGACAACTGGTATGATTTCAATTTTCTTAAATTTATCAAGACTTGTTTTGTGGCCTAACATATGGTCTATCTTGGAAAATGTTCCGTGTGCGCTTGAGAAAAACGTGTATTTTGCAGCATTGGGGAGAAATGCTCTGAAAATATCGATTAAATCCAAGTGGTCCAATGTATCATTTAAGGCTGTTGTTTCCATATTGATTTTCTGTCTGGAAGACCTGTCCTTTGTTGTCAGAGATGTGTTGAAGTCCCCTACTATGATAGTGTTACTGTTGATCTCTGTCTTTATGTCAGTTAGTACCTGTTTTATAAATTTAGGTGCTCCTATGTTGGTGTATAGATGTTTACTAGGGTTATGTCCTCTTGTCGGATCGTTCCCTTTATTATTACATAGTGCCCATCTTTATCTTTTAATATGTTCTTCATTTTAAAGTCTATTTTGTCAGATGTAAGTATTGCAACTCCAGCTTTTTTCTCATTTCCATTTGCATGAAATATCTTACTCCAACTCTTCACTTTCAGCCTGTGTGTGTCTTTTGTTCTGAGGTGAGTCTCTAGTATACAGCATATACAAGGGTCTTGCTTTCTTATCCAGTCAGCCCCCTATGTCTCTTGATTGGAGCATTTAATCCATTTACATTTAAAGTGATTATTGATAGGTACATAGTCATTGCCATTTTTAAATTTGTAGTTAGGTTGTTTTGATCTTTCTTCTATTTACAGAAGTCCTTTTAGTATTTCTTGCAATGCTGGCTTGGTGGTAATAAATTCCTTTAGCTTATTTTTTTCTGGAAAGCTGTTTATCTCTCCATCAATTTTAAATGATAGCCTTGCTGGATAAAGCAATCTAGGTTGTAGCCCTTTGTTTTCCATCACTTTGAGTATCTCCTGCCACTCCCTCCTGGCCTTCAATGCTTCTGTAAAAAAGTCATTTGATAGTCTTATGGGAGTCCCCTTGTATATAACCCTCTGTCTTTCTCTTGCTGCTTTTAGGGTTCTCTCTTTGTCTTTAAGCTTTGCCATTTTAACTATAATGTGTCTTGGTGTGGACCTGTTTGGGTTTATCCTGGTTGGAACTCTCTGCACTACCTGGGCTTGTATGTTGGTTTCCTTCATCAGGTTGGGGAAGTTTTCAGACATTATTACTTCTAATATGTTCTCAATCCCTTGGTTCCTCTCTTCACCTTCTGGTATTCCTATGATACACATGTTGTTTCCCTTGATGTTATCCCAAAGGTCTCTTAAGCCACCCTCATTGTTTTTTATTCTTTTTTCTTTCTGTTGTTCCTTTTGGGTGAGCTCTGCTACCTTGTCTTCTGAGTCGTTGATTCGATCCTCTGCTTCATCTAACCTGCTGGTAATTCCTTTAAGTGTGTTCTTAATTTCGGTAATTGTTGTGTTCTTTAGTTCTAACTGGTTGTTCGTTATGATTTCTACATCCTTCTTTATGTCTTCTCTAAGCTCCTTAAACATTCTTATCACCAGTGTTCTGAACTCGGTCTCTGAAAATTTGGTTACCTCTGCTTCATTTTGTTCCAGTTGTGGAGGTTTCTTCTGTTGTTTTATTTGGGACGTGTATCTTTGTTTCCCCATTCTGGCTGACTCTCTGTGTTTGCTTTGATGTATTAGGTAGATTGTGGGGAGCCATGATTTCTTGTTTATTCTGTAACCTTGCAGACTGGCTCAGTTTTAGCTCTTAAGGCCTTGTCTCTGCTTACACTTAGAGGGTGCTTGCAAGCTGCTAAGGAATGAGGTGGGAACGGCCAGTTCCCGGACACAGATCACTGATGATTATCAGGGTAATTGGTGGGCTTTGTCCTTGAGATAATGACTTTGGGAGAGATTCAGTGAGTCTGTAGTTCATATGTAAAAGTTGCAAATTTTACTTTCAATGATGAAATGCTCACTCGTGATTGTTAAGCTGCACGTACACAGGTGGTATATATTGGTAAAGGAAAGTAAACTCCGCGCTTCAGGATCACTGAAGACCGGCCGCATCATCAATTGTGTGAGTGTCTCTTTTTCATTCCCACTCCCCTTGTCAGGAACTGTTCGACTCGTAACGGCTGGTCCGCTACATTTTGGCGCCTGAACAGGGACCTGAATATAGGGGTAACGGTGAGGAACTCCGCGTGGTTAGGATCCGGCTCAGATTGTGGGGCTTAGTTCATGGATGCGCAGTGAGTGAGGCACAGTCCCCTCGGTCGAATGTGTGTGTGAGTGAATGGTAGCTCCACGACTTCGTGTTTCGAGCTTGTTTGGGCCCTAATCTGAGGTTCCGGTTCTGTCATATGGCATAACAGCGATTGGGGCTCCATCCCACCAGTTCGGGGGTTTATACCGAAACGCCTTTGTTAAGACAGATTTGGTCCCGAGAGGGGCACGGCCAGACGGGCATCTGAGTGAATTTTGTGTGAAAGAAGGGCCGAGTTAGGGAATAAAGAAATGGGTCACGCTAGCAGCAAGGACCTGTATGTTAGAGGACTTAAGAGATTACTTGCCGCCTGTGGCAGCAGGGTGAGCAAAGAGCAATTAGATAAATTTTTAGAATTTGTAAGAGAAGTTTGCCCATGGTTTCCAGATGAAGGTACCGTCAGCCTGGAAACCTGGGAAAAGATTGGGGACAGATTGCAGGATTATTACACTGTCCATGTACCGCAGCAGGTCCCGGTGGAAACATTTGGATTGTGGACACTGATTAGAGATTATCTAGATTTAAAGAGGGAAGGTTGCAAGCTCGAGAAAGTGAAACAGGCTGGAAATGAAAAAATTCTTCCATCTGCCGCCTCTCCGGAGGAGAAGGAGGAGGGGGAAGAAGTCAGGTATGCAGAGGGACTTGCTAAGCATGATAAGGAGCCTGTTAGTCAAGATCCGCCAGACGAGCAATGGGAAGATTTAGACCCTCAAGATCAGGAAGATTTAGAGGAGGCTGCAGCTAGATATGATAGAGAAAAATATCCGCCAGTAGTGGCTGTGGCACAGGAGAGTAGGAAGCCTCCTGATCCTATACATACACTTACACAACAAATAAAAATTCTACAAGGCCAACTAGAGGAACTTAAAGTCACTCGGGAGGGAGAGAGCCTTTTTGGACCTCCCCGAGTGCCGTATACTAAGGAGAGTCTCGGGCCTCCTCAAAGTCTTACCAGACCTTCATTAGTTATGTATACCAATCCTTGGAATCCAGGGGTTAAAATCCCCCTGTGAGCAATCCCACTGCGCCGCCTCCTGAGGGACCCCGCGTGTGGGATCCTCCGCTGCCACCACCGCAGCCACCAATTTGGGACATGTTTACTAAGCCTCTGCCAGGTTATATTAAGCCAGGTTCAGATTCTGTTGTGCGCTCCCCTCTCCAAATGGCTTGTGAAGAGGCCCGCAAGCAGGGGAAGTCTACGGAAAAATTTGGAGTATATCCTCTTATTGAAAGAACTGATCAGGCAGGAAATGTGTTTAGAGAATGGAGACCTTTTCAGTGGAAGCAAGTAAAGGAATTAAAGGAAGCTTGCACACAGTACGGTCCTATTGCCCCTTTTACCATGGCAATTTTAGATGCATTGACGGGCGAGGCTACTCCCCCGGAAGATTGGAAACACATCGCTCATGCCTGCCTTTCCGGAGGTGATTACCTCTTGTGGAAATCAGAATTTTATGAAAATTGCAAAACAAAGGCTAATGAGAATACCTTGAGACAAATTCCTGTTACTTTCGATATGTTAGCAGGAGAAGGCTTATACGCTGAATTGAGAAATCAGATGGGCTATATGCCTGGTGCCTATGGTCAAATTGCCGCAGCAGCTAAAGACGCCTGGCGAATGTTGCCTGATTCCTCCCGTAAGGAAGAACAGATTACTCACATAAGGCAGGGGGCAGATGAACCATTTCAGGAATTTGTGTCTCGCCTCAGTACAGCTGCGGGGCGAACTTTTGGTTCAACGGTGGCCACTCAGGCTTTTATTAAACAGCTTGCTTATGAGAATGCTAATTCTGCTTGTCAAGCAGTTATCAGACCATTTAGAAAGAAAGGAACTTTATCTGATTTTATCCGTTTGTGCTCAGATGTGGGACCGTCTTTTTCTCAAGGTATAGCCCTAGCTGCAGCTTTACAAGGAAAATCTATAAAAGAAGTAATGTATCAACAGGCAAAACTCCATGCAGGGAGTCGTTCTGGGGCTTGTTTTACTTGTGGAAAATTGGGACATCGAGCGGCTCAATGCCCTCGCAAAGCCGAGCCCGAGAATTCAGCGGCTCCCACAAAAAAGCCGCCAGATATATGCCCTAAGTGTAGGAGAGGAATGCATTGGGCTAATGAATGCAAGTCTAAGACAAAAAAAGATGGGAAACCCATCCAGGGAAACTGGGTGAGGGGCCAGCCCCAGGCCCCGAATCAACAATGTTATGGGGCACTGCAAATTCGGGAGCAGATGCAGGGACAAAAGGGGAACGGGTCCCTGAAAGAAAACATATCACAGATCTATTCAGGGCCACCTCAGGCAGCGCAGGATTGGACCTGTGTTCCACCACCAACATCGTATTAACTCCTGAAATGGGAATGCAAGCATTGCCCACAGGTGTTTTTGGGCCCCTACCCCCAAAAACTGTAGGTTTATTGTTAGGGAGAAGTAGTAAAACCATGAAAGGAATTCATGTTTCCCCAGGAGTTATTGATGAGGATTTTACTGGTGAAATTAAAATTATGACACACTCACCATTGAACGTTTCTGCTATACCTGCTGGTACCCGAATTGCTCAGTTAATTATTTTGCCTCGCATTAAGGTGGGAAAGCATAGACAAGATCAGAAACGAGGAGATCGAGGATTTGGCTCCTCAGATGCTTATTGGATTCAGTAAATAAAGAGAGATCTGCCAGTGCTGCTACTTAAAATAAATGGAAAAAGTTTTCAAGGAATTTTAGATACTGGAGCTGATGTGTCCTGCATATCTGCTGAACATTGGCCTTCTAACTGGCCGACGCATCTTACTAATACAGATCTACAAGGCATAGGCCAATCTCATTCTCCTCAACAAAGTAGTAATCTTTTATCTTGGCAGGATGAGGAAGGTCATCAGGGAACTTTCCAACCGTATATTATCCCTGGCCTCCCAGTCAATCTCTGGGGACGAGATATTATGAGTGATATGGGAGTTTATCTCTTTAGCCCAAGCCTTCAAGTAACTCAGCAAATGTTTGATCAAGGGCTCCTCCCAGGACAGGGCTTAGGAATTGAAGGACAGGGACGACAGGAACCCATTTCACCCAATCCTAACTTACAAAGAACAGGTTTAGGATATTTTCCCCAGGGGTCATAGATTTACCTGTACTCCACCAAAAAACTGCAAAGGCAATAACTTGGAAATCTGATACGCCTGTGTGGATAGATCAATGGCCCCTAACTCAAGAAAAAAATATTAGCCACTCAAGCGCTTGTACAGGAGCAGCTTGAAAAAGGCCATGTGATTGAATCTAATTCACCCTGGAATTCGCCTATTTTTGTAATCAAGAAGAAATCAGGAAAATGGAGATTGTTACAGGACTTGAGAAAAGTAAATGAAACTATGGAAGTTATGGGTGCCCTCCAGCCAGGGTTACCACACCCTTCTGCCATTCCTAAGAATACTTACAAAATAGTGCTAGATTTAAAAGATTGTTTTTATAACATATTGCTTCATCCTCATGATTGTAAGAGATTCGCTTTCAGCATTCCTAGTCCAAATTTTCAAAAACCTATGAAGAGATATCAGTGGCAGGTCCTTCCACAAGGCATGGCAAATAGCCCCACCTTGTGTCAAAAGTTCGTCAGTGAGGCAATTGATAATACCAGAAAACAATTTCCTTCTGTATATATCATTCATTATATGGATGACATCTTGTTGGCTTGCAAGACGGAGGGGGTATTGTTAGCTTGCTTTGTGAATATGAAAGAAAACCTTCTGGCCTCAGGTCTTGTTATTGCTCCTGAGAAGGTACAGAGAAGCGAGCCTTATGCCTATTTGGGATTTCAGTTGTTTGCTCAATATTTTGCTCCACAAAAGATAGAGCTTAGAAAAGATCATCTCAAATCTCTTAATGATTTTCAAAAACTGTTGGGAGACATTAATTGGCTGCGCCCTTCTTTGGGATTAACTACTGGAGATCTAAAACCACTGTTTGAAATTCTAAAAGGGGACTCTGATCCAACTTCCTCTAGGTCTCTTACTGAGCCCGCAAGAGAAGCTCTCTCTAAGGTTGAGAAAGCCATTCAACAACAGCATGTCTCCTTTTTAGATTACTCTAAGCCTTTACATGCCTATATTTTAGAGACCAAACACACGCCTACAGCAGTGTTATGGCAAGAAGGGCCACTTAGATGGATACATCTTCATGTAACAGCCCAAAGAAATCTCACTCCATATCATGAATTTGTGGCCAGCCTAATTCAAGAAAGTCGTTTGGAAGCTCGAAAATATTACGGAAAGGAGCCAGATTTGATTGTTGTTCCTTTTACAAAAATGCAGATTCAAGGCTTGATGCAGTTTACAGACAGTTTTCCCATCGCCTTGGCTCATTTTACAGGAACTTTAGATAATCATTATCCTAAGCATAATTTGCTTCAGTTTTTTCAACATCATGATCCAATTTTTCCTTCAATTGTGTCACATGCTCCTCTTCCTGCTGTTCCAAATGTTTTTACTGATGGATCTAATAATGGAGTAGCTGTTTATGCACTCAATAAAAAAGTCACCAAGAGAGTACAGACACCTCCAGCTTCAGCTCAAATAGTTGAGCTTCGAGCAGTACAATGGTGCTGCTTGATTTTGCTTCTCAGTCTTTTAATTTATTCTCTGACAGCCATTATGTGGTTCGTGCAGTCAGAAATTTAGAAACAGTACCTTTTATTAGCACTAGTAATCCTGTTATTCAGGATTTGTTTCTTCAGATACAACAGGCCATTCAGCTGCGCTGTAAAAAATTTTATATTGGCCATATTAGAGCTCACTCTAATCTTCCAGGTCCTTTAGCAGCAGGCAATCAAATTGCAGATTGTGCCACGCAGCTTATTGCCTTAACTCAAATAGAAAAACCACAAAAGGCTCATAGCCTCCACCATCAAAATAGCCAGAGCCTAAGATTACAGTATAAGATCCCCAGAGAAGCAGCAGGCCAGATTGTAAAACAATGTCCAGATTGCTCGCATTTACAACCTGTGCCTCATTATGGCGTTAACCCTCGAGGCTTGCGTCCCAATGATCTGTGGCAAATGGATGTTACTCATATACCTAAATTTGAAAAATTAAAATACGTCCATGTCTCTATAGACACGTTTTCTGGCTTTGTAATAGCTTCTGCTCAATCAGGAGAAGCTACATCTCATGTTATTAGACATTGTCTTGCTGCTTTTGCCATGATTGGCACTCCTCAATAACTTAAAACAGATAATGGCTCCGGCTACACCAGTAAAAAATTTGCTTTATTTTGCCAGCAATTTTCAATTAATCATGTTACTGGCATTCCTTACAATCCACAAGGACAAGGAATTGTTGAACGTACTCATGGCACATTAAAGGTCATTTTACAAAAAATAAAAAAAGGGGGAGTTATATCCCCTAACGCCACATAATTACCTGTCTCATTCTCTTTTTATTCAAAATTTTTTGACCTTGGATGCCTATGGTAAGAGTGCTGCTGAACGCCTTTGGCATCCTTCTGCCAGCCCTCAGGCTTTGGTCAGATGGAAAGATCCACTTACTGGATCATGGCAAGGCCCAGACCCAGTCCTCATATGGGGCCAAGGACATGTATGCGTTTTTCCACAGGATGCAGATAGTCCTTGGTGGCTGCCAGAAAGATTGGTGCGACATGTGGACCCTCTACCTGCTGATGATGCTGATGCTCCAAAGCAACGCAGAGGAGGACCGGACGTATTGGGCCTACGTACCTGATCCACCTATTCTCCACCCTGCTGTGTGGGATGGTCCGGAGATTCCAGTTTATGTCAATGATACTAATGCTTTGGGATTGCCTTCTGATGGGCACATGAAGCCAAGATTGGAAAAGAACTTTACTTACATTGGCAAAGGCATTGGTATCCCTATTTGTATTGCTAAGAATAGGTCTGTTTCTGGGTGTTCTTATGCATGCCAATGATTCTTTAGTAGGATGGACTGTTTGCATTAATTTGTTAGGAGATCGGTCCGGAGGACGGAAGGTCGATTTGCCTATCCCCCCATCGCGTCCATCTTGCAACAAGAATCCAAAGTTGAATACAGAGACTGTTCCCTGTAAAGACTGCCCTGGCAATGTTTCATTCCGTTATGACATCCCTGGGATGGAGAGATACATTGTTGACTGGTCGTGGAGTAACCAGTCAGGATGGGCTCGAGACTTGATCTCTGGACTTTGGACTTCTGATACGCAATATCAGCAAAGTACTTTGTGGAGACTTATGGGAGTAATGGATGAAGTTGTTCAAATGATTGAGTTTTGTAAATCAGGTACTCCCTGTACTCCTATGACTGTCTTGCAGGATGGGACCAGAGACTGGTCAACGGTTACTAAAACTGTTAATGTATCCGCTTGTGTTCCTTCTCCTTATGCTTTGTTGATCGGAAATATTAATGTGTACTTTGTAGGAAATCAATTCCATGTATCTTGTAATAATTGTTCTTTAACAAATTGTATTTCATGGGTGCCTTTAGGAACTCAAGTTATGGTACTTAAGCAACCTTCTTTTGTTATGCTTCCTGTTAATATCTCTGGACCTTGGTATGCTGAAAGAAGTTTACAGATTTTCAAAGAAATTAAGTCTGCTTTGAGTAGACAGAAACTGTTCGTTGGACTTCTCATAGCAGGAGTTATGGCATTGGTCACTATCATTGCCACTGCTGCTACTGCAGCTATAGCCTTATCCCAAACCATTCAAAATGCTCACTATGTTAATACTCTTTCAAGAAATGTTACTTTGGCTTTAGGGACCCAAGAAGCTATTAATGAGAAATTAGAACAAAAGGTGAATGCCCTCTATGATACGGTTCAGTATATGGGAGATGTGATTCAGAGTATAAAAGTTAAATCTTATTTAGAATGTCATTCAGAATATCATTGGATATGTGTTACTTCTAAAAGGTATAATAATAGTCAATATGATTGGAATCGGGTTCGTTTACATCTTCAAGGAATTTGGCATGATGCTAATGTGTCTTTAGATATGTTTCGGCTTCATGATGAAATTCAAAATATGAGAGAAGCTGAACCCTTGAAATTTGATGCAGCCCAGGCTGCTTCTGAGTTTATTGATGTTCTTAGGAATGCTATGCCATCTAGGCCTCATATTACCCATTCTGTTATGATTTTTCTTACATTGGGCATCTGTGTCTGTTTGGTTCTGTGCCTTCTCCCCATTCTCATCAAATGTTTCATCAGCAGGATGTTAGACTTGCGAGCTGACATCCATCAGCTTAAACTTAAGACAAAGCCGTGAGCCTTCCTCACCGAGCATTCAGAGGGACAGGATAGTCAAAGACGGGTTGTACTTAGGCACCGCTTCAACACCTAAGACAGGGCTTGTATTATAAAATTTAAGTTCCAAGGACGGGTAAGTTGAAGTCGGCGTCCCGAGACACCTAAATCAGGCGCTGTCACCTCGCCATCCTAGCCGGATGGGTTTTGCTCCTATAAAATAAAAAAGGGGGAGATGTGGGGAGCCATGATTTCTTGTTTATTCTGTAACCTTGCAGACTGGCTCAGTTTTAGCTCTTAAGGTGTTGTCTCTGCTTACACCTGGAGGGTGCTTGCAAGCTGCTAAGGAATGAGGTGGGAACGGCCAGTTCCCGGACACAGATCACTGATGATTATCAGGGTAATTGGTGGGCTTTGTCCTTGAGATAATGACTTTGGGAGAGTTTCAGTGAGTCTGTAGTTCATATGTAAAAGTTGCAAATTTTACTTTCAATGAGGAAATGCTCACTCGTGATTGTTAAGCTGCACGTACACAGGTGGTATATATTGGTAAAGGAAAGTAAACTCTGCGCTTCAGGATCACTGAAGACCGGCCGCATCATCAATTGTGTGAGTGTCTCTTTTTCATTCCCACTCCCCTTGTCAGGAACTGTTCGACTCGTAACGGCTGGTCCGCTACAGTAGATCTCCTAGAGTTCTTAGTTCTTGCTAGGTTATCTTATGTAGTATGTGTCCTTTATATTTGACTTGCACTACGTCGTTCTTCTCTGCTTGTGTTCCAAAGGTGACTCTTGTTTTGTGTATATTGTCCTGTTCAAGAAGATCTTTAATTGCTTTTTGCTTGTGAGTAGGTGATGTTAACTCCTGGACTGACTCATTGTGAGACTTGGCTCTGCCCCCCGCAGGGCGTTCTGCTGCATGAGGGTTGACCCCTTAAATGTGGTTTGGCCTCTATGAGCTCTAGTGCCTGCAGAGAATTTCCTCTGGGTGTGTGACCTGCAGGTCAAACCCGGTAGTACTCTGGTTTGGTCTGGAGTTGGCCTCTGGATATGTTGAATCTTGTGCCTCTTAAGCTGGGCCCTGGTAGGGCAGTTTCAGAACAAAGCAAATCACCAAGCACAACAACAACAACAACAACAAAGAAAAAAATCAAATACATTCACATGTAAAAACACCCGATAACCCCCACTCGACACAGGCAAAGATATCAAAAATATAAAGACAAAGCAAAACAAAACAAAACAAAGCAAAACAAAAAGCAGTGACAGTCTTGGCTTAAGCCCACCAAGTAATGTCCAGGTTGTCCTCTGCTGTACCAAAGAGCCCCCTGCTTATTGCACAGGCATAGCTGGTCACCTGGTGCCCAGAGTGACTTTGGGACTGTAGATTTAAATGCGTGGGCCTGAGGGGTCTGGATGATAGTTTTTACAAAGTCAGTGCAGTTTCTGCCCTTGCCTGCACATATGCACACTGAGAGTAGCACCACCAGCCCCGTGTCCACTACTCCTGAGTCTTAGGGCACTTCTTCAGTGTGTGTGTGTATGGGGGGGTGCGGGCAGGAGATTTCTGAGCTGCTGAAAGCCCAGAACTGCGTCTGCTGCTTACTGCTGATCCCTGGGAGTGTCTCTGCAATTGCACTTGCCCCGCAGTAGGCAGGCCAGAAAGGGTGGGGGCTGGGGATGGAGGGGTCTTCTCTCTCCCAGCCCAGCTGCACGTCATCCTCTTCCTGCAGGCCAGAAAAGGTGGTGGCTGGGGGTGGAGGAGTCTCTTCTCTCCTAGCCCAGCCAAAATCACACTCTTCCCAGCCTCTTCCCTGGGTCAGGTTTGCCTGTCAGGCTTCCCAGAGCCTGAGTACTACTACAGCTGCTCTGTAATCTGACACTACTCCTCAGTTCAGGGGCCAGTTTAAGTCTCTGGAAGCGCGGGGGTAGGATTGGAAGAGCGGAGGGGAGGGGCCCAGGTATGGAGTCTGTGTTCTTTGTCCACCCAAGGGCCTACTGGCCGCCCTCCCGGCGGGAGAAATCAGCCTGTGGGACGCAGGGAAAGAGCCCACCTCCTGGTCTCTGTGCTCTCCGTTCAGCCCTGGGATCCCGTGCGTGCCCGGAACGGCGGGTGCCACCACGGTTTTCGCTGCCTCCGGCTGAGACTCCGCGCGGGCAGGGATTTCGGCGCTGCCGCCGCCGCCGCTGCCACAGCCGGCGGCGCGTTTTCACTCCGCTCCCTTCCTTCCTTCCCCTGCTCGCCCAATTAGCGCACCTTCAAGTAATCCTTAGCTTCAAGTAATCCACGAGTCTCTTAGCTGTTCTGTGTGATGAGCAAAGAGTTCTTTGATGGGTTATAGGTCCCGTTTGTAATAAGATCCGGAGGAGAACTCAGAAAGTGCGCCCCGCTGCCGCCATTCCTTTGACGTCACTCTCTCTATGTATCTTTTGATCTCTCCTTTTGTTTCTTCTCTGTCCCAGTCATTCTTTAGTAGCTTTTTGTGTAATCCTTACATATTTGTGTTTTTTGCTGTCTTTTTTGTTTTTTCAGTTGATCTCCAATTTCAACACATTGTGGTTGGAGAATATGTTTTGTATGATTTCAATCTTCTTAAAATGGTTGAGGGAGTTTTTTTGTCCAACCACAAAACTGTAATCTATTATTGAGAATATTCCATGTGTACTAGAACATAATGTATAATCTGGTGTTCTGAAATGAAAGGTTGTGTAAATGTCAATTGTGTTCTTTTGGTATAATGTGCCATTTAAGGTTGATATGTCTATATTGATTTTCTGTTTGGATGTTCTATCTATAGCTGTCAATGGTGCATTTAGATCCCGTACTATAATTGTGTTTTTGTTAGTTTCTCCCTTTAGTTCTGTTAGTATTTCCTTTATATATTTTCCTTCTCCCAGATTGGGATCCTATATATTGATATGTTAGGACTCTTGATATATTATTCCATTTATCATTAAGAAATATCTATCTTTGTCTCTTATTACATTTTTCATCTTTAAGTCTATTGCATCTAATATAAGTATGGATACACCCCCTTTCCTCTATGTGCCATTTGCTTTGAGTATTGTTTATCACTCTTTCACTTTAAATCTGTATTTTTCCATATAGCTGAGATGTGTCTCTTGAAGGCAGCATATAGTTGGGTTTGGTGTTCTCATCCAGCCTGTTACTCTGTGCCTTTTTATTGGTGACTTGAGTCCATTTACATTTAGGGTGATTATTGATATATGAGAATTTCCTATAACCATTTTGTCTTTTGGTTTCTGGTATTTTGATGTCTCCATTGGTTACTTGCCTTCGTTTTTCTGTCTTTTATTTTAATGTGGTGGTATTCTATGATTTTTTTCCTTCCGTTTTCTCTTTTTTTATATTATGTGTCTCAGTTCTGGATTTTTTTTGTTTTGAACGTTTATCATTACCTTTATTTAAAAGAAAGATTCATATATAGGCAGTAGTCTTTTTTCTCCTGCATGCCTATTATCTCCTTTCCGTTTTGCAAATTCAGACTTTTACCCCCTTCTGTTTTATATTTTTGTTGTCACAAATTATCCCTATTTATGGTGTGCATTCGTTTGCAAGTTGCAGTAACCATTGTTCCTTCTTCTCTTTTTGTTTTTTTTTTTTTATGTTTTTACCTTCTTTAACTTTTATGTTATATTTAGGTTTATGGTACCTTATTCTGAATAGGGGTTGCCGTTCGTTTCCTGTTCCTGTCTCTGTTAGTCATCTTATTCATAATTTTGTAACTTTTTGTCTTTTTTGTTTCAGGAAGAGTAACACCCTTCAATATTTCCTATAATGCAGGCTTTGTGGTACAAAATTCCCTCAGTTTGTGTATATCTGGAAAGTTCTTTAGTCTTCCTTCATATCTAAAGGTAATTTTGCTGGATATGTTATTATTGAATGGTAATTTTTCTATTGCAATAGTTTGAAAATTTAATTCCTCTCTCTCCTAGCTTACATAGTTTCAGTCGAAAAATCTGATGATAATCTAATGGGTTTTCTTTTTTAGGTTACTGTCTTCTTTCCCTGACTACCTTGAGAATTCTTTCCTTATCACTCATTTTTGACAGTTTCAATATAATGTGCCTTGGAGAGTGCCTTTTTAGATTGAGGTAATTAGGTGTTTTGTTTGTTTCTTGGATTTGAGGATCCAGTTCTTTCCATAGGTTTGGGAAGTTCTTGTTGACTATTTGAATAGATGCTCCATGTCTTGCTCCCTTTTTTTTTTCTTCTAGTATACCCCTTATTCTTACGTTGTTCTTTCTGATGGAGTCACATAGTTTTTGTAGAGTTCTTTCTTTCCCTTTAACACTCAAATCTTTCTCTTTCCCCATCTGCATCATTCCAGATTTCTATCTTCAATATCACTAATTGTTTCCTCTATCAGGTCAGCTCTATTTCCTAAGTTGGTTATTTCATTCTTGATCACTTTTCTTCAGTTCTTTAGCTCCAGAACTTCTATTTAGTTCTTTTTAAAAAAAAAAAAAATTCAATCTCTTTGATAAAATATATATTTTGTTCATTGATTTTGTTTCTGAGTTATTAAATGGCCTACCTGAGTTCTATTGCATATTGTTGAGTTTTTTCAGAACTGCAATATTGAATTCTTTGTCATTTAAGTTACATATTTTTATGTCTTTATTTTCTGGAGATATCTCATTTTCTTTCTGAGCTGCCGTGTGACCTTGGTGTTCATGGCATTTGATGGATCATTTCTCCTCCAATGCATTTGTGGTAATGAGCTCTGCTGCAGGTTGATATAAAGAGGTCTTTCTTTAGTTTCCCAGTAGGTATCATTGAAGCATTTTATTTTCTCTTGCTCTGTCTTGGCTTTTCTCCATTGAAGATTCCCTGGTGAGGTGGGCATCTCCTGTATGACCAGTTCTCCTTGTTCTCAGGGTATCACCTCCATGGGAAAATGTGGTGGGCAATGGGGTCCTGAGCCCCTGAAATCCCAGTGCTCTCCCTGCCGCTAGATGCAGTGCTGAGCTATCTGAGCTGTCCCTGATGTTCTCACTGGGTTCAACTGAGAAAGTTTAGGTCAGGATGGGGTGGTAGATGTCACTTGTGCATATGTAACTTTGTTCTTCTCTGACTGATGGCAACTGCTGGACCACAGCTATCTCTGCTCTATATTTCCACTCTTGTCTTTGGGATTAGTTTCAGTGTGCATCTGCTGCTCAGGAACTGTCTCTCCAATTCGCTAGGCTGTAGATATTCTGCTCTTTAATCTGACACTGCTACAGTTATTTTCTGGGGCTGGCTGCTAATACTGGGAGAGTGTGGGGGAGACAGGCCCTGGCAGAGTGGAGGGAGTTGGCCTGGCTCCATGGCTTTGTTTTCTGCCTGGTTGTGAGGGCTGTTAGATTGCATTTGTTGCACGTCTGTGTTTGGTCTCTACCCAGAGGTCTCTGCCATAATCACTTAGTTCAGTCATATTACATGTTGATAATTCAGGCAAGAATGCTTGGGGCTACAGAGAGTGAACCTACAACCTGAATCCTCCCCTCTTCTGGGAGGACCTGCACTGAGCTCCAGGCTGCATTTGTGGCTGTGAGCTTTGGGCTGCATCTGAGGTATCCTTGTTTGCTCTTTTTCCTTCCCTCCTTCCCTGTTTGCTGCAATTCATCCACCTTCAGATGTTTCAATGTGCAGATCTCTCAGACATATTTGCATATTGCACAGGGAATTCTTTGTTGAATTATAGCTATTCAGCCTATTGTAATTTCAAGGGGAGAGATCACAGGGACCCCTCATACTGACATGTTTCTGATGTCACTGACTTATTTCTAATTTATTGAAATTGGTTAATAATATTTCATGTTGGTGTTTCACAAATAGTGTTTTCCATAATTACTATTCCAATTTTATTAAGACTCACTGGAAATTTGTTGTGGAATGCTATTAAATGTCTTTTCAATATTTAAAGATGTAGCCATAAGATTGTCTTTACTTAATTTTTACATGTAATAACTTTTGTTGATATATTTCTTAATGGTTTAAATGAACCATTCTTGCAATTTTATAATTAACTTTATTTTATTGTTTTGTGATATTATTTGACTCCCTGGTGATTTTTATTTTTAATATTTCATTTAATAATTTTCAATGACATTAATAAATTAATTTATATCAAATGGAAATCATTATTTTATATATTATAAACGAAAAGAGTGTATATTTATAAACAAAACAATACAAAAAGCATAACTAAAAGCCCAATTCAGTTATGATTTCCTTATCTCCCACTTTGCTTTAGTGACACCTACTGGCAAACTAAAGAAAGACCTCTTCATATCAACCTGCAGCAGAGCTCATTACCATAAATGCATAGGAGGAGAAATGGTCCATCACATGCCATGAGCACCAAGGTCACAAAGCAGCTCAGAAAGAAAATAAAATATCTTCAGAAAATAAAGACATAAAAATATGTAACTTAAATGACAAAGACTTCAATATTGCAGTTCTGAAAAAAAAAAAAAACATATGTAACACTTTGCTACACATGTCTTATATTTTTAGTCCTCAACTGATATTTGCTATTGTATTAATACATATATTTTGATCAACAGTTTTTGTAAGAACAAGAGCTAATAATTATGATAAGGGATACAATATTTCCTCTGGTACATTCTCCAAAATATTCAGAAACCTTGTTATTTTCTGCAACTGAACATCTCAGTTCAGACCTGAATGGAAAAAGAATAATATTCTCTCAAGATTGAAATGTAGTAATTAAACTGATCAGAGAATAAGTCTTTTATTTGAAAAGATGTGTGAAAATAAATATGAAGATAGCCATGCTTTCATATTCAGTAAATGGCCCATCTTGTTAGATTCATTATTCCCAAAACGATAAACTTATTAAAACCAACTATCCTTTCAGAAAGACTGAAAATTTAAAAACATAATGATCATGATAAAGCATAGAAAGATTTTATGAAAACACTGTATTATTACTTACCCCTTATCCTGGAGGACAGCATTTAGACCTCCAGTTGATGCCTGAAACTACAGATAGTACTGAACCATATATATATATATATATATATATATATATATATATATATGGTACAGTATATACATATATACTGTACCATTTTATAAATTTCTTACTGTACCATTTTATAAATTAAACTTTATCCAAAGTATGCATGCATAAGAAAAAATATATACATATACTATTTTTTCTTATGCATGCATACTTTGGATAAAGTTTAATTTATAAAATGGTACAGTAAGAAATTAACAATAATAACTAATAGTAAAATAGAACAGTTATAACAATATACTGTAATAAAAGTTACGTGAATGTGGTCTCTCTTTCAGTAAACTAGCACAAATTTCTGTTTCCTTCTTCCCAATTTCATGGATAGATTTGCTCTTACCATACATCTTAGCAACCTCAGGATATTTTTTTTCTTTCATTATTGAGTCAAGAACTTTCACCTTTTCATTTCAAGGAAGCAATTTATGGTTCTCTTTGGCATATTCAAATTGTCGATATCACTACTCTTGAACCTTGGGGCCATTATTAAATAAAATAAGGGTTACTTGAACACAAGCACTGTGATACTGAGACAGTAGATCTGATAACAAGATGGCTACTAAGTGACTAATGGTTGAGTGGCTTGTAGAGCTTGAATGCAATGGACAAAACGATGATTCACATGCCAGGGTGCAGATTTCATCATGCTACTCAGAATGACATGCAATTGAAAACTTATTAATTGCTCATTTATGGAATTTTCCATTTAATATTTTCAGACCATGGTTGACTGTGGGTAAATGAAACTGAGGAAGAGAAACTGCTCATAAGGGGGACTACTGTAATGATGTTACTGTTGAGATGGAAAGTGATCACCTGTTATGAGTATAAGAAATATAGCTTAAAACAAAGCTATAGTTAGAGAAAGTTTATTTTATAGAAAATGGGCTATTCCAAAACTATCTTCAAGGCAACTTGCCCCTCTTGATTTATTACAGGAAATTACTCTCCGTTTGTTCAATGTCTATTAAGCTAATTACACTAAAATATTTTTTCTATCTTGATATAAAAGAAATTGTTATTTGAGTGCATCTGGAATTCTTACAGTTTTCATTGAGATATAATTCATATTATATAAAATTTACACTTTTTTAAATTTATTAGGGTAACAACTGTTAGTAAAATTACATAGATTTCAGGTGTACAATTCTGTATTATATCATCTATAAATCCATTGTGTGTTCACCACCCAGAGTCAGTTCTCCTTCCATCACTATATATTTGATCCCCCTTACCCTCATCTCCCACCCCCACCCACCTTACCCTCTGGTAACCACTAAACTATTGTCTGTGTCTATGAGTTTTTGTTTCTCATTTGTTGGTCTTCTTCTTTTGTTGTTTTTGGTTTATATACCACACATCAGTGAAATCATATGGTTCTTTGCTTTTTCTGTCTGACTTATTTCGCTTAGCATCATACTCTCAAGATCCATCCATGTTGACACAAATGTTCCTATATCATCTTTTCTTAACGCCGAATAGTATTCCATTGTGTATACATACCACAATTTCTTTATCCATTCAGCTATCGAAGGACATTTTGGTTGTTTCCATGTCTTGGCCACCGTAAACAAACTGCAATGAACATTGGAGCACACGTGTCTTTATGTGTAGATGTTTTCAGATTTTTTGGGTAGATACCCAGGAGAGGGATTGCTGGGTCATATGGTAATTCTATTCGCAATTTTTTGAGGAACATCCACACTGCCTTCCATAGCAGGTACACCAGTCTACATTCCCACCAACAGTGTATGAGGGTTCCTTTTTCTCCACAGCCTCTCCAACATTTGTTACTATTTGTCTTGTTGATGATAGCCATTCTGACTGGGGTGAGGTGATATCTCATTGTGGTTTTTATTTCCATTTCTCTGATGATTAGTGATGTTGAGCATTTTTTCATATGTCTACTTGCCATTTGTATGTCCTGTTAGGAGAAATGTCTCCTCAGGTCCTCTGCCCATTTTTCATTTGGGTTGTTTGTTTTTTTTGTTGTTGTTGAGTTTCATGAGTTCCTTGTATATTTGGGGTATTAGCCTCTTATCAGAGGCACTGTTTGCAAAAATCTTCTCCCATTCAGTTGGTTGCCTCTTTATTTTGTCGATGGTTTCTTTTGCTGTGCAGAAGCTTTTAAGTTTGATATAGTCCCATTCGTTTATTTTAGCTTTTACTTCCCTTGCCTTTGGAGTCAAATTAATAAAATGCTCTTTGAACCCAAGGTCCATAAGTTTAGTACCTATGTTTTCTTCTATGTGGTTTATTGTTTCAGGTCTTATGCTTAAGTCTTTGATCCATTTTGAATTAATTTTGGTACATGGTGACAGATAGCAGTCCAGTTTCATTCTTTTGCATGTGTCTATCCAATTTTCCCAGCACCATTTATTGAAGAGGCTGTCTTTCCTCCATTGTATGTTTTTAGCTTCTTTGTCAAAAATTATCTGTCCATATTTATGTGGTTTTATTTCTGGGTTCTCAATTCTATTCTATTGGTCTATGTGTTTATTTTTCTGCCAATAGCATGCTGTTTTGATTATTGTAGCCCTGTAGTACAAGCTACAGTCAGGGAGTGTGATACCTCCAGTACTGTTCTTTTTTCTTAAGATTGCTTTGGCTATTCGGGGTCTTTTGTGGTTCTAAACAAATCTGATGATTTTTTTTTTCTATATCTTTAAGAAACGCCATTGGGATTTTAAGGGGGATTGCATTAAATCTGTATATTTCTTTGGGTAATATGGCTTTTTTAACTATGTTGATTCTTCCAATCCACGAGCACAGAATGTCTTTCCATTTCTTTGTGTCTTCTTGAATTTCTCTCAAAAATGTCTTGTAGTTTTCAGCATATAGGTCCTTCACATCCTTGGTTAAGTTTATTCCTAGGTATTTTATTCTCTTTTCTGCAATTGCAAAAGGAATTGTTTTTTGTATTTCTTTTTCTGAGATTTCATTGCTAGTATATAGGAATGCAATGGACTTTTGTATGTTCATTTTGTAGCCAGCAACTTTACTGTATTCGTTGATTGTTTCTAATAGCTTTTTGGTGGAGTCTTTAGGGTTTTCTATATATAGCATCATGTCATCTGCAAAGAGTGATAACTTAACTTCTTCATTCCCAATGTGGGTGCCTTTTATTTCTTTCTCTTGCCTGATTGTTCTGGCAAGGACTTCCAACAGTATGTTGAAAAGCAGAGGTGATGGGGACAGCCCTGTCATGTTCCTGAACGTAGAGCAAAGGGCTTCAGTTTTTCACCATTAATTATGAGATTAGCTGAAGGCGTGTCATATATGGCCTTTATTATGTTAAGGTATTTTCCTTCTATACCTATTTTATGAAGTGTTTTAATCATAAATGGAAAATTTACACTTTAAAATTTTTCTATTCATTGGTTTTAACTATATGAAAAAGGTTGTACAACCATCACCACTGTCTCATTCCAGAATATTTCCATCTCCTAAAAAAGTATAACAAACAAACAACAACAAACAAAAAAAACACACCCATACCTACTAGCCATCACTCCCAGTGACTGCCTCCACTCATCCCCTTGCAACCTCTAATCTAATTTCTGTTTGTATGGATTTGCTTATTTTCGATAACTCCTATAAGTAGAATAATACAGTGTGTACACTTTTGTGCCTGGCTTATTTAACTGAGAATAATGTTTTTAGGTTCAACCATTTTGCAGCATGTAACAGTACTTCATTTTGTTATATGGCTGAACAATGGCCTATTGTATGGAAATATGCAACATTTTATTTATTAATTCCTTAGTTGACGGACATTTAGATTGCTTCCACTTTTTAGTTATTATGAATAACATTGCTATGAACATTCCTGTACATGTTTTTGTGAGGACATATATTTTCATTACTCTTGGGTACAATCCTAGTAGTAGAATTTCTGGTTCATATGGTAATTGTGTGTTTTACTTGAGGGCTTGTCAAAGTGATTTTCACAGTGACTGCTCATTTTACACTTTTTTTAGCAATACATGAGGGTTCCCATTTCTCCACATTTTCACCAAGATTTATTATAGTTCTTTTTTTTACTATAACAATCACATTGGGTATGTAGTGGTATTTCATGGTTTTCATTTGCATTTCCCTTATGACTAATGATGTTGAATGTCTTTTGATGTACTTATTCTCCATTTGTATATCTTTTTTGGAGGAAATTTTTTCAGATTATTTGTCTTTGATTTAATATTAGATTATTTGTCTTGTTATTGTTGAGATATAAGAGTGCTTAAAATGTTCTGGATACTAAACCTTTATCAGATATAAGCTTTGAAAATATTTCCTTTCACTCTGTAGGTTGTCTTTTCATTTTCTTGGTAGTGTCCTTTGGTGTACAAAAGTTTTGAAGTACAATTTATATATCTTATTTTTGTTATTTTTGCTTTTGTTGTCATATCCTAGAAACCATTGACAAATCCAAGGCCACAGAAATGTACCTTTATGTTGTTTCCTAAGAATTTTAGAGTTTTAACTCTTATGTTTTGATACATTTTACATTACTTTCTTTTTCCATGATTGGGGACTTTTTTATTTTTTTTATTTTATTAGTTTCAGGTGAACAAAACAATGTAGTAGCTAGACATTTATACCCCTAACAAAGTGATAACCCCCCTCCCTCAATTTACTACCCCTCTGATATCATATATAGCTGTTACAATTCCATTGAGTCTATTCTCTGTGCTGTACTCCACATCCCGTGACATACATACTGTGTTTCTCCAAAAAATAAGAACTACCAGACAATCAGCTCTAATGCATCTTTTGGAGCAAAAATTAATATAAGACCCGGTCTAACTTTACTATAATATAAGACCCAGTCTTATATAATATAATATAATACAATATAATATAATACTGCATCTTATATTAATGTTTGCTCCAAAAGACACATTAGAGCTGACTGTCTAGCTAGGTCTTATTTTCAGGGAAACATGGTATAGGCTTCAGGTGTACAGCACAATGGACAGACATCCACACAGTCCATCAAGTGGTCTCCCTAATAATACAAGTGCCCATCTGACTCCCTACAAATCTTCACATTATTGATTATATTCTCCAAACTATATTTCATATCCCTGTGGCTATATTGTAACTACTAATTTGTACTTTCTAATCCCTTTACCTTCTCCCCATCCCCATTCCCTTCCCATCTAACAACATTCAGTTTTTTCCCCTATATTTCTGAGAGTCTGTTTCTGTTTTGTTGTTCATTTATCCTGTTCTTCAGATTCCACATATTAATGAGATCATATGGTATTTGTCTTTCTCTGTCTAACTTATTTCAGTTAGCATAATATTCTCTAAGTCCATTCATGTCATTGCCAATGGTAATATTTCATTCTTCTTTATGGCCCTGCAATATTCCATTGTATAAACATATCACAGTTTCTTTATTCAATTTTCTGTTGATGGGCATTTTGGTTGTTTACATATTTTGGCTATTGTGAATAGCACTGCAATAAACATAATAGTGCACATATATTTTTTTCAAATTTTGTATTAAATTTTATATATGATGTTAGCTAGGGATCCAACTCATTCTTTCACATATGGACATCCAGTTGACCAAGTACAATTTGTTGAAAGACTATTCTTTCCATATTAAATTGTTTGGGCAACCTTGATGAAATTCCATGACAGCAATGGTGAGGATAATTTCTACATTTTCAGTTGTAGTCCATGTGCATATCTATATTTCTATCATTGTACCAGTACCACAATATCTTGTTTACCATTGCTTTGTAGTTAGTTTGCAAATCAGAAAGTGTGAGTACTCCAATTCAATTATTTCTTTTATTAAAGCATAGTTGACATACAATATTATATTAGTTTCAGGTATACAACATTAGTGGTTTGATATTTATGTAGCTTATGATATGATCACTGCAATAAGTCTAGTAACCATCTGTCACATATAGTTATTATGATATTATTAACTATATTCCCTCTCTAGTACATTGCATTCCATAAATTATTTATTTTATACTGGGAGTTTGTACCTTTTATTGTCCTTCACCTTTTTCAATGTACTCCCATCCTCCCCTCCTCTGGCAACCATCAGTTTTACCTCTGTATCTATGAGTCTATTTCTGTTTTGTTTGTTTCGTTTTTTTAGATTCCACATATAAGTGAAATTATATGATATTTCTGCCTGACTTATTTCACTTAGCATGTACAGTTTACGTCTGTCACTGAGTGTTATTTACAATAGCCAAGATATGGAAGCAACCAGGCTGGCCCGGTGGCTCAGGTGGTTGGAGCTCCATGCTCCTAACTCTGAAGGCTGCTGGTTTGATTCCCACATGGCCCAGTGGGCTCTCAACCACAAGGTTGCCGACTGAATCCTCGAGTCCTGCAAGGGATGGTGGGCTCCGCCCCCTGCAACTAAAGATGGAACATGGCACCTTGAGCTGAGCTGCCACTGAGCTCCCGGATGGCCAGATGGCTCAGTTGTTTGGAGCGTGTCCTCTTAACCACAAGGTTGCCAGTTCAACTCCCCCAAGGGATGGTGGCTGTGCCCCCTGCAGCTAATAACGGCAACTGGACCTGGAGCTGAGCTGCACCCTCCACAACTAAGACTGAAAGGACAACTTGAAGCTGAACGGCACCCTCCACAACTAAGATAGAAAGGACAACAACTTGACTTGGAAAAAAGTCCTGGAAGTACACACTGTTCCCCAATAAAATACTGAAAAAAAAAAGATATGGAAGCAACCTAGGTGTCCGTCTATAAATGGATGGATAAAGAAGATGTGGCATATGCAAGTATATCTCGCTTTATTGTGCTTTGCAGATATTGCATTAAAAAAAATTTAAATTCCCATCCACCAACATGGGAATGTAAATTGGTATTGCCACTATGGAAAACAGTATGAAGTTTCCTAAAAAAATTAAGAATAGAATTACCATACAACCTAGAAATCCTTCTTCTGGGTATCTACCAAAAAAATCTGAAAAAAATTATCTGTAAAAGTATATGTACCCCAATGATCATTGCAGCATTGTTCACAGTGGCCAAGACATGGAAAAAACTGAAGTGTCTTTTGATAGATGACTGGATAAAGAAGTTGTCGTACATATATACAACAGAATATTACTCAGCCATAAGAAAAGATGAAATACTGCCATTTGTGACAACATGCATGGATCTTGAGATTATCATGCTTAGAGAAACAAGTGAGACAGAAAAAGTCGAGAACCATATAATTTCATTCATATATGAGATATAAACTTTAACCTAAATTCACACACACACACACACACACACACACACACACACACACACACGCACGCACACACACACACATATGGAGAGAGAGAGAAAAAAATTGAAAGCAACAAATGAACAAGACAAACAAACAAGCAAAAACTCATAGACACAGACAACAGTTTAGTGGTTACCAGAGGGTAAATGGGGAGGGGAGTGGTAGAAGAGGGTACAGGGGGTCAAATATATGGTAAGGGAAGGAGATTTGACTTTGGGTGGTGAGCACACAATGCAATATATATATGATGTATTATAGAATTGTACACTTGAAACCTATATAGTTTATTAATCAATATTACCTCATAAATTTAATTTAAAAAGACATTCTACCAGCAAAATATATATATATATATATATATATATATATATATATATATATATATATATATATATATCTTGCTGAAAGCTCAGATTATGCATTGAGAAACCAAAAATTAGTATGACTTGCCTTATTGCAATATTCACTTTATTGTGGTGGTCTGGAACCTGTAATATCTTCGAAGTTTGTCTGTATATACAATAAACTCCACTAATTACTGTCTGATTTATCTATTGTATTTAACAATGTCCTGGAACATGTATTGCTCAGCAATTTGATACAACTAAATGTGTACAAGGGCAGGTTTTAAGGCCAGTTTGGGGGATTTTTCTCATCCACTTGAGCTCTTCTTGGCTCTCTCTTCCCCTGGTTCTTTCTGGTGAACTAGCTGACCTATGATTACCTTGTTGCTTATACTCAAGAGAAGCTTTTGTTTTTGAGAGTGACCTTAGGTTTGAATTCCTCTGCATTCCATACTTTACATAGAGTTTCAAAGCTCTTTTTTCTTATAGAATGCCTCTACCCCTAAGCAAAATCTCTGAGCCACTACTCTGGGCACTGGGATGGATGGTAGATTCTGCTCTTTTTGGCTTGCCTCTCCTGGTGAGGAAACTATGCCTTATAATGTGAGATAGATCGAGGGAGATTAATATTCCAGTATTCTCAGCCCTCCACACAAAGAGATTCTGTCTTATGGTAAGGGCTGGGTGAATGAAGGGAGACCCTGACCTCACAGCTGCACCCAGCAGGAATTTAACATTTTAACTTGGAGTTTTAGGCGATCAGAAATGTTGGCAGATTTTCCTTCCTAAGGAGTTATGAGTATTACCCTTTACTGGGAGCCAAGGAAAGTATAAGCCCCTCCTTCCTGGCCTCAATTGTTTAAATGTTTAAAATGTATTTTTTTTTATACAATTTTACTAGTGAAGGGAGAAGGATTGCTGCTAATGACTCCGTGGTAGACTGAAGCAATACTTACAAAAGTTGCAACTCCTTAAGTTAAATGTTGGAACTATTTTCAACCCCTTGACTGTGGGATGGCCATATACCTTCTATGAACCAATAGGGCATTAGCAACCATGACAAGCAGAAAGTTGAAAGGCAGTGTTGCATTCAGGCTGGCTTTTTTGCTGCACTTAGCATCTTGAGACTTCCATGTGAAGAAGCTTGAACTAGACTACTGAAAGATGAAGAAACTGCACTGAAAAAAAACATATGGTGTACTTTGGTGTACAGCTTGTCAACTAGCATACATGGGAGTGAGGTCATTTTAGATCAAACAGTAATTAGCTTACCAATTAGCTGATCACAGACATGTGATAGAGCACAGCAGAGATAAGAAAAGCCATCCTAGATATAAAAATTGCTCAGTTGACCAATAGAATCTGGAGCTAAATAAAATGCTTTCTTTCTTTTTTTTAATTTAAGCTACTAAGTTTTATGCTGGTTTGTCAAACTGAAAAATCTAACTGATATAGGCTGGAAAAGAAGGATCAGTGATTTCTGGAAATTGGAAATAGGACAAAGTTTGGTAAGTCTTATAATGTACTGAACCATTTTCCATGGTAGCACCCCAAGGCAATGATGCACATAGTGAGGCATGGGAACAGATAACTCCTTGATATCCAGGGATTCCTGGAATCTTAGACAATGAGGAAGATAATAACAAATAGAATTCTAGAAGCCTTTTGCCCCCTTTTCCAGCATTATGTGCCTGAATACTGGTATAAACCTGGAGGCAGGAAAGTGCTCACAATAATGACTGAGATTCATTTTTCCCTCCACATGGTGAAATTTTTGAGGACTTAGACATACTTTGTTAGTTGTATTTTTTCACTCCTAACTTTGGACAAAGTTTATACAATACTATAAACGATTACTTTACAAACTTAAAAAAAATTACCACCTCCTTTCCCAAATAGGCAGTAATGTTAAAACATATATAATGTCTTTTTATTTGGCTCATGCATTGCTCCAATGAACTCAAATATAAAACATTGCTTGCCCTTTGCATTCTTGATAACGGTAATAGCATTTATAACATTAATTTTTGTGTATTAGAAAAAGGACCTTGTTAAACTGTAATGATTTAGACATCTGGAGAGTTCTATATATTTTTAAAAATCTCCTTTAGGGTTCAGTACTCATTCCTTTTTTTTTCCTTATATATCATCTAAAATCCATGGTATTTGGTTTCTTGTTTATGATGTATGTCTATAAGACCTTTTAAATGATAGAAATAGAATATTCATGTTTCAGATACACTTCACTTGAAAATGTACCTCTGAGACAATAAGAAGATAGTGATTCTTAAGAGTGATTAAGAATACCTGTATTAACATGTAGGATATGCCACTCAATACATATGTGACTTTGAGAAAGTCACTTAATTCTGATTATATCTGATTCCTCATATATAAAAGTAGTGATATATGCAGTCCTATCTTATGAAGTTGTTGTGGGAATTATGAGTTTATATGCACAAAGTGTTTACAATAGTGCTTGATAGTAAAGCTTATAGAAGTGTTAGCTACTATTGTTGTTGTTGTTGTTGTTACATAATTCCCTAGTTCATAATGAGACCTTTAATGAAAGAGAAGTATTTTCTTAATTTATGTATAAATAATAAATTGGCTATATTTATACGTATCAAGTATTGAATTGAGATATTCTAAACAACTATTATGCACCTACAAGTGTGACAAGAATGGGAGGTGTTTATGTATAAAATACAGTTCTTGTTCTTAAGAAGCTAAGTTTGGAGAAATGATATAATCAAGAACTTATTCACACTTAATGAAGACAATAAACTCTGGTGATGTACAGAAAAAATATAAGAACATTACTCTCATGGAGTATTTAAATAAAAGGATAAACACATAAGATATATGTTAAAAGTCTAATATGCTGCACAAAAACATGTACCATAAAGTCACAGTAAGAGGACATGGTAATGAAAGTTCCACAAAATACGAACTCATGAGAAGTTAAATAATACATATAAATCCAAATGAACCATAGCCATAATTAGAAGTATTCAGAAAAATCATATAACAAAGACATTATTTTAGGGTGATTAATCTGGCAGCAGTTTGAAGATTTCATTACAGAAGAGTCTGGGAGGACAGCTAAAATGATTTCTAATGCATAAGGTCATGCAGGTTTGGTCTACTCGTGTCAGGGATAGGAAGACAGGTGAAGGGGCAGAGAAAAATACTTGAAAATAAATGTATACAATGGCATTATAGATGATTCTATAATTTCAAGGCTGAGAGACTTACGGAATATTTCTCTTGCTCTTTGTATATTCCTTTCAATTAAGCAGCACTAAATAGATATATGTTAATATGCTAACTTTGGTGGTATGTGTGTGTGGTGTATGTTTTTCAATATTTCTCTTTTTTTCTCCAAAAGAGGCCTGCATTGATTTCATAAGCAGAAAGGATTTTATTAACAAGTAATGGATAAAATTTGGATTTTGTTTTGCTCAAGATGTTACACAATCACAAATTACACTTGATACACTTTAGTTTTATTGCATTTCATCTAAATATGTCAAATATTTTCATTACTCTAAATTTGTAAATTTGTAATGTCAAATAGTGAATGTAAAGCAGAAAATGTAATTATTTTGTTTATTTTTAATCAGTTGTCTTCATCATGCCTTCCTTCATATTGTGGCACCATTTTCAGACTGTATTTCTTCATTTATTAAAATTTATTTATTCAAGAAAATGTATCAGTCACTTACCATGTACTCCTGAAACATAAGGAAAACACACACAAACACACACACACACACACATACACTCCCTATTCTTCAAGCATACAATCAAGAAGGGGAGCCCTGTAAAAACAAACACAGAGAGCAATATGATAAGAATTATAATGGAAGTTTTACAATGCATACTGGGATCCGAGAACATGTAGAAACTAGTAGAAAGGGGGGATGAGAAAGTCTTCACAGAGGAAGTGATACTTGATCTGAGACTTGAGATAGGAAGAGGAGTTCAACAGCAGAGCAATGGGTAATGAAGTTTAAAGCAGGTAAATTGATATAAAAGTACAAAGCATGGAAAATAAATAAATGTTCTCAATTGGCTACAAGGTTCTTACTTGAGCAATTTGACCTATTGTGATGATAAAAAGATATAGCAAGAGGAACAAGAATTTGGCAGATGATGGTTTCAGATTTAGTCATTTTGTATTTGAGATGTCCATGCAACATCTACTTGGAAATATTCAATAGTTGGTCACACACACACAGAAGCTTTTTCCAACTTCCTTATTTTATTGCCCTTTTATCATATCTGTCTGTCACGTATTAATCCAATTATCCTTTCGCCCCTAAATCTGGATTGCTGACCAACCACTTGATCACTGCTGGAGAATATTAGATAGTCATGCAAGCTACTGTCGCATAAATCCATGGTTGGCGAACCAGTCTCAGCTGGTTCTGCAGGGCCTACCAGGAATTTCCCTATGCATTTATGGTCGGTTCTCTCTTGTCCACCATTGCAGTGATTTAAATCTTTTCCAGCCTCTTAGAATTTCTCTTCTCCTCCTCCTTCCTTCATTGTCTACTGAAATATTTGCTGCCAGCAAACCTACAGATTTCTATGCATCCACACGTATATTTTTCTTCTGTTAGATTGGAAGAGATATCTTTCCTTTTCTGGAAGGCTAATACCTTCTTCAGCTATAAACTGGATACCATCTCCTCCTGCTTTCTCTGTCTTGGGTTACCCCCTCCCTCTTTATCATTTTCAATACATTTCGTTCTAAAGCTTCTGTGGGGACAGAGCCCCAAAAAGCAGTTTCCAGGCTCTCGGCCTCACATAGAAAGGTGCTGGCTCAGGTAGTAAATGGCCATCGACTGTGATCAAATGGCCATCAGCTGTGGCTAGTTGGCCGTCAGCTGTAACCAGTGAGCCATTAGCCATGAATATAACTACCCTGGCTGGGCTAGGAAAAGGAGAGAAGAAGGGGGAGCTAGCAAGAAGATGGTGGCTGAGTCTGCAAGCGGCGCAGTGAGGGTTGAGAATTGTGTTGCTCCTGGTTCCTGTTTCTCCAACCCAGCCGCCAGCGAGAGTATAGAGATATGACTCCCCTACCTATGGCTCCGTGGGTGTTCCTTTTTGGCCTCACCATGTCCTGCGTTCTTGTGTGGGGGGCGGGACCAGAGGCCCTGCCTGACACCCCACATGACACTTGGCGAAGTCGGCAGGATCCCCTGCACTACACATGGCGCAGCGAGCAGGGTACGGTGTCCGCCAAAGCTCCCCGAAGGACAGTGGAGCAGTTTGTGCATATGAACACTCAGTTGCAGGAAGACCAGGAGGAGCAGCTGCCTGAGAGCTGGAACCCCGTGGAGGGGTGGAAAGATGTGGACGGTTCCCCAACCAGCAGAGGCCGGAGAAAGCGAAGTTTGTTGCAGCCCTGTGGGCTGGGAAGTGCTTGCTGAGGCAGCCCGGATGCAGGACTTGTAGTCCCAGGAGGAATGGCTTGCTGAGTCCTCCGTGTGAGCTGAGGGTGAGGTCAAGGTCATCCCTCACCCCCAGGACAGTCCTAGCGAATGACTATGGACTATGGGGAATTGCCTTCCATCCCTAATTTAATGGACCACTTGACTGTTTGGGAACATACCACCATGTAATGGAACTGGCAGATATTTGCTTTTGTGTCTTGACCGGCCGCAATCGAGAATATGTAAGCACCTTGACTGTGAGTCGCTATTGTTCCAGCACGGTACCCTGAGAGGCCCTGGCTGTGTCCAGGAAGCCGGGCTGTGCCCAGAGAGAGTGGCGGTGCCCTGAGAGGCCCTGGCTGTGTCCAGGAAGCCGGGCTGTGCCCAGAGAGAGTGGCGGTGCCCTGAGAGGCCCTGGCTGTGTCCAGGAAGCCGGGCTGTGCCCAGAGAGAATGGTGGTACCCTAAGAAGCCCAGGAAGTCTGGCTGTGCCCAGGAGTACTGGTGGTGCCCTGAGAAACCCTGGCTGTGCCCGGGTAGACTAGTGGTACCCTAAGAAGTCCAGGAAGTCTGGCTGTGCCCAGGAGTACTGGTGGTGCCCTGAGAAACCCTGGCTGTGCCCGGGGAGACTAGTGGTACCCTAAGAAGTCCAGGAAGTCTGGCTGTGCCCAGGAGTACTGGTGGTGCCCTGAGAAACCCTGGCTGTGACCAGAGAGCTTGGCTGTGTCCAGGAAATAGCATTCACCTCCAGGTTCCTCGCACAGGGCCCCTCGCGGAAGACGCTTGTCGCGTAGATTGTGAGGCGAGAGCCTGTAGGGGTGGAGTGTGGGGACAGAGCCCCAAAAAGCAGTTTCCAGGCTCTCGGCCTCACATAGAAAGGTGCTGGCTCAGGTAGTAAATGGCCATCGACTGTGATCAAATGGCCATCAGCTGTGGCTAGTTGGCCGTCAGCTGTAACCAGTGAGCCATTAGCCATGAATATAACTACCCTGGCTGGGCTAGGAAAAGGAGAGAAGAAGGGGGAGCTAGCAAGAAGATGGTGGCTGAGTCTGCAAGCGGCGCAGTGAGGGTTGAGAATTGTGTTGCTCCTGGTTCCTGTTTCTCCAACCCAGCCGCCAGCGAGAGTATAGAGATATGACTCCCCTACCTATGGCTCCGTGGGTGTTCCTTTTTGGCCTCACCATGTCCTGCGTTCTTGTGTGGGGGGCGGGACCAGAGACCCCGCCGGACACCCCACGTGACAGCTTCTTTCCCTAGTGACTTAATATGCTCAAATTTGTCTCATTAAAAAAGTAATACTAACTCCTCCTCCAGCTGTTAATCTGTCACCTTTATATAGTTAAACTTTTTAAAATTAAAGTTTGTTGAGGTAACACTGGTTAGTAAAGATGCATAGATTTCTAGTGTACAATTCTGTAATACCTCATCTATATATCATGTTGTGAGTTCAACACCCAGAGTCAGTTCTCCTTTCATCACCGTACATTTGATCCCATTTACCCTCGTCTACCACCCCCCTCACCCCTTACTTGCTGGTAACCACTAAACTATTGACTTTGTCTATGGGTTTTTGTTTCTTTATTTGTTTGTCTTGTTCCTTTGTTGTTTTCAGTTTTATACCCCACATATCAGTGAAATCGTATGGTTCTCAACTTTTTTCTGTGTGACTTATTTCACTTAGCATAATAGTTTCAAGATCCATCCATGTTGTCACAAATGGCACTATTTCATCCTTTCTTATGGCACAATAGTATTCCATTGTGTATATATACCACATGTTCTTTATCCAATCATCTATCAAAGGACACTTTGGTTGTTTCAATGTCTTGGCCACTGCAAATAAAGCTGCAATGAACATTGGAGCACATATACCTTTATGGATAAATGTTTTCAGAATTTTGGGTAAATACCCAAGAGATGGGATTGCTGGGTCATATGGTAATTTTATTTTTAATTTTTTGAGGGACTCCACAATGCCTTCCTTAGTGGCTGCACCAAGCTGCACTCCCACCAACAGTGTATGAGTGTTCTTGTTTCTCCACAGCCTCTCCAATCCTTGTTATTATTTGTCTTGTTGATGATAGCCATTCTAACTGGTGTGAGGTGATATCTCATTGTGATTTTGATTTGTGTCACGTCCAGCGCAGCACAGGCAGTGAGGGTGCGAGAAGGGGCGGCTTTGGGTTAAGTTTTAAGAAAGAAAGAAACAGAGACTTAATGCAATTAAATCTCAGAGGGCCACAGGGTCTCGCAGTCATGTAAGACTGGAGCCCCGAATCGGACCGACTGACGTCTTTTATTGATAAGCATACAAGGAAGTAGCATTGTTGTAGACATGGTCTGTGAGACTCATCCAGCACGTCAGAAAACTACCTCAAGCCAATTATTTGTCCCAAAACAGCCGAAGCACAAAGTCCCATGATGACTGAGGTGTGGTATGCACCCTCCCGGGGGACAAATCTCTCATGTCGAAACTATTCTATAGAGCTGGAGCAGAGAGAGCTTGGTCTTATCACTCTAAAGACTTCTCTCACAATTAGGTGAGAGGGGGCATCCAGAGTTAACAGTGGCTGTTCTCAAGCATGAGGGAAGCGGAGGCAAGGCTCCTTCCCAGATCTTCCAACGCAGCTCATCGGGGGTCTCCACGCCTGGCTTGAGTCGTTCCCCCCATGGGGAATCTTACTCTTCATTGGCTGCAAACCCTCTTTTGGAGACTAGACAGAGAGACATAAGGTGTAGCAAACACAATCCCAGAGAGACACAGTCTCACAGACTTTTCTTTCCTTAGGGAAAAGTTCGGGGGGACAAACGGCTAGGCTGTTGTGTGACTACAGATTTGCATTTCTCTGATGATTAGTGATGTTGAACATCTTTTCATATGTCTACTCGCCATCTCTATGACCTCTTTGGAGAAATGTCTCTTCAGGTCCTCTGCCCATTTTTTAATTGTTTTATTTATTTATTTATTTATTTAATGTTGAGTTGCATGAATTTCCTTTATATTGTTGATATTAGCCCCTAATCTGCAGAATTTTTTGCAAAAATCTTCTCCCATTCGGTTGGTTGCTTCTATATTTTGTCATTGGTTTCTTTTGCTTTGCAGAAGCTTCTTAGTTTGATATAGTCCCATGCATATATTTTAGCTTTTACTTCCCTTGCCTTTCAGGTCAAATACATAAAATTCTCTTTAAGAATAGGACCTGAAACAATAAACTGCATAGAAGAAAACATAGGTATTAAACTTATGGATTTTGGGTTCAAAGAAGATTTTATACTTAAACTTTTGAAACAGATTTTTCTACTTGCTACATTCACATTCTTCCTGCCATTCCAATCTGTCTGTCTCCCTAAGGATACCATGGATTCTACTCTACGAAATGCCTTCCAACCTCCTTGTTATTACATATAGTAAATACTTTCCACTTCTTTCTTGATCTTTTAACAACACTTAAGTCTTGTCCATTCCTGTCTTGCATTGCTCTCTTAACACACTCTCTTATGTTTCATATTATTTCTGTAGATATTCATACATTCATCACACTCATTCTCAATTTTCCTTTCTGGCTGCTATTTCTCTCCATATAACATTTTTTTGTAGGTCCAGAACTTATCTCCCTTCGGGTAGTCTTGTCTACTTGCATGGATAATTAGATAAGTTATCTAATTCTATATATCTAGCCCAGAACTTTTTCTCCTGAGTTCCAAACCAATTTATCCATGTACTGAATGCCCTCTTCACTTTAATGTTGCTGAGTCACTTAAAACTCAAGTTACCTGCCACTTTAACAGGCCTATTTTGATGGGATCAGACAGGTAGTATGGCAAGCAGATTCATTTAAAATATTTTTAAAACAACTATTTTGTATTTGCAATACATACTAAATTTAGTTCATGAAAAATTCCAAGACACAAAAAAATATACAGTGAACAGGGAGTCTTTTGTAGTGCCCTTTCTCTAGCTACTTCGTTTTTCACCCCAGGGACCACCACTTTACTAGCTTCTTACAAATCTTTACAAAGATATTCTATCAATATGTGAGTATGTTCTCTTGAAGAGCTTTTTGTACTATCCCCAATAATTTAAACATTTAAACATATTTTGTTATTGATTTGGTATAATTAGGACTTTGAGGTTATGATACATGACTTCATAATTTTGGCATCCTTAATTCCTAGTACAGTGTGTGGCACATAATAGAAACTCAATTAATCATAATTAAGTGGTAAATTGTGTACTTTACTAAAACCAGACAATGCCATAATAATCAGACATATTAAACAGCAATTACATTAACACATAGTGGATTTTTAAACACAACTTGCCAATTTTAATTATGTCAATTTTAATTTAGCTGCATATTCATTTTATCTTACTCTAAGCTGTATGTAATTTTATCCATAGTACTCTTTAATGCTTATATGTAATTAGGTTCACTAATAATTACTTTTATTTGAAAAATCAGAATAGTTAAAGGAAGAATCATGTTATAATCTTTAATTCGATTAATCAAGTTTATGGGAAATATAGAGGTTTAGATTATAAGCTGCTATGAAGTGTAGTCTTAGTAACTAGTAAGATAAAATGACAGCTTCAGGAGTATTCTGTTCTTGGAAACTAAAACCAAGAAAGTGATGACAAATATCAGCTTTCTTAAGATGATATGAACTGGCCTAATTAGGATATATTTTGATGTTCACTGAAGGCATCTTATTAAACTTGTCTTTCTCCTTTATTTTTCACGTATAGTTTAATTTACTTTTATAATTACAAATCTAAAAACAAAGTCCTTTGGTATTTACCTGATTCTTTTTTAGGTCACTCAGTGAATATTAGGCTATAATTCTACCTACTGATTCACAGATAATAAGCCTAAAGAGCACAGGTTTCCATAGGCAGTTAACCCGCCACTCTTCCTCCTCCCCAACTCCCTGTAAATTATTTACTTTTAAAATACATCGTGTTGACAGAAGAAGTTCAAAGTGCAAGAAATACATAAAGAGAGAGGGCAACGGCATAGTCAGAAGGATGAAAAAAATTGCTATTTGAGGACATAGATCACTTCAGACATACAGCTGTTACTAATGTAAAAAGTTCATAGAAATTATTCGTGTTAAATGAAGCTTCCAAAGTTCCGTAGAGACCTAAGGACCCTACAATCTAGACATTCCATTGTGTTGTATGTCACTCAGACATAGCTTGACTTCATTCTTCATTACACTGAGTGTGACTTTAAAATGTGGTCTCAATTAGCTCAGGGAACAAAAACACTAACTTTATAACTCATTGTAGATTAGCATCAGGTGTCACTAATTAGTTTCTAAATCATTTGTTTCCCTTTCCTGGATCCTTTTCTTCAAACAGAATTTCCCCTAATCAAATCTATGTTTATAAAGAAATGAAACAAAGTGAAACACACAAAACTATCTTATTTTGGACTTAAAATACACATGTTAACTCTATCTGAAGTTAAATTTTTGTTTTGTTTCTTTATGAAATGCTAGAGTGAAATATTTTCAACTGTGTCTGAGTTATGTGAGCTAAATGATAACAGATTCAGTGTTATGTGTGTGTGATATTTGTGTGAGTGTGTGTGTGTGTGTGTGTGTGTTTTAAAACAGTTCAAGACAAATGAAAATGGAATGACACTAAATTATAGTGGTATCAAATACAACCACGACAGAAAAGGGGTGTCATCCTCTCTAGCAATCGTAGGTATTTCATGTTTTTCTCCTCGTTTATCTGGGTACTCAATCTGTATTATTTACCTGGTAATGCTTCCCTTAGCAAAGTTTTATTTCATGTAAGAAAATGCACTGAATTATTCAGAAGAAGCAATCTATACAGATTCCAATTCTCTGTATACATCACAATGTCTAGTCTAGAAAGAGTCCAAAGTGGTGGAAAGAGTTACAGTTCAGAATTACTATCCTCTAAGTGAGTGAATGAATGTATGTGTATATGTGTATGTTTGTGTGTGCAGTCTGGAAAGGTTGCCCAGGAGTTTCCAATGGAGTTCCTATACCATCACCCTCATCCAATTATTTGTTCTTGTTCAAGTCTAAAGCAGTGCCTTGAAAACTGAATGTAGTTGTTCATCTTTGCAGATAATCAGAGGAAAACGAGAGATGTCTTTCTGTTGTCCAGAGATGCCCAGGCATGAACCAGTCTCAGAGCTGGGCATGTCCTATGTACTACCAGCTCTGCAAATGTGTAAGGCAGAAGAGTGAAAAACAACTGACTGAAGAGAAAGATAATTCCAATGTTGTCTGAGGTAAGGAAGTAAATCACACTTGAAAATTAATTTATCAAAATAAATACTAATGTTTCCAATTTCTATTTAAAAGTTGGGGGTGATATTAAGTTGAAACGTTATTGCAGATTATAAATGACTGGCTTGGACCAGAGTAATAGCAGTAGAAATGGTGAGAAGTGTTTGTATTCTGTACATAATATAAAGGTAGAACTGAAAAGATTTGCCATGAGATCATATGGACAATATGAGAGGGGAAAAAAGAATCAAGGATAACTACAAGTTTTTGACTTAAGAGACTTGAACAGAGTTGACATTGACTGTAAATAAAAATCTAGTGGAAGAGCAGGCTTAAAGATGTTAATATGGAGTTTAGTTTTTATCATGTTAAGTTTGAGATAGCATTTGAGGCACAATATTTTTGCCAACGACACCTCCGATAAGGGGCTAATATCCAAAATATATAAGGAACTCATACAACTCAACAAAAACAAAAACACAAACAATCCAATTTTAAAAAGTAGCAGAGGAACTGAATAGACATTTCTCCAAGGAGCTCATAGAGATGAAAAGATGTTCAACATCACTAATCATCAGAGAAATGTAAATCAAAACCACAATGAGATATCACTTCACACCAGGTAGAATGGCTATCATCAACAAGACAAATAATAACAAGTGTTGGAGAGGTTAGGGAGAAAAAGGAACTCTCATACACTGTTGGTGAGAATGCAGATTGATACAGCCACTGTGTAAGGCAGTGTAGAGTTTCCTCAAAAAATTAAGAATACAATTACCATACGACCCAGCAATCCCTCTCCTGGATATCTACCCAAAATATGAAAATATTTATCTGTAAAGATATATGTGTTATAATGTTCATTGCAACTTTATTTACAGTGTTCAAGACATGGAAACAACAAAAGTGTCCTTCGATAGATGATTCGATAAAGAAGTTGTGGTATATATACACAATGAAATACTATTCTGCAATAAGATGAAATAGTACCATTTGTGAGAACATGGATGGATCTTGAGATTATTATGCTGAACGAAATAAGTCAGAGAGAAAAGTTGAGAACCATGTGATTTCACTGATATGTGGTATGTAAAACTGAAAACAATCAAAGAACAAGACAAACAAATGAAGAAACAAAACTCATAGACACAAACAATAGTTGAGTGGTTACCAGAGGGTAAAGGGGGACAAGGGTGGTAGAGGAGGGTAAAGGGATCAAATATATGGTGATGGAATGAGAACTGACTCTGGGTGGTGAACACACAATGCGATATATAGATGATGTAATACAGAATTGTACGCCTGAAATTTATGTAACTTTACTAACAATTGTCATTCCAATAAACTTTAATTCAAAAAACAAAAGAAGAAGCATTTGAATTTGAATTTGAATAAGCTTACTCCATTTATCTACGTAATCAGTCTTTAAACTGAGTGATTTAAAACAGCAAGAATTTAGTTAAATTTTATGATTTTGGTCAGGAACTCAAGGAAGCCTCGGCTGGCTGATTTTTCTAATCCATGTGTCATTGATGAATGTCACTTATTAGCACTTAGCTGGCAGATGGGCTGGTTTGGAGGTTCCATGAAAGCTCTCCTCACATGTTTCACAACTTGGCAGAATGGGTGGAAGGCTAGACTGAGCTAGGAATGTCAACCATAGCACATCCGACTTTAGGCAATTGGATTTCTTTCATGGCAGCTCAGATCTATGAGAGAGTATTCCAGTGAACAATGTGAAAGCTGCATAACCTTTTATGACCTGCTTATGCAAGTCACATAGCATTATCCTGCAGTATTCTATTGGTCAAATGAGACATAAGCCAACTCTAAGTGAGAGGACATATATTTCAACACTTGATGAGAGAAGTACTAAATATTTTGTGGTATGTTTTAAAGGTACCACAAATTCATTGGAATGCCTTGAGCAGAGGATCAGCCCAAAGTGACTAAGAATTTAAAAGATAACTCTGAATGCTCCATGTGGGGGGGGTGGGGACTGTAATAGGGAGCAGGCAGAAGCAGGGTGAGCAATTGGAAGGCTATTACAGTGATTCAGGTAAAAGATGATATCTTTCACCGGAATGGTAGTAGTGAAAGTGTTAAGAAGAATTTTAATTTTTGATACAATTTGAAGCTATAACTGAGAGGAACTGGATGAGAATGATGTGAGAAAAAGAGAGGAACGAAGAATGACATCTAAGTTTAGCCTAAGCAACTGACTGCATTTACCTTTTTTAAAAAAATTAAAGTTCATTAGTAAAGTTACAATGATTAGTAAAGTTACATAAGTTTCAAGTATACAATTCTGTAATACATCATTTATATATCATGTTGTGTGTTCAAAACCAAAAGTCAGTTCTACTTTCATCATCGTATATTTGATCCCATTTACTCTCATCTACCATTCCCCTCACCCTTTATCTGCTGGTAACCACTAAATTATTGACTGTGTCTATGGGTTTTTGTTTCTTTGTTTGACTTGTTCCTTTGTTGTTTTCACTTTTATAATCCATATATCAGTGAAATTATATGGTTCACACCTTTTTCTGTGAGACGAATTTCTCTTAGCATAATAGTCTCAAAATTCATCAATGTTGTCAAAAATAGCACTATTTCATCATTTCTTATGGCAGAATAGTATTTCATTGTGTATGTATCCCACATCTTTATTCAATCATCCATATAAGGACACTTTGGTTGTTTCCATGTCTTGGCCACTGTAAATAAAGCTGCAATGAACATGATAGCACATGTATATTTATTGAAAAAAGTTTTCAATTTTTTTTTGTTTACTATATTGACTATCATCATTTGACCTTCTTTTGTTTTAAGTTTATTGGGGTGACAATTATTAGTAAAATTACATAGATTTCAGGTGTACAATTCTGTATTACATCATCTATAAATCCCGTTGTGTGTTCACCACCCAGAGTCAATTCTCCTTCCATCACCATATATTTCATCCCCCTTACCCTCATCTCCCACCCTCCACCCCCCTTAACCTCTGGTAACCACTAAACTATTGTCTGTGTCTATGAGTTCTTGTTTTTCATTTGCTTGCCTTGTTCTTTGGTGGTTTTGGTTTATATACCACATATCAGTCAAATCATATGGTTCTCTGCTTTCTCTCTCTGACTTATTTTGCTTAGCATTATACTCTCAAGATCCATCCCTGTTGTCACAAATGGTCCTATTTCATCTTTTCTTACGACCCAATAGTATTCCATTGTGTATATATACCACAACTTCTTTATCCATTCATCTATCGAAGGACATTTTGGTTGTTTCCATGTCTTGGCCAACGTAAATAAAGCTGTAATGAACATTGGAGCACATGTGTCTTTATGGATAAATGTTTTCAAATTTTTTGGGTAGGTACCCAGTAGAGGGATTTATGGATCATATGATAATTCTATTTGTAATTTTTTGTGGAACCTCCACACTGCCTTCTATAGTGGCTGCACCAGTCTGCATTCCCACCAACAGTGTATAAGGGTTCCTTTTTCTCCACAGCCCCTCCAACACTTGTTACTATTTGTCTTGTTGAAGATAGCCATTCTGACTGGGGTGAGGTGATATCTCATTGTGGTTTTTATTTGCATTTCTCTGATGATTAGTGATCTTGAACATTTTTTCATATGTCTATATGCCATTTGTATGTCCTCTTTGGAGAAATGTCTCTTCAGGTCGTCTGCCCATTTTTCAATTGGGTTGTTTTTTTTTTTTGTTGTTCAGATGCATGATTTGCTTGTATATTTTGGATATTAGCCCCTTATTGGAGGTATTGTTTGCAAAAATTTTCTCCTATTCAGTTGGTTCCCTCTTTATTTTGTCGATGGTTTCTTTTGCTGTGCAGAAGCTTTTAAGTTTCATATAGTCCCGTTCGTTTATTTTAGCTTTTACTTCCCTTGCCTTTGGAGTCAAATTCATAAAATGCTCTTTGAACCCAGGGTCCATAAGTTTAGTACCTATGTTTTCTTCTATGCAGTTTATTGTGTCAGATCTTATGCATAAGGCTTTGATCCATTTGGAATTAATTTTGGTACATGGTGACAGATCGCAGTCCAGTTTCATTCTTTGCACGAGGCTATCCAATTCTCCCAGCAACATTTATTGAAGAGGATGTTTTTCTCCATTGTACGTTTTTTTTCTTTTTCGTCAAAAATTATCTGTCCATATTTATGTGATTTTATATCTGGGATGTCAATTCTATTCCATTGGACTATGTATCTGTTTTTCTTCCAATACCATGCTGTTTTGATTATTGTAGCCGTGTAGTACAAGCTAAAGTAAGGGACTGTGATACCTGTTTTTTCTTAAGATTGCTTTGGCTATTTGGGGTCTTTTGTGGTTCCAAACAAATCTGATGATATTTTGTTCTATTTATTTAAAAAATGCCATTGGGATTTTGATGGGAATTGCATTAAATCTGTATATTTTTGGGTAATATGGCCATTTTAACTATGTTGATTCTTCCAATCCATGAGCACGGAATGTCTTTCCATTTCTTTGTGTCTTCTTCAATTTGTTTTAAAAATGTCTTATAGTTTTCAGCATATAGATCTTTCACATCCTTGGCTAAGTTTTTTCCTAGGTTTTTTTTTTTTTTTTTTTTCCTTTTAGCTGCAATTGCAAAATGAATTGTTTTTTGTATTTCTTTTTCTGAGATTTCATTGTTAGTATATAGGAATGCAATGGACTTTTGTACGTTGATATTGTAGCCGTTAATTTTACTGTATTCGTTTATTGTTTTTAATAGGTTTTTGGTGGAGTCTTTAGGGTTTTCTATATATAGCATCCTGTCATCTGCAAAGAGTGACAATTTAATTTCTTCATTCCCAATTTGGATGCCTTTTATTTCTTTTTTTTTTTTTTGTGTTCCAATAAAATTTTATTTATAAAAACAGGTGGGCCCATGGACCACATAGTTTGGCAACTCCTGAATTATATCATTTAACCCTATAGATATGAACCCTATAGATAGACATTATTATTATCACCCCCATTTTACAGATGAGGAAACTAAAGTCCAGAAGAGTTAACTAATGTGTCTAATGTCACACAGCTAAGAAGTGGAAAAGCTGAGATTGGCTTTTCCCATGTGTCTTCAGAACTCAGATCTTATTCCTTAAGCTATAAATTCTCCTGACTACCGCTAAAGAAATAATTCAGTGAAAAAACATTTGAGTTTCATATTCTATTATTGTGAATTGACTAGAAAGTATATACTTCCTGAGCTACGAGTATAAAGTTCTAGCTGTATCTTTTTATCCATTTCTTCAACATAAATAAGACTAACCCTCCTCTGCTCTTATCTCCCTATGAGACCTGATACTACTTGATGGTGGTCAAAGTTGGGGTCTCATTGGGGTTGACAGTGCTACCCCAGGCCTACATGTCAGTGTTGAGCAGCCTCCTGATGAGCTGAGAGGAGGCCAGGTCTTTATAAGGGGAGTGATGCATAAAGTTCCATAGACTTTAATTTTTATGGATGTCTGAGAGCTATTTAATGGCAACCAATTCTGTGTGTTATTAAGGATTATTAAATTTTAGTATTCATAAACTAAAAGTAATGTGTTACTGGAGCCTATTATGGACTCAATTTGGTATTTTACTGAGAAGGCCAGGCACCTTGTAATGCCTGGCAATGTAGCAGAGGGCCCCCTGCCATCCAAACACATGGGTGGCTACGGTTCTATGGCTTTTGGACAAAAACTTCTTCCTGTGTACCCATCAGCGTGGTACTTAGTTGTTTTTTTTTTTTGTTTTTTTTTTTTAATTTATTTTTAATTTATTGGGGTGACAATTGTTAGTAGAATTACATAGATTTCAGTTGTGCAATTCTGTATCACATCATCCATAAATCACACTGTGTGTTCACCACCCAGAGTCAGCTCCCCTTCCATCACCATACATTTGATCCCCCTCACCCTCATCCCCCACCCCCCAACCCCCTTACGCTCTGGTAACCACCAAATTACGTTCCCCAGATTAATTTTCAAACCCCGTGGCCATCCTGTGGTCACCGACTGCCCTCCAATCCCCTCACCCTCCCCCCCAACCCCCACCCCTCCCGCCCATCTAGCAACCCTCAGTTTTTCCTCATTGTCTCCCAAACTGTTTCTGATTAGTTCATTCACTTATTCTTTTCTTTAGAATCCGCAAATAAGTGAGATCATATGGTACTTATCTTTCTCTGTCTGACTTATTTCACTTAACATAATGTTCTCTAGATCCATCCATGTTGTTGCAAATGGTAAGATTTCTTTCTTCTTTATGGCTGCATAATAGTCCATTGTATAAATGTACCACAGTTTCTTAATCCAGTCATCTACCGATGGGCATTTTGGTTGTTTCCATGTCTTAGCTATTGTGTATAGTGCTGCAATAAACATAGGAGTGCATAGAGATTTTTGAATTGAAGTTCTGGATTTCTCCGGATAGATACCTAGGAGTGGAATTACTGGATCATAAGGTAGTTCCATTTTCAGAATTTTGAGATACCTCCATACTGTTTTCCATAGCGGCTGCACCAGTCTGCAATCCCACCAACAGTGCACAAGCGTTCCCTTTTCTCCACATCCGCGCCAGCACTTGTTGTTTGTTGATTTATTGATGATAGCCATTCTGACTGGGGTGAGGTGGTATCTCATTGTGGTTTTTATTTGCATTTCTCTGATGGTTAGTGAGGTTGAGCATTTCTTCATATGTCTGTTTGCCATCTGTATGTCCTTTTCAGAAAAATGTCTCTTCAAGTCCTCTGCCCATTTTTTAATTGGATCGTTTGTTTTTTTGGTGTTGGGTTGAGTAAGTTTTCCATAGATTTGTGATATTAATCCCTTATCAGATATATCATTGGCAAATATCTTTTCCCATTCAGTAGGATCCCTTCTTGTTTTATTGATGGTTTCCTTTGCTGTGAAAAAACTTTTTAGTTTGATATAATCCCACATGTTTATTTTTTCTCTTAGTTCCCTCGAGCGAGGGTGTATATCAGTAAAAATCTTACTCCGGGTAATGTCTGAGAAGTTTCTTCCTATATTTTCTTCTAGGTATTTTATGGTTTCAGACCTTACATTTAAGTCTTTAAGCCATTTTGAATTTATTTTTGTATATGGTGTAAGGAGGTGGTCCAACTTCATTTTTTTTCATGTGTCTGTCCAGGTTTCCCAGCACCATTTATTGAATAGACTGTCATTACTCCATCGTACATTCTTGCTTCCATTGTCGTAGATTAAATGGCTATATAGGCATGGATTTATTTCTGGACTCTCTATTCTGTTCCATTGATCTATGTGTCTGTTTTTATGCGAGTACCATGCTGTTTTGATTACTGTAGCCTTGTAGTATAATTTGAAGTCAGGTATTGTTATACCTCCCACTTTGTTCTTATTTCTCAAGATTGCCTTTGCTATTCGGGGTCTTTTATGGTCCCATATAAATTTTAGGATTATATGTTCTATTTCTGTGAAAAACGACGTTGGCAGTTTGATAGGAATTGCATTGAATATGTATATTGCCTTAGGCAGTAAGGACATTTTAACTATATTAATTCTCCCTATCCATGAACATGATATGTGTTTCCATCTATTTATATCTTCCTTCATTCCTTTCATCAGTGTCTTATAATTTTCTGAGTATAGATCTTTTACTTCTTTGGTTAAATTTATTCCCAGGTATTTTATAGTCTTTGGAGCGATTGTAAATGGGATTGTTTTTTTTAATTTCTCCTTCTGATGTTTTATTATTGGTATATACAAATGCAACTGATTTCTGAATATTAATTTTGTATCCTGCCACTTTACTAAATTCATCTATCATCTCTAATAGCTTCTTGGTGGAGTCTTTAGGGTTCTCTATATATAGTATCATATCATCTGCATACAATGATAACTTTACTTCCTCCTTACCAATCTGGATGCCTTTTATTTCTTTTTCTTGTCTGATTGCTGTGGCAAGAACTTCCAGAACTATGTTGAATAGAAGCGGAGATAGTGGGCATCCTTGCCTTGTTCCTGATCTTAGGGGGAATGGTTTTAGGTTTTCCCCATTGAGTATGATGTTAGCTGTGGGTTTGTCATATATGGCCTTTATTATGTTGAGATAAGATCCCTCTATTCCCACTTTCTTAAGGGTTTTTATCATAAATGGCTGTTGGATTTTATCAAATGCTTTTTCTGCATTTATTGATATGATCATGTGATTTTTATTTTTCATTTTGTTAATGTGGTGTATCACATTAATAGATTTGCGGATGTTGAACCACGCCTGCATACCAGGGATGAATCCCACTTGATCGTGGTGAATGATCTTTTTAATGTATTGCTGAATTCTGTTTGCTAATATTTTGTTGAGGATTTTTGCATCTATGTTCATTAAAGATATCGGCCTGTAGTTTTCTTTTTTTGTGGTGTCTTTGTCTGATTTTTGGATCAGGGTGATAGTGGCTTCGTAAAAAGTGTTTGGGAGTCTTCCCTCCTTCTGGATTTTTTGGAAGAGCTTGAGGAGAATTGGTGATAATTCTTTTTTGAACGCTTTGTAAAATTCACCTGTAAAGCCATGTGGTCCAGGGCTTTTGTTTGTTGGAAGATTGTTGGTTACTGATTCGATTTCCCTGGTGGTAATCAGTCTATTCAGGTTTTCTGTTTCTTCTTGAGTTAGAATTGGAAGGTTGTACGCCTCTAGAAAATTGTCCATTTCTTCCAGATTGTCAAATTTGTTGGCATAAAGTTGCTCATAGTAATTTCTTAAACTTTTTGTATTTCTGCGGTGTCCGTTGTCACTTCTTCTCTTTCATTTCTGATTTTATTAATTTGGGTCCTCTCTCTCTTTTTTTTTTTATGAGTCTGGCTAAAGGTTTGTCAATTTTGTTTATCTTCTTTAAGAACCAACTCTTGGATTCATTGATCTATTGTATTGTTTTTCTGGTTTCTATTTCATTTAGTTCTACTCTGATCTTTATTATCTTCTTCCTTGTGCTCCCATTGGGCTTATTTTGCTGTTCTTTTTCCAGATCCTTTAAGTGTGAAGATAAACTGTTGATTAGTGATGTTTTTTGTTTCTCTAGGTAGGCCTGCAAAGCTATGAATTTCACTCTTAGGACTGCTTTCGCTGCATCCCATAGATTTTGGGTCGTTGTGTTTTCATTTTCATTTATCTCGAGATATCTTTTGATTTCTTCCTTGATCTCCTGCTTGGCCCATTCATTATTTAGTAATAAGTTATTCAGCCTCCATGAATTGGTGTGTCTTCCAGTTTTTTTCCTGTAGTTCATTTCTAATTTCATAGCATTGTGATCAGAGAAGACAATTGGTATGATTTCAATTTTCTTAAATTTATCAAGACTTGTTTTGTGGCCTAACATATGATCTATCTTGGAAAATGTTCCATGTGCGCTTGAGAAGAAGGTGTATTTTGCAGCATTGGGGTGAAATGTTCTGAAAATATCGATTAAATCCAAGTGGTCCAATGTATCATTTAAGGCTGTTGTTTCCATATTGATTTTCTGTCTGGAAGACCTGTCCCTTATGGTCAGATGTGTGTTGAAGTCCCCGACTATAATAGTGTTACTGTTGATCTCTGCCTTTATGTCAGTCAGTACCTGTTTTATATATTTAGGTGCTCCTATGTTGGGTGCATAGATGTTTACTAGGGTTATGTCCTCTTGTCGGATCGATCCCTTTATTATTATATAGTGCCCATCTTTATCTTTTAGTATGTTCTTCATTTTAAAGTCTATTTTGTCAGAAATAAGTATTGCAACTCCAGGTTTTTTCTCGTTTCTATTTGCATGAAATATCTTACTCCAACCCTTCACTTTCAGCCTGTGTGTGTCTTTTGTTCTGAGGTGAGTCTCTTGTATACAGCATATACAAGGGTCTTGCTGTCTTATCCAGTCAGCCACCCTATGTCTTTTGATTGGAGCATTTAATCCATTTACATTTAAAGTGATTATTGATAGGTACATAGATATTGCCATTTTTAAATTTGTAGTTAGGTTGTTTTGATCTTTCTTCTATTTACAGAAGTCCTTTTAGTATTTCTTGCAATGCTGGCTTGGTGGTAATAAATTCCTTTAGCTTATTTTTTTCTGGAAAGCTCTTTATCTCTCCATCAACTTTAAATGATAGCCTTGCTGGATAAAGCAATCTAGGTTGTAGGCCTTTGTTTTCCATCACTTTAAGTATCTCCTGCCACTCCCTCCTGGCCTTCAATGTTTCTGTAGAAAAATCATTTGATAGTCTTTTGGGAGTTCCCTTGTATGTAACCCTCCGTCTTTCTCTTGCTGCTTTTAGGATTCTCTCTTTGTCTTTAAGCTTTGCATTTTAACTATAATGTGTCTTGGTGTGGACCTGTTTGGGTTAATCCTGGTTGGAACTCTCTGCACTTCCTGGACTTGTATGTTGGTTTCCTTCATCAGGTTGGGGAAGTTTTCAGACATTATTACTTCAAATATGTTCTCAATCCCTTGCTTGCTCTCTTCACCTTCTGGTATTCCTATGATGCGCATGTTGTTGCGCTTGATGTTATCCCAGAGGTCTCTTAGGCCATCTTCATTGTTTTTTATTCTTTTTTCTTTTTGTTGTTCCGTTTGGGTGATCTCTGCTACCTTGTCTTCTAAGTCGCTGATTCGATCCTCTGCTTCATCTAGCCTGCTGGTAATTCCTTCAAGTGAGTTCTTAATTTCGGTAATTGTGTTCTTTAGTTCCAACTGGTTTTTCGTTATGATTTCTACATCCTTCTTTATGTCTTCTCTAAGCTCCTTAAACATTCTTATCACCAGTGTTCTGAACTCTGTCTCTGAGAGGTTGGTTACGTCTGATTCATTTGGTTCCAGTTGTGGAAGCTTCTTCTGTTCTTTTATTTGGGACGTGTATCTTTGTTTCCCCATTCTGGCTGACTGTGTTTATTTTGATATATTAGGTAGATCCCCTAGAGTTCTTAGTTCTTGCTAGGTTATCTTATGTAGTATGTGTCCTTTATATTTGACTCGCACCACGTCGTCCTCCTCTGCGTGTGCTCCAAAGGTGAGTCTTGTGTTGTGTACACTGTCCCGTTCAAGAAGATCTTTAATTGCTTCCCGCTAATGAGCAGGTGGGGTCAACTCCTGGGCTGACCTGCCGTGAGACTTGGCTCTGACCCCCGCAGGGCACTCTGCTGCGTGAGGGTTGACCACCCCAATGTGATTTGGCCTCTATGGGCTGCAGAGCCTGCAGGGAACCCCCTCTAGGTGTGTAACCTGCAGGTCAAACCCGGCTGCACTCCGATTTGGTCTGGAGTTGGCCCCCGGATATGCCGAGTCCCGTGCCACCCAAGCTGGGCCCCGGCAGGGAAGTCCCAGAACAAGGCAAATCACCAAGCACAGCAGCAACGACAACAGCAAAGAGAAAAAAAAAAAAAAACAGCCGATAACCCCCGCTCGACACAGGCAAAGATATCAAAGATACAAGACAAAGCAAAACAAAACCAAGCAAAGCAAAACAAAGCAAAACAAAAAGCAGCGACCGTCTCGGCCTGAGCCCAACAAGCAATGACCAGGTTGTCCTCTGCTGTACCAAAGAGCCCCCTGCTTATTGCGCAGGCAGAGCCGGTCACCTGGTGCTCAGAGAGACTTTGGGACTGCAGACTTAAAAGCGTGGGCCTGAGGGGTCTGGATGATAGTCTCCACAAAGTCACTGCAGCTTCTGCCCTTGTCCGCACGTATGCACACCGAGAGGAGCACCACCCGTCCTTTGTCCAGAGCTCCAGAGTCCTAGGGCACTCCTTCAGTGTGTGTGTATGGGTGCGGGCGGGAGATTTCTGATCTGCTGACCGTGCCTCACAAGCTGGGCCCCGGCAGGGCAGTTTCAGAACAAAGCAAATCAAGAAGCACAACAGCAACAACAACAACAAAGAAAAATATCAAATACGTTCACATGCAAAACCACCTGATAACCCCACTCGACAGAGGCAAAGATATCAAAGATATAAAGACAAAGCAAAACAAGACAAAACAAAGCAATACAAAAAGCAGCGACAGTCTCGGCCTAAGCCCACCAAGCAATGTCCAGGTTGTTCTCTGCTGTACCAAGGAGCCCCCTGCTTATTGCGCAGGCAGAGCCGGTCACCTGGTGCCCAGAGAGACTTTGGGACTGCAGACTTAAAAGCATGGGCCTGAGGGGTCTGGGTGATAGTTTTTACAATGTCAGTGCAGTTTCTGCCCTTGCCTGCACAAATGCACACTGAGAGTGGCACCACCAGATACGTGACCAAAACTCTTGAGTCTTAAGGCACCTCTTCAGTGTGTGTGTGTGAGTGCGGGCGGGAGATTTCTTATCTGCTGAAAGCCCAGAGCTGCGCCTGCCTCACTGCTGATCTCCGGGTGTGTCTCGGCAGCTGCACCCACCCCACCCTAGGCAAGCCAGGAAGGGTGGGGGCTGGAGTTGGAGGGGTCTTCACTCTCCCAGCCCAGCCGTGCGTCGCCCTCTTCCCGCAGGCCAGAAAAGGTGGTGGCTGGGGGTGGAGGCGTCTCTTCTCTCCTAGCGCAGCCAAAATCACGCACACTACCCAGTCTGCCTGGGTCAGGGCTGCCCGTCAGGCATCCCAAAGCCTGAGCCTCAGATACCAGTCCTCAGTTCAGGAGCGGGTTTAAGTCTCTGGAAGGGCGGAGTAAGATTGGAAGAGCGGGGCGGGGGAGGGGCCTAGGTATGGAGACTGTGCCCCCCGTCCGCCGCAGGGCGCGCCGCCTTCCCGGCTGGAGAAATCAGCCGTGGGACGCAGGGAAAGAGCCTACCCCCAGTCTCTGCGCTCTCCGCTCCGCCTGGGATCCCGTGCGTGCCCGACTCAGCGGTTTTCGGTTTTCGCCCCCGCCAGCTGAGGCTCCGTTGGGGGCTGGGCTCTCCCGCTGCTGCCGGCCGGGCGCTCTCACGCCGCTCCTCTTTTTCCTTTCCTTGCTCCGTCCAGTTAGCGTACCTTCAAGAATTTCTTAGCTTCAAGTAATCCACGAATCTCCCCACTATATTGTGTGGTGAGCGAAAATTTCTTTGATGGGTTATAGTTCCCGTTTGCAACAAGATCCGGAGGAGAACTCAGAAAGTGCGCCCTGCTGCCGCCATTCCTATGACGTCACACCGCCTTTTATTTCTTTATCTTGCCTGATTGCTCTGGCAAAGACTTCCAAGACTATGTGGAAAAGCAGAGGTGATACGGGACAGCCCTGTCATGTTCCTGAACGTAGAGCAAAGGGCTTCAGTTTTTCACCATTTATTATAAGATTAGCTGAGGGTTTGTCAGGTATGGCCTTTATTATGTTATTTTCCTTCTATACCTATTTTATTAAGTGTTTCAATCATAAATGGATGTTGTATCTTGTCAAAATCTTTTTCTGCATCAATTGATATGATCATATGATTTTTGTCCTTTATTTTGTTTATGTGATGTACCACATTGATGGGTTTGCGGATGTTGAACCATCCTTGTGTCCCGGGGATGAACCCCACTTGGTCGTGATGAATAATCTTTTTAATGCATTATGGTTTTCGATTTGCTAGAATTTTGTTTAGGATTTTTGCATCTGTATTCATCAGAGATATTGGTCTGTAGTTTTCTTTTTTTGTGTTGTCCTTACCAGGTTTTGGTATCAGGGTAATGTTGGCCTCATAAAATGAGTTAGGGAGTACTGCCTCTTCTTCAATTTTTTGGAAGAGTTTGAGCAGGATTGGTATTAGATCCTCTTTGAAGGTTTGGTAGAAATCATTAGTTAAGCCATCTGGTCCAGGCCTTTGCTTTTGGGAAGGTTTTGGATGACTGATTCAATTTCGTTGCTGGTGTTCGGTCTGTTTAGATTTTCCAGTTCTTCATGGTTCAGCCTTGGAAGGCTATACGTTTCTGAGAACTTGTCCATTTCTTCTAGGTCATTGAATTTGGTGGCATATAGTCCTTCATAGTATTCTCGGATGATCTTTGTATTTCTGTGGTGCCTGTGATAACTTCCCCTTTTTCATTTCTGATTTTGTTAATTGGTGTCTGCTCTCTTTTTATCTTAGTGAGTCTCGCCAAGGGTTTGTCAATTTTGTTAATCTTTTCAAAGAACCATCTCTTTGTCATATTACTTTTTCTATTGTTTTTTTGTTCTCTATTTCATTTAGTTCTGCTCTGATTTTTGTTATTTCCATTCTTCTGATGACCTTGGGTTTCATTTGTTCTTCTTTTTCTAGTTCTTTAATGTGTACCATAAGGTTATTTATTTCGGATTCTTTTGTTTCTTGAGACACTCCTGTAATGATGTAAATTTCCCTTTTAAAACTGGTTTTGCTGCATCCCAAAAATTTTGGTAGGATATGTTTTCATTGTCATTTGTTTCTATGTATCTTTTGATCTCTCCTCAATTTCTTCTTTCACCCGGTCATTCTTTAAATGTATGTTGTTTAATTTCCATATATTTGTATTTTTTCCTTCTTTCTTTTTGCAGTTAATATCAAATTTCAAAGCCTTGTGATCAGAGAATATTCTTGGTATGATTTCAATCTTCTTAAATTTGCTGAGGCTGATTTTGTGTCCCAATATACAGTCTATCCTTGAGAATGTTCCATGTACACTAGAAAAGAATGTATAGTCTGATGTTTTAGGATGAAGTGCTCTATATATGTCAATTATGTCCATTTCATCTATTGTGTCATTTAGGGCTGCTATTATATGATTTTTTTTTCTGTTTGGTTGATCTATCTATAGTTGTCAATGATGTATTTAAGTCCCCTAGTATAATTGTGTTTTGGTCAATTACTCGTTTTAGTTCTGTTAATAGTTGCTTGGTATATTTCGATGCTCCCTTTTTGGGGACATAAATATTGATGACTGTTATGTCTTCTTGTTGTATAGTCCCCTTTACCATTATGAAATGTCCATCTTTGTCTCTTGTTACCTTTTTCACCCTGAAGTCTGTTTCATCTGATATCATTATGGCTACACCTGTTTGTTTCTGAATACCATTTGCTTGGATTGTCAATTTCCACCCTTTCACTTTGAGTCTATTCTTGTTCTTGTGGCTGAGATGTGTCTCTTGGAGACAGCATATGGTTGGGTTTAGTTTTTTGATCCAATCTGCTACTCTGTGCCTTTTTATTGGTGAGTTCAGTCCATTTACATTTAGGGTAATTATTGATATGTGAGGATTTCCTATTATTGTATCTTCAGTTTTCTGGTAAGGCTGTGTCTCCATTATTTCTTTGCCATTTTGTTGTTGTCTATTATTTATGTGTGGTGGTATTATGTGATGTTTCTCTCTGTTTCTTCTTTTATTACAGTATAAATTTCAGTTCTGGATTTTTTTTTTTTGAGTGGTTACCCTTAATTTTATGTAAAAGAAAGTCTGATATTTAGAGTATTCCATTTTCTTTAGCACGCTTACTTTCTCCATTCCCATATTCCGGTTCAGGGGGCCGTTACTCTTCCCCCTTTTCTCTTTTGGCTGCCATAAATTGTCCCTGTTGATGGTGGTTGAATAGCCTCCTTTAGTATTTCTTGTAGTGCAGATCGTGTATTAGAATATTCCCTCAGCTTCTGTATGTCTGTAAAGGTCTTTATTCCTCTTTCATATCTAAATGATATCTTTGCTGGATATATTATTTTTGGCTCATAATTTCTCTCTTTCAATAGTTTGAATATTTGGTTCCACTCCCTTCTGGCTTGTAGAGTTTCTGCTGAAAAATCTGATGATAATCTAATGGGCTTTCCTTTGTAGGTTACTGTGTTCATTTCCCTGGGTGCCTTGAGGATTCTTTCTTTCTCGGTGATTTTTAGACAGGTTCAATACAATGTGCCTTGGAGAAGCCCTGTTGGGATTGAGGTAATGAGGTGTTCTATTTGCTTCTTGGATTCTAGGATCCAGTTCTTTTCATAAGTTTGGGAAGTTCTCATCGACGATTTGTTTGAATATACTCTCTGTTTCCTTCTCTCTTTGTTCTCCTTCTGGTATGCCCATTATCTGTATATTGCTCTTTCTGATGGAGTCAGAAATTTCTTGTAGAGTTCTTTCATTTCTTTTAAGTCTCAAGTCTCTTTCTTCTTCCATCTGTGTAATTTCCAGGTTTCTGTCTTTAATGTCACTGATTCTTTCCTCCATGTGGTCACCTCTACTACCTAAGCTGGGTATTTCATTCTTAATTTCTTCTATTGAGTTCTTAATCTCCAGAATGTTCTATTTGGTTCTTTTTTTAAAATTTCAATCTCTTTTGTAAAATGCTCATGTTGTTCTTTGATTTGTTTCTGAGTTCATTAATCTGCCTTTCTGTGTTTTCTTGTATCTCCTTGAGTTTTTTTAAGATCTGCAATCTTGAATTCTCTGTCATCTGTCACATATTTCCATATCTTTAAGTTCTTTTTCTGGAGACTTTTCACTTTCTTTCTGAGCTGTCTTTTTGCCTTGGTTATTCATGGCAATTAATGATTTATTATTTCTCTTCCTAGACATCTACAAGAGTAGCTTCTGCAATAGGTTGATAGGAAGAGTTCTTTCTTTTGTTTTCCAGTACTTTTTTGTAGAATGTTGAGCTCGGAGCACTGAGCTAGTTCTGTGTCTTGTGCCCACATGGCTCCGTCTCCGCATTTCTCCCTTCCCTTGTACCCCACCTTTGTGATTCACCTACCTTTAAGTGAATTCAGTAGTGGGCCCTTTTGTCTTGCCTGTCTGCTGTGCAGGGAGTCTTTTGTGGAGTTATAGTTGTTTGATTTGTTGTAAATTCCAGGGGAAATTTACAGAGGCTTTCTCATGCCACCATTTTGATGACGTCTCCTGTTTTGAAACTTTTTTGGTAAACACCCAGGACAGCGATTGCTGGGTCATATAATAATTCTATTCTTAGTTTTTTGAGTAACCTCTACACTGCCTTCCATAGTGGCTGCACCAATCTGCATCCCCACCAACAGTGTATGAGTGTTCTTTTTTTCTCCACAGCCTCTCCAACACTTGTTATTATTTGTCTTATTGATTATAGCCATTCTAACAGTTGTGAGGTTATATTTTATTTTGATTTTGATTTGCATTTCTCTGATGATTAAAGATGTTGAGTATTTTTTCATATGCCTATTTGCCATTTGTATGTCCTGTTTGGAGAAATGTCACTTCAGGTCCCCTGCCCATTTTTTAATTGGATTGTTTGATTTTTTTGGTCTTGAGTTGCGTGAGTTACTTATATATTTTGGATGTTAACCCCCAATGTGCAGCATTGGTTCCAAAAATCTTCTTCCGTTTGGTTAGTTGCCTCTTTTTATTTTTATTTCTGTTGATGGTTTGTTTTGCTGTGCAGAAGCTTTTTAATTTGGTATAGTCCCATTCATTTATTTTAGCTTTTACTTCCCTTGCCTTTGAGATCAAATTCATAAAATCCTCTTTGAACCAAAGGTCCATAAGTTTAGTGCTTATGTTTTCTTCTAGGCAGTTTATTGTTTCAGGTCGTGTGTTTAGGTTTTTGACCCATTTTGATTTAATTTTTACACACAGTTGCAGACAGCAATCTAGATTCATTCTTTCACAAATGGTTTTCCAATTCTCTCAACACCATTTATTGAAGAGGCTGTCTTTTCTCCTCTATATGTTTTTTCGCTTCTTTGTTAGAAATTGTGTGTCCATATTTATCTCAATTTATTTTTGGGTGGTCAATTATATTGCTTGGTCTGAGTGTCTGTTTTTCTACCAATGTCATACTGATTTGATTATTGCTGCCTTGTAGTACAACTTGAAGTCAGGGAATATGATACTTCCAGCATTGTTCACTTTGTTAGGGTTGCTTTGGCTATTTGGTTTCTTTTCTAGTTCAACACAAACCTGATGATTTTTTTTTCTTCTTTAAAAAAAATGCTGCTGGGATTTTGATGGGGATTGCATGAAATCTGCATATTGCTTTGAGTAATATGGCCATTTTAACTATGTTGATTCTTCCAATCAATGAACACAAAATGGAAATTTCTTTGTGTCTTCTTCCATTTTATTTAAAAAGATCTTAAAGTTATCAGTGTATACGTCTTTCATATGCTTGGTTAAGTTTATCACTAGGTATTTTATTCTTTTTGTTGCAATTGCAACGGAAATTATTTTTTATTTTTTATTTCTTTTTCTGGGATTTAATTGTTAGTATAGAGGAATGCAATAGATTTTTGCACATTGATTTCATAGCAAGCAACATTACTGTATTTGTTGTTTGTAATAGCTTTTTGGTGGAGCCTTTAGGGTTTTCTATATATAGCATCATGTCATCTATAAAAAAGTGACAATTTAAGTTGTTCATTCCCAATTCAGAGGCCTTTTATTTCTTTCTCTTGTCTGACAAGGCTAGGATTTCCAATAAGGTGTTGAAAAGCAGTAGTGATAGTGGAAAACCTTGTCTTTTTCCTGAATGCAGAGTGAAAGGCTTCAGTTTTTTCCCATAATTATGATATTAGCTGAGATTTTGTTATATATGGCCTGTATTATGTTAAGGTATTTAACTTCTATACCTATTTCATTAAGTGTTTTAATCATAAATGGATGTTGTATCTTGTCAAATGCTTTCTTTGTATCTATTGATATAATCATATGAGTTTTGTCCTTTATTTTGTTTATGTGATGCATCACATTGATCAATTTGCATAAGTTGAATCATCCTTGTGCCCCTGGAGTGAACCCCACTTGGTTGTGATGTACAATCTTTTTAATGCATTGCTGCATTCAATTTGCTAGAATTATTTTTTAGGATTTTTACTACTGTACTCATCAGAGATAGTGGTCTGTAATTTTCTCTGTGTGTGTGTGTGTGTGTGTGTGTGTGTGTGTGTGTGTGTGTGATCCTTTCCAGATTTTTGTTTCAGGGTAGTGTTGGTCTGTTAATTGAGTTAGGGAGTATTATTTTTTTCTTCAATTTATTGGAAGAGTTTGAGGAGGACAGGTGTTAGATCCTCTTTGAATGTTGGGTAGAATTCCCTAGTGAAGCAATCTGGTCCTGGACTTTTGCTTTTGGGAAGGTTTTGGATGACTGATTCAATTTCCTTACTGTTGATCAGTCTAGTTAGATTTTCCAATTCTTTGAGATTCAGCATAGGAAAGCTATATGTTTCAAAGAACTTCTTCATTTCTTCAAGGTAATAAGACAGCTCGGAAAGAAAATGAAAAGTCTCCAGAAAATAAACTTAAATATTTGGATATATGTGATTTATATGACAGAGAATTTAAGATTGCAATTCTAAAAAACAAAAATAAAGTCAGAAACCCAATCAAGAACAAAATGACATTTTACCAAAGAGACCGAAATGGCGACAAAGAACCAAATAGAATTTCTGGAGACTGAGAACTCAGTGAAAGACATGAAGAATAAAATAGCCAGCTTAAGTAATAGAGAGATCAGATGGAGGAAAGAATCAGTGACATTGAAGACAGAAATCCAGCAATGGCAAAGATGGAAGAAGAAAGAGACTTGAGTACCAGAGGTTAAGTGGGGTGGGGGGTGGGATATGAGGGTAAGGGGGATCAAATGTATGGTGATGGAAGGAGAACTGACTCTGGGTGGTGAACACACAATGGGATTTATAGATGATTTATAGAATTGTACACCTGAAATCTATGTAATTTCACTAACAATTGTCACCCCAATAAATTAAATTAAAAAAAGAGACACTTGAGACTGAAAAGAAATGAAAGAACACTCTGACTCCATCAGAAAGAGCAATATAAGACTAATGGCCATACCACAGGAGAAGAAAGGGAGAAGGGAACAAAGAGGATATTCAAACAAGCAGATGATGAGAACTTCCCAAACTTGTGAAAAGAACTGAAACCTCAAATCCTAAAAGCAAATACTTCAATCCCAATAGGCGTTCTCCAAGGCAAATTGTATTGAAGATGTCAAAAATTAACAACAGGGGCAGCCAGATGGCTCAGATGCTTAGAGTCCGTGCTCTTAACAAGGTGGCCGGTTCAATTCCCACATGGGCAGTGAACTGTGCCTTCCACAACTAGATTGAAAACAAGGGCTTGAGCTTGGAGCTGAGCCACAGGTGGGCGATGGGTTGGCTCTGTGGTTGGAGTGTGGTGCTCATAACACTAAGGTCAAAAGTTTCAGTCCCAAATGGTCAGTGAGCTGTGCCCTCCACAACTAAGTTGGAAACAATGACTTGATTTGGAGCTGATCTGTGCCCTCCACCCTCCCTCTCCCCAACTAGATTCAAAAACAGTGACTTGGCATCCTTGAAAAACACACTGTTCCCCAGTTAAAAATAAATAAATAAATAAATAAAGACTACGAAAGAATCCTAAAGGTAACCAGCGAAAAGAAGATGGTAACCTACAACAGAAAGCCCATTAGAATACCATCAGATTTTTCAGCAGATATTTTACAAGCCAGGGGGGAGTGGAATCAAATATTCAACCTATTGAAAAAGAGAAATTATGAGCCAAAAATAGTATATTGAGCAAAAATACCCTTTAGATATGAAGGAGGAATAAAGACTATTCCAGACATACAGAAGTTGAGGGAGTTTTCTAACACACAACTGCACTAACAGAAAAATTGAAGGAGGCTATTTGACCAGCATAAATAGAGATAACTTGTGATAATAAAAACATAAAACGGAGGAGAGTAAAGAGATGAATTGGAATATAGGAATGGAGAAAAGAAGCATGCTGAAGAAAATAGAATACTCTAAGTAGGAAATTTTCTTTTACATAAACTAAATGGTAACCACTCAAAAAAAAAAAATCCAGAACTGAAATATATAACATAATAAAAGAAGAAACAGATGGAAAAATCATTGAATACCACCACACTGAAATAATATAAAGCAACAAAAAGACAAAGAAACAGTGGAAATACAGTCTTACGAAAACACCAAAAATAGAATGTTACAAAATCTTCATATATCAAATCACCATACATGTAAATGTACTGAACTCACCAATAAAGAGTAACAGAGTAGAAGATTAGATTAAAAGAAAAAAACAAAAAACAAAAACTATACCCAATGATATGTTGCCTACAAGAGACACATCTCAGCTACAAGGACAAGTACAGACTAAAAGTGAATGAGTGGAAATTGATATTCCAAACAAATGGTATCCACAGAAAAGTAGGTATACCTATACTGATATCAGGTGAAACACACTTCAGATATAAAAGGTAACAAGAGACAAAGATGGACATTTCATAATGATAAAAGGGACGATACAAGAAGAAGACATTACAGTCGTCAATTTTTATGACACAAATCAGGGAGAAACAAAAAATACCAAGCAACGGCTAACTTCTAAAGGGAGAAACTGACCAAAACACAATTATAGTAGGGGACGTAAATACATCATTGACAGCTATGGATAGATCATCCAAACAGAAATTAAACAAAGAAATATCTTCCCTAACTGACACATGAGATGAAATGGACATAACTGACATTTATAGAGCACTTCATCTTAAAACATCAGACTATACATTCTTTTCTAGTGTACATGGAACATTCTCAAGGATAGATCATAAATTGACACATAAAAGTAGCCTCTGAAAATTTAAGTAAATCAAAATTATCCCAAGCATAGTCTCTGATCACAAGGCTTTGCAATTGGATATCAACTGCAAAAAGAAAGGAGGAAAAACTACAAATACGTGGAGATTCAACAACATACTTTTAAAGAACGACTGGGTCAAAGAAGAAATAAGAAGACAGGGAAAAAATACACAGTAACAAATGAGAATGAAAATATATCCTACCAAAATGTTGGGGATGCAGTGAAAGCAGTTTTAAGAGGGAGATTTAGATAATTACAGACCTATCTCAAGAAACAAGAAAATCCCCAGATAAATAATCTCACATTACACATTAAAGAACTAGAAAAGAAAGAATGTTGTCACACAGCAGCCTGGTAATCTGTCTCCTCTAGCCTTTCCTTAGGAAAGAGGGTCACAGGGTTGTATGTCCTAGGGGTTGAGTTAATAAGTCTCTTTTCTAGGTCCCAGTATGCAGGGTCTGCGGTCAAAGACGAGTAAGTTTCCTCTAGGGAGGGACGGCTTAAGCCAGACGGGACCCCGGGGACCCCCATGAATATTGCTCTAAGGCTTAGAGGAAGCGCTCCTCTTAAAGTTCCATCACAGGTTGCTGACGCATGGCTCATGTGGCAGAGACCTTGTTGTGCAAGGAACAGTAATGGAGCGAAACCTCCTTGCTCCTCGTTTATTTCATGGGAAAGCAATACAGAGACCTGCTCCCCCTGAGGCTTAGCATACCGCACCAGTGACCACCTGGGGACAGTTTGCTTAGGTTGCTTTGGGACACAATGTTTGGGTATTGGCCATAAGGTGATTGTCTTAAGTGGTGTTTGAGATGTAACAGACCCTGCCCAGAGTCACGCAATGCCTTTTGGAAAAATCAATAAATACTCAGGAGAGACCCGATTCGGGGCTCCAGTCTCTTGTGGCTGCAAGTCCCTTGGTCCTCTGTGATTTCTTGCTATATCAGTGTTTGTGTCTTTATTTCTTAACCTAGCCCTCGCTGCCTCCCTCGTTTCTTCCCACTGCTTGTGTTGTGCAGGTCGCAACATCTGGCGCCCAACGTGGGGCTCGAGGAGACAAGAACGACTATGAGTCGTGGGGTCTGCAGATACGGTTGCAGGACCTCTGAGCATCCGTCGGCCGATGCTACCTGGTAAGGGGGTAGTTTTATGGACTCAGAGTATTAAACCAAGGTTATTCAGAGGAAGAAAAACAATGGGCTTTAATCTTTCCTTGGATGACTGAGTGTGAATGTGTCTGAGCATGATTATAGTCCCACGATCTTCGTGATTACAAGGCTTGAGTGGGCTCGTCACCGCTGTTCCGTCACACCGTCATAAGACATAACGGCGACTTGGGGGTCTCCTCCAACCTGGACTGGGGTTTATACAGTTGCGCCTTAGTCAAGACGGTTGCTAAGTCCTCGCGAGAGGAACGGCTGGCCGAGCATCAGAGTGAACATTGAGTGAAAGTCTTTTCTTTTCTTTTTCCTACCTTCCTCAGAGAATGGGAAATTCTGAGAGTAAATATAGACCTTACATCTGCTTGCTTAAGCAGTTGCTCAAAAAAGGACAGCATAAGACCTCAGAGAGAAAGCTAGAACTTCTTAAAATAATTGAGGTTCATTGCTCCTGGTTTCCTACTCTGGGAACCTTAGACTTAGAAAAGTGGGAGGCCGTGGGTCAGGATCTCCGTGGTCTCCATGCCAATGGGATTCGTTTCCTAGCTCGATCTGGGAGACTTTTGAACTGGTTAGGTCAGTTTTAGAACCATTACAGACTGACTCAGAGGATGAAAGAGAGGATAGAGAAGATAACAAGGGATCACCAAAAAGAACTAGGACAGAGAGAGAGACTGAAGAGTCCGAGACTGACTCCACTATAATCCCTCGTAATCTGTATCCAGATCTTGAGGAATGCTTTAAGGCGATTAAGGAGGAATGCCCCCCTCCGTGCGGGCCTCCTTCTTGTGATGACCAGATTTGGCAAATGCCTCAGCCTTGTTGCTCTGCCAATAAGCCTTTTGCTCAGAACAATCCCTTTAATCAGAACAATCCCTTTACGCAGAATAGTCAAACTTCACCAAAACCTCCAACCATTACGGCTAAACAGTTTAGTTTTAAACTGTCGGCTTTGGAACAAGGTATTCATCAAACAAAAATGGATGGAGACATAGATGCTCTTAACTGCCCAGTAATAGTCTGTAGAGGGCGGGTGCCTGTAAGGCACCATCACATGACTGAGAAGCATGAGATAGAGGAAGTTACTTGGGTCTTTAGATAACACTCACATTCTGTAGGGTATGTCCAGATGGCTTAAGACCATCAGCCTGCGGCAACCCTGCTTACGTTAATGCCCCTCCACCCAGCACAAAAATGTATATAACCCATGATTGAGCTGCAATAAAGAGAGACTTGATCAGAACTCCTGTCTTGTCTTTGGTCTTTGTGTCTCCCATTTTCCTCCCTTCTAGGTGCTTCGGGGTCCCTCGTGCAGTGTCCCGCGGGTCGGGACAATAGTCAGACAGGTGGAAGCACCTGGTCCTAATCACCCGGACGGAGTTCATGAGGCAGTGTATGAGCCTTTTCCATTTAAAATTCTTAAGGAATTGAAACAGGCAGTTATGCAATTTGGAACCACTTCTCCCTATACGGTTGGTCTTGTTAAGGGTATAGCAGAAGGAAATAGAATGGTCCCAGCTGACTGGCAGGCTTTAGCTCAAACCTGTCTTACTCCCGCTCAGTTCCTACAGTTTAAAACTTGGTGGATTGAAGGAGCTGAAAATAAAGAGAAACAGAATCAGGCTCTTAATGTTAACATTACTGCTGATCAGCTTCTAGGTCGAGGTCTATGGACATTGACTCGTGATCAGCTAAACATGCAAGGAATTGCCTTAGAACAACTAAAGCAAATTTGTCTTGCTACATGGGAAAAGGTGGAAGTAGAAGGAAAGACTTATTCCGCATTCCAAAAGATCCTTCAAGGACCTCAGGAACCATATTCTGATTTCCTGGCTCGTCTCCAGGAAGCTATTAAAAAACAGATCACTAATCCTGTAGCTGCTGACGTCATTCTCCAAATTACGGTCTATGAGAATGCTAATAAGGACTGTCAGAGAGCCATAGGAGCGCAGAAAGGAAAGACAGATGCTATGGGCTATTTGCACCTGTGTCAAGAGGTAGGAACTGAAGACCATAAGGCAGCATTATTAGCTAACGCAATTACAGGTGCATTCCAAAAGAAGGATAAATTTTCCGGCACTTGCCATAATTGTGGAAAGGCAGGACATACTAAAAAGAATTGTAGAGTTAAAAACAAGAATAATTCGCAGCCTCCACCAGGACCTCCTCAAGCTGTAAGACAGCCAGGCGTGTGTCCCCGTTGTCAGAAGGGAAATCATTGGGCCTCTGCTTACAGATCTAAGTATCATAAAGACGGCACCCTGCTTCAGGGAAACTGGAAGCAGGGCCAGCCCCAGGCCCAAACAACAACCGAGGCACTTGTGGGTCAGCAGGTCCCTCAGATGGGGATCTTTGCCAACCCAGGGCACCACAGAATTAACAAGCAGTGCCGCCCCCTCAGAGCTATCAGTTGAGCAATTAACCTCTGCCACTTCAGAAAGTGCTGCAGTGGATGTTTGTACTGCTCAAGATATTTTATTGCTCCCAGGAGAAACACCACTTAAAGTGCCTACAGGCATCAAAGGTCCGATTCCAAAAGACACGGTTGGATTACTCCTTGGTCGTTCATGCTTAACATCAAAAGGAGTTACAGTCCATACTGGCATTATAGACCCAGACTTTAAAGGAGAAATTCAGATTGTTATGTCCTCTACTGTTCCTTGGTCAGCAAAGAAGGGAGACAGAGTTGCTCAGTTTCTTTTAATTCCATATGTTCCACCTAATTTACGAGGAACACAAAAAAGAACAGGAGGATTTGGAAGTACTGGTACAGCAGGTACTTTCTTAGCAGAAAAGATTTCTAATATTCGTCCTCTATGCCATATTAAAATCCAAGAAAGAAAATTTTTAGGACTTACGGATACTGGAGCAGACATTTCAATAATCTGTTCCCAAGACTGGCCTCCTAATTGGCCGACCCAACAAGCTAACATTAATGTTGTTGGGGTAGGTGAACTTAAGAGATTGCTTCAGAGTACATATATCCTCCCGTGCCAAGGGCCGGAAGGACAAAAAGGATTTTTGCAACCATATATAGCTGATACTCCAGTAAGCTTATGGGGTAGAGATCTGCTTTCCCAATGGAGAGCTGAGATTGTAATTCCCCCTGGACAATATAGTCCACAGAGTCAACGCATGATGAAGCAAATGGGATATCAGGAGGGACAAGGATTAGGTAAATTTAATCAAGGCATTACTGAACCTGTACAGCCTATGCTACAGGTGGAAAGACAGGGAATTGGATTCCAATTAGAGGATAAACAGCCTTTTTAATGGGGGCCACTGTTTCTGAATTAACAACTCCCTTAGCTCTTAATTGGAAAGATAGTAAGCCTCATTGGATTGAGCAGTGGCCCCTTTCTAAAGAAAAACTAGAGGCAATAACAGAATTAGTTCAGATACAGTTAGAACAAAATCTTATTGAGCCTTCTACAAGTCGGTGGAATTCTCCAGTATTTGTAATCAAGAAAAGATCTGGAAAATGGAGAATGCTTACAGACTTGAGAGTAGTTAATTCCTTAATTGAACCTATGGGTCCGCTTCAACCTGGCCTTCCTCAGCCATCAATGATTCCAAAGAATTGGCCATTAGTAGTTACAGACTTACAGGATTGTTTCTATTCCATTCCTTTACATCCTGAGGATTGCCCAAAATTTGCATTCTCAATACCATCTTTGAATAATAAAGAACCAATTAAGAGATATCAGTGGAAAGTACTCCCTCAGGGTATGTTCAATAGCCCTACTATTTGTCAGTTTTATGTAGCCAGAGCTATAGCTCCGATCAGAGAAAAGTTTCCAACCTGCTATATTATTCATTATATGGATGATATTCTGTGTGCTGCTCCCACTGCTCAGGATTTAGCAGACTGTTTTCAGCTGCTACAGGGACAGCTTACCAAAGCAGGACTTAGTATCGCTCCTGATAAAATTCAGACAACAACTCCTTTGAAATATTTAGGAGCAATTTTAGACAGACAGACTATTAAGCCTCAAAAGGTTCAGATTAGAAGAGATCAGATTTCCACTTTAAATGATTTACAGAAATTGTTGGGAGACATTAATTGGCTACGTCCCACTTTGGGAATCCCGACACGCGTTGAGTAATTTATTTGGCCTTTTAAGGGGACCTTCTCAATTGGATAGTCCTCGTGTTTTAACACCCCAAGCTTGTCAGGAATTGGAATTAGTAGAAAAGAAGATTCAAGAAGCTCAGATTCAACGCATAGATCCATCTCAACCCTTACAGATTTTGGTTTTTCCTACTCCCCATTCACCAACGGCTGTTATAATTCAACAAAATGATTTGGTGGAATGGATGTTTTTGCCTAATAACTTTGTCAAATCTTTGCCAACTTATTTAGAATTAATTTCGGAACTTATTTCCAGGGCTCGGACTCGAGTTCTTCATTTAAATGGAATTGAGGCAGATAAAATTATAGTACCATTTAAGAAACAACAAATTAATCATTTAAACACTCATTCTGAGGTTTGGCAAATTACAGTTTGTGGATATTTTGGTATTATAGACAATCATTATCCCAAACACAAGTTGTTTCAGTTTCTGTTAAAAACAAGTTGGATTTTGCCAAAGAAAGTAAGTTTTATTCCTATTTCTCAAGGAAAAACTGTTTTTACTGATGGATCTAGTAATGGCAAAGCTGCTATTGTCAGTGAAGTTAACCAACAGGTTATTCAAACAAACTGTACTTCGGCTCAAAGAGCAGAGCTAGTTGCAGTCCTAACTGCTTTAAGGGAACATCATGAGCCGTTGAATATAGTCTCTGATTCAGCTTATGTTGTACATACTGTACAAAATATAGAGACGGCACTTCTGTCATATAATCCTAATCCGTCTCTACGGTTTCTTTTTGACCAACTACAACAAATAGTTAGAAATAGACAACATCCTTTTTTCATTACCCATATTCGCGCTCATACTCCCCTTCCGGGACCTTTGACGCGAGGTAATGCTTTAGCTGATTCTCTTGTTGCCAATGTGTTGGTTACCGAGGCAACCAAGTTTCATTCTTTGACTCATATTAATGCCGCACGTCTTCAGGCTCGGTTTCCAATTACCTGTAAACAGGCTAAACATATTGTTCAAACCTGCCCAACCTGCCAAATTCTTAATGCTCCTCAAGAATGCCCAGAAGGGGTTAATCCCCGGGGCTTAGCTCCTAATGAAATTTGGCAAATGGACGTGACTCATGTCCCTTCCTTTGGAAAATTATCGTTTGTGCATGTTTCCATCGATACAGGCTCTGGTTTCATTACCGCAAGTGCACAAACAGGAGAAAATGCAAATCAAGCTTGCAGACATTTGTTAATTTGTTTTTCAGTCATGGGACTCCCTAAAGCCATTAAAACTGATAATGGCCCAGCTTATACTAGTAATAAATTTACCAAGTTTTGTGAACAGTGGAACATTAATCACACCACTGGCATTGCTTATAACCCTAAAGGTCAAGCCATTGTAGAACGCGCTAATCGCACATTAAAGAAACAACTGCAAAAACAAAAAGGGGGAGACAAAGAGCCTCCGCAGGTGCAGTTAGCCAAAGCCACTTTTACTCTCAATTTTTTGAATTTTTCTTGCTCAAGTAATTCTACCGAGCCACACCTTGGGCACACTGCTGCAGAAAGGCATTTTAATAATCTCCATAGCTCTAAGTCTTTGGAGGACGTGCCTATTTGGTGGAAAGATATTCAGACCAATCAGTGGCAGTTAGGGACCCTGTTAACATGGGGAGGAGGATATGCTTGTAGTTCTCCAGGTGCGCAACAACGCCCTTTGTGGGTTCCCAGTCGCTGCATTAAGCCATACCATGGAGCCCTTCCTCGACCAAACCGATCAAGGAGCTGGTGGCAGACCTGAACGTCACCCCACCGCCGAATGTGACCATCACTCATCGTGCGGAATCTCAAACAACGACCCAGGTGTTCGCGACCTACCAAGGAGAGGCTCCGAGCGTCCCCTACCGGTGGATGAATCGCTCCATGGGCCCTCATTATCAACTACCGGATCTCCGAGCTCCTGTGGTGAAGCCGCAGCCGAGATACCTGTCAGGTCAGCCGTATCAGCGGCCGGTCCCGCCTCCCAGTCTGAGGACACTGTCACCTGAGACATCACAAGCTGCTGCTCCCTGCGAACGGAATCGTCGGAAATCCACCCCGATGCCGACTTGGAAACAGATGAAGAAGCTTTCCCGAGAAGCAGAGAAAAATCTTTCTGCTTTAGGGATGCCAAAGACAGCCCCCAGTATGCTCATCTCTATGATGGCCATTCTCACGGCTGTAAGTCTTTTTCCTGTATGCGTTGAAGCAGAAAATTTTACATATTGGGCTTATATTCCCAATCCTCCTCTGCTAACGCCTGTGACTTGGAATGATGATCCTCCTTTAATTTATATTAATGACAGCTCCTGGTTTCCAGGACCGGAGGATCAAAGAGGTCCCGAATTTCCTAATGAAGAAGGAAGAGAATTTAATCTCTCCGGACCAACTGCTCTAGGATTTATTTATCCCCCTCTGCATTGGTCCTGTTTCTCCCTGTATCCCATTAAGTGATCAAGTATGGGTCACCCCTAAGGGTGAAGGGAATGAAACTTTTAAGAATTTGTTTATGCTTTCTGGAAAAGGATTTCAGACAGTAGGATTTAATACTCATTTGTACCCTCCTCCTGTTTCCCCCTGTCCTCAAGACAGGTGGACAGTACATGATTCTAGAATTCATTGGGAGGAATGTAGAGAAGAAATAGACAGAGAGTTGCTTTACGATTCTAAAGTCACCATAGTAGATTGGGGACCTTTTGGAATTGCCATGAGAGATTGTTCTACAAAGTTTTGTTCTGACCCTTTGTCCTTAAGACCACATTTGTCAGAACTCAGTTTTCCCAGCATTGTTAGTTCAAATGGTGGTATCTCCATTTTTTGGATAGATAAAGTTCTGGCCCCACCTCTGTTAAGGATGATTGCTCCAATTAGGGGTCCAGTACAAAAGACTTTATGGAAAGTAGCTTTAGCTTTAGCTCCTGCTAGTCATTGGACTGGAAATTTAACTAAGAATGATCCTTATCAGTACACTTTTAAGTTTGAAGAATCTCAGAAGTTTAAATTGCAAGCTTGTCTTAAATCACCATATGTCTTTTTGATTACTGTCAATAATTCTTTTAATATTGTTGAATGTTCTCAATGTCGATTGTATACTTGTGTGAATTCTGTTGTTTATAAAGCCTCTAAAGACAGTATCATGATTTTAAGAAGAAGACGGGGTTTGTGGATTCCTGTCCAAGCCCATAGAGTGTGGGAGGGATCTCCTACTGTTCATATTGTTCTTCAATTGTTGCATAAGATAGTTTATAGAACAAAAAGATTTATTGGATTGTTAATCGCTGCTATAATGGAAATAATTGCTATAACCACTGTTGCTGCTGTTTCTGGTGTTGCTTTGCCTCAAACTGTTCAAACTACTGAATTTGTGCAACAATGGCATGAGAATGCAAGTAAAACTTGGAATCAACAGGTTAAGATAGATGAGGAAATTAATGTTAGATTAGTAGATTTAGAGACAACTGTAGTTTTTCTTGGTGATCAATTAGAGAATTTGCGCACTATGATTACTCTTAAATGTGATTGGAATGTAACCACTTTTTGTGTAACCCCTTTTGCTTATAATCAAACTCGTACTCCTTGGAATGATGTTCGTGCTCATTTGTTGGGGCACAGACCTAATCTCACAGTGGACATTGTACAATTACAGCAAGAAGTTGATCAAATGTCTAGTGCTAAGCTTCAACTGCTGCCTGGAGAGGACATTCTTTCAGCTGCAGCAGATGGACTTTCTTCTCTAAACCCTGTTAATTGGATGAAGAAATGGGGTATTGGGTTTATTGGTGTTATTGTAGCACTGATTGCTATGTTTTGTTTGCTTTGTTTAGTATTCGGATGTGGACAAGCCTCCCTCCGAAAGGCATTGAATGAAGAAACGGCACGGTCTGTTTTCCTCACACTGCAAAAACAAAACGGGGGAGATGTTGTCACACAGCAGCCTGGTCGTCTGTCCCCTTTAGCCTTTCCTTAGGAAAGAGGGTCGCAGGGTTGTATGCCCTAGGGGGTTGAGTTAATAAGTCTCTTATCTAGGTCCCAGTATGCAGGGTCTGCGGTCGAAGACGAGTAAGTTTCCTCTAGGGAGGGACGACTTAAGCCAGACGGGACCCCGGGGACCCCCATGAATATTGCTAAAGCTTAGAGGAAGCTCTCCTCTTAAAGTTCCATCACAGGTTGCTGACGCATGGCTCATGCGGCAGAGACCTTGATGTGCAAGGAACAATAGTGGAGCGGAACCTCCTGGCTCCTCGTTTATCTCATGGGAAAGCAATACAGAGACCCGCTCCTCCCTAGGCTTAGCATACTGCACCAGCGACCACCTGGGGACAGTGCTTAGGTTGCTTTGGGAGACAATGAATGGGTATTGGCGATAAGGTGTTTGTCTTAAGCGGTGTTTGAGATGTAACAGACCCTGCTCAGAGTCACGTAGTGCCTTTTGGAAAAATCAATAAATACTCAGGAGAGACCCCATTCAGGGCTCCAGTCTTTTATGGCTGCGAGTCCCTTGGTCCTCTGTGATTTCTTACTATATAAGTGTTTGTGTCTTTATTTCTTAACCTAGCCCTCGCCGCCTCCCTCGTTTCTTCCCACTGCTTGTGTTGTGCAGGTCGCAACAAAAGAAGAAATGAAAAACAAAGTCAGCAAAAGGAAAGCAATAATGAAAATCAGAGCAGAGTTAAATGAAATACAGAATAAAAAGATAACAGAAAAAATTAATGTGACAATGAGCTGGTTCTTTGAAACGATTAATAAAATTGACAAACCCTTGGATAGACTTACTGAAATAAAAAGAGAAGACACACACACACACACACACACACACACACACACACACACACACACAAAACATACAAATCAGAAATGAAAGAGGGGATGTTACCATGAATGCCACAGAAATACAAAAGATCATCCAAGAATACTATGAAGGACTATATGCCACCAAATTCAATAACCTAGAAGAAATGGAGAAGTTCTTAAAAAAACTTTGGCCTTAGTAGACTGAGTAACAAAGAATTGGAAAATCTAAATAGAAAGATCACCAGTAAGGAAATTGAATCAGTCATGTGAAACCTCCCCAAAAGCAAAAGTCTGGGACCAGATGGCTTCACTAGTGAATTCTACCAAACATTCAAGGAGGATCTAATACCTATCCTATTCAAATGCTTCCAAAAATTGGAAGAAGAAACAGTATTCCCTAACTCATTTTATGTGGCAACATTACCCTCATATCAAAACCTGGTAAGGCTAACAAAAAATAGAAAATAACAGACTAATATCTCTGATGAATACAGATGCAAAAATCCTAAACAAAATTCTAGCAATTTGAATGCAACAATGCTTCAAAAAGATTATACATCAAGACCAAGTGGGGGTCATCCCAGCGGCACAAGGATGGTTCAACATAAGGAAATCCATCAATGTGAAGCACGACATAAACTAAATAAAGAACAAAAATCATATGGTTATATCAATAGATGCAGAAAAAGCATTTGACAAAATACAATATCCATTTTTGATTAAACATTTAATTAAATGGTTATAGAAGGAAAATTTGTTAACATAATAAAGGTCATATCTCACAAACCTCAACTCATATCATAATCAACAGTGAAAAACTGAAATCCTTTGCTCTAACTTTCAGGAGAACAATGGGGATCTCCCCTATCACCTCTGCTTTTCAACAGAGCATTGGAAGTCTTAGCCAGAGCAATCAGGCAAGAGAAAGAAATAAAAGGCATCCAAATTGGGAATAAAGAAATTACATTGTCACTCTTTGCAGATGACATGATGCTATATATAGAAAACCCTAAAGTATCCACCCAAAAGCTATTAGAAACAATAAGCGAATACAGTCAAGTTGCCGGCTACAAGTTCAAGGTACAAAAGTGCATTGCATTCCTATATACTAACAAGAAAATCTCAGAAAAAAAAATAAAACAATTCCTTTTGCAATTGCAAAAAAAAAAAAAAAAAAAAAAAAAGTGAATACCTAGGAATTAACTTAACCAAGGATATGAAATGCCTATATGCTGAGAACAATAAGACATTTTTAAAGAAATTGAAAAAGACACAAAGAAATGGAAAGATATTCCATGTTCATGGATTGGAAGAATCAACGTAGTTAAAATGGTTATATTACCCAAAGCAATACACAGATTTAATGCAATCCCCATCAAAATCCCAGTGGCATTTTTTTAAGTAATAGAACAAACCATAATCCGATTTGTATGGAAAAACAAAGACCCCAAATAGCCAAAGGAACCTAAGAAAAAAGAACAATGCTGGAGGCATCACACTCTCTGACTTCAGCTTGTACTACAGAGCAACAATAATAAAAACAGCATGGTATTGGCAGATAAAACAGACACACAGACCAACGGAACAGAATTGAGAACACAGAAATAATCCCACATAAATGTTGACAGACAATTTTTGACAAATAATTCAAAAACATACAATGAAAAAAAGACAGAATCTTCAATGAATGGTGCTGGGAGAATTGGAAAGTCACATGCAAAACAATGAAAGTAGACTGCTGCCTGTCACCATGTACCAAAATTAATTCAAAATGGATTGAAGACCTAAACATAAGACCTGAAACAATAAATTTCATAGAAGAAAACAGGTACTAAACTTATTGACCTAGGGTTCAAAGAGTATTTTATTACTTTGACATCAAAGGCAAGGGAAGTAAAAGCTAGAATAAATGAATGGGACTATATCAAACTAAAAAGCTTCTGTATAGCAAAATAAATAATCAACAAAACAAATAGGCAATCAACCAAATGGGAGAAGATTTTTGCAAACAACGTTTCCGATAAGGGGCTATTATCCAAATATATAAGGAACTCATACAACTCAACAATAAAAAAACAAACAATCCAATTAAAAAATGGGCTGAGGACCCGTAGAGACATTTCTCCAAACAGGACATACAAATAGCCAATAGACATATGAAAAAGTGCTCAACATCACTAATCATCAGAGAAACGCAAATCAAAACCTCAATGAGGTATCACCTCCCTCCAGTTAGAATGGCTATCATCAACAAGACAAATAGTAACAAGTGTTGGAGAGGCTGTGGAGAAAAAGGAACCCTCATACACTGTTGGTGGGAATGCAGATTGGTGCAACCGCTATGGAAAGCAGTGTGCAGGTTCCTCAAAAAATTAAGAATAGTATTACCATATGGCCCAGCAATCCCTCTCCTGGGTGTCTACCCAAAAAGTCTGAAAACATTTATCTATAAGGTAATATGTGCTCCCATATTCATTGATGCTTTATTTACAGTGGCCAAGGCATGGCAACAACCAAAATGTCCTTCAGTAAATGAGTGGATAAAGAAGTTGTGTTATATATACACAGGGAATAATATTCTGCCATAAGAAAAGATGAAATAATACCAGTTTGCAACAACATGGATGGATTTTGAGATTATAATATTAAACAAAATAAGTCAGACAGAAATGTCAAGAACCATATGATTTCACTGATGTGTGGTATATAAAAATGAAAACAACAAAAGAACAAGGCAAACAAATGAAGAAACAAAAACTCAGACATAAACAATAGTTTAGTGGTTACGAGTGTGTAAGGGGGGAGGGAGCTCTAGAAGAGTGTAAACGGTGTCAAATATATGGTGATGGAACGAGAACTGACTCTGGTTGGTGAACACATAATGTGAGATATAGATGATGTATTACAGAATTGTACACCGGAAATCTATGTAACTTTACTAGCAATTGTCACCCCAATAACCTTTAATTAAAGAAATAAATTTAAAAATTTAAAAATGTGAGGGATACCTCAGCTGCAGATGTCCCCACTCCCCAGAGGAACGAGGGGTCCCAGCCCCTCCCCAGTCCTAGTTTCCAGTGCTGGGGCGATAAGTCGCCATAATTTCTGGCTATGGAAACCAGTTGAGATTGTGACCAGAGGAGATTGTGACTGAGTGAGATCGAGGTTGGCTAGAGTCTGAGATGCTCCTCATAAAGGGTCTGCACCATAATTGCTCATTGATGGAATCACTGGCTCAGGGTTCCAGCACTGGAGCAGCAGTTGGAGTGGTGGCAGGAACATAGGGTGGGAAACTGAGTAGTCTGGCTTCAGGACGGGGGCTGGAGGCGCAGCTTTCTCCTGGACTGTGGAGCTGTCAGAGGCCATTGTTTCTTTGTTGAGCCCTCCCCCTTCCCAGCACCAAACACAGATGGCCACTATATCTGAGTCTCCATCAAGCTGGCTAACACTGCTTGTTTATCATATGACCTCGTGATTCAAGACCCCATCCCACCCAACTTTTGGGCACACTGAAGCTGCTTCCAGTGGCTTTTTCGTATAAACTGCCTTTCTTGGCTCATGCTGCAGACTTTCCTAGGGTTTCTCAAAGGTTTGCAAAACTGAGGCAAGCATCATCTGGCTTGATCATGTCCCGTACCTCTGGGTGAGCAGCCTTAAGTCTGGCACTAGCAGCAGCTTGCCTTGGTTCATGGCTTGTCCTCCCAAGGCACTTCCAAGTACAGATTGGGCAGTGGCCATCATTGGATTTCTTTGTGGCTCCTGATGGGTGGATCCTGGGCACTGAGTGCAGCTGAACTTGACCTTCAGTGGGTCAAACAAACAAACAAAAAACTGAGGTAGCAATACTTATGCCATACAAAACAGACTTTATAACAAGAGACAAAAAATGACATAGTAATCCCACTTTTGAGTATTTATCCAAAAAAATGCATAATGCTACTTTGAGGGGACATGCTCATCCATATGTTCATTGCAGTATTATTTACATAAACCAAGATATGAAGCCAACCTGTGTGTCACTAAATGGATGAATGGATAAAGAAGAGGTGGTACATATGTATATAATGGAATATCACTCAGCTGTAAAAAAAAAAAAAAATTAAAAGTCTTGCCATCTGTGACAACATGGATGGACCTAGAGTGTATTGTGCTGAGTGTAGTAAGTCAGACAGTAAAAGACAAAGGTCATGTGATTTCACTTATAAGTGGACTCTAAAGAAGAAAATAAACAAACAAGTGAAACAGAAACAAACTCATAGATACAGAGAACATTTTGATGGTTGCCAGATAGGAGGGTTGTTCGGGGTGGGTGAAAATGGGAAGGGATTAAGAAGTACACATTGATTGTTACACACTACACATGGGTATGTAGGATATAGCATAAGGAATGTAATCAACAATATTGTAATAACTATGCATGGTGTCTGATGAGTACTAGATCTCTTGGGGTAATAGATGGGGGTTGAGGCAGAATTAAAAAGGTAAAGGGATTAAGAAATACAAATTGGTAGTTACAAAATAATCATGGGGATGTAAATTATATGGAATATAATCAAGAATATGGTAATAACTATGTATAGTTCCAGGTGGGTACTAGTCAGGGAGGTCACTTTCTAAATTTTATAAATGTCTAATAACTATGCTGTACACCTGAATTTAATATAAAATAATATTGAATATCAACTCTAATTGAAAAATTATAAAGGGAAGATAAAGAAGAATAAGAGGTTCAAAATTCCAGATATAAAACAAATAAGTCTTTGGGATGTAATATACAGCATAGGAAATACAGTCAATAATATTGTGATAGTGTGGTTCAGTGTCAGATGGTTGCTGGACTAATCATGGTGATCACTTCTTCATAGGGAGTATAATCAACAATATGGTAATAAATCTGTATAGTGCCCAGTGGGTACTGTTGAATAACTGTGATGTACACCTGAAGCTAATATATTGTATTTTAGCTATATTTTATTAAAAATCTTTCTAATAAAGAGTAAGAATTTACAAAAGTTTGTTGCTGACTTTGAAAAAAAAAAAACTAGCTTTAATGTCCTGATGTGGATGAAAATTTGTTTGCAGAAAACTCAAGCATGAATTGGAGAAAAAAGACAACATGAATGTATAACTTTCCTGAAAAATCTGAGAAAAAAAACAAAGGAGATATCTGAGGATATGTGGATCCAGGCAAAGTATTTTGAAACATGGTAGATATTAGTACTTCTTTGTGATGAAAGTGAGAAAGAATGGATGTGTGCTGAATTAATCCATATAATCATAATAATGCTGTTTTTAATATTTTAGCTAATATTTTAAAGGTATATTTAAATCTAAATACATATTATTAAGGTGATAGTGCATTTAAGGGAAGAAGTCTGCATGGATCTGTAGCCTTAAATATTCCAAAACTCAAAAAATGAACTCAAAATATGAATATTTAATGAAGAAGATGTGTTCCACTGAAACATATTTTCATCAGAAAATTTACTTACTGGAAATACATAATCTTAGAAAAGAGGGGTTAAGGAAAATGATATTAAGGACAAATTCTGTCAATGCTTTCTTCACACAATCTTTAACATTGTTGCCTTCATTGCAATTCCTACTTTAATCATCTAATTCTGGGACTCTTTATCCCTTGCCTGAGTTATTACAGAAGAATATTCACTGATTTCCCTACCAGTCTATCCCTATACTGGTGTATCTAATACTCTGCTGTAATGTATCTTGCCTAGCAAAGTTCTAACTTGGATGTTTCAAGGCTGCCACAATTTAACCTATGTGAGCTTTTAGCTATATCTCTCACTGCTCTTCTACTCTCCTGCATCCTGTACCATTATATTCCAGCTAAAAGTGACTATTCATTTCCAAAACTGCCTTAAATTTATGCATTTCCCCATGACCACTGCCTAAATAAGTCAAAACCATATTTATGAGTAACAGTGGGAGGAAGTGAGAATGAAGGAGCTGGAGAAGAGTGGAGGGCCTTTTGTTTATAATGCTAAATCGGTTACTTTTAGTTATACGACCATGGGTAAGTTTTTGGTCACTGTGAGCCCTTGTTTCCTCAAGTGTAAAATAACTTGATTGCATTATTGTGAAGATATAAGCGGTATGTATAAAGAACCTGTCAAGTATCTGGCAAACTGAACTTGCTCAAGAGTGGGTGGTAGCTATTACTATTATTATAAACTTCACTTAAATAAAGACTTCCCCAGTGAAGTCTTACCAGATGTCTTTGCTGTGTTTCCACAGTACTTTGTTGACATCTTTAATTGATATTTCACAATCTGGTCTGAACTATATTATTTGTGCATGCATCTATTTTTCTCATACTAGCAAATGCAGTACTATTCATTAAGAACACTGTCTCTGAAATCAGAAAGACCTGAATGAAAAACCTAGCTCCTCTATTTACAAACTATGTGACTTTACATGAGAAACTGCTTTGCCTGAGTTTTTCCATCTATAAAGTACAGATAAAAATAGAAGCGAATTCATGTGAGTTATGGCAAAGTATGTAAATATTAGGTGAAGTATATGAAATACAGTAAGAAATCAACAAATGTAAAATGTACTTGGTTTTAAACTATTTTTAAAAGTAATTCCTTATTTTTCAATTACAGTCGACATACAATATTATATTAGTTTCAGGTGTACAACATAGTGATTAGACATTTATATAACTTAAAGTGATCACTGATAAATCTAGTACCCACCTGACACCATACATAATTATTACAATATTATTGACTATATTACTTATGCTATACTTTACATCCCCATGGCTATTTTGTAACTATAGATTTGTACTTCTTAATCCCTTCACCATTTTCATCCACCTCCCCAACCCCCTTCCAGCTGGCAACTATCAAAATGTTCTCTGTATATATAAGTTTTTTTTTTTTCTTTTGTTTGTTCATTATTTTGTTCTTTAGATTCCACATATAAGTGAAATCATATGGTATTTGTTTTTCTCTGTCTGACTTATTTCATTCAACATTAATACCTTCTAGGTTCATCCATGTTGATGCAGATGGCATGATTTCATTCTTTTTTTTATGGCTGAGTAGTATTCCATTGTATATATGTATTGTACAAATCTTCTGTATCCATTCATCTGTTGATGGACACTTAAGTTGATTCCATATTTTGGCTATTGCAAATAATGCTGCAGTGAACATGTGGCTACACACATCTTTTCTGTTTAGTTTTCGGATTCTTCATATAAATAACCAGAAATGGAATTACTGAGTTCTTCTTTGTCTCTTGTTATAGCCTTTGTTTCTATTTGTTTTGTATAATAATTGCTATCCCAGCATTTGTTGTTGTTGTTTTCATTTCCATTTTCACGGAATGCTTTTTTCTGTTCCTTTACTTTCAGTCTGTGTGTCTTTCAACCTGAAGTGAGTCTCTTATAGGTAGCATATGTGAGGATATGGTTTTGTTATCCATTCACCCACCCTATGTCTTATGATTGGAGCATGTAGTTCATTTAAATTTAAAGTAATTATCGATAGATATATAGTTATTGACATTTCATATCTTTTATCTTTCTTTTCTTTCTTTCTTCTTAAAGAAGTCTCTAACATTTCCTGTAATACTAGTTTGGTGGCAATGAACTCCTTTTGGGTTTTTTGTTTTTTTTGTCTGGGAAGCTATTTATCTGTCCTTCAATTTTAAATGATTGCCTTGCTGGGTAGATTAATCTTGGTTGTAGGTCCTTGCTTTTCATCAATTTGAATATTTTGCACCAATTCTTTTTGGCCCACAAATTTCTGTTGAGAAATCAGCTGACAGTTTTATGGTAGCTCCCTTGTAGCTAACTAACTGCTTTCCTCTTGCTGCTTTCAAGGTTTTCTCTTTGGGGGGCAGCTGGATGGCTCAGTTGGTTAGAGTGCGAGCTCTTAACAAGCTTGCCGGTTTGGTTCCCACATGAGCCAGTGAATTGCTCCCTCCACAACTAGATTAAAAACAATGGCTTAAGCTTAATGCTGAGCTGCCAGCGGGTGACAAGTTTGCTCTGTGGTTAGAGCGCAGTACTCATAACACTAAGGTTGCCGGTTCGAGTCCCACATGGGCCAGTGAGCTGTACCCTGCACAACTAGATTGAAAACAACAACAACAACAACTTGACTTGGAGCTGATTTGCGCCCCTCACAACTAGATGGAAAAACAATGACTTGACATTCTGGAAAAACACACTGTCCCCAGTATTTCCAAATAAAAAATCAAATAAAATTGAAACAGAACATTCGAAAACAAGTTTAAAAAAATTCTCTCTTTGCTTTACCGTTTTACATTTTAATTATAATATTTCTTGTGTGGGCCTCTTTGGGTTCATCTTGTTTGGACTATGAGCTTCTGGAGCTGGTATGTCTATTTCCTTCATCAGGTTGGAGAAGTTTTTTTCCATTAACTCTTCAAATAGGTTTTCAATTCCTTGCTCTCTTTCTTTTCCTTGCATTACCCCTGTAAAACAAATACTGGTACACTGGATGTTGTCCCAGAGGCCCCTTAAACTACCCTCATTTTTTGGATTTTTCTTTCTTTTTGCTGTTCTGATTGGGTGTTTTCTGCTACTTTATCCTTCAAATCGCTGATTCAATGCTCTGCTCCATCTAAACTACTGTTGACTCCCTCTACTCTATTCTTCATTTCAGTACTTACACTCTTCATATCTGACTGGTTACATTTTATGTTTTCTAGCTCCATTTTTGAAGTTCTCACTGAGATCATTGGGCATCCTTATAGCCAGTGTTTTGAACTCTGTATCTGATAGATTGCTTGTCTCCATTTTTTAAATTTATTTTTCCGGAGTTTTGTTCTACTATTTCATTTGGGACATGTTATTTTGTCTCCTTATTTTGACTGCTTCACTGTGTTTGTTTCTATGCATTAGGTAGAGCTGCTATGTCTCCTAGTTTGGGTAGAGTAGCCTTATGTAATAAGAATCCTGTGGGGCCCAGTGTCTCAGTCTCCTTGGTAACATGAGTCAGGTGCTCCAGATGTGACACTTGTGCAGTTTGTGTTTGTCTTGCTGTTTTCAGTCAGCCTTTATTGCCATTGGAGTGTTAATGGGATGGATTAACCCTCAGGCTGACTTGTTGTAAAGACTGACCATGCCTACAATGGAAGAGCAATTATGCATGGGCTAACCCTATGGAACAGGACTCTCTTTAGTGGTGCTCCAGTACCTATTCATTCTGCCCTTGCCCTTTGTGTGTGTGGTTTGTGGAGGTGGTTGGGTCATGTTCTGGAATGTTCTGAACTTGGCCACTGGGTGTGTTGGTTCTGGGGCCTCATGGGAGGAGCTCCGGTGCAAGCCAAGTTCAGCTGATGCCTGTTCCCTGTGCAGGGACATTTGATATGAGCTATAAAGTGATCTGCAGATGGTTGCCACTTGTGGTGGGCTTGGCAATACCTGGGAGATGATCAGTGGTGAACTGAGGCTGGCAGCCACTATTTCCAGATTTGGGACTTCTTAGGAAAAGTTACAGGGCATGCTGAGACCAGATATTGCTTGTTTGAAGTTTGTGAAACTTTGGGCAGTTTTACAAAAGTCCACAGCATGAGCCAAGACAGGCTGTTTACATGGAAATGCCACTGGAAGTGGCTTGGCAGGGCCAGTAATTTGGGTGGGGTGGGGTGTCAGGGAATCACTATGGCAGGACAAACAGTGTTAGCCAGATTGATGTAAATTCATATATGGCACCCACCTGCTTGTGTAGGCTGGGTGGAGGTAGGGCTCAACAAAGAAAAATAGCTTCTGCCAGCACTTTTGTCTGGAAGAAAGCTGTCCCTCAAGCCCTCACTCTGAAGCCAGACAATTCAGTCCCTCTCCCTATATCTCCATATGACCCTGATTACTTTTGAGATGCTGTCCCAATTCTGGAGCTCAGCGTGAGTGAGTCTGTCCCTGAGTAAATCTATACAAGGGCCCTTTAAGTGGAACAACTGGGACTCTAGCAGCCCTCCATCTTACTCAGCCACACGTTCTGCTGTTTTTCACAGTAAGAAATTATGGGGTCTTCTTTCTCTTGTACTGGAACCCTGGGCTGGGGAGCCTAGTGTGGGGCTGGGACCCCTCACTCCTCAGGAGGACCACTATAGCCTAAACAAATCTCTTGAATTTCAACCACCCCACATGGGTGTGGGACAAGCCAGTTCCATGTTTTTCCCCTGCTTCCATTCTTAAGGTTGCTTCTTCTGTATATCCTTACTTATAGGATTTCTGTTCAGCTAGACTTCAGATGATTCTCAGTGACAGTTATTCTGTATTTGCAATTTTTTTCATTCTTTTAAAAAGATTTTATTTAAATATAGCTAACCCATACAATATTATATTGGCTTCAGGTGTATACCATAGTTGTTTAACAGTTATATACCTAAAGAAGTAATCACAGAGACAACAAAGAAGGCACAGTAGGTAAATGCTGTGTTTACCTTCTCTCACAACAACATCAAAATCACAACTAATCTACAAAACAACCATTATTGAGAATTGCCTAAAATCAAGCTGAGCTGAAGCCTTTCAATTAAAGACTTGCAGAAGAAGCCACCTTCAGACTGGTAGGAAGGTCAGAAACACAGGTGTTTCACACCTGTGTGTTACCATTAAAGATAGGGAGGGTTATTTCAGCTGTGGGAGTCCTCCCATCACCTAGAGGAGTGAGAGATACCAGCCCCACCCCAGCCCAGGGTTCCAGTGCTGGGGAGAGAAGTCACCATAGTTTTTAGTTGTGAAAAACAGCAGAGATTGACTGAGTGAGATAGTGTGGCTGCACTCATAGGCCATCCTGTTAAAGGAATTGCATGCAGACTTACCCACCAACAGAATCACTTGTTCTGAGCTGCAGCATTGGGGTAGCAGCTGGAAAGGCAGCAGGGACAAATGGTGGGGAATTGAGTTGTCTGGCTTGGGATGGGGGCTGGAGAGGTGGCTTTCTCCTGGATGGGGAAGCTGGCAGAGGTCATTGTTTCTTTGTTGAGCCCTCCCTCTTCCCGGTGCGCGAACACAGGCAGCTGCCATTTCTGAGTCTCCACTGTTTGTTCGCCATGCCCTGGTAATTTGAGACCTGGACATCCCCAACTTTTGGGCACACCAGGCTGCTTTCAGTGATCACTTACCTTGGCTCAAACTGCACATTCCTAGAGTCTCTTGAAGGTTTGCAGAACCCAGACAAGCAGCATCTGGCTTGAGTGTCTCCTGTACCTCTGGCTGAGAAACCCTAAGCCGGCACTAGTAGCAGCAGGCCTTGGTTCATGGCTTGGCGTCTCAAGGCACTTCCAAGCATAGCACGGGTGGCAGACATCTGAGGATTTTTTTCTGGCCCCCGCTAGGGAGCCCTGGGTGGGGCACAGGCTGTGGCTGAAGTAGACCTACAGTGGATTCCCTCCAAGGTGGTCCTGGGGCTGGTGCCATCAGTGGCCAGCTTCAAACAAGCTGGAACGTCACCTAGCCATTTCTAAATATGACACACCTAAGGGGTGGATTGGGCAGGCACTGGAGTCCTGTGAGGCAGATGCTGCTCTGTAGGATCAGCCCCTGCACAACAACTCTTCCACTGTAGTCAAGGCCAGTCCTCACAACAAGTGAGCCCAAGGGTCAGTCCCTCACAGTGATGTGCAATTATCAACCAAGGCTCAACTACAAAAGGAGGTCACACACAGCCCACACAAAAGATGCACCTGGAGCACATAGCTCAGGTGACCAGAAAGACTGCACCACTGAAACCCATAGCCCACCGACTACATAAGGCCACTGTACTAAGACTGGAGGACATAGCAGCCCTACCTAATACATAGAAACAAACACAGGGAGGCAGCCAAAATGGGGAGACAAAGAAACATGTCCCAAATGAAAGAACAGAACAAAGCTCCAGAAAAAGAACTAAGCGAAACGGAGATAAGCAATCTATCAGATGCAGAGTTCCAAACACTGGTAATAAGAATGCTCAATGATCTCTTCAAAAAGAACCAGTGAGAAATAAAGGATACAATAATGGAAATGAAGAATATATTACAGGAATCAACAGTAGATTAGATGAAGCAGAGGGTATAGAAGATAAGGTAACAGAAAACACCCAACCAGAACAGGAAAAAGAACAAAGAATAAAAAAAAAATGCAGAGAGTTTAAGGGGCCTCTGGGACAATATCAAGCGTACCAATATTTACATTACAGGGGTATCAGAAGGCAAAGAGAGAAAGCAAGGAATTGACACCTATTTGAAGAAATAACGACAGAAAATTTCCCTAACCTGGTGAAGGAAATGGACATAGCAAGCCCAGGAAGCACGGAGAGTCCCAAGCAAGATAAACTCAAAGAGGCCAAAACCAAGACACACGGTGCCTGCCCAAGACACATCATAATTAAAATGCCAAAGGTTAAATACAAAGAGAGAATCTTGAAAGCAGCAAGAGAAAAGCAGTAAGTTACCTACAAGGGAGCCCCCATAAGAATAGCAGTTGATTTCTCAACAGAAACTTTGCAGGCAAGAAGGGAGTGACAGGAAATATTCCAAGTCTTGAAAAGAAATGACATACAAACAAGATTGCTCTACCCCACAAGAATGTCATTTAGAATTGAAGGATAGATAAGGATTTTCCCAGACAAGTAAAAGCTGAAGGAGTTCATCACACCAAGCCAGTATTACAAGGACTTTTAGAAGGACTTCTTTAAGATGGGAGGGGTGTTAAGGATGGGTGAAAGGGGAAGGGATTAAGAAGTATATATTGGTTGTTACACAGTAGTCATGGGGATGTAGGGTATAGCATAAGGAATATAATCAACAATATTGTAATAACTGGGTATTGTGCTAGAAAGGTACTAGATCTATCAGGTTGATAGATGGGAATGGGGTTGGGGTCAGGGTGGAAAAGGTGAAGGCATTAAGAAATATAAATTGATAGTTAATACAGTATGGGGAATATAATCAACAATATTGTAAAGATCACATAAGGTGCCAGATGGGCACTGGACTTATCAGGGGGATCACGTCATAGACTGTGTAGATAGATGCCTGGCCAATGTGCTATACACCTGAAGAGCTGAAGTCGAATATTGAATGTCACATATACATATATATAAAGGGGTGTGTGTGTGTGTGTGTGTGTGTGTGTGTGTGTGTGTGTATATATATATATATATATATATATATATATATATATATATATGTTTATAAAGTCACAGGATGTGGAGTACAACACAGGGAAGATAGTCAATGGTATTATAACAGTTATATAAGAGGTCAGAGGGGTACTAGCTTGGGGGGTGAGTTATTACTTTATGAGGTGTTTAAATGTCTAACTATTACGTTGCTTTTTACACCTGAAAGTAATTTGAAAATTCATTGAAAAAGAAGTAATCACTATGATAAGTCTAGTAAATATATGATGCCATACAATGTTATTACAATATTATTGACTACATTTCCTATGTTGTACCCCATGACTTATGATCCCCATGACTTATTTATTTTATAACTGGAAATTTATTCCCCTTCACCTTCTGCCCAACTTTTTTTCAAAAATTTTCAATTACAGTTGTCTTTCAATATTATTTATATTAGTTTTAGCTGTATAGTCTAGTTGTGAGACATTTATAAAACTTATGAAGTGATCCCACAAGATTTCTAGTATAACTTGGTACTAGTACTATACACAGTTATTACGATATTGTTGACTATAAAGCCTATACTGTACTTTACATCACTGTGACTATTTTGTAACTACCAATTGTACTACTAAATCCCTTTACCTTCTTCTCTCAGTCCCTCAAACTCCCTCCCATCTGGCAAACATCAAAACGTTCTCTATATCTATGAGTCTGCTTTGTTTGTTCATTTATTTTGTTGTTTAGATTCCACATGTAAGTAAGATCATATGGTATTTGTGGTTTTCTGTCTGACTTAATTCACTTAGCATGATACCTTTCAGGTTCATTCATGTTGTAACAAATGGTAAGGCTATTCATTTTCATGTCCGAATAATATCCCATTGTATATGTGTACCATTTCTTTGTTATGTCATACCCTATTGATAGGCGCTTAGATTGCTGCCATATATAGGCTGTTGTAAACATTACTGCAATGAACAAATGGGTGCATATATTTTTTGAATTATTGTTTCTAATTTCTTTAAATACCCAGAAGTGTAATTGCTGGGTCAAAAGGTAGTTCAATTTTCGAATTTTGAGGATTCTTCATATTCTTTTCCATATTGGCTGCAGCAATTTGCAATCCTACCAACAGTGCATGATGGTTCCCTCTTCTTTACATGCTTCCCAACATCTTTTGTTTATTGATTTATTGATGCTAGTCATTCTGACAGGTATGAGGTGATATCTCATTTGGTTTAAATTTCTCTGATGATTAGAGACGTTGAGCATCTTTTCATATATCTGTTGGCCCTCTATATGTCCTCTTTGAGGAAATATCTATTCAAGTCCTCTGCCCATTTTTTTCTTCTTCATTAGATTGTTTATATTTGTGGTGTTGAGTTGTGTGAGTTCTTTTTGTAAATTTTGTATATTAAATTTTTATCAGATGTATCATTGATGAATATCTTCTCCCATTCAGATGTTGTCTTTTCACTTTGCTTATGGTTTTCTTTTCTGTGCAAAATCATTTGAATTTGAAGTAATCCTATTTGTTTTTTCTTGTTTCCCTTGCATAAGGAGATATATCCGAAGAAATATTACTATGAGAATTATCACAGAGATTACTGCCTGTATTTTCTTCTAAGAGTTTTATGGTTTGGGGTCTTGCATTTAACTCTTTAGTCCATTTTGAATTTATTCTTGTAGATGGTGCGAGAAAGTTGTCTAGTTTCATTTTTTGCTTGTACAAGATATGACAATTAAGTTCAAAAACTCACTGTCTTGTGCTTACATTGGGAGCACTGTCCAAACAGCTTGGTAAGGATTCAAAACCTTGGTATATCAGTGACTTACAACTGTGTTCCTGTCGACGTGTGGCTGTGTCTTGCTGAGTGGCATTCATTATTGTTGTGTGTTTTTGTGTACAGTCGTGAGACTATCTGAGCTTGAATTAGAGCAATGAACAAACATTAAATTTCCTGTTAAACTTGGCGAGAGTGGAAGTGAAATCAGGGACATGTTAGTCCAAGATTATGGGGATAATGCCATGAAGAAAACAGCAGTGTACAAATGGATCAAAAGTTTCTCTGAGGGGAGAGAGTGTGTCACTGATGAAGAGAGGTCAAGGCAGCCACTAACAAGCTGACAAAAACATTGCAAAAATTCATTGAATTGTGCATCAAAATTGTCCTCTGACTGTGAGAAGTATAGCAGACCAAGTAAACATCAACAGAAAAACAGTTAGGAAAGTCTTTTTTTAATTATTGTATTATTATTATTAAATTTATTGGGGTGACAATTGTTAGTAAAATTACATAGATTTCAGGTGTGCAATTCTGTATCACATCATCTATAAATTACATTGTGTGTTCACCACCCAGAGTCAGTTCCCCTTCCATCATCATATATTTGATCCCCTTTACCCTCATCTTCTACCCCCGTGCCCCTCTGGTAACCACTGAACTATTGTCAGTGTCTATGAGTTTTTGTTTCTCATTTGTTTGTCTTGTTCTATTGTTGTTTTTGGTTTATATACCACATATCAGTGAAATCATATGATTCTCTGCTTTTTCTGTCTGACTTATTTTGCTTACCATTATAGTCTCAAGATCCATCCATGTTGAAACAAATGTTCCTATTTCATCTTTTCTTACCACTGAATAGTATTCCATTGTGTATATATACCACAACTTCTTTATCCATTCTTCTATCGAAGGACATTTTGGTTGTTTCCATGTCTTGGCCAGCGTAAATCTACCTGCAATGAACATTGGAGCACATATGTTTTTATGGATAAATGTTTTCAGATTTTTGGGTTAGGTACCCTAGAGAGGGATTGCTGGGAAATATAGCAATCCTCTTCTTAATTCTTTGAGTAACCTCCACACTGCCTTCCATAGCACTTGCACCAATTTGCATTCTCACCAACTGCATATGAGGGTTCCTTTTTCTCCACACCCTCCCCAACACTTGTTACTATTTGTCATGTTGATCATAGCCATTCTAACTGTGGTGAGGTGCTATCTCATAGTGCTTTTGATTAACATTTCTCTGATGATTAGTGATGTTGAGCATTTCTTCATATGTCTATTTGCCATTTGTATGTTCTCTTTGGAGAAATGTTTCTTCAGGTCCTCTGCCCATTTTTTAAATTGGATTGTTTGTTTTCATGTTGTTTTTGAGTTGTATGAATTCCTTGTATATTTTGGATATCAGCCCCTTATCAGTTGCGCTGTTTGCAAAACTCTTCTCCCATTCCATTGGTTGCTTCTTTATTTCGTTGATGGTTTATTTTGCTGTGCAGAAGCTTTTTAGTTTGATATAGTCCCATTCGTTTATTTTAGGTATTGAGTTCCCTTGCCTTAGAAGTCAAATTCATAAAATACTCTTTGAACCCAAGGTCCATAAGTTTAGTACCTATGTTTTCTTTTATGCAGTTTACTGTTTTAGGTCTTTGACCACTTTGAATTAATTTTGGTACATGGTGACAGATAGCAGTCTAGTTTTATTCTTTTGCACGTGGCTTTCCAATTATCCCAGTACCATTTATTGAAGAGGCTGTCTTTTCTTCATTGTACGTTTTTGGCTTCTTTGTCAAAAATTATCTGTCCATATTTGTATGGTTTTATTTCTGGGTTCTCAATTCTATTCCATTGTTCTGTGTGTCTGTTTTTCTGCCAATACCATACTGTTTTGGTAATTGCTGCCCTGTAGTACAAGCTGAAATTCTAGGATGAAGTGCTCTATAAATGTCAGTTATATGCATTTCATGTAATGTGTCATTTAAAGCAGATATTTCCTTATTCATTTTGTGTTTGAATGATCTATCCATAGCTGTCAATGATGTGTTTAGGTCCCCTACTATAATTGTGTTTTTGTCAGTTTCTTTCTTTAGTTCTATTAGTAGTTGCTTGGTATATTTTGGTGCTCCCTGATTGGGGGCATAAATATTGATGACTGTTGTGTCTTCTTATTGTATAGTCCCCTTTATCATTATGAAATATCCATCTTTGTCTCATGTTACCTTTTTTAGCCTGAAGTCTTTTTCATCTGATATCAGTATAGGTACACCTTCTTTTCTGTGGATACCATTTATTTGGAGTGTCAATTTCCACACTTTCCCTTTGAGTCTATGTTTGTCCTTGTAGCTGAGATGTGTCTCTTGGAGGCAGCATATCTTTGGGTATAATTTTTCGATGCAATCTGCTACTCTGTGCCTTTTTATTGGTGAGTTCAGTCAATTTACATTTAAGGTGGTTATTGATATATCAGGATTTCCTATCATTCTATCTTTGGTTTTCTGGTAAGACTGTGTTTCCATTGTTTCTTTGCCTTTTTGTTGCTATTTTTTAGTGTGGTGGTGTTCTATGATTTTCCCCTCTTTATCTTTCTTTTCTATGTTACATATTTCAGTTCTGGATATTTTTGAGTAATTACCATTAGGTTTATCTAAAACAACTTTTCATATTTAGAGTACTCCATTTTCTTCAGCCTGCTTACTTTCTCCACTCCCATATTCTGTTTTGGGCCTTACTCTGCCCCCTTTTATGTTTTTGTTTTTGTTTATGTTGTTGTTGTCTTGTTTTTTTCACAAATTATCCCTATTTATGCTAGTTGAATAGCCTCCTTCCATATTTCTTGTAGTACAGTTCATGTGTTACAAAATTCCCCCAGCTTCTGTATGTCTCGAAAGGTCTTTATTCCTCCTTCATATCTACACTATATCTTTGCTCGATATATTATTCTTGGCCCAAAATTTCTCTTTCCATAGTTTGAATATTTGATTCCACACACTCCAGGTTTGTAGAGTTTCTGCTGAAAAATCTGATGATTATATAGTGGACTTTCCTTTGTAGATTACCATCTTCTTTTCCCTGGCTGCCTTGAAGATTCTTTTTTTTTGTCATTAATTTTTGAGAGCTTCAATACAACGTGTCTTGGAGAAGGTCTGTTGGGGTAGAGGCAATTAGGTGTTCTATTTGCTTCTTGGATTCCAGGGTCCAGTGCTTTCCACATGTTTGGGAAGTTCTCATCAACTATTTATTTGAATGTACTCTCTTTTCCTTTCTCTCTTTCTTCTGCTGGTATGCCCATTATTGTTATTTTGGTCTTCCTGATGAAGTCAGAAAAGTCCTGTAGAGTTCTTTCATTTCTATTAACTCTCAAATCTCTCTCTTCTTCCATCTGTGTCATTTCCAGATTTCTATCTTCAATGTGACTGATTCATTCCTCCATGTGGTGAACTGTACTACCTATGCTGGCTGTTTCATTCTTCATTTCTTTTGTTGAGTTCTTAATCTCTAGAAATTCTCTTTGGTTCATTTTTAAAATTTCAATCTCTTTGGTAAAATGTTCTTTTTGTTCTTTTATTTTGTTTCTGAGTTTATTGAACTACCTGTCTGTGTTTTCCTGTATCTCATTGAGTTTTTTCAGAACTGCAAGATTCTCTGTCATTTAAGTCACATATCTCCATGCCTTTAAGTTCATTTTCTGGAGACGTCATTTTCTTTGTGAGCTGTCTTGTTACCTTGGTTATCCATGGCAATTAACGAATTATTTGTTCTCTTCCTAGGCATCTACAGGAGTGGGGTGTGCAACAAGGTGATAGAAAGAGGTTTTTCTTGTGTTTTCCTGTAGGTGTTGGTAGAATGTTTTATTTTCTTTCTGACTGCAGCCTTTTATTCTTTCTCACAATGTGCTGTTACATTTTCTTTGCACTATTCCAGCTTCTCACACATTGGTATGATTCTGTGGAAGGCAGGCTACTCCTCTTTGAACAGTTCGCCTGGGTCACAGGCACTGTCTCTGTGAGTCGATGTGGAGGGTTTCTGAATTTCAAAGCTCTTTCTGTACCAGATTCAGATACTGTGTGTTTCAGTGGCTGTGTTACTCCTTCAAGAATCCACCCAGATAGGTGTCAAAAGTGGTGGGGTGTGTTGTGAGAGGTTGCCCAGAGCAATGGTGGTGACCACCACCACAGCCAGTCCTGCACCCGAGGCTCCCTCCCCTTCGCTGGAACTAGTTGGGGTGCGAATCTGTGGCTGTGGGCCACAGTTCTCAGAACTACAAATATCTGTTGTTTTGTTCTTACATTGCTACCGTTCTGCTTCTAGGACTGTGAGGGTAGTGGTGGGGCTAGCTCTGGGAAGGTTAGGAGGGGGCAGCTAAACTGAGTGCCTAAGCCTTCCATTCTCTGCTCATCAGTGAGGGCTTAAATTAGTGTTTTCACCCTTCTTCCCTCAGTCTTAATCAGAGGTCTCTGCCATACATGTTTGGTTCAGTTGTGTTATATGCTGATCCCTCAGGCGGGACTGTGAGCACTAGCAGTCTGAGTTCTTCCCTCTCCCGTGACTGTGGTAGTTCCAAAATGCAGACAGCTCAGATTTCTGAGCTCCGGTCTGTGACCTGCGCCCACATGGCCTGCACCTTCCCACTTTCCCAGCTCGCCCAATTTGCCCACTTTATTTGATTTCAGTTGTGTGCCTCTTAGTCTTGCCTGTCTGCTGAGCAGGGAGTCCTTTGTGGAGTTATAGTTGTTAAATTTGTTGTAAATTCTTGGGAAGATTTCAAGAGGATAACCTCATGTCACCATTTTTATGATGGAATTCTAGGAAAATCTTAACTGAAAATTTTAGCATGAGAAAGGTGTGTGCAAAAATGTTCCAGAAGGAGCTCACCAATGAACAAAAGCAAAGGAGAGTTGAAGTTGGCCAAGACATTTTGGCGAGGCAAGACAATGTTTTAGGCCATGTTATCACTGGTGGTGAAACATGGGTGTTCCAATATTACCCTGAAACAAAGTATCAAAGTGCAGAATGAAAGTCAGCCAATTCTCCATGACTAAAAATGTTCCATCAGTCCAAATCAAGAGTCAAAATGATGATTTTAACCAATTTTGATATCAGTGAGATTATTTATTATAAATTTGTACGAACTGGACAAAAAGTTAACCAAGTTTACTATTTGGTAGCGCTGAAAAGGCTGCATCAAAAAGCTAGAAAACCTGAACTTTTCGCCAGCAATTCATGGCTCCTGCATCTCAATGCACCAGCTCACATGACACTGTCTGTGAGGGAGTTTTTATTCAGTAAACACATAACTACATTGGAACACCCTCTTTGTTGTGACCCCCATTGGTCTGGGGGCCATTGGTCTAATCCCCAATTACTTCTTTCTTTACCCACAGATAAAGGAAATATTGAAAGGAAGACATTTTGATGACATTCAGGACATCAAGCGTAATACGATTCAGCTCTAATGGCCATTCCAGAAAAAGATTTCCAAAATTGCTTTGAAGGGTGGTCTAGGTGCTGGCATCAGTGCATAACTTCCCAAGGGGAGTACTTTGAAGATGACCATAGTGATATTCCACAATGAGGTTTGTAGTACATTTTCTAGGGTGAGCTCATGAACATAATGCCAGAACTTTGTACGTTTCCAGTTTTCCCAACACTGTTTATTCAATAGACTGTCTTTACCGCATTGTACATTCTTGTCTCCTTTATCATAGATGAATTGATTATATAGGCATTGGTTTACTTTTTGACTCTATTCTGTTACATTAATCTTTTATGTATGTTTATGCCACTATCATTGCTATAACCTTGTAGTATAGTTTGATATTAGGTAGTATTGTACATCCAACTTTGTTCTTCCTTCTTATATTATTGTGGCTACTTGGAATCTTTTGTGGTTTCCTATAATTTTAGCATTTGTTCTTGTTCTATAAAAAATGTTGCTGGTATTTTGATAGGGATTGCATTGAATCTATAGATTGTGTTGAGTAGTATGAACATTTTAACTATGTTAATTTTTTCTATCCATGAGCACAGTATATGCTTCCATTTATTTGTATATTCAGTTTCTTTCCTCGATGTATTATTATTTTTTGAGTACAAGTTTTTTACCTCTTTGGCTGAATTTATTACTAGGTATTTTTTTAATGCAATTGGAAATGGGATTGTATTCTTAATTTCTCTTTCTGATAGTTTGTTATCATTGTATGAAAAGTCAACTGATTTTTAATACACTGCTACTTTACTGAATTCATTTATCAGTTCTAAATGTTTTTTCCTTTTTTTTTTTTTTGTAGACTCTTTAGAGTTCCCTCTGTATAGTACCATGTCATCTGAAAATAATCACTTTTACTTCTAACTTTCCAGTGTGGATGTATTTTATTTCTTTTCCTGGTCTGATTGTTGTGGCTTGTACTTCCAATACCATGTTGAATAAAAGTAATGAAAGTGGATATACAGGTCTTGTTCCACATCTTAAAGAAAATTATGTAAGCTTTTCCCCATTGAATGTGATGCTAGCTCATGATTTTTCATATATGACCTTTATTATGTTGAGGTATGATCTGTCTACTCTTACTTGCTGAGAGTTTTTTATCATAAATTAAAGCTGGATTTTGTTAAATGCTTTTTCTATTGATATGATCATATGATTTTTATCCTTCATTTAGTTTACATGGTGAATCACATTAATTGATTTGCAGCTATTGAACCAAATTTGCATTCCAAGAATAAATCCCACTTGATCATGGTATATGATCATTGTAATATATTGCTGAATTCAGTTAGCTAATATTTAATTGAGGATTTTTGCATCTGTGTTCATCAAGGATATCAGCCTATAGTTTTCTTAAAAAAAAATATATATCTTTGACTTTGGAATCAGGTCATTGTGTCCTTGTAAAATGAGGTTGGGAATCTTACATCCTCTTGAATTTTATGGAATAGATTGAGAAGGAATGGTTTTAATTCTTTGAATGTTTGGCAAAATTCACTGGTTAAGCCACCTGGTCCAGGGCTTTTGTTTTTTGAATTTTTTTTGGTTACTCATTTCATTTCACTAGTAGTAATTGGTCTATTCAGATTTTCTGTTGCTTTTTGATTCAGTCTTGTAAAATTGTATGTTTCTAGGAATTTATTAAGTTGGAGCAAAAGTAATTGCAGTTTTGGCAATTATTTTTAACCTTTTAAACCACATTTACTTTTGCACTGACCTAGTATTTATTTATTCCAGATTATCCAATTTGTTGGCATAAATTGTTTGTAGCATTTTCTTACAATTGTTTATAGTTCTTTTGTATTTTTTTTAGACTCTATATCATTTATTTCCGCACTGGCCTTTATTATTTGATTTTTTTTTTCTATTCACTTTTGGTTGTTTGCTCTTCTTTTTCTAGTTCCTTTAGGTGTAGGGTTAGATTCTTTATTTGAGAGTTTGTTTTTTGAGGTAAGCCTGTATTATAAATTTCATTTTTAGGACTGCTTTCACTATGTCCAATACGTTTTGGGTCATTGGGCTTTAATTTTCATTTGTCTCAAGGTTTCTTTTAATTTCTTATTCTCATTGTTGACCAACTCATTGTTTAGTTGCATGTTATTTTTCCTCAATGTATATGTGCATATTTAATTTTTTTCTAGTAATTTATTTCTAGTTTCATACCATTGTGGCCAGAGAATATGCTTGATATCAATTCAATATTCTTAAATTTATTAGACTTATTTTTTGGCCTATCATATCTTCTATCTTGGAAAATAATCCATATATGCTTCAAAATAATATGCAGAGGGTGCCAAAAAATGTATACACTTTTTAAGAAAGGAAAAAAAAAACTATTAAAATTGTAATACTTAACATATACCAATAACAAAAGATGAATGCAAGTCACCTTTGACTTCTGCAATTACAAGAAGTGCTCAAAGTGGTTATAATCAGCGTTCACACACTTCTGATTACACCAAACTACTGATTGAGCAACGTTGACCAAACTGTCCACTTGTATACATTTTTTGGCACCCCCGGTATATTCTGTTACTTTGGGGGTGAAATACTGTAAACATATTAATTAAATCCATCTGGTCTACAGTATCATTTAAGGCTGCTGCTTCCTTGTTGATTTTCTGTCTGGATGATCTGTCCATTTGTGTTAATGGAGTGTTAAATAACCCTACTATGACTGTATTACTGTCAATCTCTCCCTTTATGTGAGCTAACATTTGCTTTATGCATCTAGGTGCTTCTTTGTTGGGTGCGTAAGTGTCTACGAGATTTACATGCTCTTGTTGAATTGATCCCTTTATCATTATGTAATGCTACTGTTTGTCTCTTATTACAGCCTTTGTTTAAAGTGTACTTTGTCTAATACAGCTCCCCCCCATTTGTATGAAATATGTTTTTTCATTCCTTGACTTTCAGTCTGTGTGTCTTTCAATGTGAAGTGGGTCTTTTGTGTGGGTCTTGTTTTCTTATCCATTCAGCTACACTATGTTCTTTGATTGGAGCTTTAAATCCATTTATATGTAAAGAGATTGTTGATAAGTAAGTAGGTATTGCCATTCTATTATTCAAATTTATGTCCTTCCCACCCCTCCTTCTTCTTCTTAAGTCCTTTTAACATTTCCTGTATACTGATTTGGTTGTAATGAATTTCTTTAGTTTTTTCTTGTATGAAAAGCTCTTTATCGCTCCTTCACTTTTAATTGATAGCCTTGCTGAGTAGAGGAGTCTTGGCCACAGGTCCTTGCTTTTCATCACTTTGAATATATTATGTCAACACTTTCTTTCTTGCAAAGTTTATGTTGAGAAATCAGGTTACATCATATGGGATCTCCGTTGTAGATACCTTACTGTTTCTTTCTTTCTTTTTTCTTTTTTTTTTTTTTTTGATACCTTACTTTTCTCTTGGTGCATTTATAATTCTCCCTTTGCCTTTAACCTTTGGCATTTTAATTATGATGTGTCTCAGTGTGGTCCTGTTTAGGTTCTTCTTGTTTGGGCATCTCTGCTCTTCTTGGACTTATATTGCTATTTTCTTCACCTGTTAAGGGAAGTTTTCCATCATTATTTCTTCAAAAGGGATTGAGACCCTTCTCAGTCCCATATTCTCTCTTTTCCTTCTGGTTCCCATATCATGTGAATGTTGGTATGCTTGATGGTGTCACAGAGGGCCCTTGAACTACCCTTATTTAAAAAAAAATAAATCCAAAATATATAAGGAACTCATATAACTCAACAATAAAGAAAATCCAATTAAAAAATGGGTAGAAGACCTGAATAGAAATTTCTCCAAAAGGCTATACAGATGGTCAATAGACATATGAAAAGATGCTCAACATCATTAATTGTCAGAGAAATGCAAATCAATACTACAATGAGATATCACATCATACCTGTTAGAATGGTTATTATCAACAAGACAAATAATAACAAGTGTTGGAGAAGCTGTGTAGAAAAAGGAACTCTCATACACTGCTGGTGGGAATGCAGATTGGTGCAGCAGCTATGGAAGTCAGTGTGGAGGTTCCTCAAAAAATTAAGAATAGGAGTACTGTATGACCCAGTAAATCCCTCTCCTGGGTATCTACACCAAAAATCTGAAAACGTTTATCTGTAAAGATATATGTGCTCCAATGGTCATTGCAGCATTATTTATGGTGGCCAAGACATGGAAACAACCAAAATGTCCTCTGATAGATGATTGGATAAAGAAGATGTGGCATATATACACAATGGAATACTATTCTGCCATAAAAAAAGATGAAATAGTGCCATTCATGATAACACGGATGGATCTTGAGATTTTTATGCTAAGCGAAATAAGTCAGACAGAAAACGTTGAGAGCCATATGATTTCACTGATATGTGGGATATAAAACTGAAAATAAAACAAACTATCCTCATTTAAAAAAATTATTATTATTATTATTATTATTATTATTATTATTATTATTATTATTTTACTGTGCTAATTTGTTGTGTTCTGCTACCTTGTCTTCTAAATTGCTGATTCAATTCTCTTTTTCATTTAATTTGCTGTTGATTACTTCTAGTGTATTCTTCACTTTAGTTATTATATTCTTCATTTCTGACTGGTTCTTTTTTTTATGGTTTCTATGTCATTTTTTCATGATTACTTTCTCTTTGTTGTAGTTCCCACTGAGTTCTTTAAACATTCTTATAACCACTGTATCTGATAGATTTCTTGTCTCCATTATGTTTAGTTCTCTTTCTGGAGTTTTCTCTTGTTTCATTTGGATATACTTCTTTGTTTCCTCACTGTATTTGTTGCTATGTATTACATAGATCTGCTACATCTTTCAGTCTTGGCAGCTTGGCCTTACATAGTAGGTATCTTGTGGGACCCAGTAGCTCATTCTCTCTGGTCATCTGAGCTGGACACCCTAGGAGTGTTCTTTGTGTGGGTTTTGTGTGCCCTCTTGCTTTAGTTGAAACTTGATTGCTATTGGCATGACAGTGAGTGGAATTGACCCTCAGGCTGACTGGTTGTGAGGATTGGCCTTGACCATAGCATACCATCTGGTTTGTGAAAGCTGAACCCATGGATTGGGACTTGCCTAGCAGGCTCTGGTGTCTGCCAAGTTTATGCTTTTTGCATGCTGCTTGTGTGGCTAATCAGGTGGTGCTCTTTTGTCTTCTGAATCTGGCCACCATGAATGTTGGTTCTGTGTCTTTTTGGGTAGGCTCTCATGCAGGCCAAGATCAGCTGCTGTCCGTGATTGTCCAGAGGCTACCTGGTAGCAGCTACAACACAATATGCAATTGGTTGCTGCCTGTGCTGGACCTGGATGTGTTTGGAGGTACCACACAGCAAACTGAATCCAGCCTCCAGAAGTACTGGGCCTGCGGTAGCTCAGTAGAAGGCCCAGAGCACCCCTGACTTGCTTCCATTTGCCAGCTTTCTGTAAGGTTCACCCCCTGAAAGATCCTTCAGCAGTAAAATAATTGGTTTGGGTGTGGTCTCAGAGTATCACAAGAATGGGCCAAATGGTGTTTCCCAGGTTAATGCAGACTCATATTTCGTGCCAGTGCTGATCTGGGGCCACTCCACTAAAGGCTCAGAGCATACTGAGGCCAGGCACCTCCCACCTGGGTCTCACAGACTCTGGAGAATTGTCCAAAAAAACTGCAGTGCTAACCAACTCCAGCTGTCTGTTGGCAGCTTAAAGAGCCTCTGGCAGTATGTAAGGTGGGTGGGGCGGGGTCTCAAGGAGTCACTAGTGTGGAGGGAAGGAAGTTCACTAGGTCAAAGAAAGTTCACATTTTGCCACGTGGAGGGAGGGATCAACACAGGGACAATGGCGTCTGTCCCTCTAGTCCTTGTCCTGAAACCACAAAACTCAGTCTCTCTCTGTATGTGTTTGGTACCTCCAGAGCTTCCAGGCCTTTGTCAGAGCCCAGACTGAGTGCCTTGGTGTGAATTTCTGTGCACAGGGCCTTTAAAGCAGACACCTTTGTTTTCTAGCAGACTTCTGTCTCACCCGGATAGATGGAATCCCTGCTGATTTTCACAGCCAGATGTTGTAGGGTCTCCTCTTCCCAGCACTGGTGTTTCAGGGTGGGGAGCCCAGTAAAGGGCTAGGTCCCCTCGCTCTTCATGAAGGACCTCTGCAGCCAAAGTAGCCTTCCCAATTCTCAGTCACAACATGTGGGTGTAGGTACCGCCTGTTTCACATCTCTGCCCTTTCTACCAATCTTGATGTGGCTTCTTCTTTATATCCTTAGTTATAGGACTTCTCTTCAGCTAGTCTTCAGGTGGTTCTCCAGGTTGATTGTTCTATATTTTAGTTGTGATTTTATGTGGTCAGGAAGGAGGCAAGCACAACATTTATCTACTCTGCCAACTGGATTAAAACCCAAAAGCTGTCTGGTTATAATTTTGATGTGGTTGTGGGAAGAGGTGAAAACAGCATTTACCTACTCTTCCATCTTTGAGAGATGTAGTTTTAATTTCTTAAATAATAGGATATAGGTTTAATTTCTTAAATAATAGGATATAGGTTTTGTCAACTTTATTCTTTCCCAACTATGTCTATTACAATGTGTTGCACATGCTAGATGTTGAAATACTTGTCAAATTATAATAATGTTAATTAAATCAATGCTCAATATACTAAGATTACTCATCTTTGGCTTTGAGGCAAAGAGGGAAATGGTTGAATTAAAGCTTAAAACAGGAGACTGAGATATGTGTATTGTAATAAGGAACTTCTTCATGCCTCATATTGTGAGCATAGCACATATATTTAGTAAATGTGTAATAGACATTTATTGAATGAATAAATAATCTCTATTTTAGCATATCAACTACAAAACAACATTTTGATAGTTTCTTAGTTGTAAACAACAGAAATTTATTTTTCAAATCAAATAAGCTTAGAACCAACAAGTCTTAAAGAAAGGAAAAGATAAAACAATCTAAAATAAAACTTTACACAAGACTCTTTCTGATTCTGTGAATCAGACAGTGTACTTCTACATTTGTCATTATTTAACCTGAGCTCATGACATAGAGCTTAATTTTTAAAAAGTATCTGTTCACCTCTTAGACAGTAAACTTGTAATTATGATAGCTGTCTTATGAACATGAAGTAACACAGAGACATGGCAAATAAGCTTTTCTTGAGTTTGGAAAACAGAGAGAAGTAGAAATGACATAAGAGTTTATAAATTGCATGGTTTCCTCTAGGAATCTAAAAGGAATTGTAGAAAGAACATCACAAATATGTTCTTCTCGAAGTGAATATACTCTGTGTTTTGGCAAGAGTATGTAAATTAATAGGGTTCTATCTCTGTGTAGGTGTAAGTAAAGAATAAGTAATATGGACAATGAAACATGAAAGTAGGAAAATCCCATTTCTCAAGCCAACACTGACACATACTGCCAACTACTGCAAGGTTCAATTTTGCGAAGTGCAATGATTTTCACAATGCTACCATTTATTCTTGCCTTCAAAAATGTGACTTGAATGTCTACCACATGTTTGGATACATAGGCACAGCGGATAAAAAAGTGTATATGACTCAAAGAGCTCATAGTCTAGTGAGGGAAATAATAGACAAGCAAAATTACTATGGGATTTTTAGATTTTTAAAACTCAGGAGAACATTGGGTTTGATTTGGATACTGTAAAATCCTAAAGATAGTGATGGTAGTTGTATATAAAGGAGCAGGTGAAACTCTCCAGGAAGAATATGAAGAAACCACAACATTTAAGGAATGAATGGGGAAGAGAATTTGAGAAGACTAAGAAAAAATAGCCAGAGAGTTAGGGAGAAAACCAGGACATAATAGTGAGGAAAGAATTTCAAGAGAAATGTGTATCATTATCAAAGGAAACAGAGAGATAAAACAAACAACAACAAAAATATTCAGAAAACATTAATGGTTCTCCAACCCCTATTAGCATATAAAAACTTACCAGTGTTACACTCAGATAAATTCCATAAAGAGATTAGAGGAGAAGGGGCAGGATACTGCAATAAGTTGAATTAACTAACATTCTAAATTATGATTCTAATACAAAAGTGTAGCAGTGGGAAAAAAAAAAAAAAAAACTGCCTGGGGTAATCACAGCCCCATTTAAGTTGGAAGTCTTTGGAACTTTGTGTTAATCTAGCTATAGCAAGGATTTAGAAGTCCATTTTGCCTCCCAGAAGCTCAGGACATAATTTATTCCCTATAGGACCAGTAAATCAACATGAAGCAATTAATATTTGTAAGTGCTATAGACAAAAAACAAATAATAATGTATTTGTTATTATATTGGGTCCCCGAAATAAAAGGCTTTGTTAATAATTTCTAACCAGTAATAGGTTGACTAACTTTAGGTTTGTCCAGGACTGTTTCAGTTTTAAGACTGAAAGTCATGTGTCCCAGGAAACCCATTCAGTTCCAGGCAAATCAGGGTTGGTTGCTCACTTATATTGCTCCAAAACTACTTTTTCCACAAGCATTTCCCTATTTGTATTTTTTAGTTCTATTCTTTTTCAAGTACTTGAAGTACTCATTGTACCATGAGCATGGCAAGAACTTGCCTGCCTCTGTCACTTAATTGATGTTGTACCTCTAAATTGAATGACCTCTCCCTGAATAAGTCACACTTGCCCACATGTAAACACTATTTCTAGGCCCACATCTCTTATGAAAGCTCTCATAGTAATCTTTCCCACTTTTAAACTCCCATAGAATTTTGTTGAATATCTTCCTTGACACTTATATTGCATATTAGATTATAGTTGTAGGTACACATTATACACTTTCCCTATTCTTTCTATGCCTTTCCGTGGAAGAATCTGTGTCATACTTATATTTAAAACCTCAGTATGGTACCATGCATATGTAAATGTTCAATAAATATGCTGAATGTTGAATAAATAGATACTCAAATATCCCTAGAAACCAGCACAATGAATGGCATGTAGTGCATTCTCAGTATTCGTTGTATGAACAAATGAGCAAAACGATTTCCTATTGTTTAGCCTTCAAATTATCTTTCTGATTTTCTTTCAAGCCCAAAGCATCTATTATCTTTATGGGCAATATCTCCATGAGAAAATTTTAAGCTAATGTAGGATATCTTGACTTATATTTCTGTATTAACCACAGTAAACATTCAATATTAGTTGAATGATTAATATTAACTATGTGATAATTCCAACATAGGGTACAGCTATTACATTATAGTGAATATGTTCATTGCAAAAATTATCAAAAATAGAATAAAGTGCTCCATGAACTAATGGTCTGACAATATCCAATGTCCTTGTGCAATGCTTGGTTCCCTGACTCAAAATGTTTGTCACGAATGGTGGCAAGCTATTCTTGGTTCATGAAAGAAGAATTCTATAAATGATTTTATATTCATTTCAGTTGAACTCTGCTCATTCCTTTTTCAAGATAGAGTAAAACTTGATATTCTAGGGTGCTGAAAACTCTGACTACTAATCTTTTGATTTATTGCTATAAAAACAATTGTATTTGGAGAAACAATAGAGGAAGACATGCATCATTAGAGGAAAAAAATGGAAGTTGTTGCAGAATGTATTTCTATTATGAAATAAATGTGAGATTTGAGGTTGAAGGTTATTCGATGTTTATTTTCAGGGGGTTCTCTTTTTTCTTTTGTTTTTGTTTTTAGAAAAAATATATTTGGAAAAACAATGCTATAATATCATCATGAAAACCAGCCTTCCTAGAAAGATAATCTTTTGTAAAGTTCACGATGATTTGGTAGATAAACATAAAATTTTCATGGGGGAAGGGTGGTGGATGTATCGATCATTTAGATTATAAACATGTTAGAATAACCTCAAATTTATTTTTTAAAATGTACTAAACAGACTTTATGAGAGGTGAAATAAGTCATGATTTTTCACAACTCTTCCAAATATTCATTTGCCTAAAACAGGTATAGAAATCAGAAACCACACACGATGCATTGACATTTTCTTGATAAATTCATAAACCTATGGTTTCCAAAACTTTAATGCTCAATAACATTTAATTAGTATACTATAGTATCTTTATTACTATGCATTATTAATACAGATATGTGCCTAGGAGATGCACAATTTGTAATTATTCTTCCTTTCAGAACATAACAGCTTCACACGGGGCTTGTTGCAGCTATAATATTTCATCTCTGAATTCTCCTTCAAACTTTCTGGGGCTATGACAGAAATTTGTATTTGAAGAGAAAAGCTGTCAAGAAGATACTGTGATACTATCCATCAGATTTTTAATTCTAACCATAGTTAGATGCTACTGAGTTTGGCTGTCCAAGACAGTAAACAAAAATTGAAATTATGCCTTCTCTTCTTATGCATCAAAATCACACCATTATAACCAAATTCAATAAGCCTATATTACACTCTATTACTTTCCTATTAGTTCTCAGCTATGCAAAACCCAACCACGGTGTCACTATGGTTTAGACATGCAACCTTGGTTCCAGCATCAAAAAAATGGAATCTGTCACTTAAATAATTTTACAGGAGATTCTACAAATATAAATCCTGTTTCATCTTGTCATCCTTTCATGTCTTTAATGAGTTTGCTTGCTAACACTGCAGAATCTTAATTTAACTTTCAGAAATATTAGCAGCTATTATAATTGAGCATCTCTGGGAGTATACTAATTAAAGTGTAATAAAGAGTAATGTATAATACCTGAAATACTTGTCTTTAAAAAATCCCATCGATATTTAACTGCATATCCAAAAGAAAACAAAGACAACAGTGAACGCCAGAGATTCTGAACCAAACTGCGTATTTTGAGAGAAAGCATCATCTAGTGCCATTGAATGACCTTTAAGTGTAACTGCACCACTTGTAAAAACCAGCCATCACTTTGCACTTGAAAAGCAAATTAACCTGGGATTGTCATGTTCAAATTACATCAGAGAAAAGAGTTAACTATTGAGAATTATTGTCATAGTCAGTCTGACAAGTACGTTTCATAAAATATTAGTATGCTTACTCATAGAAATTTATGCTTTATTTAGATGCATTGACTTTTTGCCACTATTGCTGACATTTAAATCAAATTAAATTCCTTTAGAATCCTGATCTGCCCCTTTTTATCTCTCTTGACAGCTTTTAGTTTGAGAGTCTGCAATGAAGTCGACTAAAACTCGTACTGTACCAGTAGTAAAAATAATATTTGTTACACTAGAGCCTCAGATGTAATGGTTGAAACTGAAAGAAAACAATGACTCAAAACTTTCAATTTTGAACTACAAACTTCATTATTAAATTTTCTAAAAATTAATGGAGTGGATGTAATAGTGGAATTACACTGTTTTTCTCCTTTAATCTATTTCCCCCCATTTCATTGCAGTTGAATTATTTTATAAACAATAACATAACATCAATTTTTTATAGAGAATCAGTGAAACTTGCCTGATGTTCCAGAATCCTACATTCAAGTAATCTGAAGCCTTAGGCAATGGTTGGGGAAGTAACATTATGCAACTACCGTCTGCCAAGCCACAATCCTAAGTCTTGGCATTAAGATTTTACTGTGAATCTTAACTGCTTCAAACTATGCTTCATCGTGACACAAGAAAATTTTTTTTTACATACATTGGACACAGAGTACTTTGTTCATTTCAGTCTTTTCTGTCTGTTACCATTTTAGGAGAGTTGAATTGCTGAAAGTCTGCCAGAGTCTGAGTGTCAACCGCCAGGGTGGGTAAATTTTAGCTTAAGCCATGATATCTAGTAGTTTCAAAGTACACAATCTTATTACTCAATGAATGTGTATTTTACTATTTGTCAACACAAAAAAATCTCTGTCTGTAATATTGGAGCCCCCTAACTTAGCATTTATATTAGAGTTTTTACAGATAGAAAGAGCACTAATAGCGAATAGCTATCATTTACATATACAATCTTATTTAGTTTTTGCATTAACCCTATTATTAGCCCCATATGACATATAAGGAAACAGATGCAAAAAATAGTTAATAACTTGTCCAAGATCATATAACTTGTGTTAGAATCAGGATTCACACCCTTGTCTTAACAATTACTACTGCCTCTAGATGGTAATCAAAATGGTAAAATAACACATTTTAAAGGAGATATATTGTTTCTGGAGATTTCAAAATAAGATATATTCATAACATTGTGACTAAAATTGTGCAAACGTCAATTTGAACACTTAAGATCTGTGCATAGTATTGTTTATGTGTTATATATTAATACAATGTAAATCAAATTTCTTCCTGAATTTAGCTTCATCTCTAAACTAATCAAGTGTATGCTAGGGAGTCATTATGACAAAGCATGTTCCTTCTTCACAAAGGAAGCTTATTTTTAGGCATCCCCTATTAATTACCAAAGAAGAGTATTAGATTAATCAAATATAACTAAATGCATAATATTCAGATAGAAACATAACAATACTTACATAAAAGTTCACTTTGTAAAATAATTTATTGCAGAATACCATTTAAATAATGATTTCTTCTTTAGAGTTGCCACATATAATTTAATTTATATGAATTACATTTACATATAATGGTTCAGGAACATAATTATTCAATAAAGTGTGGTATAACTGTACTTTGTTTAAAATATCTCCTTTACCTTCTTGGAGACTTCCATGTGTATTGGCTTTTCATTGCATATGATATTGGAGGCATTTAAAAGTTATATATATCAACCTTTTGTCTTTTCAAATATGCTTTTCCTTCATATCAGCATATTTTAAATCACTGCTTAGCCAAGTAGTCCCTGGGGGAGAAAGGTGGAAAGCAATTGTTAGAAGTGCTGTGAATGGGAAGTAGATGATTGGGGCAGCAGGGAGAAAATAGAGTTCTTTTTATGAGCAACTGGAGCTGGTAATATTGATGTTCATAGAAACTGGAGAGACTAAATACTGAGGGTGAAGTCTCTAAGGTACTGCTAGGTAGATAAATGGTCTAACATATAGCACCCAATGAGATGGGGATATCAGGCACATACCTGTGAATTTCTGGGCCACAAAGGCTCACTTTGTATGTAGCCAAATGGGAAAAGTGCTATTTAGAAAACAGAATGTCTGCTTTGCTGCTGTGCTCTAGGGGAATATCAACAATCTCCTCAATGGTGAATAATGTTTTTTTCCCCAAAAAATACAAAACAAAAACTGTGTACTTTGAGAAGCCTTTTTAGTTGAAAAAGTTAGAACCCAAGTGCTTAAATTGTATAGTGCAACCTAAGTGAGTAAAAGAGATTTTGAGTTCATGCAGGTAGCCTGAAAGAAAGAGTGAAAGGACACCAATGTGGAGATGAAAGTGAAGGAAACAAGTCTTGGGAGAAAGAAAGAAACCTGAAAAGTTAGCAGTCTAAGAAAGGGATACAGCCACCAAGAAACTGTTAGTGACATTGAACTCCCAGTAAAATTTTAGGACAGTGATGTTTGATGCTGAATTTTAAGTTATTTTCTGTTGTGCTATAATCCCAATTTATTACTCCAAACTTTCAGTGTAAACCTGATATATGTAAAATACTTGGTAAGTGTTTTTCTTTTGTAGGGAATGAAGGAATAGAAATAGTAGGGTAAGAGGTACCCAAGAAAAGCATCTACCTTCCATTTCCCAGCTCACTCAAGCAAATTTAGAGATATAGGAAGTAGTACTGTGACTTGCTGCTATATTTGAATACTAAAGAAAGAGTGAATCCAGAAGCTAGAGGACTAAAGGACACACACTCATTAATCACACACAAATTACATGTAGAAAGTGTTCACATTGCTATTAGTAAAAGTTTCTATGTGTTTTGTGCAATATTTTCCAGCTGATATTGAATAACATTAGAAATAATAAAATAGTTGAAGTATGAAGGAAACACTTTTGTCCACTAAGTGTAACATTGATAAGTATGGAAATATTGGTGTTAAAGCAAATTTTTGATGTAGTGAATAGCATATACCATATTTCGTGGTAGACTTAGTGTAGGTTCTGTGAAAATAAATGAATCACAGAAATATCCACAACTGGATGCTTCAAATCACATTTTCTGTGAAATGGGATACATTATTCAATAATATTTTAGAAGTTGGAAGTTAAGTGTTACACAGCTGCTAATATATCCCTATTGTGAAGAAAGGAACAACACAAATGATGGCCCAGGTTGTTATGTAGGTTGTTAAGCCCATAACATCTGAGTCATTTCATTTTAGAAATCTGATAAAGGAGACAATAACTTAATAATGTAGACTGTCTTCCCATAAAGTCAAGAAAATGGATCCTAGTAATGGTGAGTGCTCAAATTATAGATCCCTAAGTAAGAATATTAGAGCAGGCTTCTATTCCATTTCCTAACTGCAAAATAACTACTGCTTCAGTGAAAAGTTCTGTTTTGCTCTCATCAGTTCCACTACCTTCACCCAAGTGAATAAGAAGGAATTTGGCTGTGACCCTGAGACTGCAGATTATCCCTACATGTGAAAGTGTGTGTGTGTGGGGGGGTGGGGGCAGAGGGTCTTCCATAGTTGGTCATTATTTTGGCTTAATAAGCTATTTAGAATATGATGAATTTCAGGATGAAAGAGATATGTAGATAGATAAATTCTAGGTCCTTAGCCTCTCATTGGAATCTAGTTTTACATAATGTATAGGGATGAGTCTTTTACTTCTCACTTTCAGAATGGTTTGTTCCAGTTTCCTCATTTATTGGAACCCCGAATTAGCTGATTCTCTGGATTCTGTTTTTACAAGTCTTCCCCTCAATCCACTAACATCTGAGATAGGTTTTATCATCTATCTTTAGTTATGTGTTGTCTTGGCTTGCTGAAACAAGCCCCTCTTCCACTATTTGAAGGCCTTGCTTGAACTGCTAACTTTTCCTTTCACTTAAATAAATCGATATCAATTTAAATCTCCCTTTCTGGTTTCTTTCCTTACCAACATCTTTTGTATACATTCTCCATATTGTCCTGGTGTCTGTCAATAACTTCTGAGCCTTTCATGAAATTAATATTTTTATCATATTATTATGAACAGTAGAAAGGGGTCACAATTAAACTGCACATTGTTCAGGACAAGGTGCATCAAAAAAGGCACAACTTTTTTTTCATGCTGTCTTTCCTCCTTCCTATCCCATTTCCATAAATATATGATAAAAAGTTAAATAATATAATAAAATAAATCTATAATTATTGAATGTCTTAGAATTACAGCCTGATAGAATATTAGATATAGAAGGGGACTTCAGAAATCTACTTTAATTATTCTCATTTTATATTTGAATAATATAAGGCTCAGAGGATTAGAGTAAATTACCAATTTACAGAGTTGGTGACTAGAAAATCCAAGTTTTAGATCCCATTCTCCTGACACCCAGTTTAATCTTTTTTTTACTATACCACTGTACTATAGTAGACTTGAAAAATAAATCTCAAATAGATGTACTGAAATTGACTACCACAAACTAGTTAAAATGGGAATAAACATGTGTTCATGTTTGTGTATCATAGGGACAGCAATTATTTGAATGACTGCAATAATTGTATTCAGTGCATAATCTAATAAAATATTTTTATTAGTAATCTGGAAATAGAAATAAGAATCACTTTCTGAAGCAGTCATTCAATATTACTCACAATTGGTAAGGAAAATATAACAGAAAAGAACAATATTAATTAGAAATAATTTATAAAATGTTATATTTTTAGATATCAAAACTGTAGTTCACAAACTCAAACTATTAAAGCTTTTGCTGCATAATAACCCACCCCAAAACTTAATGACTTAATAGTGTAATATCCATCAATTTAATTCACAATTCTGTAGGTCTACAATTTGGCCTAGAATTAGATTAATCTCGGTGGTACTTGTTCAGGTATCTACAGTTAGCTGGTGGTCAGGTAGGAGTTCTGTTTCTGGAGGTTGTCTGGCTCTTCATTGGATTTACTGGGACATGTCTATCATCATTCAAGAAGCTAGCCTGGGTTCTTGCACCTTAGACAGGGTAACAAGAAAGCAGAATATTCAAAGCCTCTGAAGCCTAGGTTCAGAACTAGCTCAATGTTGCTCCTGATGCATTCTATTAGCTTAAACAAATCTCAAGGCCAGCCCAGATTCATGTGTTGGGGAAAAAGTACACTCTGAAATTTAATGGGAGATGCTACAAAATCACACTGCAAGAGGCCTGGATATAGAGGGGGGAATAAGTGCAATCATTTTAAAGTCTAAAATACCACACAAACCGTTAACAGCAAGCAACAATCTCTCTCTCTCTCTCTTGTCTCTCCATGTATCGGGGGTGCCAAAAAATGTATACAAGTGGATACTTTGGTCAACATTGCTCAAGAAGCAGTTCACCATAATCAGAAGTCTCTGGAACTATTGGTAACCACTTTGAGCACCTCTTGTAATTGCAGAAGCCAACGTGACTTGTATTCATCTTTTGTTATTGGTATATATATTGAGTATTACAATTTTAATAGAGTTTTCCTTTTTTAAAATATGTATACATTTTTGGCACCCTCTGTATATAAAAATCAATTTAATACAGTTATATGCATACATGGATATAATTATATACACATTTATGTAAATGTATATATAAATTTAAATTTCCAATTTTATTGCCATTGATGTTCAATATTTTATAATATACATTATTGGAAGTCCCATGTTTTTTAGCTATTCACTGTTTTTTAACATATTTTTTAAAAAATTTTAGAAGTTTTAGATTTGTGAAGATAGTATAGAGTTTCCATATACCTCACAGCCATTATCTCCTAATATTTACATTAGTACAGTACATTTGATACAATTAATAAACCGATATTAATTCCTTATACCTAATGCAGCCTATATATTATTCAGATTTACTTAATTTGGTTTGTTAGTTTGTAGACACATGGCTTGTTTTATTAAATGATCTATGTAATTGCTGAGGCCACTATGTTCAGACAAGAGAAGGGGAACTTTATTTCTTGGTCTCTTCTTCCTTGTACAGAGTCTAGATTTCCTCCTTCTTGACCTGGAGCCACTGTTCTTGGTCTTAGACCCGTGGGTCTTAAGCTATTCAGCCATAAACTTCTTTTAGGCTTTTTTCTCTTTCTTTATTGTTATTACTTTTTTGAGTTTAAATGCATTTTACTTTTGGAAAAACTACATGACATGTTTTTTCTTAAAGACAATACCTCTGCTCCAAATAAATAAAGGTCAAAAAAAAAAAATTAAGAGCTCAAGGTAATATCAGTCCCATTTGTCCTAGTCCTGGTGTGTGGATGAAAAGCAGCAGCCAATTATAATGATGACAAGTGATAGATCTAAAGTGATTTATGGATGATGTGATACAGAATTGCACACCTGAAATCTATGTAATTTTACTAACAATTGTCACCCCAATAAATTAAAAATAAATAAATAAATAAATAAATAAATAAATAAATGTACAATATCATGAAAACCTAAAAAAAAAAGCAAAAAAAAAATTGCCAAATTTGTTAATACTTTTCTATTTCTAAACCATCCTTAAAGAAAATCATATATGGGGTCACACCATCCTCACGGTAGTCCAACAGAGCAGCCATGCCATCTGGATCCATGTTTTCATCAATAAAGAGCTGGTAGTTTTTTAAATTAGCAAGGATGTGCTTGATTTATTCTACAGCCCCTGTCATAGTAAATGGTTTTACTCTTTCTGGTCCCTGTTCTTCAAGTTTACCTTTGATTGATTTAATGTAATCTTTTATGTACTTCTTGTAGGCTCCTTTCTCGAAGCTCGTTTCCTGCAAATGATGGTTCATAACAACATCAACACCAGTGATTACTATGCTTTTGGTACTTTTGTTCTAGGGGCCTTCAGTAGAGGCATTTCCACCAATGAGCGAGTCACCAATGTTGCCTTCTGTCTTACTGACCATCTTCCCCTCCACCTTTAGGCAAAACCTGTCCTCAATGTACGGGACCTTGTAGATGTCAGAGAACATCTCATCATGGCTGATGAGGTCCTGGTAGAGGATCTTGATGGTGGCTGTAAGGAGACCGTGGTGGCCCTGGCTTAGCAGGAGCCTGGAGCTCAGTGAGAGCCAGATGCAGCCTGAGTAGCACTCCAGGATAAGGGAAGTGGGCGGAGAAAGAAAAAATTGGGCTTTTTCTCCCCTCTATTTCCAATTTACTGAAAGTTTTCATGATGAATGAGTGTCGAATTCTAGCAAATGCCTTTTCTACATCAATTAATATGATCAAATTATTTTTCTTTTTTAGCACCTTGATGTGGTAGATAATGATCATTCGAATGATGAGCCAACTTTGAATTCCTGGAATAAATCTCCCTGTGGAGTATAATTACTTTCAGACATTGTTGGATTCGATTTTCTAATATTTTGTGTAGAATTTTTGCATCTCTTCATCAGAGATGTTAGTCTGCAGATTTTATTTTTTGTAATGTCTTTGTCTGGTTTTGGTAAAAAATGAGTTGGGAAGGATTCCCTCTATTCTATATTCTGGAAGAGATTGTAGAGTATCACTACCATTTCTTCCTTAAATATTTGGGAGAATTAAACAGTGCAACCATCTATACCTGGTGCTTTTTTTTTTTTTTTTGGGGGGGGGGTAGTCATTAATTAATGATTCAATTTTTTAGTAAATATAAGGCTATTCAGGTTATCAGTCTCTACTTGTGTGAGTTTTGGTAGTTTGTGCCTTTCACGAATTAGGTCTATTTCATCTAAGTTATCAAGTTCGTGGGTATAGAGTTGTTCATAATATTCCTTTATTATACTTTTCATGGTTGTGGCCTCTGTAGTGATAATCGATCTTTCTTTTCTCATATTAGGAATTTGTGTGATTCTTTTATTCATAGTTAGCCTGGCTAGAGGCTTATTAGTTGAATGGATCTTTTCCAAGAACAAGCTTTTGTTTTCAATGATTTTCTGTATTTCCCTGTTTTAAATTCAACTGATTTCTGTTCTAATATTTTGTGTTTCTTGTCTTCTGCTTACTTATACTTAAGTTGCTCTTTCTACTCTCATTTCTTAAGGTGGTACTTAGGTTATTGAGTTTAGATTTTCATTCTTTTCAAACATATGCTGTTAATTCTATAAATTTACCTGTACGTTCAGCTTTTGCTGCATCCCGCAAATTTGAGAAGTGTTTTCCTTTTGATTTAGTTCAAAATATATATTTTTAAATTTCTCTTGAGATTTATTTCGACCTATGGATTATGTGTGTGTGTGTGTGTGTGTGTGTGCACATGTGTATGTTTTAATTTTCAAATATTTGGGTGTTATTTAGCTAACTTTCTGTTATTGATTTCTAACTTAATTCCACTGTGATTTCATTACATACTTTGTATGATTTATATTCCTTTAAAATTTTTAATGTGTGTTTCATGGCGCAATATGTGGTTTATCTTGAATACGCTATGTCAGATTGAGAAAAATGTACATACTAATGTTCTTGGATGGAGTATTCAATTAATGTTATTTAGATCAAGTTGATTGATGGTGCTGTTCAGGTCATCTATATCCTTACTGATTTTCTGCCTCATTTAATGTATCAATTAATTATGGTGGGATGTTAAGGTCTCCAGTTATAAAGGTGGAGTTGTATATTTTTCCTTTCTGTTCTATTGTTTTTTACCTCATCTATTTTGGCAATCTGTTGTTAGATGCTTACACATTTAGGGTTGTTATGTCTTCTTGGAGAATGTACCCCTTAAACATTACGTGTGTCTGTTTTTATCCCTGGTCATCATCCTTCTTCTGAATTCTGCTTTGTCTGAAATTATTGTGGCTATTCCAGCTTTCTTTTTATTAGTATTAGAAAGGTATATTTTCATTCATCTCTTTACTTTTAACCTGTATGTGTCTTTATATTTAAAGGAAATTTCTTGTAGAAAACATATAGTTTGATGTTGTTTTTTTAATGCATTTTGATAATCTCTGTCTTTTTATTGTATATAGACCATTCACACTTAAACTCATTATTACTATAGTTGGATTAATATCTACCGTGCTTGTATCTGTTTTCTATCCATTACATTTTTTCACCCCTCTTTTTTCTGTCTTTCTTATTTTAATTGAACATTTCTATAGTTTGATTTTTATGATTTTCCTCTATTATCCTATCAATTATACTTCTCTTATTATAATTAAGATAACGGTTTCCATGAAATTTACAAAATAGTTTTAAAACTAATTTAAGTCTACCTTTAAATAACACTCCATAGGTATTGCACCTACCTTATAAAAGAGTGTTCCCAATTCCTCCTTCTCATTTCTTATCATTGCTATCATTCATTCCAGTTATCCATACTCTATAATCACTCAATACATAGTCATTATTATTATGTTAAACAGTCATCTTTTAGATTAATTAAGAATAAGAAAAAGAACAGATATTATATTAATTTATCCCACCCCAATGTTTTTCCTTTCTTTATGTAGATTCCAGTTTCTGATGTATATACTTTTCCTTTTCCTTCAAAAACCGCTTTTAGTATTTCTTTAAGATAAATTGTAATGATAATGAATTCCTTCTGTTTTTCTTTGTCTAAAAGAAATTTATTTCTCCCTTAGCTTTGACAGATGATTTCATTGAATATATAATTATAAGGTGGTGTTTTGTTTTTCATTTAACACTTTAAATATTTCACTCTACTCTCGTTTTGCTTGTCTGCTTTCTGATGAAATTTGCTTTAATTCTTTTCTTTATTCCTCTACAGGTAAGGTGCTCCTCCCACCCTGGATGTCTGAAGAATTTTTCTTTTTCTCTTTGGTTTAAATATGATATGTTGAGGTATAAAAAATTTAATCTACACCTTTGAAAAGGTGAGCTTCCTGGATCTGAGGTTTGGTGTCTATCATTAATTTAGGAAATTTTTAGTCTTTAATACTTCAAATATTTCTTCTGTTCCTTTTCTCTTTCTTCTCCTTGAGATTCCCATTAACTGTATGTTATACATTTTGTATTTGTTCCACACTTCTTCAATGTTCTGTTCTTTTACATTCTTTTTTTTAATTAAATTTATTGGGGTGACATTTGGAGTAAAATTATATACTTTCAAATTTACATTTTTGTAATAAATCATTTATATATTGCATTTTGTGTTCACCACCCTGAGGCAGTTCTCCTTCTATCCCCATATATTTGATCCCTTTTCCCCTTTTCTACCACCTCCAACCCCCTTACCCTCTGGTAACCACTATACTGTTGTCTGTGTCTATGAGTTTTTGTTTCTTTGTTTATTTGTGGCTTTCAGTTTTATAAATTATAACAAACATTTAGGTTAAATACTATATAGATGATACATTACAGAATTGTACACTTGAAACCTATGTAACTTTACTAACAATTGTGACCCCAATAAACTTTAATATAATATATTAATATATTAAATAATGTAATTTTTTCTTTGAAAATTCCTAAGAGGGGGATGGTAGAAGAAGATAAAGGGGGTCAATTGTATGGTGATGGAAGGAGAACTGACTCTGAGTGGTGAGCACATAATGTGATATGTACATGGTGTATTATAGAAATGTGCACTCGGAACCTATGTAATTCTACTTACCATTGTCACCCCAATAAATTTAATAAAAAAAGAAAATTCCTAAGATACTTTTAGTGCCTCGATACAGTTTATAAACTTATTATTTAAAATATTTAAACTATAGTGATGTGAAAAAGCTATTTTTGAGATTTTATTGTAATATAATTGTTAATGGGCCTGGGACATGAAATACCAAGATTTAAGGAAATGAAAATGAGTTTAGAGTATCCAGGGAAACACTTTACATTACTCCTAAACTATGGAATGATATGTTAAATGGATTTACAAAGGGCATAAAGCTTTGGAATGAATAAAAATATAAAATTCATTAAAGAAGTTTGTTTAGCATTTTCTTCATGACATTGAATAAGCCCTAGGCATAATTCTTTGGTTCTGTGTATCATACAGTTTCAAGTGAAATTTTACAATAATTTCTTAAGGATTATGTATCAGTTAGGCATCATTCTCAACCCTTGTTTTTGTATCTTTCATGTAACTATCAGAATGATATTTCTAAAGTGTTGTTTTGATCATATCACTCCACTAATTTAAATTTTTCAGAAGCTCCTCATTACTTCCTCATAAGTATAGGAAAAGTACTGACTTACCAACATAGCCCTTCATGACCAGATCACTATTAACCTATCAAGCCTCATCCAAACCTCATCCTATCCTCTCTGAGAATTTTTCCATCTCTCATAGGAGTGGTTCAAAGAAGTTTGTACAGTGTTGTCCCATCTTCAAGATCTTATCACTGGCCTATGCTACAATGATCAGAATATTGGCCCTGGTCATCTTGAATTTGGAGTCAGATATTATAATTAAGGAGTTAATGACTGATATTCATAGCTATCATAACAATAGCTGAAATTTGAGTATTTCATATTTATAAACTACTGTACAGAGCTCTTTGTTTTAATTTTCCCATTTAATCCTCATAATAATTCTTTGATACAGATACCAATTTTTTTTTGTCTTATGGATGAGGAAACTGAGTCCAGTGAGAAATAACTATTCATGTTCTCTATACTGTTTTCTCATCACAAGGTCATCTGCCTTTGAACATGAGTCACATCTTCAAACAAAATAATTCAGTCCTAATAACAGTTTAGGTATGGATGTAATTGAAGATCATAAGAGTGAAATATTCCTGTTTTTCCATTCATACCTATGATTAAAAACAGGGTTTTTTTTAATTATTTAATAATGTAGGTAGACACTAACATACTGCTTAGTTTTTGCTTCATAACATCTTATCCCAAAAAAATCCAATTGTGGGGGCTAAAAAAAATTAATACTTTTCCTCCCATCTTATAAGTTCTTCTAGCTGGGCTAATAATCAAATTAATAGAGACTCATTAACAGGAGAAAATCAAAGTTTTAATACATGTACACAGGGAATTCACATAGGCATGAAAATTCCAAAGACAGTGAGGCAACATTAAATATATAAGATGTTGTTGGACAAAAGAGAAAAGGAGGGAGGGGTATTCAATTTAAGATGTGAGAATTAGTGATTTACAAGTAGTTGAGGAAGAAAGAGTGGAACACACTTGGCAGGGACATTCTTTCTGGGCAACTCAGAAACAATGGGATATGGGGTATCTAGCTAACAGGCACTTACTTGGTATGATCCTATTTACCATATTTAATTCAAATTAGGCTAAGGCAGCATTCTAAGATTTCCTTCCTGAAGTAGGCTTCTTTGTCTGAATCTCTTGAGCAGGAAAGGGGGGAGGGTCAAAGTTTCTTTCTAATCTTATTTCTTTTCTTTCTTTCTTTCTTTCTTTCTTTCTTTCTTTCTTTCTTTCTTTCTTTCTTTCTTTCTTTCTTTCTTTCTTTCTTTCTTTTTTTTTTGTAGGTTAAATTCTTCACTTTTTCCCTTTCTTTAAAATTAAAATTTATTGGGGTGACAGCGGTTAGTAAAATTACATAGGTTTCAAGTGTGCAATTCTGCAATACATCATCTATAAATCACATTGTGTGTTCACCACCCAGAGTCAGTTCTCCTTCCATCACCATGTATTTGATCCCCTTTACCCTCATCTGCCACCTCCCTCCTTCCTTACCCTCTGGTAACTACTAAACTATTGTCTGTGTCTATGAGTTTTTGTTTCTTTATTTGTTTGTCTTGTTCTTTTGTTGCTTTCAGGTTTATATACCCCATATCAGTGAAATCCTATGGTTCTCAACTTTTTATGTGTGACTTATTTTGCTTAGCATAATAAATCGCTTAAAATCAGTACCCCAGAAGGCAGCTTCAGGATGGCTAAATTTTGGTTCCCTTCTGATGTGAATACAAAGTCAGGATTAATAATCTTTGAGAAATCCTGAAAAATGGCAACAGATGTCAGACAGCTCAAATCCATTAATTTCCTGAAATAGGAGAAGATATATGTTGACATTTAAAGACTTATTTGTTTGAAATTTATTCCTGGCAAATAAATTAAAATATCTTAATATGTTATATAAGCATTAAAATATAAAAGAATGTGTTGATCACCAGGGACCAATGAGGGTTCACTAAGAAGTCATTGCAAACTAATATAATTTATTTATTTTTATTACAAGAATATTTCAAGCATAATAAAAGGCAGAGAAAATAATAAACCAACTTCATGAGCTGGAATGTGTTTTTGCTGGTGTCCTGGGGTCACAGAGTTGCCTGGTTTTCACCCCTGCCACTTAATTTTTAGGCTTCTTTTGAGAGAAGAATTTGCTGTGCAGTGGTTGAGCTTTAAGACTGACACTAAGTGGCAGACAATCACATCCTGAACACCTGTACCACAAAGGAGAGTTTTGTATATTCTCCTTCCCTGCCCCAAGTTCTTAAAACCACTTGGCAGAGGCCCATGAAAAATACATTTGAGTGCACACTCCTGTTTCTGGGCTCCCTACCTATCAAAAATTGTTTTACAAACCTCGAGTTGTTTTCCAACAATTTGTTAAGATTTTAGTTTATATCTTCTTACCAGCTTGTATGAAAAACACCTCCTCCTCTTAAGCTATGTTACAGGCAAGCCAATATACTCGTACAAATCTCATCTCTCTTTGGACAAGCTTATTATACCTTCTCGATATTTAGGCTATTTTGGTGGCCTGAAACTTCAGGTTTCTGATGGGTCAAGAAAAGTTAACATTTTGTAGTTTATCTGGCTTTTTCTTTTTAAATTATAGTTGACATTCAATATTACTTTATATTACTCTCAGGTGTACAGCATAGTGGTTAGACATTTATATAATTTACAAAGTGATGCCCTTGATTAGTTTACTACCCACCTGGTACTATTTGTATTTATTACAATATTATTGACTATATTTCCTATGCTACACTTTACATCCCTGTGACATTTTTGTAAGTAAAAATTTGTATTTCTTAATCCCTTCAACTTTTTCACCCAGCTCCCAAACCCCTCTCCCATCTGGCAACCATCACTTTGTTCTGTGTGTCTATGAGTCTGTTTCTGTTTTGTCTGTTCACTTATTTCATTCTTTAGATTCCACATGTAAGTGAGAACACAGGGTATTTATCTTTCTCTGTTTTACTTATTTCACTTAGCATAATACCTTCTAGGTCCATCCATGTCATTGGAAATGGTAGGATTTCATTCATTTTATGACTGACTGATATTCCATATTATATATGTAACACTTCTTACTTATCCAGTTGTCTATTGAAGTGCACTTATGTAGCTTCTATATCATGGCTATAGTAAACAATGCTGCAAGTAACATAGGTCTATGTGTATCTTTTTTACTTAGTGTTTTAGATATCTTTAGATAATTACCCAGATGTAAAATTGTTGGGTCACATGGTAGTTCGATTTGTAATTTTTTGAGGAACTTACATTCTCATACTGTTTTCCATATCGACTGCACCAATTTGCAATCCCACCAACACTGCATGAGGGTTCGCTTCTCTCCACATTTTCATCATGACTTGTTGTTCCTTGATTTATTGAGAATAGCCATTTTTACAAATATGAGGTGATATGTCACTGAGGTATTAATTTGCATTTCTCTGGTGATTAGTGATCTTGAGCATCTTTTCATATATCTATTGGCCATTTGTATGCCCTCTTTGGAGAAATGTCTATTCAGTTCCTCTGCCCATTTATTAGTTGGATTGTTTGGTTTTACGGTGTTGAGCTATATGACTTTTTAAAAATAAATTTGGATATTAACCCCTTATCATATGTATCATTTGTGAATATCTTCTACCATTCTGTTAGCTATGTATTTGTTTTGCTGATAGTTTCCTTTGCTATGCAAAAACTTTTGAGTTTGATGTACTTCCACTTGTTTATTTATTTATTTTTTTGATTCCCTTGCCCTAGGGGATATATATTAGAAAAAATATAATGAGGTGTAATGTCAGAGTTTACTTCTTTATTTTCTTTTAGAAGTTTCATGGTTTCGGGACTTACACTCCATTTTGAGTTTATCCTTGTGTATGGAGTAAGAAGTTTGTCTAGTTTCAGGTTTTGTTTTGTTTTGTTTTGTTTTGTTTTGTTTTGTTTTGGATGTATCATTCCAGTTTTCCCAACACCATTTATTCAGTAGATGGTCTTCACACCACTGTATGTTCTTGCCTCTTTTGTCACAAGGAGTATATAGGTGTGTGTTTAATTCTGCTTCTATATTCTGTTTCATTGATCTAGGTGTCTGTCTTCTTGCCAGTACCATGCTATTTTGATTACTATAGCCTTGTAGTATAGCTTGATATCAGGTAGAGTGATACCTCCAATTTTGTTCTTCTTTCTCAAGATTGTGGTGGTTATTTGGAGTATTTTGTGTTTCCATATAAATATTTAGATTATTTGCTTTAGTTCTGTGAAAAAATTCCATTGGTATTTTCACAGGGATTGCATTGATTCTATGAAATACTTTCAGTATTAAGGACATTTTATGATGTTAATTCTTTGTATCCATGACCAAGGTACATGCTTTGATTTATTAGTAGCTTCTTCAATTTCTTTCTTCAATGTCTTATTTTTTTTTTCGTGTACAGGTCTTTTACCTCCTTGGTGAAATTTATTCCTAGGTGTTTTATTTATTTTGATGTAATTGTGAATGGAATGGTTTCCTTAATTTCTGTTTCTGACAGTTTGTTATTGGTGTAGAGAAATCCAACTGATTTCTGACTATTCATTTTGTATCCTGCTACTGTATTGAATTTATTTATTAGTTCTAATATTTTTGGTGGAATCTTTAAGGTTCTTTATATAAGGGATGACGTCATCTGCAAATAATGACAGTTTTACACCCTCCTTTCCAATTTGGATGACTTTTATTTCTTTTTCTTGTCTGATTGCTGTGGCTAGAACTTCCAGTACTAGGTTGAATAAAAGTCATGACAGTGGACTTCCTTGTCTTGTTCCTGATCTTAAGGAGAGTGCTTTTAGCATTTCACTGTTAAGTATGATGTTATCTGTGTTTGTCATATATGTCCCATATTATGATGAAGTATGTTCCCTCTATTCCCATTTTGCTGAGACTTTTTTATTTTTTATTTTTTTTTAAATTAAAGTTTCTTAGGGTGACAATTGTTAGTAAAGTTACATAGATTTCAGATATACTATTCTGTAATACATCATCTATATCTCACACTACGTGTTAACCACCCAGAGTCAGTACTACTTCCATCACCATATATTTGACCCCAGTTACCCTCTTTTAGAATCTGCCTCCCCCCTTACCCATTAGCAACCACCAAACTATTCTCTATGTCTATGAGTTCTTCTTTCTGTGTTTTTCTTGTTCCTTTCTTCCTTTCACTTTTATGTACCACATATCAGTGAAATCATATGGTTCTTGAATTTTTCTGTCTAAATTATTTACTTAGCATTATAATCTCAAGATTCATCCATGTTGTCACAAATGTGACTATTTCATCTTTTCTTATGGCAGAATAGTATTCCGTTGTGTATATATGCGACATCTTCTTTATCCATTCGCCTATCAAAGAACACTTTGATTGTTTGCATGTCTTGGCCTCCGTAAATAAAGCTGCAATTAACATTGGAGCACATATGCCTTTATGGATAAATGTTTTCAGATTTTCAGGGTAGATGCCCAAGAGAAGGATTGCTGGATCATATGGTAACTCTATTCCTAATTTTTTGAGGAAACTGCACACTGCCTTCCATAGCGGCTGCACCAATCTGCATTCCCACCAACAGTGTATGAGGGTTACTTTTTCTCCACAGCCTCTCCAACACTAGTTACTATTTGTCTTGTTGATGATAGCCATTCTAACTGCGGTGAGGTGTTATCTCATTTTGTTTTTTATTTGCATTTCTCTGATGATTACTGATGTTGAGCATTTTTTCATATGTGTATTGGCAATTTCAATGCCCTTTTTGGAGAACTGTCTATTCAGGTGCTGTGTCCATTTTTAAAATGGATCGTTTGTTTTTTTTATTGTTGAGTTGTATGAGTTCCTTATATATTTCAGATATTAGCACCTTATGGGAAAAATCTTCTCCCATTCAATTAGTTGCCTCTTTATTTTGTCGATGGTTTCTTTTGCTATACAGAGGCTTTTTAGTTTGATATAGTCCCGTTCATTTATTTCAGCTTTTACTTCCCTTGCCTTTGGAATCAAATTCATAAAATGCTTTTGGACCCAAGGTCCATAAGTTTAGTACCTATGTTTTCTTCCATGCAGTTTATTGTTTCAGGTCTTATGTACAGGTCTTTGATACACTTTGAATTAATTTTGGTACATGGTGACACACAGCAGTCTAGTTTCATTTTTTTGCATATGGCTTTCCAAATCTCCCAGCACCATTTATTGAACAGGCTGTCTTTTCTCCATTGTATGTTTCAGGCTTCTTTGTCAAAAATTATCTGTCCATATTTATGTGGATTTATTTCTGGGTTCTCAATTCTATTTCATTGGTCTGTGTGTCTGTTTTTCTGCCAATACCATACTGCTTGGATTATTGTTGTCCTGTAGTACAAGCTGAAGTCAGGGACTGTGATACCTCCAGCATTGTTCTTTTCTACTGGGATTGCTTTGGCTATTCGGGGTCTTTTGTGGTTCCAAACAAATCTGATGATTTTTTTGTTCTATTACTTTAAAAAATGCCATTGAGATTTTGATGGGGATTGCATTAAATCTGTACATTGCTTTCGGTAATATGGCCATTTTAGCTATGTTGATTTTTCTGGTCCATGAACATGGACTATCACTCCATTTCTTTGTGTCTTCTTCAATATCTTTTAAAAATATCCTAAAGTTCTCAGTATAGAGGTCTTTCACATCCTTGTTTAAGTTTATTCCTAGGTATTTAATTCTTCTTGTTGCAATTGCAAAAGGAATTGTTTTCTTTATTTCTTTTTCCGAGATTTCATTGTTAGTATATAGGAATGCAATTGACTTTTATACATTGATTTTGTAGCCAGCAACGTGACAGTATTCATTTATTGATTCTAACAGCTTTTTGGTGGATTCTTTGTAATTTTCTATATATAGCATCATGTCATCTGCAAAGAGTGGCAATTTAACTTCTTCATTCCCAGTTTGGATGCCTTTTATTTCTTTCTCTTGTTTGATTGTTGTTGCTAGGACTTCCAATACTATGTTGAAAAACAGAGGTGATAGGGGACAACCCTGTCATGTTGTTGAACTTAGAGCAAAGGGCTTCAGTTTTCCACTGTTAATTATGATATTAGCTGAGTGTTTGTTTTATATGGTTTCTATTATGTTAAGATATTTTCCTTTTGTACCAATTTTATTAAATGTTTCAATCATAAACGGATGTTGTAGCTTGTCAAACATTTTTTCTTCATCTATTGATGTAATCATATGATTTTTGCTCTTTATTTTGTTTATGTCATGCATCTCATTGATGGATTTGCTTATGTTGAACCATCCTTGTGCCCCTGGGATGACCCCACATGGTCGTGATGTATACTCTTTTTAATTCATTGTTGTATTTGGTTTGCTAGAATTTTGTTTAGGTTTATTGCATCTGTACTCATCAGAGGTATTGGTCTGTACTTTTCTTTTTTGTGTGTTATCCTTAACAGGTTTTGGTATCAGGGTAAAGGTGTCCCCATCAAATAAGGTAGGCAATATTCTCTTCTTCAGTTTTTGGAAGAGTTTGAGTAGGACAGGTATTAGATCCTCTTTGAATGTTTGGTAGAAATCACTGGTGAAGCCATCTGGTCCTGAATTTTTGCTTTTGGGAAGGTTTCAGATGACTGATTCAATTTCCTTACTGGTGATCGGTCTATTTCGATTTTCCAATTCTTTGTGATTCCCCCAAGAAGGTTATATGTTTCTGAGAAATTGTTCATTTCTTCTAGGTTATTGAATTATGTGGCATATAGTCCTTCGTAGTATTTTTGGATGCTCCTTTGTATTTATGTGGCATCTGTGATAACTTCCCCTCTTTCATTTCTGATTTTGATTCTTTCTGTCTCTTCTCTTTTTTTCTTCATGAGTCTAGTCAAGCGTTTGTCAATTTTATTAGTCTTCTCAAAGAAACAACTCTTTGTCACATTACATTTTTTCTACTGTCTTTTATTCTCTATTTCATGTAGTTCTGCTCTGATTTTTATTATTGACTTCCTTCTGCTGACTTTGGCTTTCATTTGTTCTTGTTTTTTCAGTTCTTTCTGGTGTAACGTGAGGTTATTTATTTGAGTTTTTTTGGTTTCATGAGATAGGCCTGTAATGATATAAAGTTTCCTCTTAAAACTGCTTTTGCTGAGTCTCCAACATTTTGTAGGATGCATTTCCGTTCTCATTTCTTTCTCTGTATCTTTTGATCTCTTCTCTTACTTCTTCTTTGACCTAGTCATTCTTTAAAAGTATGTTGTTTATTCATCACACATTTTTGGGTTTTCCTGTTTTCTTTTTGCATTTGATATCCAATTGCAAAATCTTGTGATCATTGAATATGCTTGGTATGATGTCAATCTTCTTAAATTTGCTGAAGCTAGTTTTATGCCCCAATATGTGATCTATCCTTGAGAATGTCCATGTACACTAGAAAAGAATGTGTAGTCTGATGTTCTAGGATGAAGTGCTCTATAAATATCCATTATGGCCAGTTCATCTAAAGTGCCATTGATGGCTGATATTTCTTTATTTATTTTCTGTTTAAATGATTTACCCATAGCTGTCAATGATGTATTTAGATCCCCAACTATAATTGTCTTTTGGTCAGTTTCTCCCTTTAGTATTGTTAGTAGTTGCTTGGTACATTTCGCTGCTCCCTGATTGAGGGAATAAATATTGATGACTATTATGTCTTCTTGTTCTATAGTCCCCTTTATCATTATGAAATATCCATCTTTGTCTCTTGTTACCGTTTTTATTTTGAAGTCTGTTTCATCTGAAATCAGTATAGCTACACCTGCTTCCTCTGGATACCATTTGCTTAGAATGTCAATTTCTACCCTTTCACTTTGAATCCATATTTGTCCTTGTAGCTGAGATGTATCTCTTGGAGGCAGCATATGGTTGAGTTAAGTTTTATTATCCAATCTGCTACTTTGTGCCTTTTTATTGGTGAGTTTAGTGCATTTATGTTTAGGGTGATTATTGAGATATGAAGATTTCCTATCATTCTTGTTTTTCTGGTAGGATTGTGTCTCCATCCTTTCTTTGCAGTTTTGTTGCTGTTTGTTATTTCAGTGTGGTGGTATTCCATTATTTTTTCCTCTGTTTCTTCTTTTATTATGTTACATATTTCAGTTCTGGATTTTTTTTTTCCAGTGGTTACCTTGAAGTTTATGTAAAAGAGCTTCATATTTAGAGTATTCCATTTTCTTCAACGTGCTTACCTTCTCCATTACCATATTCCAGTTCAGGCCTTTACTTTCCCTCCTTCTATTTTCTGTTGTCACAAATCATCCCTGTTTATGCTGGCCAAATAGCTTCCCTTGGTATTTCTTGTAGTACAAGTCATGTGTTAGAAAATTCCCTCATCTTCTGTATGTGTTGAAAGGTCTGTATTCCTCCTTCATATCTAAATGATATCTTTGCTGGATGTATTAGTCTTGGCTCATGATTTCTCTTTTTCAGTAGCTTGAATATTTGCTTCCACTCCCTCCTGGCTTGTAGAGTGTCTGCTGAAAAATCTGATGATAATCGAATGAGCTATTCTTTGTAAGTTACCGTCTTCTTTTGCCTTGCTGCCTTTAGGATTAGTTCTTTGTAGTTAATTTTGGATAGTTCTAATACAATATACCTTGGAGAAGGCCTGTCGGGATGGAGGTAATTAGGTGTTCTATTTGCTTTCAGTTTGAGGATACAGCTCTTTCCACAAGTTTGGGAAGTTCTCATCAACTGTTTGTTTGAATATACTCTCTGTTCCCTTCTGCTTTTTTTCTCCTTCTGGTATGCCAATTATTCATATATTGCTCTTTCTGATGAGGTCAAAAATTTCTTGTAGAATTATATCATTTCTTTTAACTCTCCAGTCTCTCTCTTCTTCCATCTGTGTTATTTTCAGATTTCTATTTCAATGTCACTGATTCTTTCCTCCCTCTGGTCAACTCTACTACCTAAACTGGCTATTTAATTCTTTTTTTTTTTTTTTACTTAGCCTTCATTTCTTTCATTGAGTTCTCTATCTCCAGAAATTATATTTGGTGCTTTTAAAAATTTCAATCTCTTTGGTGAAATGTTCATTTTGTTCTTTGATTGTGTTTCTGAGTTCATTACAATGCCAGTCTGTGTTTTCTTACATCTTGTTGAGTTTTTTAAGAAGTGCAATCTTGAATTTTCTGTCATTTACCTGTAAGTCACATATTTCCATGTCTTTAAGTTCATTTTCTGGAGACATTTCATTTTCTTTCTGAGCTGTCTTGTTACCTTGGTTGTGCATGACAATTATTGAATTATTACTTCTCATCCTTGGCATCTGTACGGGTGTGTTTTGTGACAGGTTGATAGAAAGAGGTCTTTCTTTCATTTTCCCGTAGGTGTTGGTAGAATGTTTTATTTTTTTTTTCTCTGACTGCAACTTTTTATTATTTCTCACACTGTAGTGTTATATTTTTTCTGTACCTTTCCGGCTTCTTACATAATGGGGGGATCCCTGGAAGATGGTCTTCTCCTCTGTGAGCAGTGTGCCCGGTCACAGGGCACTGCTTCCTTGGAGGGATGTGGAGAGCTTCTGAAGTTCAAAGCTCTTCCTGAACCAGATTCAGAGCCTGTGTGTTTCAGTGGCTCTGTTTACCCCTGTAGGGATCCGCCCAGGTAGGTGGGGGCATGGGCAAGATCAGTTGTGAGAGTTGGCTCAGAGCAATGGTGGTGACCACCACCACAGCCAGTCCTGCACCCAGGGCTCCCTCTCCTTTGCCGGAACTTGTTGGGGTTTAAGACTGTGCCTAAGGGCCACAGTTCTCAGAACTGCAGATATTCTGTTCTTTTGAACAGACTCTGCTACAGTTCTGCATCTAGCCCTGGGAGATTGGCAGTCGGGAAAGCTCTGGGAGGGTGAGGAGTGGGCAGCTAGGCTCAGTGCCTAAGCCTTCCATTCTCTGCTGGGCAGTGAGGGCATAAACCACCGTTTTCACCCTTCTTCCTTCAGTCTTTGCACTAAGGACTGTGAAGTGAGCATTTCATACAGCCGTGTTACATGCTGATCATGTGGTTCTGTGAGCTATAAAGCAGAGCACTAGCAGTCCGAGTTCTTCTCTCTCCCTCAACTGTGGTAGTTCCAGAATGCAGTGAGCTCGGAGCTCTGAGTACCGGTCTGTGTCCTGTGCCTGGGAGGCCTAGTCCTCTCCCCTTCCCGCTTCCCTCCTCCCCTGCTTGACCAATTTGCACACCTTTAGGTGATTTCAGTTGTGCACCTCTTAGTCTTGCCTCTCTGCTGTGCAGGGAGTCCTTTATGGAATTATAGTTGTGCAATTTGTTGTAAATTCCAGGGGAGATTTAAAGAGGTATACCTCAGAGTGCCATTTTTATCAATTTTTTTTTTTTTTTAACATAAATGGATGCTGGATGTAGTCAAATGCTTTTTCTGAATCTATTGATATGATCATATGACTTTTATTTTTCATTTTTTAATGTGGTGAATCATGTTATTTAATTTGTGGATGTTGAACCACACTTGCATGCCAGGAATAAATCCCACTTGGTCATGATATATTATCTTTTTCATGTATAACTGAATTCAGTTTCCTAATATTTTGTTGAGGATTTTTACATCTATGTCTATCAGAGCTATTGGCCTAAAAGTTTCTGTTTTTGTAATGTCTTTGTTTGGTTTTGGAATCAGAGTAATAGGAAGTCTTGTAAAATGAGCTTGGATGCTTTCTCTCCTCTTGAATTTTTTGGAATAGTTTGAGAATGATAGGTGTTAATTTTTCTTTGAAATTTGGTAAAATTAACCAGTGAAGCCATTCAGTGCAGGACATTTGTCTGTTGCGACTTTTTTTTATTTTTAATTTTTTGATTCAATTTTATTAGAAGTAATTTGTCACTTCAGATTTTCTGTTTCATCTGGATTCAGTCTTGGAAGATGATGCATTTCTAGGAATTTATCCATTTCTTCCAGATTGACCAATTTCTTGGCATATACTTGTTCGTAATATTTTCTCATAATGCTTTGCATTCCTGTGGTGTCAGTTTCACTTATCCTCTTTCATTTCCAATTTTATTTATTTGGGTCCTTTCTCTTTTTTGCTTGATGAGTCTGGTTAAAAGTTAATCAATTTTTGTTTATTTTATTTTATTTTTTCATGAACCTGTTCTTGGTTTTATTATCTTTGTTTTTTTTTTTTTTTTTTTTAGACTCTAACTCATTTCTTCTGCTCTGAACTTTATTATTCCCTTCCTTCTGCTCACTTTGAGCTTTGTTTCCTGTTCCTTTTCTACTTTAAGTATAAAGTTAGATTATTTATATGATTTTTCTTGTTTCTTGTGGTAGGCCTGTATTGCTATGCATTTCCCTCTTAGGACTGATTTCATTGTGCCCCATACATTTTGCATTGTTGTTTTTTTCATTTTCATTTGTCTCAAAGTATTTTGATTTGTTTCTTCCTTCATCTTATCATCAACACATTCATTGTTTAGTAGCATGTTATTTAGCCTCCATGTTTTTGTGTTGTTCAGTGTTTTTTCTTGTAGTTGATTTCTACTTCCATACCTTGTTGTCAGTAGAGATGCTTCATATGATTACAGTCTTAAACTTATTGAGACATGTTTTGTATCCTAACATGTGTTCCATGTTGGAAAATATTCCATGTGCACTTGAAAAAAACGTACATTCCTCTGCTTTGGGGTAAAATGCTTTAAAAATGTCAATTAAATCCATCTCATCTAATGTGTCATTTAAGGCCATTGTTTCTTTTTCTTTTTTTATCTTTTTTTTTTAATTTATTGGGGTGACAATTGTTAGTAAAATTACATAGATTTCAGGTGTACAATTCTGTGTTACATCATCTATAAATCCCATTGTGTGTTCAGCACCCGGAGTCAGTTCTCCTTCCATCACCATATATTTGATCCGCCTTACCCTCATCTCCCACCCCCCTTCCCCCTTACCCTCTGGTAACCACAAAACTATTGTCTGTGTCTATGAGTTTTTGTTTCTCATTTGTTTGTCTTTTTCTTTTGTTGTTTTGGGTTTATATACCACATATCAGTGAAATCATATGGTTCTCTGCTTTTCTGTCTGACTTATTTCACTTAGCATTATACTCCCAAGGTCCATCCATGCTGTAACAAACGTTCCTGTATCATCTTTTCTTATCGCTGAATAGTATTCAATTGTGTATATATACCACAACTTCTTTATCCATTCATCTATCGAAGGAAATTTTGGTTGTTTCCATGTCTTGGCCACCATAAACAAAGCTGCAATGAACATTGGAGCACACGTGTCTTTATGTATAAATGTTTTCAGATTTTTTGGGTAGATACCCAAGAGAGGGATTGCTGGGTAATATGGTAATTCTATTCGTAATTTTTTGAGGAACATCCACACTGCCTTCCATAACAGCTGCACCAGTCTTCATTCTTACCAACAATGCATGAGGGTTCCTTTTTCTCCACAGCCTATCCAATACTTGTTATTATTTGTCTTCTTAATGATAGCCATTCTAATTGGGGTGAGGTGATTTCTCATTATGGTTTTTATTTGCATTTCTCTGATGATTAGTGATGTTGAGTATTTTTTCATATGTCTATTTGCCATTTGTATGTCCTCTTTGGAGAAATGTCTCTTCAGGTCCTCTGCCCATTTTTCAATTGAGTTGTTTATTTTTTTGTTGTTGAGTTGTGTGAATTCCTTGTGTATTACGGATATTAGCCCCTTATCGGAGGCACTGTTTGCAAAAAACTTCTCCCATTCAGTTGGTTGCCTCTTTATTTTGTCAATGGTTTTCTTTTGCTGTGCAGAAGCTTTTAACTTTCATATAGTCCCATTCATTTATTTTAGCTTTTACTTCCCTTGGCTTTGGAGTCAAATTCATAAAATGCTCTTTGAATGCAAGATTTATAAGTTTAGTACCTATGTTTTCTTCTATGCAGTTTATTGTTTCAGTTCTTATGCTTAAGTCTTGGATCCATTTTGAATTAGTTTTGGTACATGAAGACAGATAGCAGTACAGTTTCATTCTTTTGTACGTGGCTTTTCAATTCTCCCAGCACAATTTATTGAAGAGACTGTCTTTTCTCCACTGTATGTTTCAGGCTTCTTTGTCAAAAATTATCTGCCTATATTTATGTGACTTTATTTCTGAGTTCTCAACTCTATTCCTTTGATCTACGTGTCTGTTTTTCTGCGAATACCATGCTGTTTTGAATATTGTTGCCCAGTAGTACAAGCTAAAGTCAGGGAGTGTGATACCTCCAGCATTGTTCTTTTTTCTTAAGATTGCTTTGGCTATTCAGGATCTTTTGTGGTTCCAATCAAATCTGATGATTTTTTTGTTCTATTTCTTTAAAAAAATGCCATTGGGATTTTGATGGGGATTGCATTAAATCTGTATATTGCTTTGGGTGATATGGTCATTTTAACTATATTGATTCTTCCAATCCATGACCATGGAATATTATTCCATTTTTTTATGTCTTCTTCAGTTTCTTTTAAAAAATGTCTTGTAGTTTTCAGCATACAGGTCTTTCACAACCTTGGTTAAGTTTATTCCAAGGTATTTTATTCTTTTTGTTGCAATTGCAAAAGGAATTGGTTTTTTAAATTTCTTTTTCTGAGATTTCATTGTTAGTATATAGGAATGCAATGGACTTTTGTACGTCGATTTTGTAGTCAGCAACTTAACTGTATTCATTGAGTGTTTCTAATAGCTTTTGGGTGGAGTGTTCAGGTTTTTCTATATACAGCATCCTGTCATCTGCAAAGAGTGACAATTTTACTTCTTCATTCCCAATTTGGATGCCTTTTATTTCTTTCATTTGCCTGAAAACTCTGGCAAGGATTTCCAACACTATCTTGAAAATCAGAGGTGATAGGGGATAGCCCTGTCGCGTTCCTGAACATAGAGCAAAGGGCTTCAGTTTTTCACCATTAATTATGAGATTAGCTGAGGGTTTGTCATACATGGCATTTATTATGTTAAGGTATTTTCCTTCTATACCTATTTTATTAAGTGTTTTAATCATAAATGGATGTTGTATCTTGTCAAATGCTTTTAATGAATCAATTGATATAATCATATGACTTTTGTCTTTTATTTTGTATATGTGATGCATCACATTGATGGATTTGTGTATGTTGAACCATCCTTGTGCCCCTGGGATGAACCCCAATTGGTCGTGATGAATAGTCTTTTTAACACATTGTTGCATTTGGTTTGCTAGAATTTTGTTTAGGATGTTTGCAGCTGTATTCATCAGAGATATTGGTCTGTAATTTTCTTTCTTTCTTTTTTAATTTATTGGGGTGACAATTGTTAGTAAAATTACATAGATTTCACATGTACAATTCTGCATTACATCATCTAAATATAGTTTTTCTTTTTTTGTGTTGTCCTTACCAGGTTTTGGTATCAGGGTAACGTTGGCCTCATAAAATGACTTAGGTAGTATTGTCTCTTCTTCAATTTTTTGGAAGAATTTGAGCAGGAATGGTATGAGATCCGCTTTGAAGGTTTGGTAGAATTCACTGGTGAAGCCATCTGGTCCAGGACTTTTGGTTGTGGGAAGGTTTTGGATGACTGATTCAATTTCATTACTGGTGATCGGTCTGTTTAGATTTTCCATTTCTTCATGGCTCAGCCTAGGAAGGCTATGTGTTTCCAAGAACTTGTCCATTTCTTCTAGGTAATTGAATTTGGTGGCATATAGTCCTTCATATTATTCTTGGATTATCCTTGTATTTCTGCAGCTTCTGTGATAACTTCCCCTTTTTCATATCTGATTTTGTTTATTCTTCTTCTATCTTTTTATCTTAGTGAGCATTGCCAAGGAATTGTCAATTTTGTTAAACTTTTCCAAGAACCATCTCTTTGTCACATTAATTTTTTCTATTGTCTTTTTGTTCTCTATTTCATTTAGTTCTGCTCTGATTTTTATTATTTCTTTTCTTCTGCTGACCTTAGGTTTCATTTGTTTTTCTTTTTCTAGTTCTTTAAGATGTAACGTGAGGATATTTATCTGGGATTTTTTTTGTTTCTTGAAATAGGTCTGTAATGATATAAATTTTCCTCTTAAACCTGCTTTTGCTGCATCCCAAACATTTTGGTAGGATGTAATTTCATTTTCATTTGATTCTATGTATCTTTTGATCTCTCCTCTAATTCCTTCTTTGATCTGGTCATTCTTTGAAAGTATGTTGATTAATCTCCATATATTTGTGTTTTTTCCTGCTTTCTTTTTGCAGTTGATACCCAATTTCAAAGACTTGTGATCAGAGAATATGCATGGTACGATTGAAATCTTCTTAAATTTGCTGAGGCTGATTTTATGTCCCAATATATGATCTATCCTTGAGAATGTTCCATGTACACTAGAAAACAATATATAGTCTGATGTTTTAGGATGAAGTGCTCTATCTATGTCAAGTATGTCCACTTCATCTAATGTGTCATTTAGGGCTGCTATTTCGTTATTTATTTTCTGTTTGGTTGATCCATCCATAGCTGTAAGTGATGTATTTAAGTCCCCTAGAGTAATTGTTTTGGTCAATGTCTCCCTTTAGTTCTGTTAGCAGTTGCTTGGTATATTTCAGTGCTCCCTGATTGGGGGTATAAATATTGATGACTGTTATTTCTTCTTTTTGTATAGTCCCTTTTACCATTTTGAAATGTCCATCTTTGTCTCTTGTTATCTTTTTTACCCTGAAGCCTTTTTCATTTGATATCACTATGGTACACCTGATTTTCTCTGGATAACATTTGCTTGGAGTGTCAATTTCCACCGTTTCACTTTGAGTCTATGCTTGTCCTGGTAACTTAGATGTGTCTCTTGGAGACAGCACATCGTTGGGTTTAGTTTTTTGATCCAATCTGCTATTCTTTGTCTTTGATTGGTGAGTTCAGTCCATTTACATTTAGGGTGATTATTGATATGTGAGGATTTCCTGTCATTCTATCTTTAGTTTTCTGGTAAGGCTGTGTCTCCTTTGTTTCTTTGCTTTTTTGTTGTTGTCTATTATTTCTGTGTGGTGGTATTCTATGATGTTTCCTTCTGTTTCTTCTTGTATTACAGTATATATTTCAGTTCTGGATTTTTTTTTTTGAGTGGTTATCATTACGTTTATGTAAAATAAAGGTTGATATTTCGAGTATTCCATTTTCTTCAGCATGCTTACTTTCCCCATTCCCATTTTCCGTTTCAGGACTTTACTCTTCCCCTTTTTATGTTTTGGTTGCCTCTAATTGTCCCTGTTGATGGTGGTCGAATAGCCTCCTTTAGTATTTCTGGTAGTGTAGGCTGTATATTAGAAAATTCCCTCAGCTTCTGTATGTCTGGGAAGGTCTTTATTTCTCCTTCATATCTAAAGGATATCTTTGCTCAGTACATTATTCTTGGCTCATATTTTTAATCTTTCAATAGTTTGAATATTTGTTTCTACTCCCTCCTGGCTTGTAGAGTTTCTGCTGAGAAATGTGATGACAATCTAATGGGCTTTTCTTTGTAGGTTACCGTCTTCTTTTCCATGTCAGCCTAGAAGATTCTCTCTTTGTCGTTGATTTTTGACAGCTTCAATACAGTGTGCCTTGGAGAAGGCCTGTTGGGATTGAGGTAACTAGGTGTTCTATTTGCTTCTTGGATTCGAGGATCCAGTTCTTTCCACAAGCTTGGGAAGTTCTCATTGACTATTTTTTTTAATGTACTCTCTGTTCCCTTCTCTTTCTTCTCCTTCTGGTATGCCCATTTTTCTTATATGGCTCTTTCTGATGGAGTCAGAATGTTCTTGTAGAGTTCTTTCATTTCTATTAAGTCTCAAGTCTCTTTCTTCTTCCATCCGTGTGATTTCCAGGTTTCTCCCTTTGATGTCACTGATTCTTTCCTCCATTTGGTCAACTCTACTACCTAAACTGGCTATTTCATTCTTCATTTGTTCTATTGAGTTCTTAATCTCCAAAAATTCTATTTGGTTCTTTTTTAGAATTTCAAACTGTTTGTCAAAATGCTCATGTTTTCCTTTCATTGTGTTTCTGAGTTATTAAACTGCCTTTCTGTGTTTTCTTGCATCTCGTTGAGTTTTTTCAGAATGATAATCTTGAATTCTCTGTCATTTAAGTCACATATTTACATTTCTTTAAGTTCATTTTTTGGAGACCTTTCACTTTCTTTCTGAGCTGTCTTGTTGCCTTGGTTATTCATGGCAATTACTGATTTATTATTTCTCTTCCTAGACATCTACAGCTGTGGCTTCTGCAACAGGTTGATAGAAAGTGGTCTTTCTTTGTTTTCCAGTACGTGTTTGTGAAATGTTTTATTGTCTCTCTGACTACAGACTTTTCTTCTCTCACACAGTGTAGTTTTATGTTTTCTCTGTACTATGGGAGGATTCCCTCTGGATGGCGGGCTTCTCCTCTGTTAACATTCACTTGGGTCATAGGGCACCGCATCCCTGTGGGAATGTAGAGAGCTTTTGAAGTTCCAAAGCTCTTCCTGTACCAGATTTGGAGCCTGTGTGTTTCAGCAGTTCTGTTTTCTCCTGCAGGGATCCGCCCAGATAGGTGGGTGCAGGGGCAGGTTGAGTTGTGAGAGGTGGCCCAGAGCAATATCAGCGACCACCACAGCTGGCGCTCCTTCCACAGCTCCCTCCCCTTTGCCGGAACTATTTAAGCTGCAAATCTGTGTCTGCAGACCACATTTCTCAGAACTGCAAATATTCTGTTCTTTTGATCTGACCCTGCTACTCTTCTGCTTCTAGCACCGGGTAGGTGGGGGTGGGGCGAGCTCTGGGAAGGTAGGGAGTGGGCGGCTAGTCTCAGTGCCTAAGGCTTCTGTTCTCTGTTCAGCAATGAGAGCTTAAACCACCATTTTCAGCTTTCTTCCCTCAGTCTTTTCTCTGAGGTGTCTGCCGTGAGCGTTTTGTTCAGCCGTGTTATATCCTTCCCCCTCAGCCCTGTGGGCCATAAGTGGAGTCCTAGCAGTCCGAGTTCTTCCCTTTCCCGCAGCTGTGTTGTTCTGGGATGCAGGGAGCTCGGAGCACTGAGCTAGGTCTGCGTCCTGCCCCTGCAGGGCTCCGTCTCTGCACTTCTCCCTTCCCTCCTCCCCTACTCGTGCGATTCACCCACCTTTAGGTGAATTCGTCTTGCCTGTCTGCTGTGCAGGGAGTCCTTTGTGGAGTTATTGTTGTTCGATTAGTTGTAAATTCCAGGGGAGCTTTACAGAGGCTCACCTCACGCTGCCATTTTGATGAGGTCTCGGGTCTAGTTTTCTTATCCATTCATCTACCCTATGTCTTTTGATTATAGCATTTAATCCATTTATATTTAAAGTTATTATTAATAGATACACAATTATTTCCGTTTTATTTTTCATGTTTATATTCTTCTTTCCCCCTTCTTTTTAAAGAAGTCCCTAAACATTTCTTGTAATAAAGATTTGGTGATGATTAACTCTTTTATCTTTTTCTTGTCTGGGAAGCCTTCAATTTCAAATGACATCCTTGCTTGGGAGAATAGTCTGGGTTGAAGGTTCTTGCTACTGATCACTTTGATTATTTTGTGCCAACCCCATCTTTTTTATGAAGTTTCTGTTAAGAAATCAGCTCACAGATTTATGAGAGCTCCCTTTTAGGTAGTTAACTGCCTTTCTCTTGCTGCTTTTTACATTCTCTCTGTCCTTAACCTTTGGGCCAGAAGTTGCATGTTGCCAGACTTTGTGAATAAGGTGGATGAGGACACACTGTAATGCTTTTATTTGACAGAAATTGTCATACCAGGAGCAATGAGTGACACAGAGCTTTGTCATGATGGAGAATGATTTATCGCACACTTTAAACACACCTCTCAACCATAGCTCACACCTGGCTGACTGCACCAAACAAGTTGAAACTTGTCGTACTCTGTTACTGAGGTTTGATGCACCACTTCCCATATTGAAGATCCCTGTCTTTCCATTGAATGGCACTCTGCAATAGCATTCACTCTATGTTTTGATCACACCTAGTATGTGTGTGTGTGTGTGTGTGTGTGTGTGTGTGTGTGTTTATTTGACATTCAATATAATTTTACATTAGTTTCAGGTGTACAGCACACTACTTAGGCATTTTTATAATCTATGAAGTGATATACTCCCCCTCCCCGATAAGTCCAGTACCTATCTGACACTGTACATAAACTTTACAACATTACTGATAATATTTCCCATACTGCATTTCACATCCCCATGAGTATTTTGTGACTACCACTTTGCACTTCCTAATCCCTTCACCTTTTTTATCATCTCCCATCCATCAGTCTCTGACCTATGAGTCTATTTCTGTTTCAGTTGCTCATTTATTCTGTTCTTTAGGTTCCACATATAAATTAAATCATGTGGTATTTATCTTTCTCAGTCTGATTTATTTCACTTAGCTTAATAACCTCTATGTCCATCCATGTTTTTGCAAGTGGTAAAATTTCATTCTTTCTTATGGTGGAGTAATACTCCAATGTATAAATGTACCACAATGCCTTTATCCCATTGTCTATTGCAGGACATTTCTGTTGTTTCCATATTTTGCCTCCTGTGAATATTGCTGTAGTAAACATAAGGGTTCATATGTTTTTTTTGTTTTGTTTTGTTTTGTGTTTTGTTTTTTTTTTCAAATAAGTATTTTGAATTTATTTGGATAAATGCCACAAGAGTACAATTGCTGGGTCATAAAGTAGTTCAATTGTTAATTTTTTGAGGAACCTCAGTACTGTTTTCCATACTGGCTGCACCAATTTGCAATCCCACCAAAGGTGCACAAGGGTTCCCTTTTCTCCACATTCTTTCAAACGCTTGTTTGTTAATATATTGATGATAGCCATTCTAACAGGAGAGAGGTGTCATCTCATTGAGGTTTTAATTTGCGTTTCTCTGATGATTAGTGACATTGAGCGTCTTTTCAATATGTATTGGCTATCTATATGTCCTCTTTGGAGAAATGTCTATTCATGCCCTCTGCTTATTATTTAATTGAGTCACTTGTGGTTTTTTGTTTTGTTTTGTTTTTTGTTTTTTGTTTTTTGGTGTTGAGTTGTATCAGTTTTTCACAAATTTTGAATATTAACTCCTTACCAGATGTATCATTGGCAAATATCTTCTCCCATTCAGTAGGATGACTTTTTGTTTTGTTAGTGGTTTCCTTTGCTTGAAAACTCTTTTTAATTTGATGTAATCCCATTTGTTTATTTTTTCTTTTGTTTCCTTTGCCTGAGGTGATATATCAGTAAAAATATTACTAAGGGTAATGTCTGAGAGTTTCCTTCCTACATTTTCTTCTAGAAGTTTTATGGTTTTGGGCCTTACATTAAGTTAATACATTTTGAGTTTATTTTTGTATATGATGGAAGAAGGTGGTCCAATTTCATTTTTTGATATAGCCGTCCAGGTTCCCAGCACCATTTATTAAATACACTGTTTTTACCCCAGTGTGAATTCTTGCTTCCTTTGCAATAGATAAAATGACCATATAGGCATGGATTTTTTTCTGGGCTCTTTTTTTCTGTTCTGTTGATCTTTGTGTCTATTTTTATGCCAATACCATGATGTTTTATTACTATAGCCTTGTAGTATAATTTGACATCTGGTAGCATACTACCTCCTTGTTGTTATTTTTCAGGATTGCCATGGCTATTTGGGGTCTTTTATGGTTCTATATGAATTTTAGGATTATTTGTTCTAGTTCTGGGAAAAATGACATTCGTGTTTTGATAGAGATTGAGTTGAATCTATATATTGTTATGCGTAGTGTGGGTAGTATGGACATTTTAACCATAATAATTCTTCCTATCCATGAGTATGGCATATGTTTCCATTTATTTGTATCTTCCTTAATGTCTCTTTTCATTATCTTATAATTTTTTTAATACAGGTCTTTTCTTTACTTCGTTAAATTTTTTCCTAAGTATTTTATTTTTGATGCAACTGTAAATGGGTTTTCTTAATTTCTCTTCCTGACAGTTTGTTATTGGTATATAAAAATGCAACCAATTTCTAAATATTAATTATGTATCCTGCTACTTTACTAAATTCAATTATCAAGTTCTAATAGTTTTTCTTTTGTGGAATCTTTGGGGTTCTCTCTATATAGTATCAAGTCATCTGTAAATAATGACAATTTTACTTCCTCCTTTCCAATTTGGATGACTTTTATTTATTTTTCTTGTCTGATTGCTGTGGCTAGAACTTCAAGTACTATATTGAATAAAATTGTTGAAAGTGAGCATTCTTGTGTTGCTCCTGATCTTAAGAGGAATGGTTTTAGCTTTTCTCTACTGAGTATGAGGTCTGACAATTAAGTTCAAGAACATGCTATCGTGCGCTTACATTGGGAGCATTGTACAAACAGCTTGGTAAGGTTTCATAACCTTGGTATATCAGTGTGTCATAGCTGTGTTCATGTTCATGTATGGCGGTGTCTTGCTGAGTGGCGTTTATTATTGTTGTTGTGTGTTGTTGTGTACTGTCATGAGAATGTCTGAGCTTCAATTAGAGCTGTGAACAAACATTAAATTTCTTGTTAAACTTGGCAAGAGTGGAAATGAATTCAGAGACTTGTTAGTCCAAATTTATGGGAATGATTCCATGAAAAAAACAGCAGTTTACAAATAGATTAAATATTTTTTCTGAGAGGAGAGCATGTGTCACTGAAGAAGGGAGGTCATGGTGGTCAGTAACGAACAGAACTGATGAAATATTGCAAACGTTTGTCAAATTGTGCATCAGAATCATTAGGTGATTGTGAGAAGCATAGCAGACCAAGTAAATATCGATGGAGAAAACGTAGAAGAATGTTAACTGGAAATCTTGGCATGAGAAAGGTGTGTGAAAAAAATGGTCCTGAAGGAGCACACCAATGAACAAAAGCAAAGAAGAGTTGGAGTTTGTCAAGACCTTTTGGAGAGGCAAGACTATGTTTTGGACCTTGTTATCACTGGTAATGAAACATGGGTGTACCAATACAACCCTGAAACAAAGCATCAAAGTTCACAATGTAAGTCAGTCAATTCTCCATGACCAAAATTGTTGTGTCAGTCCAAATCAAGAGTCAGAAAGATGTTGGTAACTTTTTTTGATATCAGAGGGATTATTCATTATGAACTTGTACCAACTGGACAAACAGTTAACCAAGTTTACTATTTGGAAGTGCTGAAAAGGCCGTGTGAAAAAGTTAGACGACTTGAACTTTTTGCCAACAATTCATTGCTCTTGTATCACAACAATGTACCAGTTCACAGGGCACTGTCTGTAATGGAGTTTTTATCCCATAAACAAATCACTGTGTTGAAATACCCTTCCTACTCACCTGATCTGGCCTCCAATGACTTCTGTCTTTACCCAAAGATAAAGGAAATTTTGAAAGGAACATATTTTAATGACATTTAGGATATCAAGTGTAATACCACTACAGCTCTGATGGCCGTTCCAGAAAGAGTTCCAAAATTGCTTTGAAGATGCACTAGGTGCTGGTGTCGGTGCATAACTTCCCAAGAGGAGCACTTAGAAGGTCACTGTAGCAATGAGGTATGCAGCACTTTTTCTAGAATGAGTTCATGAACTTAATTGTCAGAACTCATATGATATTAGCTGTGGCTTTCTCATATGTGTCCTTTATTATGTTTAGGTATATTCCCTCTGTTCTTACTTTGCTGAGAGCTTATACCATAAGTGGATGCTGGATTTTTTCAAATGCTTTTTCTTCCTTCATTGACATGACCACATGATTTTTATTTTTCATTTTGTTAATGTGGTGTATCATGTTAATTGATTTGGGTTTTTTGAACCAACCTTGTGTGTCAGGAATGAATCCCACTAAATCATGGTGTATGATCTTTTCAATGTATTGCTGAATTCTGTTTGCTAATATTTTGTTCAAGATTTTTTCATCTAGTATATATTGCATCTAGTTTCATTAAGTATATCGGCCTGTAGTTTTCCTTTTTTGTAATGTCTTTGTCTTTTTTGGGATGAAGGTAATTGTGGCCTCCTACATTGAGCTTGGGAGCCTACTCCTGATTTTTTTTTTTTTTTTTTTTGAATCGTTTGAGGAGAATATGTGTTAATTCCTTTTTGAATGTTTGGTAAAAATCACCTGTGATGCCATCTGGTCTAGGAGTTTTTGTTGAGTGTGTTGATTATTGATTCAATTTTATTGGTAATAATTGTTGTGTTAAAGAATTTCTGCTTCTTCTTGATTCATCCTTGGAAGATTGTATGCTTCTAGGAATTTATCTATTTCATCCAGGTTGTCCAACTTGTTAGCATATAATAGCTCATAATATTTTTTTTTAATTTTTTTTTTGTATGTCTGTGGTGTCTGTTGTCACTTCTCCTCTTTCATTTCTTATTTTATTTGTTTGTGTGCTCTCTCTTTTTTTTTCTTGATAAGTCTGGTTAAAGGATTGTCAATTTCATTTGTTTTTAAAAAATGAACTCTTGGTTTTATTTATTTATTTCTATTTTATATATTTCTTCTCTAATCTTTATTATTTCCTTCCTTGTAGTAATTCTGGGCTTTGATTGCTGTTCTTTTCCCAGTCTTTTCCCTTTGTTTGCTGTTCTTTACACCCATTTAGGTGTAAAGATAGACTGTTGATTTGAGATTTTTTTTTGTTTGTTTCTTTAGGTGGACCTGCATTGCTATCAATTTCCCTCTTAGGATTGCTTTTGCTGTGTCCCATAGATTTTAGGTCACTGTGTTTTCATTTTCATTTGTCTCAAAGTATATTTTGATTTCTTCCTTGATCTAATTGTTGACCCATTCATTATCTAGTAGCACGTTGTTTAGTCTCCCTGCGTTTGTGTGTTTTTATTTTTTTTCCTTGTGATTGATTTTTAGTTTCATACCATTATGTTCAGAGAAGACCCTTGATATGATTTCAGCCTTCTTACATTTATTGAGACTTGTTTTCTAGCCTAGCATGTGGTCTATCTTGGAAAATGTTCCACATGCACTTGAGAAGAATGTATATTCTGCTCCTCTGGAGTGAAATGCTCTAAAAATATTAATTAAATCCCTCTAGTATAGTGTATCATTTAAGACTACTGTTTCTGTGTTGATTTTCTGTCTGGAAGATCTGTCCATTTGTGTCACTGGTGTGTTAAAATTCGCTAATATGATATTACTGCTGATCTATGCCTTTATGTTCATCAATAGTTGCTTTATATATTTAGGTGCTTCTATATTAGGTGCATAAATTTTTCCTAGGGTGCTACCCTCTTGTTGGTTTGATCTCTAAAGGGATCAATTTATTATTATGTAATGTCCTCCTTGTCTTTTATTATAGTCTTCATTTTAAAGTCTATTTTGTCTGACATATGTATTGCCACCCTAGCTTTTTTCTTGTTTCCATTTGCTTGAAATATTTTTTTCCATCCCTTTACTTTTAGTCTGTGTGTATCTTTCAATCTCAAGTGTGTCTTTTTGAGACAACATATTCATGGGTCTTGTTTTCTTATCCACTTAGCCACCCTAAGTCTTTTGATTGGAGCATTTAATCCATTTACATCTAAAGTGATTATTGATAAATACACAGTTATTATTTTATTATTCATTTGTATATTCTTCTTTCCCCTTTCTTCTTAAAGAAGTCCCTTTAACATTTCTTGCAATACCAGTTTTTTGGTGATGAACTCTTTTATTTTTTTCTTGTCTGGGAGGCTCTTTATGTCACTTTCAATTTTAAATGACAACCTTGCTTGGTAGAGTAGTCTTGGTTGTAGGTCCTTGCTTTTGATCACTTTGAATATTCATGCAATCCCTTCTTTCTTGCAAAGTTTTTGTTGAGAAATCAGCTGACAGTTTTATGAGCGATCCCTTTTAGGTAATTAGCTTCCTTTCTTTTGCTACTTTTTACATTTGTTCTTTTTCTTTAAACTTTGGCATTTTAATTATGATGTGTCTTGGTTTGGTTCCCTTTCAGTTCCTCTTGTTTGGGATTCTCTGTTCTTTCTGGGCTTGTATGTCTATTTCCTTCACCAGGTTAGGGAAGTTTTCCATCATCCTTTTTTCAAGTAAGTTTCAATTACTTGATCTCATTCTTCTCCTTCTAGTACCCATATGATGTGAATGTTGTAATGATTGATGTTGTCACAGAGGTTCCTTAAACTATCCTCATTTTTATGATTTTTTTGTTCTTTCTGTTCTAATTGGCTGTTTTCTGCTACCTTTTCTTCCAAGTCACTGGTTCTAACCTGTGCTTCATCAAATCTGCTGCTGATTCCTTCTAGTGTATTCTTCATTTCAGTTATTGTATTCTTCATGTGTTACCAGTTTTTTATGGTTTTATGTTTTTCCTGATGCTTACTATCTCTTTGTTTATGTTCTCAGTAAGTTCTTTGATCATCTTTATAACCTGTACTTTCAACTGTATCTATTGGATTGCTTTCCTCCATTTTACTTTCTGGAGTTTCTCCTGTTCATTCATTTGAGATATTTCTTGTTTCCTCATTTTGGCTGTCTCTCTGTTTGTTTTTATGTATTATGTTGATCAGTTATGTCTCCCAATCTCGGTAGGCTGGGCTTATAAAAGAGGTGTGAGGTGAGGCCCAATGGCACAGTCTCCCTAATCATTTGACTTGGGTGCTCCAGGCTTGTGCCCTGTGAAGGTTGTGTGAACCTGTCGGAGCCTGCCGACGAGAAGAACGGTCCTGAAGTGGGGAGCGAGGATTGAGAAAAAAGAAGACAAGAGACAAAGATGGGATCCGGAGGGCAAGCAGTTCTCATTAGACTGCTGCCCCTGCTTTATTGTACAGCTCTCTTTTATATGCACAAAGACAGGAAGGTTATATCAGAAGGCTGAGACAGCAAACATCAGAAGGCTGAGGCAGCAAAGATAAAGTAATCTTGTAGTGTCTAATGTTAGGCCTTGACTATCCTCCTACCTATAGATAAATCCCTGTTCCCAGAACAGATGGTTTCTACTTGTTTCTTTAGTTTAGATAAGTTCCCCTTGGGAATTCTCTATTTGTGCCTCTTGATTAGCCAAGTCTCTGCTTAGGCTTTTTCTGTTCATATTAACTCTTTATGTATCAGCACTACATTAGCTCCCCTCAATTCTCCCTTTTTTATGTTTTGAGATCGTGCCTGGCTTAGGCGGTTGGTACAGACATGTCCATTTACCCGTCATAGGAGACCATTCCTCTAGCGAACGGTTCCTGTCTTAGGTTATGCACATTCTTACCAAATCCTTACCCGTCTTTGGCTACCGATCTCCTTAGGGGTTAGACAGGGGTGTTTGTCTTTTTGGTTTGGCAGCCATACTGAGTTTTATCTTATGGATTTCTCCATAAATATCTGTGACTGTCCTTGTCACAGTCTTGAAGATACAGGGGAGGAGGCATATTATCAAGAGGATCACCACAAGGGGAACCAAAAAAGGGGCCATGATTTTAAACATAGAAGAGTATGAGGGAAATACATTATGAAAGCTAGAAACAAGATTGTTAAGCATATCAGCTATATCAGTATTTAAAGGGGAAGCTTTTTGTAGAGTCAGGACCTCTTTATGAAATTGAACAAGATCAAGAGTAACATTTTCATGATGCCAAATACCTAACAAATGTTTCTTAATTTTTTCCCAAGGTGTGTTAGACTGATTGTATTGTTTTGCTGTCACACAGATCCAGGTGTAGTCTGCATGACAAGACAATCTTGTCTTTACTTTTAGGGCTTGTACTTCATTACCTAGCCAAAACACCATTTCATATAAGGCATCAATCTTGGCATTTAGTTTTGGTCTATGAGGTCTTGTGTGTCTAAAGCAATGGATACGTTTTTAGATAGTTCATTAACATAAGTAGCAGTTTGTACAGACTGTGATAGAGAAACAGCTGCTGTTACAGAGGAAGCTATGAGCATGATTAGTGCAGTTACACCAGCTATAATAAGTCCTAGTGCTCGAACAGGTCGCGAGAGAGCCGTCTCTAGCTTAACCAACACTTGATATCCCCTATCTGAATACCACTACCCTGTTACATTAACAGGTAACATTACAAAGGAAGGTTGGTGTAATACCATAACACTTTGGTTTTGGGGGAGCCAAGTGACACAACTACTGATTTACAATTGTTACAAGTGACATTGAACTGAGAATCTTTTACAACATTAATAATAATACTGCCAATCAATAATACATGTGGGGGCTTAACACAAGTAGTAGTATTTTGTTGTCTAATGGTAAGGTTACCGCTACTATCTGCAAACGCTGTGGGTTGTAATGCCCCTGCTATTTTTCAAATATGATGTTGAGGATAAGAGGCAGTCCACCATAGCTCTGCTACTACTCCCAAGTGTCCAGGAAATTGGTTTGTCGCATTTCCTCTGGACCAGTCAATAAAAGATCTATTAAAACCTGGGACGGGATATTTCCAGGCTTTGATGTAGCAGTCTCTCCACAAAACGGCTTTGTTGCTTGTACGAGTCTCTCCTTCACATGGGTCAATTGTAGGTGGAGGAGTTTCAGGGACGTAGGCCCAATATGTGGTTCCATCAGCTCAGGATAATTGAAGCTCTGAGCAGGGTCTGCAGCAAAACGCACCAGCCTTTCCGGTAGCCATCGCACTCCTCCATCACTCTGTGAATAAACACAAACATGCCCTCGTCCCCAAATTAGGACTGGGTCTGGCCCGTGTCACTGATTATCGAGTGGATCATTTCATTGGCCAAATATAGTTCATATAACAGTTAACATTTACTTGAAGTGATTGTCATTTTAAATCAGTCATGACAGAGGGCTTTTATTCTGTCCCCTGAGAGACTATAATTTCATGTGAACAGAAACACTTTACAGTAAAAAATTCATATATTTTTCCCTATTATGAATAAATCCACCAAAATTGATATAATATTGTTACATTTTCAACATACCTCATTATTTCTTATCAAACCCATTATTTGCAGGTATTATAAACCAAGACAAATAAAGTTCACTTCCCCCAAACCTTCTACAACTTACTACATACTCTCAAATTTAGCTTTTACTATCTCCTTTTATGTTCTGGCACAACCAGACGCTTTTACTTTAAGACAAAACTACTCTCTTTCCCCCCCCTTTTTTTTTTCCTTACTTATTACCAGTCAACTGCCTTTCCTCTGCCCTCTTGCTTTTTAGGCAACACTAAAACTTTCAACACAATCTTTAAGATGGTTTTCTTTCAGTAATCCAGAGTATATTGAGTCATTTCATGTGTGTTTAACCATCCTGAAATACTACACTTTAAAAATGGCAATTTTCTTAATTGGCTCAAAAACAGTATGGCTTGGTTTTACTTGGTAAAGTTAATATGATTTAACATATATATATATATATATATATATATATATATATATATATATATATATATGTTTATATATACACATACACACACACATTTTTACTCAAGGGAAAAAAATACTTTAAAGACATGCCAATTTAAAAAGGCATCAAAGTAAAAAAATAAAAGCAAATACAAAAAATAAAAAAGTAAGGTGGAGAGATCCACTGGTACCTTAGAGGGCCCATGAACGTCATAATATCCCTGTAAACGATCCCTCACCTTTTTCCAAGTTTCTATATCTAAAGTCCCTTCCTCAGGAAACCAAGGACATACTTGTTCTACAAATTCTAGAAATCTAAGCAACTGTGCTTCACTGGTTTTTACTCCTCTAGCTTTTAGCATGCTCTTCAACATATGGGTAAACAGCCGTTTACTGTTTCCCTGTCCCATCATTTATTACTCCCGACTATGGTATCTCACCGCACCCCTTACCTGTTTCGACGCGCGTCTCAATTCCGTGCGGTGTCCTTCACTTTATCACCAGTATTCAGGTCCCTGTTCGGGCTCCACTTGTCGGAGCCTGCCTACGAGACGAAAGGTCCTGAAGTGGGGAGCGAGGATTGAGAAAAAAGAAGACAAGAGACAAAGATGGGATCTGGAGGGCAAGCAGTTCTCATTAGACGGCTGTACCTGCTTTATTGTACAGCTCTCTTTTATATGCACAAAGACAGGAAGGTTACATCAGAAGGCTGAGACAGCAAACATCAGAAGGCTGAGGCAGCAAAAATAAAGTAATCTTGTAGTGTCTAATTTTAGGCCTTGACTATCCTCCTACCTATAGATAAATCCCTGTTCTCAGGACAGATGGTTTCTACTTGTTTCTTTAGTTTAGATAAGTTCCCCTTGGGAGTTCTCTATTTGTGCCTCTTGATTAGTCAAGTCTCTGCTTAGGCTTTTTCTGTTCATATTAACTCTTTATGTATCAACAATGCATTAGCTCCCCTCAAGGGGTAAGCTCTCATAATGTTTGTAGCCTCCTTTGGAGAATATATGATATTTGGCTCATGTGCTATTGTGATATGATAAGAAATACATATTTTGGTCTTAGTCCTTACCTCTTCGCCATATATCCTAAAATGCTTGTTATTTCCTAAGTGATAAGAGCAATAAAAACATCTTTTTTTCAATATTTAGTTTTTGTCCCCAGTTCTTGAAATAGCTCCAGAATTATAAAGTTGAAAACAGCCTATTTAGGTATTCATAACAATTCTCCTTCAACCACAGTGAGTTTATTTTAATGAGGTAAATTTTGGAAAACCTCTATGAATGGGAGCTGGGTGTCAAGGAAGCCAATCATGCAATTAAAGGGTTGAAATTTTCAGCCTTATTCTGTGACCTCCATAGAAGTGAGACTAACCGGAGATGCAATTAATCACCAATGGTCGATGATTGAATCAATTACACATACCTAATGAAGGCTCCATAAACAAAACTGTAAATTTCAGGTGTACAAACTTATAATACAAAAATTGTATACTCCACTGTATGCTCACTAAAACTCTATCCTCCTTCTGTCATCATATATTTGACTCTCTTTACCCGCTTGTCCTCCCACATAGATATTGTCCCTTTTTCTAACTTCCTTTCTTTGAATCATTGCTTTCTTCCAGCCTCTTCAAGCCCCACTGATCAGAACACTTATTCCACTTAAAAAAAAAAAAAAAAAAGCTGGGTCAGGGGTAGTTCAGTGATCTACATCACGTCAACCTAGACTTAACTATAGTGATTGGATCAGGGCACTAAGACCAAGCTGATTGAGGAATAAGCACTGTGCCTTCTTGAAATATTACCAAGTGACGTCATCAAAACAGCAGCGTGAGGTGAGCCTCTGTAAAGCTTCCCTGGAATTTACAACTAATCAAACAACAATAACTCCGCAAAGGATTCCCTGCACAGCAGACAGGCAAGACGAAGAGGCCCAATACTGAATTCAAGGAAAGGTGGGTGGATCTCGTGAGCAGGGGAGGAGGGAAGGGAGAAGTGCGGAGATGGAGCCTCGCGGGCGGGCGCAGGGTGCAGACCTAGCTCAGTGCTCTGAGCTCCTTGCATCCCGGAAATACCACAGCTGCCACAGTGGGAAGAACTCAGACTGCTAGGGCTCCGCTTAAGGCCCACAGGGCTGAGGGGGCAGCATATGACACAGCAGAACCCAACGCTCATGGCAGAGACCTCGGAGCAAAGACTGAGGGAAGAAGGCTGAAAACGGTGGTTTAAGCCCTCACTGCAGAGCAGAGAACAGAAGCCTTTGGCACTGAGACAAGCTACCCCCTCCCCACACTCCCAGAGCTCATTCTGCGCCCCACATGCCCGGAGCTAGAAGCAGAACAGTAGCAGTGTCAGATAAAAAGAACAGAATATTTGCTGTTCTGAGAACTGTGGACTGCAGACACCGATTCGCAGCCAAACTAGTTCCGGCAGAGAGGAGGGAGCTGTGGAAGCGGATCGGCTGTGGTGGTGGTCGCCGCCATTGCTCTGGGCCACCTCTCACAACTCACCCCACCCCTGGCCCCACCTATCTGGGCAGATACCTGCAGGAGTAAAGCGAACTGCGGAAACATACGGGCTCTGAATCTGGTGCAGGAAGAGCTTTGGAACTTCAAAAGCTCTCTGCATACCCACACGGACACTGCGCCCTGTGACCCAAGCAATTATTAACAGAGGAGAAGCCGGTCTCCTAGGGAATTCTCCCATTCTGTGAGAAGCTGGAATAGTGCAGAGAAAACACAGCACTGCCCTGTGAGAGAAAAAAAAAGGCTGCGGTCGGAGAGAAAATAAAACATTCTACCAACAAGTACTGGAAAACAAAAGAAACATTTCTTCCTATCAACCTGTTGCAGAAGCCACTCCTGTAGATGTCTACAAAGAGAAATAATAAATCAGTAATTGCCATGAATAACCAAGGCAACAAGACAGCTCAGAAAGAAAGTAAAAAGTCTCCAGAAAAGGAACTTAAAGATATGAAAATATGTGACTTAAATGACAGAGAATTCAAAATTGCAGTTCTGAAAAAACTCAATGAGATGAAAGAAAACACAGAAAGGCACTTTAATGAACTCAGAAACACAATCAAAGAACAACATGAGCATTTTACGAAACAGATTGAAATTTTAAAAAAGAACCAAATAGAATTTCTCGAGATTAAGAACGCAATAGAAGAAATTAAGAATGAAATAGCCAGCTTAGGTACTACAGTTGACCAAATGTAGGAAAGAATCAGTGACATCGAAGATAGAAACCTGGAAATTACACAGATGGAAGAAGAAAGAGACTTGAGACTTAAAAGACATGAAAGAACTCTACAAGAACTTTCTGACTCCATCAGAAAGTGCAACATAAGACTAATGGGCATACCAGAAGGAGAAGAAAGAGAGAACAGAACAGAAAGTATATTCAAACAAATTGTTGATGAGAACTTTCCAAACTTGTGGACAGAACTGGATCCTCGAATCCAAGAAGCAAATAGAACACCTAATTACCTCAATCCCAACAGGCCTTCTCCAAGGCACATTGTATTGAAGCTGTCTAAAATCAACGACAAATAAAGAATCCTCAAGGCAGCCAGGAAAAAGAAAACGGTAACCTACAAAGGAAAGCCCATTAGATTATCATCAGATTTTTCAGCAGAAACTCTACAAGCCAGGAGGGAGTGGAAACAAATATTCAAATTATTGAAAGAGAAATTATGAGCCAAGAATGATGTATCCAGCAAAGATTTCCTTCAGAAATGAAGGAGGAGTAAAGACCTTTCCAGACATACAGAAGCTAAGGGAATTTTTTAATACACGTCCTGCACTACAAGAAGTACTAAAGGAGGCTATTTGACCACCATACACAGGAACAATTTGTGGCAACCAAAACATAAAAAAGGGGAGATTTAAGGCCTGAACTGGAATATGGGACAGGAGAAAGTAAGCGTGCTAAAGAAAATGGAATACTCTAAATATCAAACTTTCTTTTACTTAAATTTAAGGGTAACCACTGAAGAAAAATCCAGAAGTGAAATATATATTGTAATAAAAGAAGAAACAGTGGGAAACATCAAAGAATACCACCATACAGAAATAATAGCCAACAACAAAAAGGCAAGGAAACAATGGAGAAACAGCCTTACCAGAAAACTAAAGATAGAATGACAAGAAATACTCACGTATCAATAATCACCCTAAATGTAAATGGACTGAACTCACCAATAAAAAGGCACAGAGTAGCAGATTGGATCAAAAAACTAAACCCAACCATATGCTGTCTCCAAGGACACTGCTCAGCTACAAGGACAAGAACAGACTCAAAATGAAAGGGTGGGAATTGACACTCTAAGCAAATGGTACCCAGAGAAAATCAGGTGTAGCCATAATGGTATCAGATGAAACAGACTTCAGGGTGAAAAAGGTAACAAGAGACAAAGATGGACATTTCATAAAGGTAAAGGGGACTATACAACAAGAAGACATAACAGTCATCAATATTTATGCCCCCAATCAGGGAGCACCGAAATATACCAAGCAACTACTAACAGAACTAAAGCTAGAAATTGACCAAAACACAATTATACTAGGGGACCTAAATACATCAATCACAGCTATGGATAGATCATCAAAATAGAAAATAAATAAGGAAATAGCAGCCCTAAATGACACATTAGATGAAATGGACATAATTGGCATATATAGAGCACTTCATCCTAAAACATCAGACTATGCTTTCTTTTCTCTAGTGCACATGGAACATTCTCTAAGATAGACCATGTATTGGGAAATAAATTCAGCCTCAGCAAATTAAAGAAGACTGAAATCATATCAAGTATATTCTCTGATCACAAGGCTTTGAAATTGGATATCAACTGCAAAAAGAAAGCAGGAAAAAACACAAATACATGGAGATTAAACAACATACTTTTAAAGAAAGACCAGGTCAAAGAAGAAATTAGAGGAGAGATCAAAATATACATAGAAACAAATGACAATGAAAATACATCCTACCAAAATTTTTGGGATGCATCGAAAGCAGTTTTAAGAGGGAAATTTATATTATTACAGGCCTTTCTCAAGAAACAAGAAAAATCCCAAATAAATAACCTCATATTTCAACTTAAAGAACTAGAAAAAGAAGAATAAGTGAAACCCAAGGTCAGCAGAAGAAAGGAAATAACAAAAATCAGAGAAGAACTAAATGAAATAGAGAACAAAAAGACAATAGAAAAAATTAATGTGACAAAGATCTTGTTCTTTGAAAACATTAACAAAATTGACAAACCCTTGGATAGACTCACTAAGATAAAAAGACAGAAGACACTAATGAACAAAATCAGAAATGAAAAAGGGGAGCTATCACGGACACGAAAGAAATACAAAGGATCATCCAATAATAGTATGAAGGACTATATGCCACCAAATTCAATAACCTAGAAGAAATGGACAAGTTCTTAGAAACATATAGCCTTTGAAGGCTGAACCATGAAGAACTGGAAAATCTAAACGACTGATCTCCAGTAATGAAATTGAATCAGTCATCTAAAACCTTCCCAAAAGCAAAAGTCCAGGACCAGATGGCTTCACTAGTGAATTCTACCAAACCTTCAAAGAGGATCGAATACCAATCCTGCTCAAACTCTTCCAAAAAATTGAAGAAGAGACAGTACTCCCAAACTCATTTTATGAGGCCAACATTACCCTGATACCAAAACCTGGTAAGGACAACACACAAAAAAGGAAACTCAGACAGATATCTCTGATGAATACAGATGCAAAAATCCTAAACAAAATTCTAGCAAATCGAGCACAACATTGCATTAAAAAGATCATTCATCCCGACCAAGTGGGGTTCATCCACGGGAACAAGGATGGTTCAACATCTACAAATCCATCAATGTGATACATCACATAAACAAATAAAGGACAAAAATCATATGATTATATCAATTGATGCATATAAAGCATTTGACAAGATAAAATATCCACTTATGTTTAAAACACTTAATAAAATAGGTATAGAAGGAAAATACCTGAATATAATAAAGCCCATATATGACAAGCCCTCAGCTAATCTCATAATTAATGGTGAAAAACTGAAGCCCTTTGCTCTACGTTCAGAAACACGACAGGGCTGTCCCCTATCATCTCTGCTTTTCAACATAGTGTTGGAAGTCCTTGCCAGAGCAATCAGGCAAGAGAAAGAAATAAAACGCATCCACATTGGGAATGAAGAAGTTAAATTATCACTCTTTTCAGATGACATGATGCTATATATAGAAAACCCTAAAGACTCCACCCAAAAGCTATTAGAAACAATGAACGAATAAAGTTTCTGGCTACAAAATCAACGTACAAAAGTCCATTGCATTCCTATATATTAACAATGAAATCTCAGAAAAAGAAATACAAAAACAATTCATTTTTCAATTGAAGCTAAAAGGAAAAAAAAAATACCTAGGAATAAACTTAGCCAAGGATGTGAAAGACCTATATGCTGAAAAGTATAAGACATTTTTGAAAAAAATTGAAGAAGACACAAAGAAATGGAAATACATTCTGAGCTCATTGATTGGAAGAATCAACATAGTTAAAATGGCCATATTACCCAAAGCAATATACAGATTTAATGCAATCATCAAAATCCAATGGCATTTTTTCAAAGATATAGAACAAAAAATCATCAGATTTGTTTGGAACCACAAAACACCCCGAATGGCCCAAGCAATCTTAAGAAAAAGAGCAATACTGGAGGTATCACACTCCCTGACTTTAGCTTGTACTACAGGACTACAATAATCAAAACAGCATGTATTGGGAGAAAAACAGACCAATGGAATAGAATTGAGAACCCAGAAATAAAAGCACATTAATATGGACATTTAATTTTTGACAAAGAAGCTAAAAACATACAATGGAGGAAAGACAGCCTCTTCAATAAATGGTGTTGGGAGAATTGGAAAGCCATGTGCAAAAGAATGAAACTGGACTGCTATCTGTCACCATGTACCAAAATTAATTCAAAATGGATCAAAGACTTAAGAATAATATCTGATACAATAAACTGCACAGAATAAAACATAGGTACTAAATTTATGGTCCTTGGGTTCAAAGAGCAGTGTATGTATTTGTCCCCAAAGGCAATGGAAGTAAAAGCTAAAATAAATGAATTGATCTGTATGAAACTTGAAAGCTTCTGCACAGCAAACGAAACCATCGACAAAATAAAGAGGCAACCAACTGAATGGGAGAAGATTTTTGCAAACAGTGCCTCCAATAAGGGGCTAATATCCAAAATATAAAAGGAACTCATGAAACTCAACAACAACAAAAAACAAACAATCCAATTGAAAAATGTGCTGAGGACCTGAAGAGACATTTCTCCAAAGAGGACATACAAATGGCAAATAGACATATGAAAAAAGGCTCAACATCACTAATCATCAGAGAAATGGAAATAAAAACCACAATGAGATATCACCTCACCCCAGTCAGAATGGCTATCATCAACAAGACAAATAGTAACAAGTGTTGGAGAGGCTGTGGAGAAAAAGGGACCCTCATACACTGTTGGTGGGAATGCAGACTGGTGCAGCTGTTATGGAAGGCAGTATGGAGGTTCCTCAAGAAATTACAAATAGAATTACCATATGACCCAGCTATCCCTCTCCTGGGTATCTACCCAAAAAATCTGAAAACATCTACACATAAAGACACGTGTGCTCCAATGTTCATTGCAGCTTTGTTTACGGTGGCCAAGACATGGAAACAACCAAAATGTCCTTCGATAGCTGAATGGATAAAGAATTTGTGGTATATATACACAATGGAATATTATTCGGCGGTAAGAAAAGATGATATAGAAACATTTGTGACAACATGAATGGATCTTGAGATTATAATGCTAAGTGAAACAAGTCAGACAGAAAAAGCAGAGAACCATATAATTTCTCTGATATGTGGTATATAAACCAAAAACAACAAAAGAACAAGACAAACAAATGAGAAACAAAAACTCATAGACACAGACAATAGTTTAGTGGTTACCAGAGGGTAAGGGGGGTGGGGGGTGGGAGATGAGGGTAAGGGGGATCAAATATATGGTGATGGAAGGAGAACTGACTCTGGGTGGTGAACACACAATGGGATTTATAGATGATGTAATACAGAATTGCACACCTGAAATCTATGTAATTTTACTAACAATTGTCACCCCAATAAATTAAAAAAAAAAGAAAAAAACTAAGTGAGATTTTTATCATAAAAAGAAGGAATAACATGTAGGTCACAGGTCATAAGAGTATGTGAGAAAACACATTTCGAAGTTAATTTCCCCAAGCTTTTTGTTTTACTTAAACCATGATTGGATTTTCTGTCGTTTGCTACAGAAATTATATTAACTGTATTACAGAAATGTATGCAAAGTGAGAAAGGGAGAAAAAAGGAATGGATGATTAGAAAATTGTTACAAAGAAAGTGTATTTTAGAAAATTGTTACAAAGAAAGTGTATTTAAATAGTATGCTAAAGGACACGTATGTTTCATCTGGAAGCAAAGAGAGAGAAGGAAATTTCCTGCATATGGAATAGCATGTACAAAAGCATGAAGGTATGAATGTATCCAGTATGTTCAGAGAATGGAAAGTCAATACCATACCAAATATATGTATGTATGTGTGTGTGTGTGTATATATATATATATATATATATATATATATATATATATATATATAATCTCAATAAGCTTAAATTAGGGACAGCATTTAATAACTCAACAGAGTCCTGAGAATTCAAATTTTTTTTCCCCAAAATATCCAATGGAGGGTGATGGACAAATGTTTCAGTATTCAAGTGTGTCCCCATTTAGGGCTTTATGGGCAAAAAGCACAGTTTTATTCTTCGTCTTTTAAAAGATAAACTTCATGTTAGCTAAATTCAAAGTATGGAATCTGAAATAAGGTGTTAATACCCTTAAACACAATTTTCAAAAAATGGAAATTCACTGTCTTTAAGATACAAACCAACTATCAGGATAATAATAAAGGTAAGCAGATTGGAATTTCTCTGCAAACTCAAAAGTTATCGATAATTTAAGTAAGTCTAAGATATGAAACTTTTGTTTTATTTTTCTGATTATACTGATAATAAAACTTCTTTTTAGAAATTCAGAAAATGAAAAACATTTATGAAGATAAAAATTAAAGGAGCACAGTACTAAGATGCTGAGGGAGCTACTGTTATACTTCTTTCATTATTTTTCATACAAATTTTTATTGGAACCACTATTTGTGTTTTACACAATTAGATTGAAGATTTCTTTCTATTTTTTATTTATCTATAAAATTTATTTCTGGTAACATTGGTTAGTAAAATTTATATAGGTTTCAAGTGCACATTTCTATAACGTATCATCTATATATTACATTGTGTGTTCATCACCCATAGTCAGTTCTCCTTCTATCACCATATATTTGAACCACTTTTTCCTCTCCTACTACCTCCCCCCCATTCCTCCTTTCCTTCTGGTGACCACTAAGCTGTTGTACGTGCCTATGAATTTTTGTTTCACTGTTTTGTTTTGTTTTTGTTATTCCTTTATTGCTTTCAGTTTTATATCCCACATATGAGTGAAGCCTTATGGTTCCTGATATTTTGTGCCTGACTTATTTCACTTAGCATGATAATCTCAAGATCTATCCGTGTTGTTCCAAATGGCGATATTTCATCTTTTCTTACGGCTGAGTAAAAAAGATGAATGACATCTTTTTTATCCAATCATCTATGGAAGGACAATTATCTTTTTGTTTCCATTTCTTGGCCACCATGAATATTGCTGCAATGAACATAGGAGTATCATTATTGACAAATGGTTTCATACTTTTTTGGCAAATAGCCAGAAGAGGGATTGCTGGGTCATATGGTAATTCAATTCTTAATTTTTTGAGGAAACTCCATACTGTGTTTCATAGTGGCTGTACCAATTTACATTCCCACCAACAGTGTATGAGTGTTCATTTTTCTCCACAACTTCTCCAACACTTGTTATTACTTGTCTTGGTGATACCCATTCTAACAGCTGTGAGGTAATATCTCATTGTAGTTTAGATTTGTATTTCCTTAATAGCTAGTAAAGTTGAGAATTCTTTCTTGTATCTGTGGGCTATTTATAGGTCTTCTTGGGAGAAGTGTCTGTTCAGGTCCTCTGCCCATTTTTTTTTTTAAGATTTTTTTTTTGTTGTTGTTTTTTAATTGGGGAAAGGGAACAGGACTTTATTGGGGAACAGTGTGTACTTCCAGGGATTTTTTTCCAAGTCAAGTTGTTGTCCTTTCAGTCTTAGTTGTGGAGGGCGCAGCTCAGCTCCAGGTCCAGTTGCTGTTTCTAGTTGCAGGAGACACAGCCCACCATCCCTTGCGGGAGTCGAACCGGCCACCTTGTGGTTGATAGGAGGCACTCCAACCAACTGAGCCATCTGGGAGGTACTGGCAGCTCAGCTCAAGGTGCCGTGTTCAATCTTAGTTGCAGGGGGCGCTGCCCACCATCCCTTGCGGTTTTTGAGGAATTGAACTGGCAACCTTTGTGGTTGAGAGCCCACTGGCCCATGTGGGAATCGAACCGGCAGCCTTTGGAGTTAGAAGCATGGAGCTCTAACCGCCTCAGCCACCGGGCCGGCCCATCTGCCCATTTTTTAATTGTTTTTTTGTTTGTTTGTTTGGTTGTTTTTTGTTTGTTCATTTGTTTTGTTGTTTCTGTTGTTGAGTTGTATGAGGTCTTTATATATTTTGGATATTGGCTCCTCACTGGAGGTGCTGTTTGTAAATATCTTCCCCCATTCAATTGGTTGCCTCTTTGTTTTGTTGATGGTTTCTTTATACAGAAACTTTTTAGTTTGATACAATCCCATTCATTTATTTTTGCTTTTACTTCCCTTACCTTTAGAGTCAAATTCATCACACTGTTGAATAATTTTTATTACAAATCTTTAAAAGTGTTATATAATAGTCTACTTGATGAATGTGGTATAATATTCAGTTATTGGTGAAAATTCAGAAAATTTCCAAATTTTCCCTGTTACATATCAATAATTAATGAGTCTTTAGGACTAAGAAAGTTGATGGCATCTCTATCTTCTCAAAATAGTCCCTCCCCTACTCAAAAATAAAGAGGAGCACTTGATCAAAAACAATTATTCTTTTAAAATATTTTATGCAAACTCTCAAAGCTTCCTTTCAAAAATATCACCAATTTATACTTGCATTAGCAGACTATGACAGTGTTTGTTTCATTATACCCCCAAAATGCTACTTAGTTTTTTTTATTATTATTTTTTGGAGAGTTTTTTTTTAATTAAAATGTATTGGAATGACAAATGGCTAGTAATTTTTTGTATGTTTCAAGTATATAATTCTGTAATACATCATCTATATGTCACGTTGTAAGTTCTCCTTCCATCACCATATATTTTACTCCTTTTATGGTCTTCTACTATCCCTCCTCTGTCTTTCCCTCTGGTAACCAAAAAACTATTGTCAAAGCACTTCTTATTATAGTATAAGAAGTGTTTTCAATTTTCCCAGTCACAACATAGTATCTTACTGCTCTTTTATTAGAATTTTTAGTTTACTAGTGAAGTCAAACAATTTTATTTTGTTAGTCTTTTTGTATTTTTAATTCTGTAAATAATTTAGAGCTTTTATTGGTCTTTATATGGTAAGACATTTTTTACTTTGAGGATTTTTCTCCAATGGTTATTTTTATTTTAATTTATTTAATGTGTATACAACCAGCAGAATTTTACATTTTACATTTTTATGTAATCAAACATTTCCTATAATTTTCCTTTGTTACATGGTTTGTTTTGTTTTGTTTTTATGTAGAAAATATTCTCTGGGCCTAGTATCTGTAATCTGATAAACATTTTACCTCCTTTTTCTGCCAGCTATTTTTTTTTCAGTTAATTTTTTTTACAGTTAGTTCCTCAAACACTTATAATTTGGTGTAAGGTAAAGATATGCTCTTCTTTTCTTTTCTTTTTATTAATTGAACAATTATTCCATAATCATTTGTTAAGGAGCCCTACATAAGTTCTTAAACATATTTAAAAGTTATTGCTTTTCAATAACATTTTTCATAGTACCAAAACAATTTGTTCACTGTAAGAAACTAATAAATTAAGGTATAAAGAAAATATCTCAGTCATAATTTCACTAATCCACATTTAATTTTCCTTTGGAATATATTGATGTATATGTGTGCATATGCATGTGTTTGTGTGCACTTGTACATGTGTGTGCATGTTGAGAGTGGAACTTTATTTTTATAAAATTCACATAAAGCCATCCATACTGTCTTGTACCATAATATCCTGTTTTTAAAAAGTGTATCAATTTTTCTCATATCCTGAAGTTCAATATCACAATTGTAAGCAGCTCCATAGCATTCCTTGATAAGGTTGCAACATAATTTATTTACCCATTCCTGTAATTTAGGTTGTTACGCTTAGAACAATAAGTATTGTTTAAAAACAATTTTAAGTAGCTGCATATCAGCTCAACAAAAAGTTATTTTCACCATATTTCATTTACTGATTTCCATAAGTTATTTATGTTGAGGTGGTCAAGTAAGGGGTCAAGGTTTTTGCTTGATTCACTATGAATGAAACTGAAACAAAAAAAAAATATTTCTCATAATAGGATATTGATGGCATTTTGATATACCTCTAGTATAATATGGTAGATGTATATATAAATACTGTGTTTCCCTGAAAATAAGACCTATCCGGACAATCAGATCTAATGCGTCTTTTGGAGCAGAAATTAATATAAGACCCAGTATTGTATTATATTATATTATATTATATTATATTATATTATATTATATTATATTATATTATGTTATGTGATGTTATATTATACTATATTACATTACATTATATTAAAGACACAGCCTTACATTAGAGTAAAATAAGACTGGGTCTTATATTAATTTTTGCTCCAAAAGATTCATTAGAGCTGATTGTCCAGCTACGTCTTATTTTCAGGGATACATGGTATACAAAGTCGGGTTCCCTTTTCTTTAAAAAATTAATTTTATTGGGGAATATTGAGGAACAGTGCATTTATCCAGGGCCCATCAGCTCCAAGTTGTTGTCCTTCAATCTAGTTGTGTTGGGCGCAGCTCAGCTTCAAGTCCAGTTGCCTTTTTCAATCTTTAGCAGCAGAGGGTACAGCTCACCATACCATGCAAGAATTGAACCTGCAACTTACTTGTTGAGAGCTGGTGCTCTAACCAGCTGAGCCAACCGGCCACCCCTCTGGAAGCTCAGCGGCAGCTCATTGTCTTCAATCTAGTTGTGGAGAGCGCAGCTCAATGACCCATGTGGGAATCCAGGAATCCAGGAATCCAACAAGCAACGCTGTTGTTCAGAGTTCACGCTCTAACCAACTGAGCCATCCGGCCGCCCCAAAGCAGGTTCCCTTTTAATACTCTATACAATTTTTATAGTTTTTCTTACTTTGTTATTTTTATAGAAAAATTTTAAAATAAATTATCATATTACAATATATAATTGAAATTGCCGTTGGAATTGCTTTAAATTTGTAATTTAATTTGTGAAGAAATGACATATTTATGATTCTGCCTCTTTCTATCCAGATATATGGTTTATCTCCTTTGATTTATTCAAGTTTTATTTCATGTCTCTCATCACATTTTCATTTTTTTCATGTAGATCAATCAAATTTCTTCTTACAGGATCACTCATAGATATTTTATACTTTTTTTTTTAGTTTAAATACTCTTTTTTCTGCAAATACTATGTTTTCCATGTGATTATTTTGAATATATCAGAATTCTAAGTTATTTTTTTCTATTGTGCTAGCTCTTTGATCTCTTTTATTAGTACTAATTAACATTCTAGGGATATAGTGATGTGACATAAATAATGATAATTTTGCCCTTTTTCCCCAATAATTATTATTTTTATTTTTGTTTAATATCTTGTACCACTGGGTAGGAAATTAATAACAATTTTAAATTATGGTTTTAAATCTGTTTCTAATTTCAACCAGAATGTTTCTAGTCTTTACTATTAAATACAGCATTCATGCTAAGAAAATATTTTTAGATTACCTAGACAATTTTTATACATGAGGAGAAAATGTTAATTTTATCACATGACTTTTCAACATGTATTGAGATGATTATATGATTGTCTCATTTGATTTATAGATGTAAGGATTTTTATTGATAGTAATAAAAGCTAATACCTATATATCACATAAATGAATTTGGACGCCTATCTTACACAAAAATCAACTCAAAATGTATTAAAGATTTAAACATAAGATCAGAAACTTTAAAACTCCTAGGAGAAAACATTGGAGAAAAGTTTCATGACCTTGGCCTTGGTAATAATTTCATGGACATGACACCAAAAGCACAGGCAAGAAAAGCAAAACTAAACAATTGAAACTACATTTAAAAAAAGGAAAAAAAAAAGAAACCTTCACAGAAAAAGGAAACAATCAACAGAGTGAAAATGCAACCTACAGAATGAGAGAAGATATTTGCAAACCATGTATCTGGTAAGGAGTAAATCTCCAAAATATGTAAAGAACTCCTACAACTCAATAGTAAAAAACAAAACAAAACAAAACAAAAAACCCAAATGATCCAATTAAAAAACTGTCAAAAGACCTGAATAGACATTTCTTCAAAGAAGACATAAAAAAGGCCAACAGGTATATGAAATAATACTCAACATCACTAATCATCAGGGAATCATGAATTAAAACCTGTTGGAGGAGATCATCAAAAAAGACACGACTGCCAGTTGACCCATAAAGTGGACTGGGACATTAGAGGCTCCTCCTGTACTTGGAAAGTGTATTCCACTTGCCTTCTCTGCTCCCAGATACTGCTCCAAGGATATAGTCTTGAGATAGAAATGGAGTGTTATGACTGAACTGGGTACATGAATGAACCTACTTAAGGTCTCTTGTGTATATGGCTGAACCTAGTTAATGCCTCTATATTAACTTTTAAGATTCTGGCAGGTAGGTGTGGAACACTACTCATCTTGCAGCCACCCATGACAAGCCTTGTAAGTAACTTCCTTTGCTCATTAAAACTACCACCTACAAATGTGGAGTGGTCTGTCTCTTTCTTCAGGTTTCTCCTTGCCTATGTGAGTATGGGGGATTGAGGTGGAGGGGGAAGTTTCAGATTACAACTAGGAATCTCACCAGGAGATTGTTAACATAACAAAACCACAATGTGCTATCACCTTACATCTGTTAAGATGCCTATTATTAAACAGACACACACACACAAGATAACAAGTGTTGGTGAAAATGTGGCAAAAATTGGAACCCTTGTACACTGTTGGTGGGAATGTAAAATGTGTGTATATTATTAAGCAAGATCAGGCAAAAGTTTTCTTATTTCCTTGTTTTGTTCCCTGTGACTTTAAGATTTTCTTATCCAGATTATCCTAACTTCATAAAAGAATTATCTTTCTATGTTTGTAAATAATTTGGAACCATTTAAATAAGAGTTATATGCTTAAGATTTTAAAATATTTGTAGAAAAAATGTTTGGGGCCAATAATCATTTGATGGAAGTCATATTTGGACTTCTTTTAAATTTCCTTAATGGCTGTTATTCTTTTCAAATTTTCCGTTTTATCTAGTCTCAATATTGGCAACTTATATTTCAAAAATATATGATATTTATATATAATTTAAAATTGATGTCCCCAAATTTCTTCATACTATTCATTTAAAATGATTTTCTCTTTTCCACATTCCAGAAGACTTCTAGGAAAGGTTTGTATTTTCTTGATTTATGCATTTGTATGATAGTTATAAACCCACAAGTAAATATGAGTTTGGACTGAGAAATATTCAAACTGAAGGCAGAAGCACTCTCTCAAATAATACATGACTAAGAAGAAATGTAGAGAATTTTGATTGCTGTAAAAATTTGATATTTTATAATTGAGAAAAGTAATATAATTTGGTAAATTGGCTTTACCTGAGAAACAAATTATACTATGAAATAAAGTCTCTCTTAGGGCTGAGAAGACTACTAGAAAGAAAGTATGCAAGTTTAAGTGAATATGACAGGAAACACTTTTCTAAATTGTGGATTTATAGATTTGGTTTTCTTGATATTGGTGATATCCTCTATGTAACAACTCACAAAAAAGGAAAATGGAGGTTTAATTTTAAAAACTGAATAATATTTTAATGAATTTTTCTATTGTGTGTTAATGTATATATCTGGCTTTAGAGATGTGATTGTGAAAATATGAATCTGAACAAATATATATGAACTTCATATTTGAATTCTTGTCTAGACTCTTACATTACAGGTTAATCTGGTGTTAGAAATTGACCTGTCTCCTTAACAATATGGTGGTAGACTAAAAATAAAATTACTCTAAAAATTTTCCTACTTTGGCCTGAAGGAATTATGCTGGGTTACAAAATGTATAAATCTGAAGAACACCAAGGTAATAGCCCAGAAAAAGTTAAGTTAAACTAAACAACATTCAAATTATAAAATATATTTGGACTGTAATTAATCATTTTGTCTCTGGTTATACATAATTGAATTGTTTATTTGAGTGGTGGTGTGAAGCGGCATGTTACCTTTACTTCTAACAATGCAAAAAGAATTATATTTAGTTCTTCATATTAATGAGTATAAGTTAATAAATATAATTATGTTTGGGTATTATAAGTTCGAGGACATACTTCTTTGTAGGCAATATATATACATATATATATATGTATATATATATATATATATATATATATACATATATATAATCGTGATATTTTTAATGGGATTTTGAATACAAGCTGGTTTTGAAAAGCTATAATATTTTATAATCTATGTTATTTTACACTAATGAATTTTGTATTTTTGACCTAGTCAATTGAATTCTTTACAGGTATAATTTCATTAAAAAAAGAAATTGATTAAATTTAAACTTTATGGAAGCAAAATTAGAAACAAAATGAATGACATTAATTTTAATTGAAAATAGTCTACTGTTCTAAAATTAATTTATTTGTTGATGTCATTTCTGTGGATAGGAACTGTCATTGGTAAATGTGGTCATTATTATGTTATTTCATGCTATTCTTATTGGTGGTGATAGCTTTTCTTAAGTAAATCACTGGTAATGAAATTCTTGGACTAGCTTTCATGTGCATTCTCCAAAATATAATGCAACTAAACTAGTGTATGACATATCTAATCCATATGTATGATTACATTTATACCTAGAAAGCAATTACAGTCATTTGAAAAGTTAGAGCAATTACAAGTTAAATATGTGTTTATTATAGTCAGATCTGAAAAAGAAAATCTAGGACAGAGCAATGGCACTAAATTTGTCCAAAGAAAAATGCTATCTCCTCTCTAATGTCTACCATGTTATCCTCCTTCCTAGCCATTATTCACATCTTTATTAAATTGCCGTTATGTATTTACCTGTATTTGTCTTCCATACTAGTTTGATGAGCTTTTAGAGGAGAAAGATCTTGTTCTTATTATATGGGTACCACTATGTCATCATCTAGAACAATGCATTTGCTCCAGAACACAGAAAAATGACAAATAATAAGTGTTTTTGTTTTAATGGAGTGACTTATATTGCATCAAAAAGTGATCTGAGGATAAAACAAAAGGTGAAATAATAAGAAGATATTCTAAGAAAAGTAAAATGGGCAAAGATAATTTCAAATTCCATTGAAGAATGTAATAACTTGGGTTCTTTAAAACTCAGGTCCCTTGAAATCAATCTCAAGTCCTTTGAAATTTTTGTCCTTTCTTTCAACTTATATCAAATGATGACTGATATATTGAAGAACAAATATACTTGTGATATATTTTATCATGTGTAGGTCTCACACTCTCAGTAACTGCTGTGGGGGTTAACTTGGAACCCCAGAATTAGTATGAAGATTATTTTTAACTGAAGACATTTGAGAATTAACAGATGCAGAAAGAAGCCTTCTCAGGACTTTCCTTATCTGACTAAAAGCAGAAACTTATGGGAAATGAGGCTGCCATAAATTCCCTCTTCAGGACAGGTCTAATCCTAGGAGAGAGACCCAAAATAAACCTACCAAAATATTCCCTGAGGGGACGTGTGTTTAATGGCCAGGAAGAAGCCAGAAAAACCGCTTGCACAAGTATAAACAAACTTTATCACAAACTTTTTTATCTTCCAGTTGTTCTTCTAAAATTTAATGTTTTTTTTTTAAAGCCTTATTTGTTCTTCCCAAAGAAGCTTATATTGCCCCTCTCTTTTCTCTACTAAATTAGGTATATAAGCCTCTAACTTTAACCATTTAGCAAGCTAGCTACTTCTTTTGTAAGCTACCTTATGCATACAAATAAATTTTTTTTCCTGCTAATCTATCTTTTGTTGGTTTAATTAGCAGCCCCCTCCCTCCCATACTCACTAAACCTAAGAAGGTGGAGTAGAAAATCACTGGTTTGTAGGACATTTGTGTAGTCAAATATTCACATGATGATAGTGTGGGTGGAAAAGGGGCCACATGTTAAACCTGACAAGCTCAGGAGACTGAAAATAACCACATAAGATGGTGTGAACATAACAATTCCTAAGGTGGACCATGGTGGGAAGTCACATCTTTATTCTGTAGCTTCCTTGACAAAGGTCAAACTTTACCTTACATGAGCCTGTCCATTGCCTATTTTTGTATCTAAGATAACATGCCCTTGGAATGTCAGAGTAATCCCTTTTTTCCAGACCCCCCCAGTGCGCACAACCCACCACACCAGAGCAGGAAACTGCCCGATCCCTCATTGTTATCTTCTTTCCCGAATACCATATCTATGTGCTGTAAAATGCTATTAACTATCCTGTATCCACCAATGTAAAAGAAGTATGTGTCTCTCCATTTTACCTTGTATCCAATCCTAGAGATTTCCCTGCTATGCTTTCTCCCACCCCCTTAATCTACAACCAATGGATTTCACATAACTCTCCTCTTTTGATTCTAAGGTATAAAATAAGTTGCAAAACTGCCATTTTCCAGAAACTTTTCTCAATCCAATGAGACTTTGCTTCCCAGTAATTGTCATCAGTTTGGCTCAAATAAGCTCTTATAAGTTTTCTTTTACGCTGGATATTGTTTCATCAATCATAGTGAGAAACACACAAAGGAAATCAAAATGGCTATTGAGATATTTCAAAATCCAAATGACGTAACTTTCTCATTTCCTGGAATACTTAAGTAAATAACCCTATGTGGGAGATCCTGATTTTGGTCATTGAATTTTGTATTGGTAATAGTTTTGAGGGCATGGTTAACTGCAGTGTGGATATGATTGTGAGTGTAATCATATCCCAACTGGCACCTAAGAGGCTGCCTTTTATGAGCTTCTCAACCTAGTGTCAACTGACTTGAATTTTGTAAAGTCCAGGACATGTTTATATAATAAGTCAGATCATGTTATTGAGGACACTATTCTCTAGATTAAGAGAAATGGGCACTTTGAGAGGAATATGAATAACTTACAGCCAATTATACTTTCTTTACTAAATATTTCACTAGTTGTTTCATTGCACTGTAGAATGATCTTATACATGGAAGTTTACTACTAAATTTAACTACTGCAAAAAAGCAAAATTCAACCAAGTCAGCTTGGACATCTAATTGGTTTTATTAAGTGATTCATGAATCTGACAGCCTCCCATCTAGCAACTAGAAGGGCATTCTGAGGGGTTGTACAAAATGGAAGATTTTATAGGAAAAAGGGTGAGGCAGCTATTAACAAAAGCAAACAGGACTATTTTGAGACCAGGACATCGTTTTTTAGGGAGGAAGGGACCCGCAAGAGTTTTTGTCATACAGCTTGCCTCTTCTTTCTATGGGGTATGAAGAGAGCCCAAGGGACAGATTACTTTACTGATGCTTGACCAGAAAATTCCATACTGGTTGATTAACAGTATGTTTTTGGGAGAGGTTGAAACTCTAATTACACCAGGTATTAAATCTAGGTTTGGTATCGTGGGCTAAGAGTCACACCATTTTTGGCCTTTTTTTTTTTTTTTTTTAACACTACTAAATAGAAAGATACTCATTAAGTAGACTAATCTTTCTTGGATTGCTTGGTGGTTTTGTTAAAAGTATTATAACTGCTATTGTCATTTCTAAACTGAAGATAATATTACATATTGGGACATTGTTAAGTTTAATTACTGTCCACAGGATTATTGAAGATAAAGAAACGTTAATTCATGAGATAACCTTGTAGTTTTCAGGTTACTACTTATTCTATTAAGTTTGGTATAGTGTCTCAAATTATTATTGTAGTCAGAAAGAATAGGGCAGTGGGAGAGAGGAGGAAGGAAAAGAAAGATGTGAAAGGTATTGTGTCTGTTCGCTCGTTGGCCATGAAAGGAATTCACAAGTCTGATGGAAATACAGATTTATTAAAGTAAGAGGAGGATCGTCGGGGCAGACTCTGCTGGAAACTACTGAAAACTACTGTGTTGAGTTTGTTTGGTCTCAAGTTTTATGTTTTCCTGTAGTTGGGGGTGGGGGAAGATGCAATAAACCTGGTTATAGCAACTTTTGCATGTGTTATGTAGAGTTAAGGAGAGTGTATCCCATACAGATGCAAACCCTCTCCCAAGTCAGAGGGCCTGCACTGGGCTGAAGTAAATAAAAACTTTGAAACCGATATGCATAGTAAATGTACAGCAAGCAGAGCCAAAGAAAGCTTTCAAAAAGTCCCAGGCTAAATTACACTTATTAACTTGAATTATACCAGAGATCCAAATCTCAAAAGTAGAATATTTAGTGCCACCATTACAATCCCCTGTCTTATCATTTTCTGGTTAACAATGAAAATATTTGGAAATTTGGATGAGGGTATGTCTTCTGTAACTCCTTCAGGGCTGGGCAGGGGCATAGAGCTGTCCCTACCTAGGAGATTGCTGGTCAAAGATGGTGAAATGACCTGGTCCCGGAAAATCTGGATAGCTCTGCCTAGAGACTGGATTGAGGTGGGGGTTACAGACTGGAAGTTGGAGCTCTGTTTTCTGGGGCTGAAGGCTGTTTCAGTATCATCTGCAGAGATGGACTGGAAGCCTTGCATGAGTGCCATCTGCAATTTAATGGACTCAATTCTGAAAGAGGCAAATTTAACCAGGTTAAAGAGGCATGACCCAGATAGAGGTTACCTAAGAATAATAAGGAGGGGAACTAGTAAAGCTGAGAGAAGGGACTAGGATCTCTAAGAAAAGGGGATCCCAAGTGGGGTTCAAGTAAAGAGGAAAACAAGAACTCTTAAGAGAGAGGTAATAAAGAGCCGCTCCAGGAGTCTGGGATTGGTTATTAGTACTTATCAGTCCTGGGAGTTTGACTTGCTTGTTTGAAGAGGAGCTTTAAGATCTTCAATTGGTTCACAGGAACAAAAGTGACAGTCTTCCTTCTATGGGAGTCCTGTGGACACTTAAAAGAAACAGGTTTGATTTGAAGGAAGGGGACCCAGCTGCTGATTCTCTGAAGCCGCAACAACTGGACTCAGGGAACACCCATTCCCCTCCAGGCTTCTAACAATACTTGGTCAAGACATTAGTGGGCTGCAATATATAGAAGGGTAGGCCTGGGGGAGGTGCCGGTCCCTATATTTCCTGTGTGCCTGCTGAACCTCTCAAACTGACATAGGAAATAACAGAATCAAGTCAGAATCTACAAGCATAAAGCGATGGGTAGTAATTAGAGCCAGGGCCTAGAGGTTTCCTGACAAAAGTTTTTCAAAGTCCTTTTAAAGTCGGATTTGCTTGTTTTATATTTCCTCTAAGGTATAGGCCAATGGTAAGGAACACGTTGAGAATGAGCCCAAATCCAGGAGCCCTATTTATCTTTACAACCAAGCAAGTCTCAGAGGAGTGGTCAAGAAAGAATAAATGGCTAATTAACAGGTTTACTTGCCACATCAGGTGTCACCTGCAGTTTTGCCCCTGTGATGAGAACAGCTTGGGAACCACTGGGATCTTCAGGCATGTTAGTCAATCACAGCCATTTGTGGGGAAAGAGTTGGTCCCCACTCCCTTCAGAGCAGGGGACAATCCCTCCTCCAGTGCCCTTTTATTTTCACAGGGGGAAAGGCTGCTTTGGAGGACTAGGACATTCCTTACTCCAGTGGTCTGGGCTTGCATGTCCTGGTGTGTCTCTTCTTGGGTTTCTGGGGTGCCCTGAAGTGGCATCAGCCTGTATATTAACTGCAGCAAAAAGTCTGGCCTGTCTCTGGCCTCGTCCAGTCTCACTGTTCCTTTCTTTCTTCATCTTCCCTGTCTTGGATGTTAAAAATGTTGTAACAAATTCCCTGACCTTCTCTAGGATCTGTGCCTTTTCATTAAGATGTAGCAATGGGTCAGAATTACTATAATATAAGGGTACATGAATTCTAGTAGTCCTAGAATACAGAAGTTTACATAATTATTATCAAAACTTAGTTCTTATTATTGTGAAGATTTAGTTTTCTTCAGTAACCAAAGGACCTGATTAGGACAACATAAAACATAGAAATTTAGAAGTTATTATGATGATACATATAATCTTTGATTTTTAGGTAGAACACTTTTATAATATCAGCGATAGACCAATAGTCTAAGAATTTTTTCCTGCTTAGCAGAGAGAGAAAACACTCAACTCTACTAGCTTACTTTTGATGTTAAAATTTACTTAATTAATCGTATTTAGCTTAACTGTACATAAAACTCTCTCAAGACTTTTCACAAACCTTCTACGACTTTGCCAGTCCCTCTTAGTTTGTCTCTTCTCACTGTTTCAGAAATAACCATCTTTAGCAGAAAACTACTTTGTTTCACTTCCTTCAAAAATGTATTTCCATACCTTATACCTTCCTTGAAAACACACAACATTTCCATTCAGAGTAGAATCCATAACCTTCATAACCTTAATTTGTACTGACAACCAAAAGCGAGCTGTTAGCACTTCCACTGGCAAATCCAAGAATATATTTTGCAACCTTCAAAAACATAGCCTTTTGTAATAAAATGTAACATATTTTTATTAACAGATCTTAATTTATCTTTTAACATTCCTGTGACAAGAAGCCAGAAATAGATGAACTTAGACCTATCTAATCATTAGTATTTCGGTATTTTGTTGTTTTGAAATACCTAGATATTCAATATTTTTTATCATTTAACATAACTTAGCAAAACTAAAATCTTAAGTTAACAACAGATGCTGAGAAATCACACCTAAGCATGCACTATATATGATTATTACTGAAAATTTTTACTTAAAACCTTATTTTAGTTACTTCTTATTAGTTCTTAACTCTATGAGATCCCAAAGTCAATTATACAAGCTATTTTCTTGACAAATTCTGCAACAGAGATAACATGATTTTAAAAGTAGGCTTATTCAGAATGCTAGTACTCTGGTGGATTCCTGTGCAAAGGCCATCTCCCTTATAGTGTTTCCAGGTGGGAATTCCCGCCTGTTCTCAGAATTTTTTTTAGCTTTCCCTTTCCAGAATCCTGAGATATAAACTGTTTTCTGTTCTTTACAATGAATCGTTTCCACAAAGTGATGGCCAATACCACCAACCACCTGAGTTCAAGGAGCTGATTTTCCTGACCAAATTTTCTCGGGATTCAGAAATGGAAAAGCAAAAAAAAGTTCCCAAGAACAGGTGGGAGTTCCCTCCTGGAAACCCTAGCGATACATAGGAAAAATATCTAAGAGATACATTGTGAGTAGTACGTTTATTTCCCATTGTGGGTATTAATGGGTTCCAGGAGCCGATTTTCCCAATTCCCTGACCAACTTTTCTCAGGATTCGGGAATGGGAACATGAAAAAAATTCCTGAGAACAGGCGGGAATTCCCACCTGGAAACCCTACTCCCTTACACAGAATCCCACTGCTGATGGTTCCTGCAGGACACAGAATGGGACCAGCAGAGTATGGGAGAGGGGTAGCAGGAGACAGGGAAAGGGATGGAGCAGAAGAATTGGAGTGAGATAATGGAGGGAGTGCTGAAGCCTGGGAAGGAGGAAAGTCCAAAGGCTGTCTTGGTCATAGGGGAAGGTGGGATAAGAGAGGGTCATAAGGAGGCTTGGGGAGGTAGACTGAGGAAATTTAGCCAAGCATATGTGACATTGTTTCTGGAGGTCCAGGTCTTTATTTAGGGTCTTAAAGTTTGGATATTGGGGGCCTTGGACCATTTTTGTAGTGGCTGGCAGAAAAGGTTTAGTTGCATGATGTTCAAGTTAACAGTTCTGTTGGCCGGCCAGACCTACTGATCATTTTAACTTATATTGTGGCCAGGCAACGTTACAGAAAAATGATTATTAGAGAAGAGAGGTAGAATTTTGTCCAATTCATTTTTTTGTTTGTTTTTAAAAGCCTGTCTTTTTATTTTTAAACCTGATGTGCTTTCCCACACTTTCCAAGAAGGCTTTTTTTTTTTTTTTTTTAAGATTTTTTATTGGTGTAGGGGAACAGGACTTTTATTGTGGAACAGTGTGTATTTCCAGGACTTTTGTGTGTTTTTCCCAGGACTCATCAGCTCCATTCAAGTCAAGCTGTTGTTCTTTCAATCTTAGTTGTGGAAGGCGCAGCTCAGCTCCAGGTCCAGTTGTCATTGTTAGTTGCAGGGGGCGCAGCCCACCATCCCTTTCAGGAGTCGAACTGGCAACCTTGTGATTGGGAGCCCGTGCTCCAACCAACTGAGCCATCTGGCCACCCGGGAGCTCAGCGGCAGATCATTGACTTCATTCTAGTTGCGGAGGGCACAGCTCGCTGGCCCATGTGGGAATTGAACCAGCAGCCCCGTTGCCTAGACGTCGCACTCTAAACAACTGAGCCACCCGCCCACCCCCGAATTTTGTCTAATTATTAAGAAGACAGCCAAGAGAAGAGTCTTGGGGAATAGATGGCTACCTCCCTTGACTGCAGGGCCAATAGTTCATGATAGCTGGGCGGGAGATCAAGGAGCGTCCTCCTAAATCTCTGAAGGGTTCCTCCCACTCTGGATTATGGAATTAACCAGTGCTTTAGCGTGTACCTGAGAGGGAGCAGACAAGAGAAACTGATTGAACGTTAGGTATGAGAACATCCCCTGTGCTAAGGTTGTGGGTCATGGACCCAGCCTGTGGAATTCCCCATGCCCCCCAGATGTCCCCAGACATATCCACTTACTGACTAGCACTTTGGCAAGTCGCAGGAGGTGCTTCTCCAGAAGATCGAGCAAAAGGCTAAAGTAGAGGAGATAGGGAGCGAGAGATAGTAAAAGGGGAGTCTCACACCATTCGGCCTTGGGAGTCACCTTTGGAGAGTAGGTTGGGCTTTCAGTCCCAGTGGAGAGTAGACCCAGGCAGGAACCTTCAGTTTCCACCTAACGAGTGGAGGATCCGCAAGAGACTCATGGAAGGGAGAGGAAGAAGAGAGAGTAAAGGGGAGTGAGCCAGGAGAGAGGTGGTCCCCATAGGGGCCACTAAATGTTGTGGCTGCTCACTTGTGGGCCATGAAAGAATTCACAGATGAAAATATAGAAGATTTATTAAAGTAAGAGGAGGATCATCTGGGCAGAGTCTGCTGGAAACTACTGCAAACTACTGTGTCCAGTCTTTGTTTGGTCTCAAGTTTTATGTTTTCCTGTAGTTGGGAGTAGGAGAAGGTGAGGTAAATGTAGTTATAACCTTTGCATATGTTATGAAGATTTAAGTTGGATCCAGGAGAGTGAATCCCATCCAGATGCAAAACCTCTACCAAGTCACAGGGCTTGCACTGGGCTGAAGTAAATAGAAACATTGAAACTGGTATGCTTAGTAAATGTACAGCAAGCAGAGCCAAAGAAAGCTTTCAAAAAGTCCCAAGCTAAATTACATTTATTAACTTGAATTATAACAGAGACACAAATCTCAAAAATATTATATAAGATTTAGTGCCACCATTACAATCCCCTGTCCCATCAGAGGGCAACAAAGAGATGAGATAATTCCTAAGAGAAGGTGCAACTACAGCTAATTGTAATGGATTATAACACTATTAGCATTTCAGGCAGGGAAAAATCTCCACCCCCTGTCTTGCCATGACAGTTCCTACAAGGAAATCCCTCCTCCCAATGGGAAGGAGTGGTCAGCAAAGACATGCATCATGCCGTGGGAATGCTCTGGAAATGACCTGGGAACATCTGTGACTCCACCCCTGAATATTTCATGCCCTCATTCAAATGTAATCCTAAATTTTCTTTTTCCACTTATGCAGTCACTATCCTCCTGGCCCTGTCCATTCCAGCATTTTGGGAATACATTTTCTTTTAATAAATTATTGGACTGCTTGCCTTTGTTCACGTGGAATAGTTTGTACACCCTGAAATGCCTTCCTGTGATGATGCAAGGACCCAATCTGTGATAACAAAATGACACCAGAGACAAGCTAGAAAATTAACTGAGCTCATTATGAGATTTAATTCATTTGTGTAAGTAAACAGAGAACTTCCAACAAAATCTCATCCAAGCAGCTTGCCAGAAGGATGTAATTTGATAGGCAACTCTAAGTCACCAGAAGACAAGTTAAGAAAAGTATAGCTTCAATACAAATGTTTTTAGGTGTGGGGAGCCATAATTTCTTGTTATTCTGTAGCCTTGCAGACTGGCTCAGTTTATGGTTAACTTGTTTTAGCTCTTAAGGCATTGTCTCTGCCTACACCTGGAGGGTGCTTGCAAGCTGCTGAGGAATGAGGTGGGAGTGGCCGGTTCCCGGACACAGATCACTGATGATTATCAGGGTAATTGGTGGGCTTTGTCATTGAGAAAATGACTTTGGGGAAGTTTCAGTGATTTTGTAGTTTCTATGTAGAAGTTAAAAATTTACTCTCAATGAGGTAATGCACACTCGTGATTGTTAAGCTGCACGTACACAGGTGGTATAAATTGGTAAAGGAAAGTAAACTCTGGGCTTCAGGATCACTGAAGACCGGCCGCATCATCAATTGTGTGAGTGTCTCTTTTTCATTCCCACTCCCCTTGTCAGGAACTGTTCGACTCTTAACGGCTGGTCCGCTACATTTAGGGGTATGTTATCCTGGGGCTAGGAAACCATTCTACCATCCTGACTCTTTCCACTTATTCAACAGGAATTTCATGACTTGCTTATATTTATTTGAATTGCATTTAGGTTCGCTAATGGTTTTACTAATCTAAAGTTGTTGTTTTAAAGTAGTCTCTTTTCCCACTTATCTCTATCAGACATTGTATTGAGAACAATTATGTTGAAGAAAATGTATTTAAAAGTATTCAGAATTTTAAAATCAAATAACTTTACCTGAAGCCTAACTACCATTTTCATGTAATCATTTAATCAGCCTGGGAACAATTATATATTTAATTCTATGCAACATTTGTGGGTAGTTTAATACTTTAATTAGCTATTTACACATGGAAAAAATTATAGACAGAATTAAGGATATTCAGATTAATTAAAAGCATTAGGAGTTATTAAGTGTGAAAGAACAGATTTTTAATTGTCTTTCAAGTTTTGTTTTCCAAAATCTGTACTGAAAATAAGGGTAGTAACAGTTTTATCTGAATCAGTTTTGCTGGAAATACCACAAGTCAAGCATTTTTTTAATAAAGTGAGTGGACTATATTTTGTATTCACTTAAAGTTTTGTTTCACTCCTCACTTATTTAAAATGTTTTAGTGAGATGAACCCTTATTGCTATTAATAAATAGTTTACAAGCAATGTCAGAGTCCCAAACATTAAGCTTAAAACCCTCTCAAGAAAAAATACCTCCAGGAAGAATGGGACTGAATAAATTGAACATAGTGTCCTTTTTGTAGTGAAGCTGGAGAATCTATGCAGCAGTGCAAAGAAGATAGGCTACTGGAGCACTAAGCTTTGGGAAGTAACTGTCAAATGTTAATAGAGAATCCAGAGTAATAGAAAGCCAATGTAAGTTTTAGACAAAGGGAGGAAAAGTTCATTCTCCTCTGAGCTCTTGAGGCTGACGGAAAAGGATAGCTGGAGGGCTATTGAAGTGAGAGATTCTTTAAGGTTACGGTTTCCTCACAGGTTCATAAACTGCAGGCATATGTGATGAGGAAGCCGTGAATTGAATTTAAAGTGCCAATTTTTTTTCTTTCCATCATTAAACTATAATTTGGAGTATGCTGCCTTTACAAAAATAAACACTGAGGCAAAAGAAAAATCATCTTCATTTGTTGCAGAAATCCAAAAGGATTTGGGAGATGGACATGATCCTATAAAAGGGAATAAATACACTGTCCCATCTGTTGTTCTTTGACAAAGCTAAATATGAAAGTTGCTGACTTATATAATCAACTCTTTCATCACTGCAATATTTAACAAATTTCATTAATATTCTTCAAATGCATGATATTTAACTGTTGCCTAATATTCCACATGAGGAATATACCAAAATTGCCTTAATCATTTTACTATTGTTGGACATTTGGATTATTTCACATATCACATTGATGAATAGTTTTGTTCACCAATCTTACCCCACATCTCTGATAATTTCCTTAAGGTAGATTTCTAAATCTTCAGTTACTAGAAAAAGGAGGGAAATATTTTAAAATTCTTTTGTAAAATTATTTTTTTTCATTAAAGTTGACATTCAATAATATTTTATAATAGTTTCAGGTGTACAGCATAGTGGTTAGACATTTATATAATTTATGCAGTGATCCACTGATTAGTATAGTACACATCTGGCAATATGTATAGTTGTTACAATATTATTGACTATAATCTCTATTCTGTAGTTTACATTCCTATGACTATTTTGTAACTACCAATTTGTATTTCTAAATCCCTTCACCTTTTTCACCCAGCTCCCCAATCCCAATCCCTTCTGGCAACCATCAGTTCATTCTCTGTATCTATGAGTCTGTTTCTGTTTTATTTATTTTATTTTGGCCTTTGCATTCCACATGTAAGTGAGAACATAAGGTATTTGTCTTTCTCCATCTGACTTTTTTCACTTGGCATAATACTCTCTATGTCTATCCATGTTGTCACAAATGGTAAGATTTCATTCTTTTTTATGGCTGAGTAAAATTCCATTGTATATATGTACCGCCACTTCTTTATGCAGTCTTCTATTGATGGGCACTTATGTTGCTTCCATAGCATGGCTATTTTAAATAAAGCTCCTGGGCTGGCCCGATGGCTCAGGCAGTTGGAGCGCTGTGCTCCTAATGCCAAGGATGCCGATTCGATTCTGTGGGGACAGAGTCCCCTAGAGCAGTTTCCAGGCTCTCGGCCTCACGTGGAAAGGTGCTAGCTCGAGTAGCAGATGGCCATCAGCTGTAACCAGTTAGCCATTAGCCACTAATATAACTGCCATGGCTGTGCTACCAGGTATGGATTGCAGTTAGCAGGTGGTTGTGTTGGTTGGTTGGTGGGTTGGTTGGCAGAGAAGCGGACGGTGGATTGCAGATCGTGTGGCTCCTGCTTCCTGTGTCTCCAACCCAGCTAACAGCAAGCATATAGTGGTGTGACTCCCCTATCTATGGCTCTGTTGGTGTTCCTTTTTGGCCTCACTATATCCTGCATTCTTATGTGGGGAGTGGGACCAGAGACCCTGCATGACAGATTCCCACATGGGCCAATAAGCTGTGCCCTCTAAGCTGCACCATCTACAGCTAAGATTGTGAAAAATGGCTCTCCCTGGATCTGGGCTACTGTGAGCAGCCAGAGGTCGGCATGAGCTGCCTTGCTTGGGCTGCCACGAGCTGCCCTGGGCTGCCATGAGCTATCAGGGGCAGCTATGTACACAGCTGGTGAGAGATTCCATGAGCTGCTGTGAGCGGCAGACCAACGACTGCCTCAGCTGGGGGGAGCACAAGGCTCATAATACCAGCATGGCTCAGGAAACTGTGTCCTACACAACTAGACTGAGAAACAGCAGCTTGAACTGGAGTGGGGGGCAGGCAGAAAAAGGGGGAAAATAAACAATGCTGCAATGAAAATAAGGGAGCATATACCTTTTCAAATTAATGTATTGGATGTCTTCAGATAAATACCCAGAAGTGGAATTCATGGGTCATAAGGTAGTTATATTTTCAATTTTTTTTTAATTTATTGGGGTGACAATTGTTAGTGAAATTACATAGATTTCAGGTGTACAATTCTGTATTACATCATCTACAATTTTTTGAGATACCAAATTTACTCAATATTGATGTAACCATGTGGGGACAGAGCCCCAAAAAGCAGTTTCCAGGCTCTGGGCCTCACATAGAAAGGTGCTGGCTCAGGTAGTAAATGGCCGTCGACTGTGATCAAATGGCCATCAGCTGTGGCTCGTTGGCTGTCAGCTATAACCAGTGAGCCATTGGCCGCTAATATAACTGCTGTGACTACGCTAGCAAAAAATGGGGGCTAGCAAGAAGATGGTGGCTGAGCCTGCAAGCGGTGCAGTGAGGATTGCAAACATTGTGACTCCTGCTTTCTGTGTCTCCAGCTGCCAGTGAGAGTATAGTGGTATGACTCCCCTACCTATGGCTCCATGGGTGTTCCTTTTTGGCCTCACCATGTCTTGTGTTCTTATGTGGGGAGCAGGAGCAGAGACCCTGCAGGCCGCCCCACACGACAAATGGCGCAGCGAGCAGGGTCCCCTGCACGACAAACCATATGAAATTTTATATGCAACATGTGTACTTTAATATTACAGAATTTGGCCTTTGCAAACTAGCTTACATATCAACAAAGTTACTCTTTGCTTATTTGTCCTAACCTATGAAGTTTTGCACCAACAGACCTCCTCCCATAGCGTTTTACTATGGTACCCATGATTTCTCCCCTTAAGACAAGGTGAAAAAACCTAAAGTTCCCACCCAGAAAAGCACATGAATGCAAAATTATCCAATTTTAAAGTTTCAGCAAATGTAACACCAGAAATAGATTATGGCCAACTCTTTAAGTCTCTGTGGGGACAGAGTCCCAGAGAGCAGTTTCCAGGTGCTCGACCTCACGTGGAAAGGTGCTGGCTTGGGTAGTAGATGGCCATCAGCTGTTACTAATTGGCCATCAGCTGTAACCAGTTAGTCATTGGCCACTGATATAACTGCCGTGGCTAAGCTAGCAAGTGCAGATTGCGGCTAGCAAGTGGGTTGATTGGCAGAGAAGCAGAAGACAGATTGCAGATTGTGTGGCTTCTGCTTCCTGTGTCTCCAGCCCAGCAGCCGTGAGAAATAGTGGTATGAACCCCCTATCCGTGGCTCTGTTGGTGTTCCTTTAAGGCCTCACCATATCCTGCATTCTTGTGTGGGGAGCAGGAGCTGAGACCCTGCATGACAGTCTCTTACCTAAGTAGTGATATGGGAGAGCCCTCTCATTATAGAAATTTAAGCCCCCTGTCATGCAGGGTCTCTGGTCCCGCTCCCCACATAAGAACACAAGACATGGTGAGGCCAAAATGGAACACCACGGAGCCATAGATAGGGGAGTCATACCACTATAGCCTCACTGGCAGCTGGGTTGGAGACACAGGAAGCAGGAGCCGCATGATCCCCAACCCACTTTCCGTTTGTCTGCAATCCGCAATCCACACTCCACCCTTGCCAGCCACCATTAGCTGGCTAGCTCCCATTTTCTGCTAGTGTAGCCACGGTAATTATATTAGTGGCCAATGTCTCACTGGTTACAGCTGATGGCCAACTAGCCATAGCTGATGGCCATCCAATCATAGTTGATGGCCATTTACTACCTGAGTGAGCACCTTTCCATGTGATGGTGAGAGCCTGGAACTGCACTCCTGGCTCTGTCCTCACACCCCCTCACTATAGAAATGTTAAATCTCCTTTTCCTTAGTTTCTTAGCTCCCTAGCCCCTGGTCTTGATCACTTTTCAAATCAGTTTCTTAATCCTAAACTAAAGATTGCTCCTAGCCTAAATCACAAAATGTCTTTCACCCCTGCTTCAAATAACTACTTAAAAGCCTGTGACTTAAGCTTGTTAACTATAATCATTGTAGCCCAACATTCCCTCAGGCCATTCCAGACCTAACTCTTGATAAATAAGTGCCATCTGAGATAAAGCTAAATGGATTTTACCACTTCTCCAGGTCATTCCAGATTTAACCCCTAGATGAACAAACGCCACCTGAAATTAAGATAAATGGGTTTTGAGTCCAGGGGCCAGCACTTTTAATTTATTAACTAACGCTTGTCCCTCCTCATCTAGGGGCTGTCAGGATATGAATTATGTCCCAGCGAGGCTTCTAGTGCACCCCAACCAAGGCAGATATGAAAACCCCTCTTTCTTATTTACAATCAGGCAGGGTGAGAGTTCCATGAATCCCTAGGGACAGCTCTACCCCACTTCCCAGCAGGAAGCAGATGCAGAAAAAGGGACCTCCTGTCCCTCAATTCCCCACAGAGATTTATGGGGATCACATCTCTCAGGGAAAATAAGGCAGGCAGTTACAGATAGAAATTGGTGTCTCTGTATTCCTGCACGTCCAACGCAATCTATGGGGAGCACCACCTGGAGACCTCCCAAATTCCTCCTTTATCTGACCCTAACCATTAATCACTGTGAGGACACTAAAAGACAGTAAATTACACTGGTCACTCACACCTGTGCAGTAGAGGCTACAACAATCTCTATCTCACCCTGGCCTCATTATACCATCATTATAATATCATACATATGCCCAGAAGTTCATTAATATCATTACAACAGACTGAATTCTCGGAAGGGACGTGCAGAATCTAAGAGGATGAGGTAATAGCCCCTTATCAATCACATGTGTCAACCAAGTTGTCCAGTGCCCAGAGAGGAACAGCCCATGCTGGAGGGGGAAAAAAAAAAAGATAAAACCCCCAGCCTATCTTGAGCCTTGGCCTTTGAGCCTTTGAGCCACAGCATCTTGAGCCACTTCTTTTGCTTTGGCCTGCTCCTATAGCTTTGCATTGTACTTTTTCTTCTGATAATGAGGCTTTGAGCTGCGGCCTTTAGAGCTGTTTCTTTTGCTCAGGCCTGCTCCTAACCCTTTGGAGTGCACTTTCTCTTCTAATAATGGCCTTCGAGCTGCTTTTCTTTGTGTTCGGGCCCACTCCTAACTCTTTGGAGTGCACTTCTACTTCTAATAAACTTCTCTTTCACCACTTTACCTCTGTGTCTTGTTCAATTCTTTGCTCTAGACACCAAAAACCTGTACACTGCGCTGAGGAGGGGCCAACTCCCAGCAACGTAGTGGCTAGGATTCCCAGTTTTCCTTTCTGAGGCCTGAGTTCAACCCCTGGTGTGGGAACCTAGCCCATACGCCACTGGATCCAACCCCCAGTGTGGAAACCAAGCACAGGCATTGCACTGAGGAGGGCCCCCCTCTCCAGTAATAGTAGTACTATAGGAAGTTACATTACTGACCAAAAGAACACAGGTTTCTCATGAAACTTTGTTTTAAGGGTTCTCAAAATGTTGTGACTGATTTATGGTCAAGTTTTTTCCATTAAAAAATACTGATTTAAAAAACTAATACCTTAAAAACTGTCACTTCTATAGGGAGTCAAATATATGGTGATGGAAAAAGAACTGACTCTGGGTGGTGAACACATAATGTAATATATAGATGATGTATTACAGAATTATACACCTAAAATGTATGTAATTTTACTATCCATTGTCATCCCAATCAATTTTAATTTTAAAAAAATGCCCCCCACCACAAGTCCACAAAACATTCTCCTTTCCTTTTGACGGGTTTATGATGCATTGTAATCATTAACCAGTCTTTTACTATTAAACTTAAATGACCAATTGAGACAAAGAGTTCTGAGACTATTTTTCCACCACTGATTAAGACTGCGGTGGCAGGTATTGGGGATAATATTCATTTAGCTTTCTGAGCTTTTTGGGCAGACTTGGTGACTTTGCCAGCTCTAGCTGCCTTCTTGCCCACTGCTTTGATGACACCCACAGCGACTGTCAGTCTCATATCACTAACAGCAAAATGGCCCAGAGGAGGGTAGTCCTAGAAGTGCTCAATATACAAACATTGGGCCATCTTCCAGGTTTTTCCCTGAATGATGATCAATCTTTTCATACAGCTCAGCAAATTTGCAAGCAATATGAGCTGTTTGACAATCAAGCACATGTGCGTATCCAGCACTGATTTGTCCTGGATGGTTCAGGATAATCACCTGAGCCATGAAATCAGCTGACTCCACTGGTGGGTCACTTTTGCCATCACCAGCCAAATTGCTACATTGAATATCTTTGACAGACACATTGTTGCCATTGAAGCCCACCTTGTCCCCAGGAGGAGCTTCCCTCAAAACTTCATGGTGCATTTCAACAGATTTTACTTCAGTTGTACTGTTGACTGGAGCAAAGGTGACCACCATGCCAGGTTTGAGAACACCAGTCTCCACTCAACCCACAGGGACAGTACCAGTACCACCAATTTTGTAGAGGGACATATGCAAAGGCATGTCAGTTGCACAAGTTGGTGGCAGAATTAAATCCAGAGCTTCAACAGTGTGATTCCACTGGCATTGCCATCTTTAGAGGTGACTTTCAATTCCTCGAACCAATGCATATTAGCACTTGGCTCCAGCATGTTGTCACCATTCCAACCAGAAATTGGCACAAATGCTACTGTGTCAGGGTTGTAGCCAATTTTCTTAATGTAGGTGCTGACTTCCTTAATGATTTCCTCACAGCTCTTCTGGCTGTAAGGCGACTCAGTGGATTCCATTTTGTTAACACCAACAATTAGTTGTTTTACACCTAGTGTGTAAGCCAGAAGGTCATGCTCCTGGGTCTACCCATTCTTGGAGATACCTCCTTCAAATTCACCAACACCAGCAGCAACAATTTAGACAGCACAGTCAGCCTGAGATGTGCCTGTAATCATGTTTTTAATGAAGTTTCTGTGCCCTGGAGCATCAATGATGGCTACATAATACTTGCTGGTCTTGAATTTCCACAGGTAGATATCAATGGTGATACCACGCTCACATTCAGCTTTCAATTTACCCAAGCCCCAGGCATACTTAAAGGAGTCCTTTCCCATCTGAACAACCTCCCTCTGAAATTTTTCAGTCGTTCTTTTTTCGATCCCACCACATTTGTAGATCAGATGCCATTAGTGGTAGACTTGCTGGAATCAACGTGTCTAATGACAATTATGTTGATGTGTGTCTATTCCTTTTCAATTTTGGGTTAGATTTCATGAAGATTTTCACTATACCTGTGTTCTGGTGGCAAACCTGTTGTGCAAAAAACAGTATATATATATTTTTTTCATTTCTTGAGGAAACTCCAAACTCTTTTCAATAGTGGCTGCACCAATTTGCAAACCCACCAACAGTGTACAATAGTTCCCTTTTCTCCACATCCTTACCAACACTTGTTTGTTGATTTATTGATGATAGCCCTCTTGACAGGTGTGAGGTGATATCTCATTGTGGTTTTAATTTGCATTTCTCTGATACTTAGTGATGATTATGACATTTTCATATGTATATTAACCATTTGTATGTCCTCTTTAAATAAATGTATATTCAGGTCCACTGCCCTTTTTTTTTTTTAATTGAATTGTATGTGTTTTTTGGTGTTGAGTTGTATGAGTTTTTTTCTTTTTATAAATTTTGAATATTAACCACTTATCAGATGTATCATTGACGAATATCTTTTTCCATTCACTAGGCTGTCTTTTCCTTTTGATGGTGGTTTCCTTTGTTGTGCAAAAAAAATTAGTTTGATTTAGACCCATTTGTTTATTTTTTTTCTTTTGTTTCTCTTGTCTGAGGAGAGAGATCAGAAAAAAATATTACTAAGAGCAATGTCAGATAGTTTACTGCCTATGTTTTCTTCTAGGAGTTTTATGGTTTCAGTCTTACATTTAAGTCTTTAATCCATTTTGAGTTTATTCTGGTGTATAGTGTAAGAAGGTGGTCCAGTTTCTTTCTTTTTTTATTTTTTGCATGTGTTTGTCCAGTTTTCCCAACATTATTTATTAAATAGAATGTCTTTACCTCACTGTATATTCTTGCCCCTTTTGTCATAGATTAAATTACAATATAGGTGTGGTTTTATTTCTGGTCTCTATATTCTGTTCCATTGATCTATGTGTCTGTTTTTATGCCAGTACTATTGCTGTTTTGATTACTATACCTTGTAATATAGTTTGATATCAGGTAGCATGATACCTCCAATTTGTTTCTTCTTTCTCGAGATTTCTGTCGCATTTCGAGTCTTTTGTGGTTCCATATAAGTTTTAAGATTATTTGCTTTAGTTCTGTGAAAAATGTCATTGGTATTTTGATAGGGATTGTGTTGAATCTATAAATTGCTTTGTGTAATATGCATATTTTAATGATGTTAATTCTTTCTATCCATGACCATGGTATATGCTTCAATTTATTTGTATTTTCTTCAGTATTTTTCTTCAATGTCTTATAATTTTTGAGTACAGGTTTTTTACTGCCTTAGTTAAATTTATTCCTAGGTATTTTATTTATGTTTTTGATGGAATTGTAAAACAGACTGTTGTCTTAATTTCTTTTTGTGATACCTTGTGATTGGTGTAAAAACGCAACCGAATTCTGAACATTAATTTTATACCCTACTATTTTATTGAATTAATTTTATCAGTTCTAATAGTCTTTTGGTGGGTTCTTTAGGGTTCTTTCTATATAGTATCATATCATCTGCAAGTAATGACAGTTTTTCTTCTTCCTTTCCAATTCTGATGCCTTTTATTTCTTTTTATTCTGATTGTTTTCACTAGGATTTCCAGTACTATGTTAAATGAAAGTGGTGAAAGTGGACAACTTTGTCTTGTTCCTAATCTTAAGGCAAACACTTTAAAATTTTCTCCATTGAGTATGCTATTAGCTCTGGGTTTGTCATATATGGGGTTTATTATGTTGAGGTATGTTTTCTCTATTCCCACATTGCTGAGGATTTTTATCATAAATTGATGCTGGAAATTGTTAAACATTTTTTTTTGTGTGTGTGAATCTCTTGATATGATCATATATTTGTCTTTCATTTTGTTTAAGGGGTATATAGCATTAATTGATTTGTGGATATTGGACCAACATTGCTTCCCAGTAATAAATCCCACTTGATCGGGGTGTATGATCTTTTTAATGTATAGCTGAACTCTGTTTGCTAATATTTTTTGAGGATGTGTGCATCTATGTTCATCAGGGATATAGGTGCACACACACACACACACACGTATATAAATGTCTTTGTCTAATTTTGGAATCAGGGTAATGGTGGCCTTGTAAAATGAGTTTGGGAGGCTTCTCTACTCTTGAATTTATTGGAAATGTTTGAGAAGATTAGGTGTTAATTCTTCTTTGAATGTTTCATAAAATTCACCTGTGAAGCCATCTGGTTCAGGACTTTTTCATTGGGAGTTTTTTGATTATCGATTTGATTTTGTTAGAGTAATTGGTCTCTTTATATGTTAGGTTTCTTCTTTTTTTTTTTTTTTGTTAGGTTTCTTCTTGATTCAGTCTTGGAAGATTGTATGTTTCTAGGAATTTATCCATTTATTCAAAATTGTCCGATTTATTGACATATAATTGTTCATAATATTTTCTGTATTTGAACTTTATAAAACATATTATGTTTAATAAAGTAGAGAAAAATGTATATAAATACATAAAAACAATACAGAATACTTTCAGCAGAAAAAAACAATAAAGAGTTCTTTCAGTGAACTCATATATATATATATATATATATATATATATATATATATATATAAAATATTGTAATCTTTTAAAACTAAAATTGATTCAATTCCTGATTTATGCATAGTTAAATAAGTCTGGAATTTGTGGCATTAAATTTTTAACAACTTGTATTAAATTATAGTGAATGTACAATATTATATTAGTTTCAGGTGTACACCAGAGTTATTCAACATCTATATACCTAAAGAAGTGATTACCACGAGAAGTCAACAATCATCTGACACCATTCCACGCTATCAAAATATTACTGACTATTTTCCCAATCCTATAACTTACATCCTCATGACTTATTTGTTTTATACCTGGAAACTTGAACATTTTTCCTCTTTTTAAAAATTTTCAATTATAATTTACATTCCATATTATATTAATTTCAAGAGTACAGCATTGTGGTTAAAAATGTATATACTTTAAGAAGTGATCCCCCTAAGTAGTATATACAAGGTCAAACAATTTTGTGAACTTGTTGCAACAATGTTGCTAACCCCTTTTTTTTTTTATATATCAGAGGGATTATTCATTATGAATTTGTGCCAACTGGACATACAGTTAACCAAGTTTACTATTTGGAAGTGCTAAAAGGTTGTGTGAAAATGATGACATGAATTTTTCGCCAACAATTCATGGCTCTTGCATTACAACAATGCACCAGCTTACACGGCACTGTCTGTGAGGGAGTTTTTAACCGGTAAACAAATAACTGTGTTGGAACACCCTTCCTACTCACCTGACCTGGCCCACAATGACTTCTTTATTTACCCAAAGATAAAGGAAATATTTAAAGAAAGACACTTTGAAGACATTCAGGACATCAAGGGTAACATGACAACAGCTCTGATGGTCATTTCAGAAAAAGAGTTCCAAAATTGCTTTGAAGGTGGACTAGGTGCTGGCATCAGTGCATAGCTTCCCAAAGGGAGTACGTCAAAGGTGACCATAGTGATATTCAGCAATGAGGTGTGTAGCACTTTTTCTAGGATGAATTCATGAACTTAATTGTCTGACCTCGTAGTTATTACCGTCTTATTGACTGTATTCCCTATGCTTTACTTGACATTCCAATTACTATTTTGTAATTACCAATTTGTACTTCATAATCCTTTCACTTTTTTCACACTGCCCCAAACTCCCCTCCCATTTACCACCCTGATAAATCTAGTACTCCTCTGACATCAAACATGGTTATTGCAGTATTATTGACTGTATTTTCTATGCTATAATATACATCCCCATGACTAATGTGTAACAATAAATTGTACTTATTAAATCCCCCCCTTGTTTTTTTTCACCGAATCCCCACCATCTCCCATCTGGCAACCATCAAAATGTCTGTATCTACAAGTTTCTTTCTGTTTAGTTTGCTTGTTTTGTTCTTTAGATTTCACATATAAGCAAAATCACATTGCATCTCTATCTCTCTCTCTCTGTCTCTGTCTCTGTCTCTCTCTCTGACATAATCCACTTAGCACAATATACTTCAGGTCCATGGATGGTACCACAGATGGCAAGAACCCATTCTCTTCTATTTACCATTCCATATACCATTATACATACCCTATTTCCCTGAAAATAAGACCTAGCCTTACTATCAGCTCTAATGCATCTTTTGGAGCAAAAATTAATATAAGACCCAGTATTTTATTATATTATATTACTATATTATATTATATTATATTATATTATATTATATTATACAGACCTGGTCTTATATTATAGTAAAATCAGACCAGGTGTTATATTAGCTTTTGCTCCAAAAGATGCATTACAGCTGATGGTCTGGCTAGGTCTTGTTTTCAGGGAAACACAGTATGTACCACCCATTCTTCCATTCCTCCATTGACAGACACCCAGGCTGCCTTTACATCTTAGCCAATGTAAACACTACTGTAATGAATATATCTGTGCACAAGTCCCCTCAAAGTAACACATTTGGTTTCTTCAGATAAATACCTAGAAGTGGGATTACTAGGTTCATATTTGTCTCTTGTTATAGCCTCCATTTTAAAGTCTATTTTTCTAGTGTAAGTATTGCTACCAAGCTTTTTGTTGTATCCATTTTGATAAAATATTTTTTTCCATCCCTTTACATTCAGTCTGTGTTTATCTTCCAATCTAAAGTGAGTCTCTTGTAGAGAGCATATGTATGGGTCTTGATTCTTACCCATTCAACCACATCTAATGGCTTCTGATTAGAGCATTCAATCCATTTACATTTAAAATTATTACTGATAGTTACAGAGTTATTATTATTTTATTATTCATTTTTAGGTTCCCCTCCGCTCTTTTTCTTCTTAAAGATGACCTTTTAACATAACTTGTAATACTGGTTTGGTGGTGATGAACTCCTTTAGCTTTTTCTTGTCTGGGAAGGTCTTTATCTTACATTCAATTTTAAGTGATAGCCCTACTGGGTAGAATAGTCTTGGTTGTCTTTGCTTCTGATCCCTTTGAATATTTTGTGCAAATCCCTTCTTTCCTGCATAGTTTCTGTTGAGAAATCAGCTGACAGTTTTATGGGAGCTCCTTTTTAGGTAATTAACTGCCTTTCCCTTGCTGCTTTTAAGATTCTCACTGTCTTTACCCATTGGCATTTTAATTATGATGTGCCGTAGTGTTGATATTTTTGAGTTCATCTTGTTTGCAGCTTTCTGCACTTCCTGGACTTGTGTGTCTATTTCCTTTGCCAGGATAGAAAAGTTTTCAGTTATTATTTTTTCAAATAAGATCTCAATTCCTTGCTTTCTCTTTTCTCCTTCTGGTACCCCTAAGACCAAATGTTGTTATGCTTGATGTTGTCCCAGGGTTTCTTAAACTATCCTCAATTTTTTTTAAAATTCTTTTTTCTTCTTACTGTTTTGTTTGAGTGTTTTCTGCTATCTTGTCTTCCAATTCAGTAATTCAGTCCTCTGCTTCATCTAATCTGCTCTTGATTCTTTCTCATTCATTCTTCATTTTAATTATTCTATTTCTCATTTCTGCCTGTTTTTTTATGGTTTCTATGTCATTTTTTATGCTTGCTTTTTCTTTTTTGAGGTTTTCATGAGTTCTGTGAACATGCTTATAACCATAATTTTGAACTCTTTCTCTGGTAGGTTGCTTGTTACCATTTCTTTTCATTCTTTTTCTGGAATTTTCTCTTGTTCCTTTATTTGGACATATTTATTTGTTTCCTCATTTTGGCTGCCTCTCTGTGTTTGTTGTCATGAATTAGGTAGATCTTTTACATCTCCCAGTCTTGGCCAGGTTACCTTATGTAGTAGGTGCCTTTTTTGGCCCAGTGGCACACTCTCCATGGTCACCTGCTCCAGGAGTGTTCCTTGTGTGGGTTGTGTGTACCCTCCCATTATAGTTAATCCTTGATTGTTATTTACATGTAATTGAGTGGGATTGACCTTCAGGCTGACTGGCTGTGGGATTTGGCCACACCTACATCTTATGGGCTGTTCTGCTAGTGCCTTACTCCATGGAGTGGGATTTGCCCCAGAGGGCTCTGGTGCCTGCCAAAGCCATCCTTTGTTATGCTGCTTGTTGGGCTAAATTGGTGGTGTCCTGCTATAGTCTGAAGATGATCTCTGGGTATGTTGCTTCTGGAGCCTTTTGGGAAGGGTTCTGGTGCAGGCCTAGGTCAGCTACTACCTGTGACCAGCTGAAGACTACCTGGTAGTGGCTACAAAGTCATCTACAGTTGGTCAGTGCCTGTGCTGGACCTGGAGACGTGTGAAGAAGGACACACTTTGAATCAATGATGACTGTCACCAGTACTGGGCCTGGCATAACTCTGCAAAAAGCCCATGGCACCATGAGGCCTGCTTCCACTTGCTGTCTCCCATAAGTCTGAGTATCTGATAGAGGCTCGTGTGGTATGTGAGGTGGTGTTTCAGGGAATCACTAGGGTGAGACAAGTTGTGCTCACTTGGTTAATATCGATTCTGATTTACTGCCAGTACTGAGCCTACTCAGCAAAAGTCTGAGAGCACACTGAGCCCTGCCAAAGAGCACCTAGGCCCCATGGGTCCCTGAGAGTTGTCCAATAAACAGTGCAGTATGGGCATGGCTGGCTACTCACTGAGAAAGTGATTTCAGCATTGCAGGAGTTGTGTGGGGCAGGGTCCTAGGGAGCTACCAGGGTGGAATGAGTGGAGTTCACCAGGACAATGCAGATTCAGATTTGGCCGTGTGTGTGTGCATGGGGTGGGCTCAACAAAGGAAAAATGGTGCCTGTCTTCTGGCTGCACAGGTGGTGGGTTTCATGCAGGGAAAATGAGGACTATCACTCAAGTCCTCATACCGAAGCCACACAACTCAGTCTCTTCCTGTATGTCTCTGACACCTCCCAAGTCACTATACCCCTGCTGGAACCCAGGGTGAGTGCCTGCGAATGAGTCAGTCTGTACATGGGCTCTTCAAGAGGATGTGTGAGTTTTCCACAGCCTTCCATCTCACATGGACTGTCAGAATCCACAGTTTTTCATAGCCAGATGTTGTGGGCGTTCCTCTTTCTGGCATCAGCACTCTGGGGTAAGGAACCTGATCTTTGCTCCTCTTTTGCTCCTCTGGGGGGAGGACATCCATGGCCAAGATATCCTTCTTGATTCTCAGCTGTCACACACAGGTGGGGCCGACCTGTTCCACATCTCCACCCCTCCTCTTACCGTGTTTCCCCCAGAAATAAGACCTAGCTGGACAATCAGCTCTAATGTGGCTTTTGGAGCAAAAATTAATATAAGACCTCATCTTATTTTACTATAATATAAGACCGGGTCTTATATAATACAGTGGTACCCTGGTTTTTTAACGTCTCCATTGACGAACATTTTGGTTTATGAACGCCGTAAATTTTATGGATCTATGGTATCATTAGATAGTAAAATTCATGCTAAATTTGCAGTTTTAGGGGTTGATTTTAAAGGTTTGGAATGGATTAATCCATTTTGCATTACTTTCTATGGGGAACCATGCCTCAGTTTTCAAATATTTCAGAACTTGAACGGTCTTCTAGAATGGATTACATTTGAAAATCAAGGTACCACTGTATAGCATAACGTAGCATAACATAACATAACATAACATAACATAACATAACATAACATAACATAGCATAACATAACACCAGGCATAATATAATATAATATAGTGTAATGTAACATAATATAATATAATACTAGGTCTTATATTAATTTTTGCTCCAAAAGACACATTAGATCTGATTGTCCAGCTAAGTCTTATTTTCGGGGAAATACAGTCGTATCTATGAGGCTTCTTTATATTCTGAGTTATAGGACTTTTGTTTAGCTAGACTTCAGATGGTTCTCCAGGTTGATTTTTCAATAATATACTTGTAATTTTGATGTGGTCATAGGAGATGCCTTTTTGGATCCCCCTCCTGAATCTTTACAATTCTTAAATTGTTGGTTAATTTGCATTTGCACCAATATTGCATGAGAAGGCTCATCACTTTAAACAAGTATTGTATATTACATTTTTTAAATCATTGTTAATATTATGGTCAACATATTATTTCTATTTGTATCGATTCGTTCTTTTTTCAGGGAGGTCGCCAAAAGGATGTGAAAGAGAACAGAATAAAATGTAATACATTATGTTTATTTTGTTTTACCTCTGCTTATTCATCATTGATTTACCATGTATTTACTGAACTTCCATGTCACCATTTTCTATTTTGAATTAGCATATGCACATCATACTAAGCTAGAGTCTTTAAGAAACTCATAGTCTATTTGTAGAAATATGTTAACAGATAATTATAACACATTGAGTTAACTGCCAAGAATATTTAGAAAGTTCTTTGAGAACACAAAAGAAGAAAGCAATAACTGGAGCCAGAGCATGGAGAGATTAGGCTTCCTAGAAAAAAAACATTTGAACTTAAACTTGTTTCCAAGATTGCTTGATATACAAGTGCAGGCATGGAAGGATGTTTCAGAATGATGAAGAGAATGTGCAAATTTTTGAATGATGAAGGAAATAGTGTGTTCAGAGAACTGTAAAGAGGCCTGTATGATTACAATATGGAGTTCATTTTGGTGAGTGAGAGAGAATGAATTTAGAAAATTGAATTGTGATCAGATAGTAAAGGATGAGTCTTTTAAACTCTGACCCATAACATAACATTTTAATGAGGGCAAGCATTTTAATTGTATGTTTCCATAGCATCATGAATATTTCTTCTCATAACACTTATTACATTTTAATTACTGGTTAGTTTCATTGTCTTTATGCTATACTATCCATGAGGGCAGGGAGTGTATCTGTCAGACTTACTGTCATATCTCCAGTTCTTAGCACAGTGCATATTTAATGAATGAATGGATGAATGAATGAACGAATGAATAGACTTTATAATGCAGGCATCAAGGACTTATTGAAGCAAGGATTTGTTGAAGTAAACAAATAACTACATATAAAATTAATTATAAATAAATTTATGTAAATAATATTATGGTGCATTGAAGTTAGGCAGCCAAAAAGCTATGTCTAAGTTCTAACCTCCAGCACCTGTGAATGTGACTGTATTTGAAAACAGAATCTTTGCAGATATACTTAAGGATCTCAAGATGAGATCATACTAGATTTAGGTTGGGCCATTAAATACAAGAACAGGTGTGCTTATAAGAGAAAAGAGAGGGAAATTTTAGACACAGGCACATAGAAAAGGACGTATGAAGATGGAGGCAGAAATGGGAATTTTGATGCCATTAACCAAGGAATACCTGGAGACACCAGAGGGTGGAAAGGGCAAGGCGATATACTTCCCTAAAGCTTTAATAAGAAGCATAGCCCTGCCAACACATTGATTTTGGACTTCTGGTCTCTAGAATTGTAAGAGAATAAATTTCTCTTGTTTTGAGCCACCCAATTAATGGTTATTTGTTACAGCATACCTAGGAAACTAATACAGATATATAATATTATTTAAATTCAATTATATATGTTTAATCACTAGGAGAAAAAATAAGGAGTAGAATTAAAAAAAAGGAAAGACTGAAGATAGTTTAAGAATTAAGGAGGGCATTTATTGTTAATGGACCAGGTTGTAAATGATGGGAGACTGAAACAAGTCTGCAGCAAGGGGAATACATCTTGTATATTCAAAAGATAGAACTTATAAATATTTTGGATTTGCGGGCACGGGGGGATAAGTAACTGAGAGAAGATAAAAATGAAACCCAGGTTTTTCACACATACAATTTGTTGACTGGTCATTTTGTTAATAGAAAGAAAAAATGCAAATGGAATCATGGATTTGGTAAATCTGTACTTTAGACTGAGGTATTCTTTGTCATGTGTGGCCAGGGAGATATCTTCTCCCTTAGATTAGTAATCAGATAGTTAATTATATAGAGATTTCATAATATTGGAACTAAGAAGTCTCCCATTCTTTGCCTAGGGACTCTTTGTGCATGTTGCGGGACACTCTTAACACTCAGCCAGGAAGTTAACAATTATAACTTAGCCCTCACTTCCTGCTTGTACAGACTCAGTGTCTGCCTGAGGGGAGGGGTGTTTAGCACTTTCTCAGGACAGTCATGACGTGGTCAGCTCTACATGTGACCATGACCTTCTAGGTATCCAGGAATATATCTGAACTTTTCAAAGCCTCATACAGACAATTTATTCCCCAGCTTTTCCTTTTAAGATTTTTGGTTAGGCTGTGTCCCAACTGTTACCCACTGCTTCAGTCAACCATGAATTTTATCAACTGCCTGCAATTATTTTTGACAAACACCCCTTGGGAAAAGGCTTTTTACTCCTGGTGACCTCCAAGTCAGGTCTGATAAGACAGCCTTGAAATTAGGGTCTTCCAGGGAAATACCAGAAAGTCAAACGATGTAAATTCTTTGGAAATGAAGCTCTGAAGGAACTCCAACAACATTCTGCTCCTTGCAAAGCTGGAAATTTTGTGTGCTCTTGGTTCTCAAAGCTACTGAGAATCTGGAGGTGGGTATTAGAATAGGGCAAGTGAAAATGCCACAAAACTTGCTGTTTTTACTGAGATTCATCAGTTTTCCTTGAATAAACTCTGAATCACTATAAAAATTTGGTCGATTTACAGATTTCAGAAAATGTTGTTTCTGATTATTTTTGCTAGTTTTTTCATTTTTTTTTTATATTATTGGTCTCACTTTTTTTTTTTACTTTTTAATAATCTTTTTTTTTTAAATTTATTGGGGTGACAATTGTTATTAAAATTACATAGATTTCAGGTGTGCAATTCTATATCACATCATCTATAAATTACATTGTGTGTTCACCACCCAGAGTCAGTTCTCCTTCCATCACCGTATATTTGATCCCCCTTACCCTCATCTCCCACCCCCAACCCCTTTACCCTCTGGTAACCGCTAAATTACGTTCCCCAGATTAATTTTCAAAACCTGTGGCCATCCTGTGGTCACCGACTGCCCTTCAATCCCTTCACCCGCCCCCCCCCCCGCCCATCTAGCAAACCTCAGTTTTTCCTCTTTGTCTCTAACACTGTTTCTGGTTAGTTCATTCACTTATTCTTTCCTTTAGATTCCGCAAATAAGTGAGATCATATTTCACTTAACATAATGTTCTCTAGGTCCATCCATGTTGTTGCAAATGGTAAGATTTCTTTCTTCTTTATGGCTGCGTAATACTCCATTGTATAAATGTACCACAGTTTCTTAATCCAGTCATATACCGATGGGCATTTTGGTTGTTTCCATGTCTTGGCTATTGTGTATAGTGCTGCAATAAACATAGGAGTGCATAAAGATTTTTGAATTGGAGTTTTGGATTTCTCCGGATAGATACCTAGGAGTGGAATTACTGGATCATAGGGGAGGTCCATTTTCAGATTTTTGAGATACCTCCATACTGTTTTCCATAGTGGCTGCACCAATCTGCAATCCCACCAACAGTGCACAAGCGTTACCTTTTCTCCACATCCGCGCCAGCACTTGTTGTTTGTTGATTTATTGATGATAGCCATTTTGACTGGGGTGAGGTGGTATCTCATTGTGGTTTTTATTTGCATTTCTCTGATGGTTAGTGAGGTTGAGCATTTCTTCATATGTCTGTTTGCCATCTGTATGTCCTTTTTAGAAAAATGTCTCTTTAAGTCCTCTGCCCATTTTTTAATTGGGTCGTTTGTTTTTTTGGAGTTGAGTTGAGTGAGTTTTTCATAGATTTGTGATATTAATCCCTTATCAGATATATCATTGGCAAATATCTTTTCCCATTCAGTAGGATCCCTTTTTGTTTTATTGATGGTTTCCTTTGCTGTGATAAAACTTTTTAGTTTGATATAATCCCACATGTTTATTTTTTCTCTTAGTTCCCTCAAGCGAGGGTATATCAGTAAAAATCTTACTCCGGGTAATGTCTGAGAAGTCTCTTCCTATGTTTTCTTCTAGGTATTTTATGGTTTCAGATTTTACATTTAAGTCTTTAAGCCATTTTGAATTTATTTTTCTATATGGTGTAAGGAGGTGGTCCAGCTTCATTTTTTTTCATGTGTCTGTCCAGGTTTCCCAGCACCATTTATTGAATAGACTGTCTTTACTCCATCATACATTTTTGCTTCCATTGTCGTAGATTAAATGGCCATATAGGCGTGGATTTATTTCTGGACTCTCTATTCTGTTCCATTGATCTATGTGTCTGTTTTTATGCCAGTACCATGCTGTTTTGATTACTGTAGCCTTGTAGTATAATTTGAAGTCAGGTATTGTTATACCTCCCACTTTGTTCTTATTTCTCAAGATTGCCTTTGCTATTTGGGGTCTTTTATGGTCCCATATAAATTTTAGGATTATATGTTCTATTTCTGTGAAAAACGACGTTGGTAGTTTGATAGGAATTGCATTGAATATGTATATTGCCTTAGGCAGTATGGACATTTTAACTATATTAATTCTTCCTATCCATGAACATGATATGTGTTTCCATCTATTTATATCTTCCTTCATTCTTTTCTTCAGTGTCTTATAATTTTCTGAGTACAGATCTTTTACTTTTTGGTTAAATTTATTCCCAGGTATTTTATAGTCTTTGGAACGATTGTAAATGGGATTGTTTTTTTTTAATTTCTCCTTCTGATGTTTTATTATTGGTATATACAAATGCAACTGATTTCTGAATATTAATTTTGTATCCTGCTACTTTACTAAATTCATCTATCAGCTCTAATAATTTCTTAGTGGAGTCTTTAGGGTTCTCTATATATAGTATCATATCATCTGCATACAATGATAATTTTACTTCCTCCTTACCAATTTGAATGCCTTTTATTTCTTTTTCTTGTTTGATTGCTGTGGCCAGAACTTCCAGCACTATGTTGAATAGAAGCGGAGATAGTGGGCAACCTTGCCTTGTTCTTGATCTTAGGGGGAATGGTTTTAGCTTTTCCCCATTGAGTATGATGATAGCTGTGGGTTTGTCATATATGGCCTTTATTATGTTGAGATATGATCCCTCTATTCCCACTTTCTTAAGGGTTTTTATCATAAATCGCTGTTGGATTTTATCAAATTCTTTTTCTGCATCTATTGATATGATCATGTGATTTTTATTTTTCATTTTGTTAATGTGGTGTATCACATTAATTGATTTACGGATGTTGAACCACCCTTGCATATCAGGGATGAATCCCACTTGATCATGGTGTATGATCTTTTTAATGTATTGCTGAATTCTGTTCGCTAATATTTTGTTGAGGATTTTTGCATCTATGTTCATTAGAGATATCGGCCTGTAGTTTTCTTTTTTTGTGGTATCTTTGTCTGATTTTGGGATCAGGGTGATAGTGGCTTCTTAAAAAGTGTTTGGGAGTCTTCCTTCCTTCTGGATTTTTTGGAAGAGCTTGAGGAGAATAGGTGATAATTCTTTTTTGAACGTTTTGTAAAATTCACCTGTAAAGCCATCTGGTCCAGGGCTTTTGTTTGTTGGGAGACTGTTGATTACTGATTCAATTTCCGTGGTGGTAATCAGTCTATTCAGGTTTTCTGTTTCTTCTTGAGTTAGCCTTGGAATGTTGTGTGCCTCTAGAAAATTGTCCATTTCTTCCAAATTGTCAAATTTGTTGGCATATAGTTGCTCATAGTAACTTCTTACAACTTTTTGTATTTCTGCAGTGTCCGTTGTCACTTCCCCTCTTTCATTTCTGATTTTATTAATTTGGGTCCTCTCTCTCTTTTTTTTAATGAGTCTGGCTAAAGGTTTGTCGATTTTGTTTATCTTCTCTAAGAACCAACTCTTGGATTCATTGATCTTTTGTATTGTTTTTCTGGTTTCTATTTCATTTATTTCTGCTCTGATCTTTATTATCTGCTTCCCTGTGCTCCCTTTGGGCTTATTTTGCTGTTCTTTTTCCAAATCCCTTAAATGTGAAGATAAACTGTTGATTAGTGATGTTTCTTGTTTCTTTAGATAGGCCTGCAAAGCTATGAATTTCCCTCTTAGGACTGCTTTCGCGGCATCCCATAGATTTTTTGGGTCGTTGTGTTTCCATTTTCGTTTGTCTCAAGATATCTTTTGACTTCTTCCTTGATCTCCTGCTTGACCCATTCATTATTTAGTAAAAAGTTATTCAGCCTCCATGAATTGGTGTGTCTTCCAGTTTTTTTCCTGTAGTTCATTTCTAATTTCATAGCATTGTGATCAGAGAAGACAATTGGTATGATTTCAATTTTCTTAAATTTATCAAGACTTGTTTTGTGGCCTAACATGTGGTCTATCTTGGAAAATGTTCCATGTGCGCTTGAGAAAAACGTGTATTTTGCAGCACTGGGGTGAAATGTTCTGAAAATATCGATTAAATCCAAGTGGTCCAATGTATCATTTAAGGCTGTTGTTTCCATATTGATTTTCTGTCTGGAAGACCTGTCCCTTGTTGTCAGAGCTGTGTTGAAGTCTCCTACAATAATCGTGTTACTGTTGATCTCTGTCTTTATGTCAGTCAGTACCTGTTTTATATACTTAGGTGCTCCTATGTTGGGTGCATAGATGTTTACTAGGGTTATGTCCTATTGTCGGATCGATCCCTTTATTATTATATAGTGTCCATCTTTATCTTTTAGTATGTTCTTCATTTTAAAGTCTATTTTGTCAGATATAAGTATTGAAACTCCAGCTTTTTCCTCGTTTCCATTTGCATGAAATATCGTACTCCAACCCTTCACTTTCAGCCTGTGTGTGTCTTTTTTTCTGAGGTGAGTTTCTTGTATACAGCATATACAAGGGTCTTGCTTTCTTATCCAGTCAGCCACCCTATGTCTCTTGATTGGAGCATTTAATCCATTTACATTTAAAGTGATTATTGATAGGTACATAGTTATTGCCATTTTTAAATTTGTATTTAGGTTGTTTTGATCTTTCTTCTATTTACAGAAGTCCTTTTAGTATTTCTTGCAATGCTGGCTTGGTGGTAATAAATTCCTTTAGCTTATTTTTTTCTGGAAAGCTCTTTATCTCTCCATCAACTTTAAGTGATAGCCTTGCTGGATAAAGCAATCTAGGTTGTAGGCCTTTGTTTTCCATCACTTTGAGTATCTCCTGCCACTCCCTCCTGGCCTTCAATGTTTCTGTAGAAAAATCATTTGATAGTCTTATGGGAGTTCCCTTGTATGTAACCCTCCGTCTTTCTCTTGCTGCTTTTAGGATTCTCTCCTTGTCTTTAAGCTTTGCCATTTTAACTATAATGTGTCTTGGTGTGGACCTGTTTGGGTTAATCTTGGTTGGAACTCTCTGCACTTCCTGGGCTTGTATGTTGGTTTCCTTCATCAGGTTGGGGAAGTTTTCAGACATTATTACTTCGAATATGTTCTCAATCCCTTGCTTACTCTCTTCACCTTCTGGTATTCCTATGATGCACATGTTGTTGCGGTTGATGTTATCCCAGTGGTCTCTTAAGCCATCCTCATTGTTTTTTATTCTTTTTTCTTTTTGTTGTTCCGTTTGGGTGATCTCTGCTACCTTGTCTTCTAAATCACTGATTCGATCCTCTGCTTCATCTAGCCTGCTGGTAATTCCTTCAAGTGAGTTCTTAATATCGGTAATTGTGTTCTTTAGTTCTAACTGGTTGTTCGTTATGATTTCTACATCCTTCTTTATGTTTTATCTAAGCTCGTTCGTTATGATTTCTACATCCTTCTTTATGTCTTCTCTAAGCTCCTTAAACATTCTTATCACCAGTGTTCTGAACTCTGTCTCTGAAAGGTTGGTTACGTCTGCTTCATTTGGTTCCAGATGTGGAGGCTTCTTCTGTTCTTTTATTTGGGACATGTATCTTTGTTTCCCCATTCTGGCTGACTGTGTTTATTTTGATATATTAGGTAGATCCCCTAGAGTTTTAGTTCTTGCTAGGTTATCTTATGTAGTATGTGTCCTTTATATTTGACTCGCACAGCGTCGTCCTCCTCTGCGTGTGCTCCAAAGGTGACTCTTGTGTTGTGTACACTGTCCCGTTCAAGAAGATCTTTAATTGGTTTTTGCTTGTGAGTAGGTGGGGTTAACTCCTGGGCTGACCCGTTGTGAGACTTGGCTCTGCCCCCCGCAGCGCGCTCTGCTGCGTGAGGGTTGACCACCCAAATGTGGTTTGGCCTCTATGGGTTCCAGTGCCTGCAGAGAACCCCCTCAGGGTGTGTGACCTGGAGGTCAAACCCGGCAGCACTCCGGTTTGGTCTGGAGTTGGCCCCTGGATATGCTGAATCCCGTGCCTCTCAAGCTGGGCCCCAGCAGGACAGTTTCAGCACAAAGCAAATCACCAAGCACAACAGCAATGACAACAGCAAAGAAAAAAAATCAAATACATTCACATGCAAAAAACAGCCGATAACCCCCACTCGTCACAGGCAAAGATATCAAAGATATAAAGACAAAGCAAAACAACACAAAACAAAGCAAAACAAAAAGCAGCGACAGTCTCGGCCTGAGCCCACCAAGCAATGTCCAGGTTGTCCTCTGCTGTACCAAAGAGCCCCCTGCTTCTTGCGCAGGCAGAGCCGGTCACCTGGTGCCCAGAGTGACTTTGGGACTGCAGACTTAAATGCGTGGGCCTGAGGGGTCTGGATGATAGTTTTTACAAAGTCAGTGCCGTTTCTGCCCTTGTCTGCACGTATGCACACTGAGAGTAGCCCCACCAGCCCCTTGTCCAGTACTCCTGAGTCTCAGAGCACTTCTTCAGTGTGTGTGTGTATGGGTGCGGGCGGGAGATTTCTGATCTGCTGACCGTGCCTCACAAGCTGAGCCCCGGCAGGGCAGTTTCAGAACAAAGTAAATCACCAAGCACAACAGCAACGACAACAACAAAGAAAAAAAATCAAATATATTCACATGCAAAACCGCCTGATAACCCCTACTCGTCACAGGCAAAGATATGGAAGATATAAAGACAAAGCAAAACAAAACAAAACAAAGCAAAACAAGAAGCAGCGACAGTCCAGGCCTAAGCCCACCAAGCAATGTCCAGGTTGTCCTCTGCTGTACCAAAGAGCCCCCTGCTTATTGTGCAGGCAGAGCCGGTCACCTGATGCCCAGAGAGACTTTGGGACTGCAGACTTAAATGCGTGGGCCCGAGGGGTCTGGATGATAGTTTTTACAAAATCAGTGCAGTTTCTGCCCTTGCTTGTACATATGCAAACTGAGAGTGGCACCACCGGCCCCATGTCCAGAACTCCTGAGACTTAAGGCACTTCTTCAGTGTGTGTGTGTGTGAGTGCGGGCGGGAGATTTCTGATCTTCTGAAAACCCAGAGCTGCGCCTGCCTCACTGCTGATCTCCGGGTGTGTCTCTGCAGCTGCACCTGCCCCGCCCTAGGCAGGCCAGAAAGGGTGGGGGCTGGGGATGGAGGGGTCTTCACTCTTCCAACCCAGCCGCGCGTCGCCCTCTTCCCGCAGGCCAGAAAAGGTGGTGGTTGGGGGTGGAAGAGTCTCTTCTCTCCCAGCGCAGCCAAAATCACACACACTTCCCAGTCTCCCTGGGCCAGGGCTGCCCGCCAGGCCTCCCAGAGTCTGAGCTTCACGGCTCCTCTGCAATCTGCCGCCACTCCTCAGTTCAGGGGCCGGCTCAAGTCTCTGGAAGGGCGGGTAGGACTGGAAGAGCGGGGCGGGGGAGGGGCCCAGGTGTGGAGGCTGTGTTCTTTGTCTGCCCTCGGGCGACTCCCTTCGACCTCCCAGCGGGAGAGATCAGCCGTGGGACGCAGGGAAAGAGCCCACCTCCCGGTCTTGTGCTCTCCGCTCCGCCCTGGGCTCCTGTGCGTGCCCGGCACAGCGGGTCTCACCTCGGTTCTTGGTTTTCGCCCCCGCCTGCCGAGGCTCCCTTGTGGGCTGGGATCTCCCGCCACTGCCGGCCGGGCGCTTTCACTCCGCTCCTCTTTTTCCTTCCCCTGCTCGCCCAATTAGCGCAACTTCAAGTATTCCTTAGCTTCAAGTAAACCACGAATCTCCCCGCTGTTCTGTGCGATGAGCAAAAAGTTCCTTGATGGGTTATAGGTCTTGTTTGCAAGAAGATCCGGAGGAGAACTCAGAAAGTGCGCCCTGCTGCGCCATTCCTATGACGTCACACTGTTTCTTATTCTTAAGGCAGCCAGACGTGGAGATGGGAAAAAAGCCCAAATCCAGCTCCCTGAAAAAAAGAGTTGAAGCAAATTTAAAGAATAAGGTGAGGAGGGACTATGCATACAAGTATTCATTAATTCTAACTCAGGAAGTCTCTTTTCATTGTTTTTAGGGAGGAGAGTATTTTAGAAGATCCATACTTTACCATTTTTGCTGACATTGCTCTATGCTGGTTTTCATCCCACATTTACATTTGATTAGAATTTTATGTTAACTACAATAAGGCCCAATTATTGCTTTTATTTTTATTATTGCATGTGCACAAAGGTAATATGGTGCTAAGTGATATGGCCAAAGATTTTTGAGGACTAAGTCTCTATAGCAGAAAAGGGTTCAGAGTGTAAAGATCCCTTTAGTCTCCTTCAACAGTGACCTTGCTCCCTATTCAGAACCTCATTATGTATATATGTCAAAATCAATCTTTAGAACTGCTTTTTATTGCAACCTCTGAAAGTTTCATGATTGTATATTGCAGCAGTTGAGAGACACTTTAGCTATTGTTCTCATTAAATATATCAAGGGAGTCCTCAGAGTGGTTTTTTCTTTCAAACAAAAGAAAACAAACAATCTTCCTCATTCCCATCAAAAGAATTCCATCACTGGATGAAAGAATTACTATGAGTGCTAGCTGGGCAAAATTGTACAGTAACCAGAACAAGAAATAATAAAATAGAAGAAATATCCCATGTCAACATCATAGCAAAGAACAATTTAGAATTAATGACATTTTTAACATAGCTGCATCTTCTATTCTACAGAGAATAATAAATAATTAAAAAAAAATTTTTTTACTACTTTCAGGTGTACAAAGCAATGCAATAATTAGACATTTCACCCCTCACAAAGTGATAACCCCTCCCCCAATCTATTGTCCCTGTGACATCGTATATATTTATTAAAATTCCATTGACTATTCCCTATGGTATACTCCATATCCCGTGACTATATGTATTAAATTATAGTTGACATACAATATTATTCAACTTCAGCTTCAGGTGTACAGTGCAGTGGTCAAGCATCTACACCGTCCTTGAAGTGATCTCCCTAATAAGACATGTTCCCATCTGACACCCTACAAAATCTTTACAACATTATTGATTATATTCCCCAAAGTATCTTTCATATCCCCGTGTCAATATTGTAATTACCAATTTATGCTATATAATCCTTTCCTCTTCTTCCTCACCTCCACCACCCTCCCTTCTAGCAACCATCAGTTTTTCCTCTTTATCTCTTAGACTATTTCTGTTTGCTTTGCTCACTTATTCAGATCTTTAGATTTCACATATAACTGAGATCATATGGTACTTCTCCTTCTCCAACTAATTTATTTCACTTAGCATAATGTTCTCTAGGTCCATCCATATCGTTGCAAATGGTAAGATTTCATTCTTCTTTATAGCTGAGTAATACTCCATTGTATAAATGTACCACAGCTTCTTAATCCAGTTGTCTACCAATGGGCATTTCGGTTATTTTCAAGTTTTGGCTATTGTAAATAGTGCTGCAATAAACATAGGGGTGCATATATTTTTTTCGAATTATCATCTTGGATTTCTCTGGATAGATACCTAAGAGTGGAATGGCTGGGTCATAAGGTAGTTCCATTTCCAGTTTTTTGAGATATCTCTGTACTGATTTCCATAGTGGCTGCACCAATCTACAATCCCACCAACAGTGCACGAGGGTTCCCTTTTCTCCACCACCTCACCAGCACTTGTAGTTTGTTGATTTATTGATGACAGCCATTCTGACTGGTATGAGGTAGTATCTCATTGTGGTTTTTATTGGCATTTCTTTATTGATTAGTGAGGTTCAGCATTTTTTCATATGTCTGTTGGCCATCTGAATGTCCATTTTTTAGTTGGGTGGCTTGTTTTTTTGGTGTTGAGCTGAATGAGTGTTTTATAAATTCTGGATATTAACCACTTATCAAATGTATCATTGGCAAATATCTTCTCCCATTCAGTAGGCTGCCTTTTCATTTTGTTAATGGTTCCTTTTGCTGTGAAAAAACTTTTAAGTTTGATGTAATCCTACATGTTTATTTTTTCTTTTACTTCTCTTGCCTGAGGGGATATATCAGTAAAAATGTTACTCAGAGTAATATCTGCAAATTTACTCCCTATATTTTCTTCTAGGAGTTTTATGGTTTCAGGTCTTACATTTACGTCTTTAATCCATTTTGAAATTGTTCTTGTATATGGCATAAGGAGGTGACCCAGGTTCAATTTTTTCCCTGTCAGTCCAGCTTTCCCAGCACCATTTATTAAATAAACTGCCTTTACCCCAATGTACATTCTCGCTTTCATTGTCATAGATTAAATGACCATATATGAATGGATTTATTTCTGGGCTCTCTATTCTGTTCCATTGATATATGTGTCTGTTTTTGTGTCAGTTCCATACTGTTTTGATTACTATAGCCTTGTGCTGTGATTTGATGTCAGGTGTCGTGATACCTCCGCTTTGTTCTTATTTCTCAAGATTGCCCAGGATATTCAGGATCTTTTATGTTTCATATAAATTTTAGGATTATATGTTCTGTTTCTGAGAAAAATGTCATTGGTAGTTTAATAGGAATTTCATTTAATCTATATATTGTCTTAGGTAGCATTTACATTTTGAATATATTAATTCTTCCTATCCATGATCATGGTATGTGTTTCCATTTATTTGTATCTTCTTTTATTTCTCTTTTCAGTGCTGTATAATTTTTCTGAGTACAGGTCTTTTACTTCTTTTGTTAAATTTATTCCTAGGTATTACTGTTTTTGAAGAAATTGTAAATGGGATTGATTTCTTTATTGATCTTTTTGATAATTTATTATTGGTGTATAGAAATGCAACTGATTTCTGAATATTGATTTTGTATCCTGCTACTTTACTAAATTTGTTTATCAGTTGTAATAGTTTTTGTGATTTTTTTTTGTGGAGTCTTTCAGGTTCTCTATATACAGTATCATGTTATCTGCATATAAAGACAATTTTGCTTCCTTCTTTCCAATTTCAATATTTTTATTTCTTTTGCCTGTCAGATTGCTGTGGCTAGAACTTCCAGCACTATGTTGAATAAAAGTGGTGAAAGTGGGAAACGTTGTGTTGTTCCTGATCTTAAGGGGAAAGGTTTTTAGCCTTTCCCCATTGAGTAAGATGTTAGCCATGAATTCATCATATATTGTCTTTAGTATGTTGAGATATGATCCTTCTATTCCCACTTTGCTAAGTGTTTTCATCATAAAGTGCTGCTGGATTTTGTCAAATGCTTTTTCTGTGTCTATTGACATGATCACATGATTTTTATTTTTCATTTTGTAAATGTGATATATGACGTTCATTGATTTGCTGATATTGAACTAGCCTTGCATACCAGGAATGAATCCCACTTGATTATAGTGTATGATCTTTTCAATGTGTTGCTGAATCTGGTTTGCTGAGGATTTTTGTGTTTATGTTCATTGGGGATATTGACCTGTAGTTTTCTTTTTTCTTGTGATGTCTTTGTCTGGTTTTGAGATCAGAGTAACAGTGGCCTCATAAAATGTGCTTGGGAGCCTTCCCTCTTTCTGTTTTTTTTTAAATAGTTTAAGGACAATAGGTGTCAATTATTTTATGAAAGTTTCATAAAAGTCACCTGTGAAGCCATCTGGTCCAGGACTTTTGCTTGTTGGGAGCTTGTTCATTACTGATTCAATTTCTTTGATAGTTATCTGTTTGTTCAGAGTTTCCTTTTCTTCTTGATTCAGTCTTGGAACGTTGTATGCTTCTAGAAATTTATCCATTTTTTCCCCAGATTGTCTAATTTGTTGGCATATAGTTGCTCATAGTATTTTCTTAAAATTTTCTGTATTTCTGTGGTATCTGTTGTCACTTCTCCCCTTTCATTTCTGATTTTATTAATTTGGGTCCCCTCTCTCGTTTTTCTTAGTGAGTCTGACTAAGGGTTTGTCGATTTTGTTTATCTTTTCAAAAAACCACCTCTTGGTTCCCTTGATCTTTTGTATGGTTTATTTGGTCTCTATTTCATTTATTTCTGCTCTGATCTTTATTACAGTAGTACCTCAGTTTTCTAACATCTCCATTGACGAACATTTCAGTTTACAAATACCGTAAACCCGAAGTAAACGCTTCGGTTTTTGAACACGCCTCAAAGTCAAACATGTCTCACAGCTTCAGCTGAGTGCAAGATCCTGAAGCCTAGCTGCTGGCTGTTTGCAAACGTTTCAGAACTCGAATGGTCTTCCAGAATATATTACGTTAGAAAACTGAGGTACCACTGTACTTCATTCCTTGTACTCTCTCTGGGCTTGTTTTGCTCTCTTTATCCAGTTCCATTACGTGTAAAGATCACCTGTTGATTTGAGATTTTTCTCGTTTCTTGAGATAGGCCTCCATTGCTATGAATTTCCCACTTAGGACTGCTTTTGCTGCATCACATAGATTTTGAGTAGTTAGTTTTTCATTTTCATTTGTCTTGAGGTATCATTTGATTTCTTCCTTGATCTCATTATTGACCCACTTGCTATTTAGTAAAATGTTATTCAGCCTCCATGTATTTGTGTGTTTTCCAGATTTCTTCTTAAAATTTATTTCTAGTTTCATAGCATTGTGGTCAGAGAAGACACTTGATATGATTTCAATCTTCTTAAATTTATTGAGACTTGTTTTGTGGCCTAGCATGTGGTTTATCTTGGAAAATGTTCCATGTGCACTTGAAAAGAATGTATATTCTACTGCTTGAGGGTGAAATGCTCTAAAAATATTGGTAAAACCCAACAGGTCTAAAGTGTCAATTAAGGCCACTGTTTCCATGTTGATTTTCTGTGTAGAGGATCTGCCCATTGGTGACAATGAGGTGTTGAAGTCCCATACTATGAAAGTGCTACTGTTGATCTCTGACTTTATGTCAGTCAATATCTGTTTTTATATATTTAGGTGCTCCTATGTAGGGTGCATAGATGTTTACTAGGGTTATATACTATTGTTGGATTGATCCCTTTATAATTATGTAGTGCTTTTCTTTGTCTTTTATTGTAGTCTTCATTTTAAAGTTGTTCTTGTCCTAAATAAGCATTGCTACTGCAGTTTTTTTTTTCCTTTCCATTTGCATGAAATATCCCATCCCTTTACTTTCAGTCTGTGTGTCTGTTTTGGTCCGAGTCTCTCATAAACAGCATATTCATGGGTCCTGTTTTCTTATCCACTCAGCCACTCTGTGTCTTTTGATTGGAGTGTTTAGACCATTCACATGTAAAGTGATTATTGATAGGCATATATTTATTGCCATTTTGTTATTAGTATTTCTGGTCTTCCTTTTTTAGTTTGTTTTCCCCTGTCTTCTGTTTAGAAAAGCCCCTTTAACATTTCCTGCAATGCTGGTTTTGTGGTAATGGATTCCTTTAGCTTATTCTTTTCTGTGAAGCCTTTATCTCAGCTTCAATTTTAAGTGATAGCCTTGCTAGGTAGAACAATCTTGGTTATAGGCCTTTGTTTTTCATCACTTTGAATATTTCCTGTCATTCCCTTCTGGCCAGCAGTTTCTGTAGAAAAGTCATTTAATAGTCTTATAGGAGTTCCCTTGTATGTAACCTGCTGTCTTTCTCTTGCTGCTTTTAGGATTCTCTCTTTGTCTTTAACCTTTGCCATTTTAACTATAATGTGTCTTGGTGTGTGCCTGTTTGGGTTCATTTTATTTGGAACTCTCTGCACTTCCTGGACTTGTATGCTCATTTTCTTCACCAGGGTGGGGAAATTTTCGGTCATTATTTCTTCAAATATGTTCTTGATCCCTTGTTTCTCCTCTTCTCCTTCTGGTAGTCCTATGATGTGAATATTATTGTGATGTTGTCCCATAAGTCTCTTAAATTATTTTCATTGTTTTTTATTCTTTTTTTTCCTTTTGTTATTCTGATTGGGTGATTTCTGCCATCTTGTCTTTTAAATTGCTGATCTGATCCTCTGCTTCATCTAAACTACTGGTGATTCCTTCAAATGTGTTCTTCATTTCAGTTATTGTATTCTTTAGTCCTAATTGGTTGGTTTTTATGATTCATCTATCTTTTTTTATGTCCTCACTAAGGTCCTTAAACATTCTTATCATCAGTGTTCTAAACTCTGTCTCTGATAGTTTCTATACCTCTGTTTCATTTAGTTCCATTTCTAGAGGTTTCTTCTGATCTTTAATTTGAGACATGTTTTCTTGTTTTTTTTCATTCTGGCTGTCACTCTGTGATTGTTTCAATATGTTAGGTAGATCACCTATATATCTCAGTTGATGCTGGGTGGTCTTATTTAGTATGTATCTTTTATATTCAGATTGCACAGTCTCCTATTTTCCGGTCCAGTGTGTTTCAGAGGTGTCACTGTTGTAGTTGATCTTTAATTGCTTGTCTGGGGGTGGGATTGACCCTCAGGCTGATTAGCTGGGAGAATTAGCTCAGCTTACAGTGTATGAGCTGCTGTGTGGAGGTTGACCTCCTCAGAGTAGGCTTGGTCCCTGTTGGCTCTTGTGCCTGTGGAAAATTTCCTTTGAGAGTGCTGCTTGTAGGTTCAACCAGGTAGTACTCTGGTTTGGTCTGTCACTGGCCTCTGGGTGTATGGGTTCTGGTGTCTCTTGGGTGGGGCTCCCACTCAGGGCTGTTTCAACCCTGTCTGTTACTGGGCTGTGGTTACCTGACATGCGTCCCAAAGCTGTATGCTGTTGGCTGCTGCCTGGGCTGGACATGGAGTCATGTGGGGGTGGTCTCTGTGAATTGAGGCTGGCCGCTACCCATATTGGTCCTGGGGCAGTTTAGCAAAAGACCCAGACCTGGTAAGGCCTATTGCTAACTTACAGTTGCCTGTAAGGCCCAAGTATAGAAAGAAGTCTTTAGGAGCTTGTGTCTGACTATTTGATGCAGTGTTGAGGGTGCCCTCAGCTTTGTTGCACTGCCTTGGCAGGATGGAGTTCAAGTGAGGTACAAGATGTCATTGGTGTTTTTTAAGATGTCAAAGCAGATCTAGATCTTATGCCAATATCTTGCCTGTGACACCTTTGTACAGTGTCCCAAGGGCACTACACACAGCCTTCACTTCAATCTAACAAATTCCCAAGATCCCAGATTTGGGGTCACTGAACACCACAAAGATGACCCCAGGGCTCCACAGACCATCTGGTGTTGTAAAACGCCTTTTCCACAGTTTGTGAAGTTGCGTTCCGTCATCCAAGCACCCAGAGTGCCCCTGGCAATGCAGATTTAGGTGGGCGAGATGGTGTTACAGGTGGGTAAAGGCTGTGGTCAGTCGTTTCTACAAATTCAGTATAATCTCAGCTCCTGGACCAGTGCTAGGCTCTTGTCCACTTTGCAAAGCAAAAACAAAACAGGGCAAACTGACAACACCAAAAAACAAAGACACCACCAGAAAAACTTGATGAACAATGATCGGACAGGAGAAACAAAAATATATGAAAGAGACAAAAACAGCAGAACAAGATGGAAAAACAGTAACTAAAGCAATAACAAGACAAACAAACATGGGAAACAACAACAAAAAGAAAACACATGAATGAAAAAGAAGAAATAGGAACAGAAAAGATAAAAAAGAAAGTAAAGAAGAAAAAGGATAAAAAGAAAATGGAAAAATGGTAATAATAATAAAAAAATTAAAAAGGGGGGAGGAAGAAAAAAGAGGACTGAACAAAAAGAAAAGAAAAACCACCACTATACCAACAACAACAACAAAATAAATAAATAAATAAATAAATAAATAAATAAATAAATAAATAAATAATAGTAAAACAAAAGAAAAAATAAGTTTCTCTGCCCACTTTAATCATCAGGTTGCTTGCTCAGCAATAGAGAGTCTCCAGGCAACTTTGCATCAGTTGTGTTGAGGGTAAGGGCCCAGCACCTCATGTTCTGGCCTCCCTCTCAGGCTCATGATGAGCTGCCCACAATTGGCTGTCGTCGGCTCTGGGGGCGTGCTCACCACCAAAAATCACCACAGGTTTCTGTGGGCTGCAAAAACCCTCTATGGCCTCCGGAGGTGGGGGCCAGGCACCAGGACCCATGGTGTGCCAGGCAATGCAGCTCTAGGTGGATGCAGCAGGCCCCCAAGGCACCACAGGTTGTGCTCAGTGGCCCCCACCAAGTTCCAGGAGCATGCACTCCTGCACCTGCAACCAGCCCACACAAATGCCTTGGCCAGATGGCGCTGCCATGCAGCTCCTGGTCCAACACTCAGGAAAACTTGCAGTCTCTGCCTGTCACAATCAGCATCCCACAGGTCAAGCAGAGCAGCCCAACAGCCAGTCACCACCCTGTGTATAGAGCATATAAAATATATATGTGGATTGAGATTTGCAAAAAATGTTGCTTACTAGTAGGGACAGGACTATGGCCGCACATGTGTGAGACTGATAAGAGTAAGTGAAAGTGTGGGGACAGAATCCCAGAGAACAGTTTCCAGGCTTTCGGCCTCACGTGGGGAGGTGCTGGCTCGAGTAGTGAAGGACCATCAACTGTGATTGGTTGGCCATCAGCTATAACCAGTTAGCCAATTGGCTACTGGCTATCTGTGGGGCTGTGTTGATTGGTTGGTTGGTTGGGAGGCAAAGAAGTGAATGGCGGACTGCAGATCCTGTGGCTATTATTGCATGTGTCTCCCCCGGCTGCCAGAGAGAATATAGTGGTATGACTCCCCTATCTATGGCTCTGTGGGTGTTCCATTTGGCCTCATCATATCCTGCATTCTTATGTGGGGAACGGGAGCTGAGACCCCGCATGACACCCCGCATGACAAATGGCACAGTGAGCAGGGTATCCTGCACGACAAATGGCGCAGCAAGCAGGGTATGGCACCAGCCAAAACCTACGGAAGCATGGTAGAACAGTTTGTGCATGTAAAAGTGCAGTTTCAGAAGGCCCGAGAGGAGTTGTGCCGGGAATGGGAGGCGCGGCCTGCCTGGGAGACTCGAGCCTCCAGATGGTACACCTCCCTCCTGGCCACAGAAGGCATCACCTTCCTTTTAGTAATGTGCTTCTGCTGTAGGCTCCGAGGGTTGCGGACGTCTTGTACTGAGGTCTCCACCCAATTGGATGCCTGGCATGGCAAGCAAAATTCCGGCCAGGTAGGAATGGAGTCTGACTCTGGGCAGGAGGACATGTGGCCCCCACACAGGGTGTGATGCCTAGTGGCCACTGTTCTCAGGAGTTGGACCCCCAAGGAGGGGTGGGGGGACATGGATGACTTTCCAACCAGCGTGGAGAGGGCACTGCAGGCTATAGCCGAGCGGTTGCTGGAGGAGGTGAAGGCTACAGCCGGCCGCATGCGCTGGATGTTCCTCACAGCTTTGAGTCTCAACACGGAAAATGCACCTAATGAAATAGCCCAGGTGCCGGACGAGGTGTTCCGGTAGAAGGCGCTGGAAGCTTGGGTCTGCCAGTTAGAAGAGGGGCCCCAAGGTGGAGACTCTGAGGCGGAGGCGGAGGAAGTGAGTGGAGACAATGTAGCTCCTAACCTTCAAGCCCGGCCAATCTTGAAACAAAAGGTAAAGCATGAGCAACCTTTGGGCCCCAGGGGCATTGCTGCAGGCAACCCAGCTGTGACTGAGTTCACAATCTACACCCCTTACACTCCCACTTAGTTGCAGTAGCTGGGGAGGCAGTACCGGCATCACTCTGGAGAGCCAGTCTTGGCTTGGCTACTACGTTTATGGGATGAGGGAGCAGACAACATTCTCTGCTCCCCAGGCGAGATGGAAAAGCTAGCCTTTGTGACAGTGCATCCATCCCTACGACAAAGGTTACAGAACTGCCATAGGTTGGCCCAAAACCAGGGCAACCATTCTCTAATGGAGTGGCTCATTGCTGCGGTATGCACAGTATGGGGACAGGCGAGTAACCGGCCAGACACTGTGAGTCAATGGCAGTCATATATGGAACTTAATCAAATCATCCGTGAAATGGGTATGAGACATGTTATTTTCAACCCTAATATGCAGGGGCCAGATGAATTTTTTACAGCCAGCATGAGACATCTGGTTTTGGATATTATACCTGCGAGTGCTTTTGGATCCTTGATCGCCATTCTTATGCCCTATGTGGAGCGACAGATCCATGAAGTTACAACTGCCATGGCCACCCTAGGGGATGTTGAAAGCCGGAGGCGAAGGAAATTAAGATAGGAGGTCCGAACAGTTGAAACCTGGAAGCCCAAATCAAAACTAAATGGGCGAGGTCACGGGCCTCAGAGAGTAACACGCACACAGATGTGGTGTGATCTCGTGGCAGCAGGGGTCGATCGAGTAAAAATAGACTGACAAGCCAACGCACTTTTATTGGAACTTTGGAAACAGTTGCGTCTGGAACAGCAATTCCGGAGAAGCCTAAAGGAGGAGTCTGTGAAAGCACGACCCATGTCCCTCCAAGACTTCATGCGGCTGCTTGAGGCAGACTCCTGTCAGCTTGATTAGGGGTGGGGCCAAGGTACGCGGTCAGAGGGGAGGAGCAGGGACCAGAGGCCCTATGTGGAACTGTCCATGCATTGGTCCCCTTCTAATGTGCAGAGGGTTTTAGCCCTAGTTGACACTGGCACAAACTGCAGTCTTGTTTATGGGAACCCAGAACTGTTTCCTAGACCAGCAATCTGTATTGATGGCTACAGAGGAAAGACTGTGACGGTAAAAGCTGTTTCCTTACCACTGGGTATAGGAAGGCTTCCCCCTCGTATCTACAAGGTTTATGTCTCCCCCGTTCCGGAGTATATTCTAGGGCTGGACGTGCTACATGGCTTCAGCTTACAGACGTCGGTAGGAGAGTTCCATCTCCGGATCCGGGTGGTGAAAGTGGTGACACGCGGGCATGCTCACCACCCGCCTCAAGTGTTGCTACAGCCCCGGTGCATGGTTACAGTGCGACAGTACCGCCTGCCAGGAGGGCAGGAGGAGATTGGTCCTACAATACTGGAATTAGAGAAGGCACATTTTGTGAGGCCGAAGCACAGTCCCTTTAACTCCCCAGTATGGCCGGTCAAGAAGCCAGATGGGACCTGGTGAATGACTGTGGACTATAGGGAGTTAAATAAGATGACGCCACCTTTGCACGCAGCAGTGCCTTCAATTCACGATTTGATGGATCATCTGTCCGCCAGGGAACATATCACTACGCAGTGGACTTGGCCAATGTTTTTTTTCTGTGCTTGTCACGTAGAAAGTGAAGCGAGACCCTGTAGGGGTGGAGTGTGGGGACAGAGTCCCAGAGAGCAGTTTCCAGGCTTTTGGCCTCATGTGGGGAGGCGCTGGCTTAGGTAGTGAATGACCATCGACTATGATTGGTTGGCTATCAGCTGTAACCAGTTAGCCAATTGGGTACTGATATAACTGCGGGGCTGCATTGATTGGCTGGTTGGTTGGCAGGCAGAGAAGGGAATGGTAGACTGCGGATTGTGTGGCTACTACTGCGTGTGTCTTGCCAGGCCGCCAGAGAGAATATAGTGGTATGACTCCCCTATCTATGGCTCCGTGGGTGTTCCTTTTTGGCCTAGCCATATCCTTCATTCTTATGTGGGGAGCGGGACCAGAGGCCCAGCAGGCTGCCCCGCACGACAGAAAGTAAACATGTTTATGTCTAGAGCATATACATGAAAGTAAACATGATTATGTTTATGTTTATGTGTGAAACTGAGCATAACAAAACTAAGTGATAAACACATTCACCAAAACAACTTCTGGTTATCACCTAAGAATTAAACAAGTCCAAGGAAAAGAGGATAAAAGCAGAACTCCAGAGCAATGCTGTGAGAAGTCTGAGTCTGACTGGGCGCTCTGGCTAAGACCCTCTGCAAGGTGCAAGCTGCAATATCGGGACTCTCGGAAGTTCTTTATTGCAAGATCAGCTCACCTCAGACCCGTTGTGGGCCCAATCACCTCTCCCAGACCAGGAACCTTCTCCATCCCATTGACTCTGGGATTTGGTTTGTTATTCTATTCTGTATAACTTTCCATGCTTACCAGAGCACTGGGCTCTGTAGGGACATTGGCTCCCAAATAAAGCTGTGTTACTCTATTTGAATATGTGTGCAGGGACTTTGTTCCTCACTTGCGTCACAGGTACCTTGCAGGGACCTAGAACCCTGCCTAGGGGTTAATGTGTCCTTGACTTTCCAGAAGAGACCGAAATGTAGTGACTGCCCTTACAGGTGCTCACAACACCCTGGCACCGCTGCACGAGCCGTATGCAGAGCTGGGACCCAAGGCAGCATGTGCACACACAAGTGCATGCCTACACCGATTCCACCAGACCAATGCGGTCCCGAACCTGACCCTCTGTGGGAGAGCTTAAGCCTGAAAAAATGGGGCACTCCAGTACACCACTCATGTGTAAGCTCCACACAGGTTGGAAAATGGTTCCAAAACCTCCAGCTCTTTTGCCACAAGCACTCAGTTTAGTCCTTTTCCGCGGGCTCCTGGGTCCCCACCCACGGAGTCACTCCCTCTGCCAGGGGCCAGGTGAGTACCTACTTGCCAGTGAGCAAATCCATGTGCTGGTTCCACAGGAGGGCGACTAGTTCTCTAGTTGCCTTCCGCCCCACCGAGTTGAACAAAGAGAGTCCTCACTGATTTCTACTGCCAGCTATTATGGAACTCTCCTTTCTGACAAAGGGACTTTGGGCTGGGGATCCTGGTGTGGGGCCGGAGGGTACCTCCCCAAAAGAAGCAGACTCCACCACTGAGGTGCCCCTCATGGTGCAGCCAATCTTATGGCTCTGCCCAGTCTCGACGTGGTGACCTCTTCTTTAAATCCTTACTTTAGAGGTTCTGTTCAGCTAGCGTTCAGATGAATTCCTAGGTTGAATGTTGTATAAATTATTTGTAATTTTGGTGTGATCCTGGGAAGCAGTTGGCAGAACTCCCATCTATTCCACCATCTTAGCTCCTCCGCATATTGTCTTTTCAATAAATAACATTTTCTATGGCTTTTCATTGCTTAGGGAAAAAAAGGAAATAAGTTAATCAGTACCATGTGCTGGAAATTGAGGCAAATAATTGACTTAATTATCTGTGTATGGATAATCCATGCAAGGCCTTTCTTTCCAAGTATTTCTCCTCCATATCTCTCATTTTTCTCTTGAGTTACTAACACTAGGGAGGAAAATTCTGGGTGGAATGTCTGAATATGATATTCAAACACAATCCTAAAGTCAAATATGATTGATTTAGGATTAACTGTTACTCAGTAATACTATCATTTACCTCTCATTGGAATATTTATAGATTATGTATATAAAGGAAAAATTGTCTGAATAACAGCATTTTACTGTTAACCTTATATATTTATACTTACTATTACTCAGATGTTTTACTTTTCTCACAACATCTTTACTTTCTTTTTTTCCTTTATTTTTTTAAATTTATAATTACAGTTGACATACAATATTATATTAGTTTTAGGTATACAACATATTAATTAGACATTTATATAACTTACAAATCTATCACTCCAATAAATCTAGTACCCATCTGATACCATAGGTAGTTATTACAATATTATTGACTTTATTCCTTATATTATACTTTATATCCCCATGACTATTTTGTAACTACCAATTTGTACGTCTTAAGCTCTTCATCTTTTTTACCCACTCTCAACCCTCTCCCTTCTGGCAACCATTAAAATATTCTCTGTATCTATGAGTCTGTTTATGATTTGTCTGTTCATTTTGTTCTTTAGATTCCACATGTAAGTGAAATCACATGGCATTTGTCTTTCTCTGTCTCTTATCCTCTAGGTCCATTTATTTTGTATCAGATGGCAAGATTTCATTCTTTTGTAGGGCTGAATAATATTCCACTGTATATATGTACCACTTCTTCTTTATCCATTAATACATTGATGGACACCAAGTTTGCCCCCATATCTTGCCTATTATAAATAATGCTGCAATGAACATATGAATACATATGTCCCTTCAAAGGAGTGTTTTGGGTTTCTTCAGATAAATACCCAGAAGTGGGATTACTGGGTCCTTCTTTGTCTCTTGCTATAGCCTTTGTTTAGAAGTTTATTTTGTATGGTATATGTGTTCCTATGCCAGCTTTTTTTTTTTTTTTTTCATGTCTATATTCATGAAATGTCTTTTTCCATTCCTTTACTTTCAGCTGTGTGTGTCTTTCGGTTCGAAGTGAGTATCTTGTAGGCAGTATATGTAAGTGTTTTGTTTTCTTATTCATTCAGCTATGCTATGTTTTTTGTTTGGAGCATTTAATCAATTTACATGAAAAATAATTCTTGATAGATATGTAGTTATTGCCATTTTATTATTTATTTATTTATTTATTTTTTATTTTATTTTATTTTTTAAGATTTTATTGGGGAAGGGGAACAGGACTTTATTGGGGAACAGTGTGTACTTCCAGGCCTTTGTTCCAAGTCAAGTTGTTGTCCTTTCAATCTTGGTTGTGGAGGGTGCAGCTCAGCTCCAGGTCCAGTTGCCCTAGCTAGTTGCAGGGGGTGCAGCCCACCATCCCTTGCGGGAGTTGAACCGGCAACCTTGTGGTTGAGAGGATGCACTCCAACCAACTGAGCCATCCGGGAGCTCAGTGGCAGCTCAGCTCAAGGTGCCGTGCTCAATCTTAGTTGCAGGGGGCGGAGCCCACCATCCCTTACGGGACTTGAGGAATTGAACTGGCAACCTTGTGGTTGAGAGCCCACTGGCCCATGTGGGAATCGAACCGGCAGCCTTCGGAGTTAAGGAGCATGGAGCTCTAACCGCCTGAGCCACCGGGCCGGCCCCCTATAATTTATATTTTTGATCATTTTTCTTCCTCTTTTTCTTTTCTTTTTTTTCTTTTTTTTTTAAGAGGTCCCCTTAGGATTTCTTGTAAAACAATTTTGTTGGTTATAAATTCTTTAGCTTTTTCTTATCTGGGAAGCTTTTTATCTGTTCTTCAATTTTAAATGATAGATTTTGTGGGTAGATTAGTCTTGGTTGTAGGCTCTTGCTTTTCATCACTTTGAATATTTCATGCCAATTCTTTTTGTCCTGCAACATTTCTATTGAGAAATCACGTGACAGTCTTATGGGAGCTCCTTGTAAGTAACTAACTGCTTTTCTTTTGCTGCTTGTAGGATTCTGTCTTTAACCTTTGGCATTTTAATTATGTGGTGGTTTGTTATGGTCCTGTGTTGGGTTCATCTTGTTTGGGACTCTCTGAAATTTTTGGACTTCTATCTTCTCACTAGGTTAGGGAAGTTTTCCACCATTATTTTTTCAAATAAGTTTTCAATTACTTGCTCTCTCTTTTCTCCTTCTGGTACTCCTATGATGCAAATATTGCTATGCTTCATGTTGTCCCTGAGGCCCCTTAAACTATCCTCATATTTTTATTCTTGTGTTTTTTGTTGTTGTTGTTGTTTTTTTTTTTTTTTTTTTCTTTTCTGATTGGGTGTTTTCTGCTACCTTATCTTCCAAATTGCTGATTTGAACCTCTGCTTCATCTAATCTACTGTTGATTCCTTCTAATGTATTCTTCATTTCAGTTATGATATTATTCATTTATGACTGATTCTGTTTTTGTGTTTTCTATCTCCATTTTTATGTTTCCAATCTCTTTCTTGAAGTTCTCAATAAGGTCTTTGATTGTTCTTATAACCAGTGTTTTGAACTCTGCATCTGGTTTCTTGCTTGTCTCCATTTTGTTTAATTCTTATTCTGGAGCTTTGTTCTTATCTTTCATTTGGGATATATTCTTTGTCTCCCTATTTTGTTTGCCTCCCTGTGTTTGTGTCTATGTATTAGGTGGAGCCTCTATGTCTCCTGGTCTTATTACAGTGACCCTATGTTGTACATGTCCTGTATAGCTTAGCAGTACAGTATCCCTAGTCACCTGATCTGGGTACTCCAGGTGTGTCCCTTGTGTCGGTTGTGTTTGCCCTTCTATTGTTGTTTGGACTTAGTTGTTGATTGAACATCAATGGGAGTGATTGAAACTTGGGCTGATTGTTTGTGAGTGTTGGCCATGACTACAGTGGAGAAGCTCATGCAGTGGATGACCCTACAGAGCAGGATTCACTTTTGCAGGTCTATGGTGCCTGCTCCGTTTGACCTTTGGATGTTTCATCTGCAGAGGCAGCCATGTGGTACTTCAGCAAGTTCTGTAGCTGGCCACCATGCATGGAGGCCCTGAGGCCTGTGGGAGAGATGGCAGGCCAAGCTCAGCTTCCACATGTGCTTTCCTGGGGCCACTTGGCCTGAGCCACAAAGTGACTTGCAGATGTCTTCCACCAATGGTGGGCTTGGAAGTGCCTGGGAGAACCTAAGCTGCAAGATGAGGCTGACTGCCGCTAGTCCTGCGCTAGGGGTTGTTTAGCAAAAGGTGTTATCATGGAATCAAAAGGGTCTCCTAACCTGCATGCACCCAAGTCAAAGGAAAACATGATCAGGAGTTTGCAGCAAAGAAAGTTAAGGTTTATTCAAGGAGTTGGTGCCAAATCTAGAGACACAAGTGACCTATTGCTCTCAAACAACTGCCTCCTCGGTGGTCTTTAGTGACTAGGTTATATAAGGGAACATCATTAATCATTGTTGCTATGGGAGTTGGGGCTTTGTTCTCTACTGATTGGTCAGGGCTAAAGCAGGGAACAATTGATCATGTCTTCAGGTGTGGATTCCAGTCATGACATTGTTCAGTCCAGCTTCCAGGGGATATGATCTGTGGGGCCATTTTGCTATCATGAGTCCAGAACTGAAACATAAAAGGACAAGTTGTTATCTTTATTTTTATTTAAACCTTATTGTAGTTTGAGGTTTAGTTATTATATTGTAGTCATGGTTGTTAGGCCTGAAGCTCTATTCTTAAATGAATTTGATTTTGACCAGAACTTAATGTCCTAAGGTCTTAATGATTAAAAAGAGTGTACATACAATATATGTACAGATAGGAGGATCTGGAGAAATAATGCAAGGACATCATACTTCTATCAGGCTAAACAAAGCTAGCTTGTACTAAAGCAGAATGCATGCTAAAGAAAGGATCATGTACTGTTACAGAGGTATGGGGCACACCAAGGTCAGATGCTGATTGTTTGAGGTTTGTGAACCTTTGAATGATTTTGGGGAAGCCCATAGTATGAGCCAAGGAAAGGCCATTTGTGTGGAATAGCCACTGGAAGCAACTTCAGTGCCCACAAGTTGGGTGGGGCTGGGATCACCAGAGCAGGTTGAACAGTGTTAACCTGGTTGATGGAGACACAGATGTGGTGGCCACCTGCATCTGCACATTGTGATGGAAGAGTGCTCAACAAAGAAATAATGGATTTTGCCAACACCTCTATCTGAGAGAAAGCTGCCCCTTCAGCCTTTGCTCTGAAGCTAGACAACTAAGTTATTATCCATATGTCCTTGCCACCCTTCAAACTGCTGCCCTAGTGCTGGAGCCCAGAGCAAATGAGTCTGTCATCATATAATTCCATGTGCAGGCCCTTTAAGTGGAATGCCTGGGACTCTAGCTGCCCTCCCTCTCACTCAACCACCATCTCCGCTGGTTTTCACAGCCAGAAGCTGTGAAGAAATCTTTTCCTGGTACTGGAACCCTGGGCCCAGGAGCCTGGTGTGGGGGTGGTACCCCTTCCTCCTCACGGGAGGCCTATGCAGCTGACATATCTCTCCCGATTTTCAATCATCACACATGGACATGGGGACCCCCCTATTCCATGTCTCCACCCCTCCTAATAGTTTTGATGTGGTTTCTTCTGTATATCCTTAGTGATAGGACTTCTGTTCAACTAGTCTTCAGGTAGTTCTCAATGATGGTTGTTTTATAATTTAATTGTAATTTTGATGTGGTTGTGAGAGGTTGCAAACACAGTGTTTACCTGCTCCACCATCTTGACTGGAACTCCATTACTCAGTTAGGTTTAAAGTCATAGCTATTTCCCCATGAAAGGAACTGGTGAGATAAAATCCACATATTTCTCACATTGTCAACATCAGTTAATGCTTATATCATCAACATTTTCTTTGGCCATTCTTTTTACTTGCTTGCTTTAGTATAACCCTATCTCTCCTCAAAATTTTCTACTTCTATTGCATTCTTGTCAAGTGGTAGATGTTAATTTTTTCACATCCCATATAATTTGGGGGTAAGAATTAGTGTCCTCCTTCCTCCATTTTTAAATAATTATTACCCCCTTATTTAACCCTCGTGTTAAATAAGTATCTTACCCTTTTGTTAGAGCAAATAAAAAAAAAGTCACACAAAACTATTTTAACAAGGATATTTGTGTCCTCCTCAAAAATCTAGATTTTTGCTGGGGTTTCTGGTTTAGCTCTGTCTCACCTTGCTTAAGGCCTAATTTCTCACTTTTGATGGGATTGGCTGTTGCTCCCTGAAGCTCCAGTTTCCTGGTATGGGCAGCCCATATTTCACTTGCCAATATGTTCCCACTCCTTACAGAAGTTTGTGGCCCTTGGGCATTTCTATTTCTTAAGAGATCAGCAATGTACTTAAGATACATTGTTTACACTTTATACAACATCTATGTGCTTCATACTGGACTTTTTTTCTTCAGAATATCTAGTTCACTCTTCTGCGATAAGCATAAATAAGGACTTGTATCTGCATTTTTAATTTAATGTCCTAATGTACTTTTTGGATTTTTTAAATCTTATGCCCATGTTTATTTTATACTACATACATACATACATATACATAGGGTGCCGAAAATGTATACACATTTTAAGAAAGGAAAAAACTGTATTAAAATTGTGCTAATGGTAACCACCACTTTGAGCACCGCTTGTAATTGCAGAAGTCAAACGTGACTTGTATTCATCTTGTTATCGGTATATATTGAGTATTACTATTTTAGTAGTTTTTTCCTTTCTTAAAATGTGTGTACATTTTTAGCACCCTCTGTATACATACATTTTTACATATAAAGGAAAGCAACCCAGTTTATTCCACAACGATTTCATGATTTTGTTACCAACACTTGATATAATTCTTTGCCTGTTCTAAATAAAAGCATATGTGTTCACACACACACACACACACACACACACACACACACACTCTAGAATAAAACCTCAGATTATTTTTTGGTGAAACACTAGGTATATTCTTCTTAAATCAGGAACAATTATGTCTGTTATTATAATTATTTTACAATGTTTCAAGACAATATTACAATGTTTTTTTGACTTCTACAAATGATGTAAATATTGTACTAGACCTTTAATTTTGGTTGTTCACCTTCAAAATAAACCTTGATTCAATTAACTTAATCCATTACGGTTATTTGTTTATTTAACATTGTCATCACATTGATGCTCCATATATATTGCTCTGTCTTATCCCATAACTACAATGAGTATGGCATGCTCATTTTTTTCTTTGTCACCAGGAAGAAAGCCTCAGTGGCCAGACACAGAGGACCAATATGTAAGAATGGATGTTTGAATGACTCAGTGGATTTATAGAAAATATTTCCACATTAAGAAAGACGTGTATAATTTATAAATGATGCAATACAGAATTGTACATCTGAAATCTATGTAACTTTACTAACAATTGTAACCCCAAAAACTTTAATTAAAAAAAGAAGAAAGAAAGAAAGACGTGTATAATGATTTGTTATCTTGAATTCACTTCAAGAATGATTTTCAGTATATAGGCTATTGTTGAATTTAATTTATAATCTTAAAAAAATTTAAATTTTGCTGCTACAGTAAAATACATCATGTTGGCACTATTGTTGGGAAGGGCATACTGTAAAGTAATATATTACTTTATCAAAATATTACTATATGCTATTTAAATTTTTTTCATTAAAATTATTGCTAGCTATTCCATGATCCTGGTGACCAGACCTACCACTTGTTTACCCTTATAACTCATATTCTAGATCCATTCTTTGCTCTGGATGTTGCACTTTCTCTATAACTTATGTGAAACTTTGATTGCACATTTTTAAAGGATATGAAGAAGCTGGTGTTTTTGTTTTTGTTTTGTTTTCTGTGAATAGCAGAAATAATTGGTATAAAAGGCAATATACTCTTTTAGAAATGTTAAAGGTATTAAGGTTGTTTAGCTTACAGAGTGAAGGGTTAAGGATTAATTAAATTACCATCCCCAATATCATTAAAAACCTTCTAAGAAAATAATATTGAATGATAATGTGCATATGTTATCAAATAAGAAGTGATTCACTTAGGAGGAAATTAGAAATATAATTTTTAGACAACTAGAAAAGATTGATAAAATACTGAAATGCATTATGTGCTTCTTGAGGTCTTCCATACAACAGATGATCATTCATCCTGAATGGTTTAGCCTAAAGGAAGAGGGATTAAGCCAGATAATGCCAGTTTATATCTCTCATTTAGTAAATTCCTATATGACTGATTTCATCAATAGGTAACACTAGCAGTTGGATAAGTCTCCCTTTGGCATCCAATGGAATTTTTTAGCTTGAGATGAGATGGTTCTTAAGTTCTCTAAACATGGGGAATTCCAATTCACTAAGAATGAAAGAACAAATCTCCCTCATGGGGAAAAGAACGTTTCATCCTTCTTTTTTTCCTTTCGGTATTATTTCTAACAGTATCAGCATTAAACTGGATTAGCAATGAAACAATTCTTTGACCTTTGTTGGACATTTGACCTACACTGATGTAAAAAATGATGTATACATGAAATAAATCTACACCACATGCTTTCTACTCTGCCCAGAATATGCCTCAACTGTTGGATGATAAAGCTGTTGTTCTAATATAACAGAGGCTAAAATGTATATATGCCAAATTGGCTTAGTTCAAAAGTATATTCCATGTAACACCCTTGCTCCCTGCCTCCACCTTGCATCACCCTATTCCCATAGCTGAGTAAAGCTCTATTAGAAACATTTCCATATTGACATAAGCGAAGCTAACATTTATAGACAAAGACTTTGGTCACACACATATTTTATTATAACACTAAAAATTATGCATAGAATATGACAACATTTCTGAGAAGATATAATACTATTTTTCACTTTTTTGTATTTTTAAACTATTATTTTTTTAATTAAAGTTTAGTGGGGTGACAATTGTTAGAAAAGTTATATAGATTTCAGGTGTATAATTCTGTAATACATCATCTATATATCATATTGTATGTTCATCACCCAGAGTCATTTCTCTTTCCATCACCATATATTTGATCCCCTTTTACCCTCATCTATCACTCCCCTCCCCCCTTACCCTCTGGTAACCACTAAACTATTGTCTATGTCCATGAGTTTTTGTTTATTCAACTGTTTGTCTTTTTCTTTTGTTGTATCAGTGAAATCATATGGTTCTATTTATCTGTCTGACTTTTTTCGCTTAACATGATAATCTCAAGATCAATCCATGTTGTCAAAAATGGTACTATCTCATCTTTTCTTATGGCAGAATAGTATTCCATTGTGTGTATATATATCACAACTTCTTTATCCATTTATCTATCAAAGGAAACTTTGGTTGTTTCCATGTCTTGACCACCATAAATAAAGATGCAATGAACATTGGAGCACATATGTCTTTATGGATAAATGTTTTCAGATGATTTTGGTAGACCCCCAGGAGAGGGATTGCTGGGTTATACGGTAATTCAATTCTTAATTTTTTTAGGAATCTCCACACTGCCTTCCATAATGGCTGCACCAATCTGCATTCCCACCAAGTGTATGAGGGTTCCTTTTTCTCCACACCCTCTCCAACACTTGTTACTATTTATCTTGATGATAGCCATTCTAACTAATGTGAGGTGATATCTCATTACCCCGATACCAAAACCTGGTAAGGATATCACAAAAGAAGTAAATTACAGACCAATATTATTGATGAATTCAGACACAAAAATCCTAAACAAAATTCTAGAAAATTGAATGCAACAATGCATTAAAAAATTATACATTATGGGTGATCAAAATGGCGAAGTGAGGTGAGCCTCTGGAAATCTCCCCTGGAATTTACAACAAATTTAGCATCTAGAACTCCACAAAGGACTCCCTGCACACCAGACAGGCAAGACAAAGAGGCCCACTGTAGAATTCACCTAAAGTTGGGCAAATTGCCTGAGCAGGGGAGGAGGGAAGGGAGAAGTGCGGTGACGGAGAGGCGCGGACAGAGGACACAGACCTAGCTCTGTGCTCCGACCTCCCTGCAATGCAGAACTACCGCAGCTGTGGGAGAGTAAAGAACTTGGATGGCTAGGGCTCTGTTTATGGCCACAGGGCTGAGGGGACAGCATATAACACGGCTGAACCCAACACTCAAGGCAGAGACCTCAGAGTAAAGACTGAGGGAAGAAGGCTGAAAACAGTGGTTTAATCCCTTTCTGCCGAGCAGAGAATGGGTCTTAGGCACTGACACTAGCCGACCCCTCCCTACACTCCCAGAGCTCACCCCGCCCCCACCTGCCGAGTGCTGGAAACAGAACAGTAGCAGTGTTAGATCAAAAGAACAGAATATTTGCAGTTATGAGAACTGGGGTCCCCAGACAGAGATTCACAGCCGAACTAGTTCCAGAAAAAGGGGAGGGCCCTGTGGAAGCAAGATTGCCTGTGGTGGTGGTCACCTCCATTGCTCTGGACCACCTCTCACAAATCACCCTGCCCCTGTCCCCACCTATCTGGGGAGATCTCTGCAGGAATAAATAGAACTGCTGAAACACACGGGCTCTGAATCTGGTGCAGGAAGAGAATTGGAACTTCAAAAGCTCTGCACATCCCCACAGGGATGTGACACCCTATGACCCAGGCGAACTGTTAACAGAGCAGAAGCCCGCCTTCCAGGGAATCTGTCCATTGTGTGGTGTGAGAAGCTGGAATAGTGTGAGAAAACATAACACTACAGTGTGAGAGAGAAAAAAAGACTGCAGTCGGACAGAAAATAAAACATTCTTCAAACACATACTGAAAAACAAAAGAAAGACCTCTTCCTATCAACCTGTTGCAGAACCCACTCCTGTAGATATCTAGGAAGAGAAATAATAAATCATAATAGCTATGAATAACCAAGGCAACAAGACAGCTCAGAAAGCAAACGAAAAGCCTCCAGAAAAGGAACTTACAGATATGGAAACAAGTGACTTAAATGACAGAATTCAAGAATGCAGTTCTGAAAAAACTCAACGAGATGCAAGAAAACACAGAAAGGAAGTTTAATGAACTCAGATACAAAATCAAAGAACAACATGAGCATTTTACGAAAGATTCAAATTTTAAAAAAGAACCAAAGAGAATTTCTGGAGATTAAGAACTCAGTAAGAAATTAAGAATGAAATAGTCAGCTTAGGTAGTAGAGTTGACCAGATGGAGGAAAGAATCAGTGACATCGAAGATAGAAACCTGGAAATGACAGGAATGGAAGAAGAAACAGACTTGAGACTTAACAGAAATGAAAGAAGTCTACAAGAACTTTCTGACTCCATCAGAAAGAGCAATGTAAGAATAATGGGCATACAAGAAGTAGAAGAAAGAGAGAAGGGAACAGAGAATGTATTCAAACAAATTATTGATGAGAACTTCCCAAACTTGTGGAAAGAACTGGATCCTCGAATACAAGAAGCAAATAGAACACCTAATTACCTCAACCCCAACAGGCCTTCTCCAAGGCACATTGTACAGAAGTTCTCTTAAATCAATAACAAAGAAAGAATCCTCAAGGCAGCCAGGGAAAAGAAGAAGGTAACCTAGAAAGGAAAGCCCATTAGATTATCATCAGATTTTTCAGCAGAAACTCTACAAGCCAGGAAGGAGTGGAACCAAATATTCAAACTATTGAAAGAGAGAAATTATGAGCCAAGAATAACATATCCATCAAAGAGATCCTTTAGATATGAAAGAGGAATACAGACATTTCCAGACATACAGAGGCTGAGGGAATCTTCTAATACATGACCTGTACTACTAGAAATACTAAAAGAGTCTATTCGACCACCATCAACAGGGACAATTTGTGGCAACCAAAACATAAAAAGGGGGATAGTAAAGGCCTGAACTGGAATATGGGAAGGTAGGCATGATGAAGAAAATAGAATACTCTAAATATAAAACTTCTTTTACATAATCTTAAGGGTAACAACTCAAAAAACTCCAGAACTGAAACATATACTGTAATAAAAGAAGAAACAGGGAAACATCAAAGAATAGCACCACACAGTAATAATAGAAAACAACAAAAAGGCAAAGAAACAATGGAGACACACTCTTACCAGAAAACTAAAGATAGAATAATAGGAAATCCTCACATATCAATAATCACCCCAAAATGTAAATGGACTGAATTCACCAATAAAAAGGCACAGAATAGAGGATTGGATCAAAAAAAAAAAATAAACTCAACCATATGCTGTCTCCAAGAGACACATCTCAGCTACAAGGACAAGCATAGACTCAAACTGAAAGGGTGGATATTGACACTCCAAGGAAATGGTATCCAGAGAAAATCAGGCATAGCCATACTGATATCAGATGAAACAGACTTCAGTGTGAAAAAGGTAACAAAAGATAAAGATGGACATTCCATCATGGTAAAGGGGCCTATACAACAAGAATACATAACAGTCATCAATATTTATGCCCCCAATCAGGGAGCACTGAAATATACCAAGCAACTACTAGCAGAAGTAAAGCGAGAAATTGACCAAAATACAATTATACTAGGGGACTTAAATACATCATTGACCGCTATGGATAGATCATCCAAACAGAAGATAAATAAAAAATAGCAGCCCTAAATGACACATTAGATGAAATGGACATAATTGACATTTATAGAGCACTTCACCCTGAAACATCAGACTATACATTCTTTTCTAGTGTACATGGAACACTCTCAAAGATAGATCATATATTGGGACATAAAACTAACCTCAGCAAATTTAAGAAGACTGAAATCATACCAAGCATATTCTCTGATCACAAGGCTTTGAAATTGGATATCACCTGCAGACAGAAAGCAAGAAAAACCACAAATATGTGGAGATTAAACAACATACATTTAAAGAACGACCGGGTAAAAGAAGAAATTGGACGAGAGACCAAAAGATACATACAAAGAAATGAGAATGGAAATACATATCTACCAAAATTTTTGGGATGAAGCCAAAGCAGTCTTAAGAGAGAAATTTATATCATTACAGGCCTATCTGAAGAAAGAAGAAAAATCCCAAATAAATAACCACATGTTACACCTTAAAAAACTAGAAAAGGAAGAACAAATGAAAATGTATCTCAGCAGAAGAAAGAAATAATAAAAATCAGACAGAATTAAATGAAATAGAGAACAAAGACACAATAGAGAAAATTAATGTGACAAAGAGCTGGTTCTTTGAAAAGATTAACAAAATTGACAAAACGTTGGTTAGACTCACTAAGATAAAGACAGAGAAGACACTAATTAACATAATCAGAAATGAAAAAGGGGACGTTATCACAGGTAACACAGAAATACAAAGCATCATCCAAGAATGCTATGAAGGACTATATGCCACCAAATTCAATAACCTAGAAGAAATGGACAAGTTCTTAGAAACATATAGCCTTCCTACGCTGAACCACAAACTGGAAAATCTAAATAGAGCGATCACCAGTAACGAAATTGAATCAGTCATCCAAAACCTCCCAAAAGCAAAAGTCCGGGACCAGAGGGCCTCACTAGTGAATTCTACCAAACCTTCAAAGAAGACATAATACCAATCCTGATCAAACTCTTCCAAAAAATTGAAGAAGAGACAGTAGTCCCTAACTCATTTTATGAGGCCAACATTACCCTGATACCAAAACCTGGTAAGGAGAACACAAAAAAAGAGAACTACAGACCAATATCTCTGATGAATATAGATGTAAAAATCCCAAACAAAATTCTAGCAAATCGAATGCAACAACTCATTCAAAAGAGTATTCATCATGAACAAGTGGGAATCATCCACGGAGCACAAGGATGGTTCAACATCCCCAAATCCATCAATGTGATACATCACATAAAAAAAAAAAAAAGGAAAAATAATCATATGATTATATCAATTGATGCAGAAAAAGCATTTGTCAAGATACAACATCCATTTCTGATTAAAACACTCAATAAAATAGGTATAGAAGGAAAATTACCTTAACATACTAAAGGCTATATATGACAAACCCTCAACTAATCTCATAATTAACAGTGAAAAATTGAAGCCCTTTGCTCTACGTTCAGGAACACGAAAGGGCTGTCCCCTATCACCTGTGCTTTTCAACATAGTGTTGGAAATCCTCACCAGAGCAACCAGGAAAGAGAAAGAAAAAAAGGCATCCACATTGGGAATGAAGAAATTAAATTATCACTCTTTGCAGATGACATGATGCTATATATAGAAAACCCTAAAGACTCCACCAAAAAGCTATTAGAAAGAAGCAACAAATACAGTAAAGTAGCCGGCTACAAAATCAACGTACAAAAGTCCTTTGCATTCCTATATACTAACAATCAAATCTCAGAAAAAGAAATTAAGAAAAAAAATCCTTTTGCAATGGCAGCAAAAAAAAATAAAGTACCTAGGAATAAACTTAAACAAGGATGTAAAAGACCTATACACTGAAAACTATAAGACATTTTTAAGAGAAATTGAAGAAGACACAAAGAAATGGAAAGATATTCTGTGCTCATTGATTCGAAGAATCAACATAGTTAAAATGGGCATATTACCCAAAGCAATATACAGATTTAATGCCATCCCCATCAAAATCCCAATGGCATTTTTAAAGAAATGGAACAAAAAAATCATCAGATTTGTTTGGAACCACAAAAGACCCCGACTAGCCAAAGCAATCTTAAGAAAAAAGAGCAACCCTTGAGGTATCAGACTCCCTGACTTTAGCTTGTACTACAGGGCAACAAGACTCAAAACAGCATGGTATTCGCAGAAAAACAGACACATAGACAAATGGAATAGAATTGAGAACCCAGAAATAAAACCACGTAAGTATGGACAGATAATTTTTGACAAAGAAGCATAAAACATACAATGGGGTAAAGACAGCCTCTTCAATAAATGGTGCTGGAAGAATTGGAAAGCCATATGCAAAAGAATGAAACTGGACTGCTATCTGTCACCATGTACCAAAATTAATTCAAAATGGATCCAAGACTTAAGTAGAAGACCTGAAACATTAAACTGCATAGAATAATACATAGGTACTAAACTTATGGACCTTGGGTTCAAAGAGCATTTTATGAATTTGACTCCAAAGGCAAAGGAAGTAAAAGCTAAAATAAATGAATGGTATTATATCAAACTTAAAATCTTCTGTACAGCAAAAGAATCCATCGACAAATTAAAGAGGCAACCAACTGTATGGGTGAAGATTTTTGCAAACAGTGCCTCCAATAAGGGGCTAATATCCAAAAAATACCAGGAACTCATGAAACCCAACAACAAAAAGCAAACAACCCAATTGAAAAATGGGCAGAGGACCTGAAAAGACATTTCTCCAAAGAGGACATACAAATGGCAAAAAGACATATGAAAAAATGCTCAACATCAGTAATCATCAGAGAAATGCAAATAAAAACCCCAATGAGATATCACGTCACCCCAGTTAGCATGGCCGTCATCAACAAGACAAATAGTAACAAGTGTTGGAGAGGCTGTGGATAAAAAGAAAAGGAACCCTCATACACTATTGGTGGGAATGCAGATTGGTGTAGACTCCATGGAAGGCAGTGTGGAGGTTTCTCAAAAAATTACGAATAGAATTACCATATGACTCAGCAATCCCTCTCCTGGGTATTTACCCCAAAAATCTGAAAACATTTATCCATAAAGACACATGTGTTCCAGTGTTCATTGCAGGTTTATTTACGGTGGCCAAGAGATGGAAACAACCAAAATGTCCTTCGATAGATGAATGGATAAAGAAGTTGTGGTATATATACACAATGGAATACTATTCGGTGGTAAGAAAAGATGATATAGGAACATTTGTGACAACATGGATGGATCTTGAGAGTATGATGCTAAACGAAATAAGTCAGAAAGAAAAAACAGAGAACCATATGATTTCACTGATATGTGGTATATAAACCAGAAACAGCAAAAGAAGAAGACAAACAAATGAGAAACAAAAACTCATAGACACAGACAATAGTTTAGTGGTTACCAGACGGTAAGGGGGGTGGGGGGTGGGAGATGAGGGTAAGGGGGATCAAATATATGGTGATGGAAGGAGAACTGTATCTGCGTGGTGAACACACAATAGGATTTATAGATGATGTAATACAGACTTGTACACCTGAAATCTACGTAATTTTACTAACAATAGTAACCCCAATAAATTAAGAAAAATATTTCCCCTTTATGTTATATCTATTACCTCCATTTATTTTTATTCCACATACAAGGATGTAAATGTGTTATACCATCCCACATAAAACTCCCTTTTACATCACTATTTAATTATCTCTCCTCATCACATTGGCTATGAACATTTGTCATTATTTTTGTGTCCTTATCATCTGAACTCCCATGTTGATGAATTTCTTACTTTATAAAATTTGGGGAAGAAAGAGCCCACCTCACACTATAGAAACAAAACAAAACAAAAAAAGATACCCACTTCTCCAAACTACCTTTTAACTAAGGAATAGGCATATGAATAGGATTGTCACCCACCTAGATTTTGAATTTGGTGTTACTGTCATTGTTTTTGTCACTTACCAATTGAGGTCATTCTGTATTGTTATATTCCCTTGTTCCCTTTTTCCTGCTCATTTCCCAAACCTGTTTTTTTTTTTTTTCATCTTCTTGGTGATTTAATGAGCTACCAAGTAGTATTCAATAAAATATGTTTCTTCGTAAATGATCCTAATTAAGAACCTTTAATAAACCATCTTGTGTACTGGATCTCATGGTTTTGTTTTGTTTTGGAGGTTTCAACTATAAACCTTTATTAAGATATGTTGGATGGTTTTCCCCTTCCAAAGTATGCACTTTTTATTTTTTTTAACAAAGGAAAATACCTACAGTACAGAAAAGTAATGTCTGAATAATAGAGATTCAGGCATTACATGAATTTGTGGAGAAACTAATTTGAGGCAGAAGGACATTCTCACATTACTTCCAAACCACAATTAATAAGTAGCTTACTTCCTACACAGCCACTTCCAGACATATCAGATGATGGCATCCAAAATGATCTACAACTCTTGGGATCGATGTCCAGATTTTTTTCTTAAATGTGTATTTAACTTATTTTAAAATTATAAATGGATTATGTCCTGAAAACAAATTTAGAAATACACACACAAACAAAGCCTACCCTCAAATCAGTGTATTTGAGGATATTTTCCTTATTATATTTTTAATGGATTGTATAAGATTGTGCTCATGCTTTACATTTAATTTTTATTGTGTTCTTTCTTAGCATTATGTGCAAAAGTTATCTCATCTAAAGTTACAAGCAGGAAGACAAAGAACCAAAATTACTAATAAGCTACTCTCTTTTTTTCGTTACAACCACTCTTGAATGGAACATTCAAGCTTTATTTGCTCTGTAAGAGAGCAAACTAAGTCTGTAATAGTAATCTAAGAAGAACAAATTGCAAACTGGGTCGGAATCATGCTTCATACAGCCCAGTAAAACAAGAGAAATCCAGAAAGAAGTATGACTGTGTTGTGCGGGGCGGCCTGCGGGGTCTCTGGTCCCGCTCCCCACATAAGAACGCAGGACATGGTGAGGCCAAAAAGGAACACCCACGGAGCCATAAGTAGGGGAGTCACACCACTATATTCTCTCTGGCGGCTGGGTTGGAGACACAGGAACCAGGAGCAACACAATCTTCAACCCTCACTGCGCCGCTTGCAGGCTCAGCCACCATCTTCTTGCTAGCTCCCCCCCTTTCCTGCTAGCGTAGCCACAGCAGTTATATTAGTGGCCAATTGCTCACTGGTTACAGCTGACGGCCAACTAGCCACAGCTGCTGGCCATTTGATCACAGTCGATGGCCATTTACTACCTGAGCCAGCACCTTTCTATGTGAGGCCGAGAGCCTGGAAACTGCTTTTTGGGGCTCTGTCCCCACAGACTGTCTCTTATTCCATGGAATCTTGGATGATTCTAAAGAATGAAGTGCTTCTATTGCTATTTTCCACAGGGCAGTAAATTCTTTATCTGGGAGCATAAGAATTTGAAAATATTACTAGGATGCCATAGTAATAGCAAGACTTAGGCTTTTCCATTTACAAGGGACAATTTATTTATGTGATGGAAGAGATCATGGGTTGTTCTCTAGTTTATGGCTTGCATTATACCATGATAATTTTTACATGCACGCTAATTTGTAAATGTCTCTGAAATTGTAGAAAGCCTTTGTCTCAGTGCCCTAACTGAGGAAAAATTATATTAATAATTGCATGTCTTCATTTACAGTTAATTTAGGCATAAAAAAGGGAGGTAGGTTTTGTGAAAGAGGCTCAGGGAGCAGGCTATGGCTATAATGACTGACCATAGAAAAACCACTTTTAGGCAAAGACAGGAGACTGTTTTAACTCTCTCCTTGGACGTTTGAAACAGTTAAATATGTAGTAGAGAAACCTCATCATTTGAAAGCTGAGAAACCAGGGTAGATAACATCAAATTATAGCTTAATGTTATCTTAAACAGACAATAAAGAAACTGTGGGAATCTCTTTTGACCAGTGTCTATCTCTGACAGTTCCAAAAATTATCATTCATTGCCTTAGAAAAAGATTCTGTTTATTTGGGGCCAGATGCAGATGGAAGAAAAAGTCTTTCCCCTGACATTTTGGCCAAAATTTGCCCTAAAACATCTTCTTAAATATTTATCTCAAAAGGCTTGGGATATCTTTTTATAAAGGTTTTTAATTATTGAGAAATAATTGACAAATATAATTGTATATATTTAAACTATATAATGTGATTATTTGATGTACATATATGTTATGAACTGCTTACCAAGATCAAGATAATTAACATAACCATCATCTCACATAGTTCTCTCTCTCTCTCTCTCTCTCTCTCTCTCTCTCTCTCTCTCTCTCTCTCTCTCTGTGTGTGTATGGTGAGAATGCCTAGGATCTATTCACAGCAACTTTCAAGTATACAATATTATATTATTAACTAGTCACCAATGGGGTACATTAATCACTGCCATAATTATGCTTCTTTAAACTATTTATATCTTGCATATGCCTTTTTTTGAATAGTAATTCCACTTTGTTTATTTTTATGTGTAAAATAATGAAGTTATATTTAGTGAGTTTCCATTAAATGGGATGGAAATAATATTATCTCATTTGATTCCCAAAAGAAGTTATTAAAATTATCCTGATTCTATGGATGAAGACACTGAGATTCAGAGACAAATAACTTACCCAGTGGATAAATGTTGGATCTATGACTCTCACTCAAACCTGTCTTACTCTAACATCCATGTTCTCCTTATAAAACTATGCAATCTTTTGAGGAACATAATTTTTCTTTCTCATGGTGCTAAAGATTCCTGTTTTGCAATTTTAAACATTGCCCCTGGTTCTATAAAACAAGAACATAGACAGTAACATCTAACTGGAAAATCCTAGTTTAACATTGGTCTTCTATAGCATCTTCTCCTATTCTGTGATAATTTAAGTTTCTCCTACCCCATTCTGTGGCTTTCTTGTGATCCAGCAATTATAACTGCATGCAGTATTCCAGGTACAGATGTTCTGTGGTTTCACAACACAGGATATATATTGGTCTCCTCTGTATAAAAAACAGTCAACAATGACTTCCAAATCCCCATTCTGGGGTTTGATGGATATTTCAGAGCCAATCGTTTAAATGTGATTTTAGATTAATTTTCCCTAAATGCATATGAACCATTTGGAGTCCAAAGGAAGTTGAGCAATTTTATAAGACCTGCTTCACAATATTCTTCTGCCAAGTGGCTTAGTCATATTAAGTAGATACTTTTGCATTAAGCTGAATGGTGATTTTTAACTTAGTTGTTAAAACAGTACATGTAAACCCATTTATAAAAGCAAACCAAAGGAAAGAAAAAGGAAGTTTACACACATTATAATATTTTGTAGTTTCCTATATTTATATAGTAAGCATTCTTAATTGCACAGAAATACCTTTTGTGAGCCAAACAAATCTGGAGTCATGCAGCATCAGACCACAACTTTCTTCCTATTTGTGCGAAAATATTAAAATCGGATAACACTGAGTTTGCTAATCAGTGGTAAATTTAAGAAGAGTCTGAGGAGGTCTCCCCTTGAAATTTTTCCCACTTTCTTTGAGGCAAAATCCAGTATCATTTACTTTTTTAGTACAGAAAACTACAAGATTCAACTAAGGAGTTGTGGGAAGGAATTTAAGTCTAGTCAGATGTTTAATCAGCTGAGTCAAAACTTTTGCATAGCGTTATCTGCATTAGAGGATAATAAAACAGCCTCCAAATATTATTAAAATAAGAAAGCTAAAATTGTAAGGTGAAAATATCTGTTCCTTTTAGAATACTTGATTATTATATGTTTTGATATTGGACTATTTTAATGTATTTCTAATTATTCTAGATTTCTCAGATGGATTACAAAATTATAGATCTTTTCTCACTTCACTTTTTATGATATTCTAAGGGTCTAACCCAAAATATAAGCACAGCTAATACTTTACACATTTATAGGATTGCATTTAAAGTATGATTAAGGCACACATTGACTTATATAATGACAACTTATTTATAATTTTATAATTTACAAAACAGCTTCACAAATTTTTAGGTCACTTGATCTTAAAAACTGGCTTATGAATTAAGCAGACTAGGAATAACTTTTATTTTCCAGTTGAGGCAACTGTGATTCACGATACTCAAACAACTTATCCAAAGGCACAAACATCATAGGAAGAAGCCCTAAAAATGAGGGATCTTCTAATTCTGAGTGCTCTATCTATCACACATTATCTCCGTTACATTCCATTATATTCCATATATATATGGCTTCCATGGTAATGTATTGTTCTGCTGCTTTGTTCCTTCTTTTCTTTTATCTTTTTTTTTTTTTTCAAGTAATACTAAAAAGGCACATTTTCATTTTTGTCCAGGGAACCCAATGAGAGAGCAGGGACCTCGGGTAGGTTGCTAATGGTTGGAGTTGTCTACCCAAAGAGGTCCAAGTCCAAATCCAGGGTTCATAGCAGCCCTATCCTGGTGACTTGCACCTCTCCTCTCTCGTTTTGGGCTGGTTTACAGCTCAACCTGACTTTAGAGGGACATGAGCTATGACAATTGCATCTGGAGCACAATTCATCATTTTCAATGTTTCACCACCAGAATAAGTTCACTTATTAATAAGTCAGAAGTTGGTGCTGTCCAGGGAAACCTCCTGCTGTTCCTTCCATATAATTCTTCTTCTTTATGATTTTTGGCAGGCACCCTCCAGGGCGTCTCAGTGCCCTTCTTTATGAAAAGTCTTTGGGATGGATCCAAGTTATTCTGCAGACTCCGCTGGCTCATGGGCATCCAGCAAAGGAACGTCTGTGTCTCTGTTGCTCTTGTTCCTCTTGTTGCAGTGGGAGGAGTGTAGTTCGTTCTCAGACTCAGCACTGAAGCCCAGGGTTGGCTTCTCTGTGGTCAGTTTTGCAGTGGGGGCCCTGGGGCATGTGGGGGGTGGTCAGAGAGGGCAGTCCCCTGTGGGGCCCTGGAAGGGTCAGTGGGTGTCCACCTCTGGCTGGAGGAAGGACCCGTTGGAATCCTGCAGCAGATGCCTATATATGATGGTGTCATCGATGACTGCATACACATGGGAGTCACTGTCCTTTCATATTTTCTGAAGCTTTTTTGGCTGCAACGGCAGCTGGGTGTTGACGTTGCCATTGTAGATACCTGTGGCCCGGCCCTTGTTCCTCTTCTTTTTCTTATTCTTTTTCACAAAGAAAATGATGAGTACAAGGGCAAACAGCAGTAAGGTGCCACCTCCCATCACTGTGATGAGGACAATAGGCAGGTCCATAGACCTTGGATTAAGCAACACCTGGAAGAGCAGATTCAGCTGCTTGCCACTCACAGGGCTGCAGTTGGAAATGTTGATTCAGAAGCTGTGATGGTGGAAGCTTGGCTTGGGGAGCATCTCCTCCAGGCTGAAGATCTCTTCGGCTTGGGTCCTCTGCTCCTGGATGATCATGAATATGCATGTCCAGCAAACTAGGCCATTCCGCTCCTTTATGAAGGTCAGGCAGGCCACCTGGTCGCTGGGCATGCTGATGTTCCAGGACACTGAGTTGAAGGATGACAAGCCTCATTCCCAGTTAGGAGTTCTCCAGTAGACCTTGCTTTTCATGTCCGGGGTCACCTTGAAAACATCTTCTTTGAAGTGGGGTATGAAGGACACCATCAGGCACTGCTTGGAGACCTCTTGTTGGAAGCTGGGGACAAAAGTGTGCAGGGTCACAGACAAGTTCGACTGCATCTGCACCTGCTTGATGGAGCCTCCTGAGCAGAAGAAGCCAAAGTAAAGGTCTTGGCTGGTGCCGGCGCTGGCCATGCGGTAGCTGAAGCTGGTGTTGCAGATCTGCTCTGGTGTGTCCTGCTGCAATTTCTGGGCTGTCACCAGTGCCAGGGTGAGCCTGTCCTTGGGCACCATCAGATTCCAAGAAAAGTCATGCAGCTGCACAGGCAACTGAAGGATGTCCCTGAGCACCTGGAGAAAGTAGGATTTCCTGTGACAGTTGTGGTTGTCCATGCACCCTGCAAAAGAGGTGCTCATGGTACCCAGGCAGGGAGGAGATTGGAAGGGCATCCTCCCAGCTCTCAAGTCAGCCTGAGGCTTTCTTGCTTTTCCCTTTGGTCTCTCTTTCCCCACTGTCCTCTATTCCTGGCTCCTTGATGCCCTTTTTCTAACTTCCCCTCCTGTTCTCTAATATTCATACTAAACCAGCAGACCAACATCTGGGGCATCTTTAGGGTTGGAAATTTCTTTTTTATCAAGTTCTCTCTTGTGTGTCTGTGTCTTAGATGCTAAGTGCCATGTGGACAGGGAACAAGTTTTTCCTCCACCAATACCTGTTGCCCACGAGTCCCCATCTGTGGGGAGGCAGTTTGTGTAGTAACTAGAGTAGGGAATGGAGCTGGGGAGATCTCAGCTCGAATTCTAGCTCTGCAATTTCCTAATGGGATGGGCTTTGGCAGGCTGCTTTGTCTCTCATGTCCTCAGCCCCTGTATCTGCAGTGACCTCAGATCCTGTATCTGCAGACACTCTAGGAGCATCCATGCGAAAATCATCGTGGCCCAGCAGGGAGGTGACTATTGGTTTTGCTGCCCTCCATGCATCACATATTTATTACGTGACTAGCACATGTCCAGGAGTCCCACATGAGAGAAGACAAGTGGGCAGTGAGCGTGGAAAGAGGGTCATGCGGACTGGAGAGGATGGGAAATGCTACATGGAGGAGGAGAGGATTTCACAGGAGGGAGACTGGAGACTGGACAGAGGAGACAAAAACATGGGCACAAGGAATACACTGCACTCCTGAAGGGTATACGTTCAAATGGAGGCTACTGGTCCCAGAGGGGGAGTGTTCCTACTCTGCTGCTTGCTTCTTTGTTGCCCTATTGCTCACCCTACACAGCGGGGGACATTTCTTTCCTTTTTTTATTAGTTTCAGGTGTACAAAACAATGTGATAGTTAGACATTTGAACCCCTCACAAAGTGATTAACCCCCTCCCCCAATCTACTACCCCTATGACATCATATATAGCTGTTACAATTCCATTGCCTCTATTTCCTATGCCATACATATATAATTATAGCTGACATACATTATTATTCAGCTTCAGCTTCAGGTGTACAGTGCAGTGATCAGGCATCTACAACCATCCATGAAGTGGACTCCCTAATAAGACAAGTGTCCATTAGATACCCAACAAAATCTTTACAACATTATTGATTATAGTCCCCAAACTGTCTTTTGTATCCCCGTGGCAATCTTGTGGTTACCAATTTGTGCTTTCTAATCCCCTCACCTTCTTTCATCCCCACCCCCTCCCATCTAGCAACCCTTAGTTTTTTTCTCTATATCTCTGAGACTGTTTCTGATTAGTTTGCTCATTTATTCTATTCTTTAGAGTCCACATATAAGTAAGATAATATGGTATTTGTCTTTCACCGTCTGACTTATTTCACTTAGCATAATGTTCTCCAGGTCCATCAATATCATTGCAAATGATAAGATTTCATTTTTATTTATAGCAGAGTAATATTCCACTGTATAAATGTACCACAGTTTCTTAATCCAGTCATCTACCGATGGGCATTTCAGTTGTTTCCATGTCTTGGCTATTGTGAATAGCGCTGCAATAGACATAGGGGTGCATACATTTTTTCGAATTAGCGTTTTGGATTTCTCTGGATAGATACCTAAGAGTGGAATTGCTGGGTCATAAAGAAGTTCCATTTCCAGTTTTCTGAGATACCTCCATACTGATTTTCATAGCTGCTGCACTAGTCTGCAATCCCACCAACAGTGCACGAGGGTTCCCTTTTCTCCACATCCTCACCAGCACTGGTTGTTTGTTGATTTACTAATGATAGCCTATTCCTTATTTTCAATAAGAACAAAAACTGTATGGTAACTTCATCAAATGCCAAAAATACTGACTGCTTACAATTTCTAACTCTCATTTTAGACAAAACTAAACTTAAAGCTATCAAGGTTAATGAAGATTTATGCTGATTTTAACAAAATTTGAAATGTTTACCAGCTCAATTCTAATATTTAACACATGACTCATGGTCAAGAAATTGCTTCTTTTATCAAACCTCTCATTTAACATGCTGAAAGACTAACTTTCTTTTTTCTTTTTTTTTCTTTTTTTTTTTATTGGAGTGACAATTGTTAGTAAAATTACATAGATTTCAGGTGTGCAATTCTGTATTACATCATGTATAAATCCCATTGAGTGTTCACCACCCAGAGTCAGTTCTCCTTCCATTACCATATATTTGATCCCCCTTACCCTCATCTCCCACCCTCCTCCCCCCTAACCCTCTGGTAACCACTAAACTATTGTCTGTGTCTATGAGTTTTTGTTTCTCATTTGTTTCTCTTCTTCTTTTGCTGTTTCTGGTTTATATGCCACATATCAGTGAAATCATATGGTTCTCTGCTTTTTCTGTCTGACTTATTTCACTTAGCATTACACTCTCAAGATCCATCCATGTTGTCACAAATGTTCCTATTTGTGGGAAATGAGGGTAAGTGGGATCAAATATATGGTGATGGAAGGAGAACTGACTCTGGGTGGTGAACACACAATAGGATTTGTAGATGATGTGATACAGAATTTTACACCTGAAATCTATGTAATTTTACTAACAATTTTACTAAATTTTACTAAATAAATTTTACTAAATTTATTGTCACCCCAATAAATTTTAAAAAAGAAAAAAAAAGGAAACCCCATAGCTAACATCATACTTAACAGTGAAATGCTCAAAACTTGTCCTTTAGATCAGGAACAAGATAGGGATGTCCTCAGTCACCACTTTTATTCATCATAGTACTGGAAGCCCTAGCCACAGCAATCAGATAAATAAATAAATAAATAAATAAATAAATAAATAAATAAATAGTATCCAAATTGGAAAGGAAGAAGTAAAACTCCTTATTTGCAGATAGCATGATACTATACGCAGAGAATTCTAAAGATCCCACCAAAAAAACCCCAGAAAACTATTATAACTAATCAATGAGTTCAGTAAAGTAACATAATACAAAGTTAATATTAAGAAATCAGTTGTATTTCTCTATACCAGTAATGAACTATCAGAAACAGAAATTAAGAAAACAATCTCATTTATAATTGCATCAAAAATAAATAAAATACCTAGGAATAAATTTAATTAAGGAGGTAAAAGATCTGTACTTAAAAAACAATAAGACACCGAAGAAAAAAAACTGAAGAATTTAGAAATAAATGGATGCATATACCGCTTTCATGAATAGGAAGAATTCACATCATTAAAATATCCACATTTCCGAAAGCAATCTATATGTTCAATGCAATCCCTATCAATATACCAATGGCAGTTTTCACAGGATTAAAACAAATAATCCTAAAATTTATACACAATCACAAAAGAGCCCAAATAGCCACACCAATCTTAAGAAAGAAAAACAAAATTGGAAATATCACATACCTGATATCAAACTATATTACAAGGCTGTAGTAATCAAAATAGTATGGTATGGCATATAAACAGACACATAGATAAGTGGAAAAGAATAGGGAGCTCAGAAATAAACCCACACCTATAAGGTCATATAATCTATGACAAACGTAAGAAGAATATACATCGGGGAAAAGATAGTCTATTCAATATATGATATTTGGAAAATTGGACATATGCAAATAAAAAACATACTGGACCACGTTCTTACTCCATATACTACAAGAATCAACTCAAAGTGGATTAAAGACTTAAATATAAGACCCCAAATCACAAAACTCCTAGAAGAAAACATAGGCAGTAAACTCTGACATCACTCAGTGATATTTTTTCTGATCTACTCCTCAGGCAAGGGAAACAAAAGAAAAAATAAACAAATGTAACTACATCAAAGTCAAAAGTTTTTGCACAGCAAAGCAACCCATCAACAAAACAAAAAGATAACCTACTGAATGGGAGAAGATATTCACCAATGACACATCAAATAAGGGATAACTATCCAAAATACGTAAAGAACTAATAAAACTCAACGCCAAAAATGAACAAACAATCCAATTAAAAAAATGGGCTGAGGACCTGAATAGACGTTTCTCCAAAGAGGACATACAGATGGGCAATAGATATATGAAAAGATATTCAACATCACTAATCATCCAAGAAATGGAAATTAGAACCACAATGCGATATCACCTCATACCCATGAGAATGGCTATCAATAAAGAACAAGGAACAAGTGTTGCAGAGGATGTGGAGAAAATGGAACTCCTGTGTACTGTTGGTGTGATTGCAAATTAGTGCAGCAACTACGGAAAATAGTGTGGAGTTTCCTCAAAAAATTAAAAATAAAACTACCTTATGACCCAAAATTCCACTCTGGGTATTTATGCAAAGAAATCCAAAACTCTAATTTGAAAACATACATGCACCTCTATGTTCACTGCAGTGTTATTTACAATAACTAAGATAGGGAAGCAACCTAAGTGCCCATTAATAGAAAACTGAATAAAGAAGATATGGTACACATAAACGATAGAATATTACTTGGCCATAAAAAAATGAAGTAGCATTTGCAACAACATGGATGGCCTTAGATGTTATTATACTAAGTGAAATAAGTCAGACAAAGACAATTGCCATATGATATCATTTATATGTGGAATCTAAAGAATAAAACAAAACAAACAAACAAAACAGAGTCACACACATAGATGTCCAGAATCAAATGATGATTGGCAGATGGGAGGGGGTCTGATGTCTGGGTGAAAAAGATGGAAGGATTCAGATATTACAAATTAGTAGTTATAAAATAGTCACAGGGATGTAAAGTACAACATAGGGAATATTGTCAATAATATTGTAATAAATATGCATAGTTCCAGGTACTAGACTAATTGGGGGGATCATTTTATAAATTATACCAATGTCTCCCCAGTATGCTGTACACCTGAAACTAATATAAAATAATATTGAATTTCAAATTAACTTAAAATTAAAAATAAGTAAGATGGAAGCAAACCAAACCACCATGCTTAAAAATTAGCATAAGTCATATACAATATTTTATTATCTAAAAATCATTTTATAAAATATAAAGCTGATGCAGTTTCTCATGGGTCATATCATCCTTTAAAAATATTTTAGATATAAGAAATCATTTAGATGTTCTAATGTATTTTTATTGACAGGAAATAAAAATTCAAGTCAACATATCTACTCATTTCTTGAGAACCATAGATTCATGTTTCAGTTTGCTTCAACCTTTTCTTGTTAGGTACTGTGTTTCCCTGAAAATAAGACCTAGACGGACAGTCAGCTCTAATGCGTCTTTTGGAGCCAAAATTAATATAAGACCTTGTGGGTACAGAGCCAGGAGTGCAGTTTCCAGGCTCTTGACCTCACATGGAAAGGTGCTGGCTCAGGTAGTAAATGGCCATCAACTGTGATTGGATGTCCATCAGCTGTGGCTAGTTGGCCGTCAGCTATAACCAGTGAGCCATTGGCCGCTAATATAACTGCTATGGCTATGCTAGCAGAAAATGGAGGCTAGCAAGCAGATGTTGGCTGAGCTAGCAAGAGCCAATTGCAAGTTAGCATGGCTTGTTGTAGCTAGCAAGTGAGGTGGGTTGGCAGAAAAGTGGACAGCAGGTTGCGGATAGTGTGGCTCCTGCTTTCTGTGTCTCCAACCCAGCCGCCAGCAAGAATATAGTGGTATGACTCTCCTATCTATGGCTCCGTGGGTGTTCCTTTTTGGCTTCACCATGTCCTGCGTTCTTATGTGGGGAGCGGAACCAGAGACCCCGCATGTCACCCTGCATGACAGACTTGATCTTATTTTACTATAATATGAGACTGGGTCTATAATATAATATAATATAATATAATATAATATAATATGATATAATATATAATATTAAGTCTTATATTAATTTTTGTTCCAAAAGATGCATTAGAGCTGATTGTCCAGCTAGGTCTTATTTTCGGGGAAACACAGTAGCAGCAGGCCATGAGCAAACCCTGAGAATTGCAGTAAGTATAATAAGTGCTTTTATGTCAAAAATTTAAGCAGAGCTGTTTCCATTTAAAAGAAATTCAAAATATTGTGGCTCATTTTAGTTTCTCTTAGAACATTGGGCAAGGTATTTCTAATTCCATTTTATTCCCTTGTTACTTTTCTTTACCCCATCCATGAATTGAAAATGTAATCTTAAGCACCCTTATAGGAGTTTCAGTTTCCAAATACTGATGCATATTTATAGCTAAAGATCCAGTCACTGCTTCTCTCTAAAACCTTTGTAATAAGGTCTATTTTATTTTAAAGATGAAGAAACGACCATGTCATGCAGGGTGGCATGCAGGGTCTCTGGTCCTGCTCCCCACATAAGAATGCAGGACATGGTGAGGCTGAAAAGGAACACCCATGGAGCCATAGGTAGGGGAGTCACACCACTATAGTCTCACTGGAGGCTGGATTCACACGACGTGCGACCTGCTGTCCGCTTTGCTGCCAACCGACCGACTCCCCTCCCTAGCTGCAATCCACCATGCTAACTGCAATCCGCGCTTGCTAGCTGAGCCACCATCTTCTTGCTAGCTCCCATTTTCTGCTAGCGTAGCCATGGCAGTTATATTAGTGGCCAATGGCTCAATGGTTACAGCTGATGGCCAACTAGCCACAGCTGATGGACATCCAATCACAGTTGATGGCCATTTACTACCTGAGCCAGCACCTTTCCACATGAGGGAGAGAGCCTGGAAACTGCTCTCTGGAGCTCTGTCTCCACACTCCACCCCTACAGGGTCTCACCTCACAATCTATGTGACAAGCGTCTTCCCGCGAGGGGCCCTGTGCGAGAAGCCTGGAGGTGAATGCAATGTCCTGGACACAGCTAGGCTCTCTGGGCACAGCCAGGATTTCTCAGGGCACCACCAGTACTTCTGGGCACAGCCAGACTTTCTGGGCTTCTTAGGGTACCACCAGTTTCCCAAGGCACAGCCAGAGCCTCTCAGAGCACTGCCACTCTCTCTGTACACAGCCAGACTTCCTGGACTCAGCCAGGGCTTCTCAGGGCACTGCCACTCTCTCTGGGCTCAGCCAGACTTCCTGGGCACAGCCAGGGCTCTCAGGGCACTGCCACTCTGCCTGGGCACAGCCCAATTTCCTGGGCACAGCCAGTGCATCTCAGGGCACCGCCACTCTCTTTGGGCAGAGCCAGACTTCCTGGGCTCAGCCAGGGTTCTCAGGGCACTGCCACTCTCTCTGGGCCTCTCAGGGTACCGTGCTGGAACAACAGCGACTCACAATCAAGGTGCTTACATATTCTCGATGGTGGCCAGTCAAGACACAAAAGCAAACATCCGCCAGTTCCACTACATGGTGGTATGTTCCCAAACAGTCAAGCAGTCCATTAAATTAGGGATAGAAGGCAATTCCCCATAGTCCGTAGTCATTCGCCAAGGCTGTCCTGGGGGTGAGGGATGACCTTGACCTCACCCTCATCTCCCCCGGAGGACTCAGCAAGCGTTTCCTCCTGGGACTACAAGTCCTGCATCTAGGCTGCCTGAACAAGCACTTCCCAGCCCACAGGGCCGCAACGACCTTTGCTTTCTCCGGCCTATGCTGGTTGGAGAACTGTCCATGTCTTTACACCTCTCCACGGGGGTCCAGCTCTCCGGCAGCTGCTCCTCCTGGTCTTCCTGAGACTGAGTGTTCATACGCACAAACTGTTCCACCGCCCTTCGGAGGGCTTTGGCAGGCACAGTACCCTGCTCGCTTCACCATTTGTCATGCAGGGCAGCCTGCGGGGTCTCTGCTCCTGCTCCCCACATAAGAACACAGAATATGGTGAGGCCAAAAAGGAACACCCACGGAGCCATAGGTAGGGGAGTCATACCGCTATAGTCTCGCTGGCAGCTAGGTGGGAGACACAGGAAGTAGGAGCCACACTGTGTGCAACCTGCTGTCCACTTCTCTGCAATCTGAAACCCGCTCTCCACCATGCTAACTGCAATCTGCGCTTGCTAGCTAAGCCATCTTCTTGCAAGCTCCCATTTTCTGCTAGCATAGCCACGGCAGTTATATTAGTGGTCAGTGGCTCACTGGTTACAGCTGACGGCCAACTAGCCACAGTTGATGGCCATCCAATCACAGTTGATGGCCACTTACTACCTGAGCCAGCACCTTTCCACATGAGGATGAGAACCTGGAAACTGCTCTCTGGGGCTCTGTCCCCACAGACCATATCATATATCCAATGAAAATATTCTTTCTATTTCTTGATTGAGGTTGGTATACTCATGTTCTATTCTGTCTTCTTACCTAAATCTGTTCGCACTAAAGAATCACATCGAGTCATATATACTGGGGGAAAGCAGAGTTTGCCGGTCCAAACTATGCCTTTTTGAGATATTGATTATTCTAAGGCAGTTATTTTAAAGGAAAAAAAAAAGATTCAAGGAGAATTTTTGAACCTCCCCCTTTAAATTCCTAAAGGAATTCATATAGAAAAACTTACTTAAATGAAAGGAGTTATCACTTTAGCATCATAATATGATCTAAGTGTGGTAGATAGTGAGAAGCTAAGCAAAGTCTGTTAGATTCCCCTTTGTGTATCATTGTTTCTAGGTTGCCAGGCAAAAATTTACCACCTGTTTGCTCTTTCTCATCTACATGTGAGTTACCTACCATGTTTTTCCGAAAATAAGACCTAATCGGAAAACAAGACCTAGCATGGTTTTTCAGGAGGACATCCCCTGAACATAAGCCCTAGTGTGTTTTTTAGAGCAAAACTTAATGTAAGACCTGGTCTTATTTTTGGGGAAACATGGTACTTTTCCTCTGAAGTCCCAGAAACCTGCCTGCCTTCCTTTCTTTAGTCAAGGAAAACATATAAGCCTCCACTGCCTGATTTGTCCTAGGGTCCCATATTCTTACAGAGCCTTCATGTATACATACATAATAAATTTGGTTATTTTCTCCTGTTAATCTGTCTGTTGTCAATTTGATTATTAGACCAGCCAGAAGAACTTACAAGGGTAGAAGCAAAATTATTTTTCTGCCCCCAAAATATAAATATGATAAAATACACATTTATTTAACTAAATTGTTAAAATTTAATAATGGTAGCTATTACAACTACCTGTGGTTCAGTCACTGAGGTAAACACATTTTATACATGATGTTTTATGACACAAGAATCCTACCAGTACATATGTGATCCTTGCTAGCCAGGCATTCATCATGTTACTCTTGGCAGCTATATGGTTCTTTGAGAAGCTAACATAATCAAAATGCAAAAATATTCACTAATAAACTACCACATAAATTAATATTCACTTAATTACCCTTCCATGATAAATACTAGCATCCCTCTCTTTCCATTATATCCTAGTCATAATCTAGTATTTTAATGCAGACATATTCAAATTCATCACAATGCAAAATTGGAAATTTTACAAAAGATGCAAAATTTTGTGAAATTAATGAAAGTGATAACAAAAATTACTTGTGAAACAAACAATAAATGGGAATCTTGCAGAGATAGACCACTTATTAGTTAAATAAGAGAACGTTGACCATAATGATGAAGATAGAGTTCTTTGGAAACAAATGAAACCCTGCATTATTTTTCCAGAAATGACTCTATTAATGAATATGCAAACACAATAAAAAAATAAAGTTCAGGGTATAATATTACATTATTATACAATTTTTCAAAAAAATTGCACACACACAAGAAAAGTCAAAATCACCATAAAATCCATCTTTATTCTGAGTAGTGCATAGTTCAAATTTAAATACAATTTTGTTAAATGTAAGATAAATATTTTGTATACCATTTATTTTTTCAAGCTTCCATCCCAATTAAACCTTTTATTCACAATTTACAATGTATTTTTGGTCCTTTTAATGTGTATTCACTTAAATGGACTTTTCTGACGTCAATTACTCTTGCATAATGAGGACTTCCCGCATTATTATCAATGTTTACCTGAGGAAAGAATTTCAAAAAACTATAGTAGCTTGATGTAACAATCAGAGGGCAAAAAACATACTAGTTATTTGAGCAGAGTAAAAATTAATATAAAAAATAGTTGACTTGGTATAAAGATTGTTAAATTGAAAACTAAAAAGGTAAAAAGAGAACACCAAATCATCACAGAGTTAGCAACTACAGGAAGCAGCTACCATACTTGTATCTAGGGCTGGACAAACAGAAGAGGTTGAACTTTTTAAAACTAGAAACCTAGAGGAAGGGCTCCATAGCACTGACTCTCAGACCTCTGAAGAGGGCACTGGGGGCACTCTGGGAGAAGAGGATGCAGGTATGATGAGGCTGGTTCTGTAAGTATTGGAAAAGCGACATAGTGGATTCAACTGCTACTTTGGGAGAAACTTGCTGCTTCCAGTGTGTAGAAACATGCTGAGGAGAGATGTGAGACTCAAAGGAACAGGAAATCAACATGAAACCAACAGAGATTAAGCAGCAAGGAGCATGTCTCTTCTTTCACCTTCAGCTTTGCAGTCTCCCAGTCATGTCCTGTAGGGACAGAGTCCCAGCGAGCAGTTTCCAGGCTCTCGGCCTCATGTGGAAAGATGCTGGCTTGGGTAGTAGATGGCCATCAGCTGTGACTAGCTGGCCACGAGCTGTAACCAGTCAGCCATTAGCCACTGATATAACTGCCGTGGCTAAGCTAGCAAGTATGGATTGTGGATTGCGGATTGCAGAGAGGCGGATTGCAGAGAGGCAGATTGCAGTTAGCACAGTGGATTACAGTTAGCAAGTGAGGTTGGTTGGCAGAGAAGCAGGCCAGCCGCTGGCAAGAATATAGTGGTATGACTCCCTTATCTATGGCTCCATGGTTGTTCCTTTTTGGCCTCACCATATCCTGTGTTCTTATGTGGGGAGCAGGAGCTGAGACCCCGCATAGCATCCCACGTGACACATGGCACAGTGAGCAGGGTACAATGCCGGCCAGATTCCCCCAAGGGGTAATGGAACAGTTTATATCTATGAGAGCTTTCTTTTGGGAGACCCATGAGGAGCAGCGCCGGTAGCAGGAAACATAATCTGCCTGGGAGAAACGTGACCCGTCAGTGAATCAGTGGTCCACTGAAGCCTCCGGATGGCATGCTGCCCTGTTGGCCAAAGTAAGCGTCATCTTCCTCTTGGTGGTCTACTGCTACTGTGGGCTCCTAGAGTTGTGGATGTTTTATACCGAGGCCTCCACCCACTTGGACACCTGGCACAGTGAGCAGGATTCTGGCCAGATAGGAATGGTATCTGACTCTGGGCAGGAGGACATGTGGCCCCCACACAGTGTATGGTAGCCAGTAGCCACTGTTCTCAGAATTTGGACCCCTGAGGAGGGGTGGGAGGACATGGATGGCTCTCGGCCAGCGTGGAGAGGGCCCTGCAGATTCTAACTGAGTGGTTGCCGGAGGAGGCAAGGGTATAGCCGGCCTTGTGGGCTGGTTGTTCCTCACTGGGTTGCATCATAACATGGAGGACGCACTTAATGAAATAGCTCAGGTGCAGGACCAGCAGCCCTGTGGGGAGGCACTGGAAGCTCGTGACCACAGGTTGGAGGAGGTTCTCACCGCATTGCGTCATAACTCAGAGGAAACGCTTGCTGGAATAGCCCAAGTGCGGGATCAGGTGTCCCGGTGGAAGGCACTGGCAGCTTGGGTCTGCCTGTTACAGGAGGAGCCCCACAGTGGAGACTCTGAGGTAGAAGTGGACAGCGCAAGTAGAGACAATGTAGCCTCCAACCTCCACACCCAGCCAATTACAAAGCAAAAGGTAAAGTATGAGCAACCTTTGGGCCCCAGGGGCATTGCTGCCAGCAACCCAGCTGTTACTGAGTTCACAACCTACACCCTTTACACTCCCTCTGAGTTGCAGGAGCTGGGAAGGCAGTGCCGACAGTGCCCTGGAAAGCCAGTCTCGGCTTGGCTACTACATTTATGGGATGAGGGGTAGACAGCATTCTCTGCTCCCCAGGCAAAATGAAAAAGCTAGCCTTCATGACGGTGCAGCTGTCCCTGTGACAAAGGTTACAGAACTGCCATAGGTTGGCCCAAGACCAGGGCAACCACATTCTAATGGAGTGACTCACTGCTGTGTTCCGCACAGTATGGGGAGAGGCTGGCGAGCTGCCAGACCCTATGAGTAAATGGCAGTAGTAAAAGGAACTTACTCAAATCATCTGTAAAATGGATGTGAGATATGCTATGTTCAACCGTAATATGCAGGGGCCAGATGAGGAACCTTTTACAATGAGCATGAGAGATCTGGTTTTGGATACTGCCCCTGCAAGTGCTTTTGGATCCTTAGTTGCCATTCTTTCGCCCTATGTGGGGGCGGCAGATCCATGAAGTTGTCATTGCCATGGCCACCCTGGGGGATGTTGAAAGCCGGCGGCAAAGGAAGTTAAGACAGGAGGTCCAAGAAGTTAAGACCTGGAAGCCCACGCCAAAAGTAAGGGGGTGAGGTAGTGGGCCTCAGAGTGTAACATACACGCAGATGTGGTGTGATCTCGTGGCAGCAGGAGTTGATCGGGGAAAAAATAGACCAACAACCCAATGCACTCTTGTTGGAACTTTGGAAAGAGTTGCCTCCGGAACAGCAATTCCAGTGAAGCCTAAAGGAGAAGTCTGGAAAAGCGCGACCCTTGTCCCTCCAAGACTTCATGCGCCTGCTTGAGGCAGACTCCTTTCAGCTTGATTAGGGGTGGGGCCAAGGTACCCTGTCAGACAGGACGAGCAGGGACCGGAGGCCCCATGTGGAACTGTCCATACATTGGTCCCCTTCTAATGTGCAGAGGGTTTTGGCCCTAGTTGACACTGGCACAGACTGTAGTCTTATTTATGGGAACCCAGACCTGTTCCCTGGACAAGCAATCTGCATTGATGGCTATGGAGGAAAGACTGTGGCAGTAAAAGCCGTTTCCTTACCACTGGGTATAGGAAGGCTTCCCCCTCGTATCTACAAGGTTTATGTCTCCCCCGTTCCGGAGTATATTCTAGGGCTGGACGTGCTACATGGCCTCAATTTACAGACGTCGGTTGGAGAGTTCTGTCTCCGGATCCGGGCGGTGAAAGCATTGATACGCGGGCATGTTCACCACCCTCCTCAAGTGTTGTCACAAACACGGCACGTGGTTATAGTGCGACAGTACCTCCTGCCAGGAGGGCAGGAGGAGATAGGTCGTACAATTTTGGAATTGGAGAAGGCACATATTGTGAGGCCAACACACAGTTCCTTTAACTCCCCAGTATGGCCTGTCAAGAAGCCAGATAGGATCTGCCAAATGACTGTGGACTATAGGGAGTAAAATAAGGTGACGCCACCTTTGCACGCTGCAGTGCCTTCAATTCACGATTTGATGGATCGTCCGACTATCCGCCTAGGAATGTATCACTATGTAATGGACTTGGCAAATGCTTTTTTTCCATTAACATTGCACCCGAGTGTCAAGAGCAGTTTGCTTTTACTTGGGACGGGCAGCAATGGACTTTTCAAGTCCTTCCAGAAGGATACTTGCACAGCCCCACTATCTGCCACAGGCTTGTAGCCCAGGATTTGGCATAGTGGAATCAGCCGGGCTCTGTGGTCCTGTTTCATTATGTTGATGATGTTTTACTAACATCTGATTCTCTTTCCGATTTACAGCAAGCAGCTCCCTCTCTTCTCTGCCACCTGAAGTCATGTGGCTGAGTAGTGAACGAGGAAAAGGTCCAAGGCCTTGGCTTATTCATCAAGTTTTTGGGTGTTGTGTGGTCGGATAAGACAAAGGTCATACCTGAGGCAATTACTGACAAAATACAAGCCTTTCCCCGGCCGACCAATGTCTCCCAACTGCAGATGTATTTGAGTCTGCTGAGGTATTCATGGGCGTTTGTACCCCATTTAACACAAATGGCAAGGCCCTTATATAGCATGATAGAAAAGGGGTATCATGGGATTGGAAAGAGGATATAGAGCAAGGCTTTGTTGCCACAAAATGGGCAGTGCAGCAGGCACAGGCTCTGCAAGTAGTGGACACTGGTCGCCCATTTGAACTTGATGTTCACGTAACCCAAGAGGGGTACAGTTGGGGCCTCTGGCAAAGGCAGGAGTGTCTCCGGTCGCCAGTGGGATTTTGGTTCCAATTATGAAAAGGAGCGGAAGTCCGCTACCCTCTAATAGAGAAATAGCTGGCTGCCTCCTTATGCAGCCCTAGTTGCCACAGAAGCCATCACAGGGACAGCACGGGTGTTGGTTCAAACAACCTATCCCATCCAGGAGTGGGTCCGTACGTGGACTCAGGGACCCAAAACGGGGGTAGCACAGACCATCACCCTCACCAAGTGGGGTGCCTACTTTGAGCAACGTAGCACCCTTAGTTCAAGCCCTTTGAGCACAGAGCCACAACAGGTCCTGTGGCCTGTGGAGCTTGCAGCCAAGGCTGAGCCAAGCGCTCTGCCTAGAGGGGAGGACTTGGAACCCTCACCCTACAGAGAAGGACAGCCCTCAGTACCTGAGGATGCCTGGTTTACTGATGGTTCTAGCAGAGGAGCTGCAGCCATTTGGACGGCTAGGGGTGTGCAGCCCAAAAGAAACACCATTTGGTTTTATACTGGGACGGGCAAGAGTAGCCAGCGGGCTGAGCTACGGGCTGTGAATGATAATCAGCCATGAGTCCGGGCCCCTAGTTATTTGTACTGACAGCTGGATGGTGTTCTGGGGCCTAACGTTTTGACTCCCTATTTGGGAAACACCAAAACTGGTTGGTAGGACACTGTCCACTGTGGGGTCAAGCCATGTGGCAGGACCTTTGGGACTTAGGGCACAGAAAGGAGGTGACCCTAATGCATGTCACAGGTCACTCCCCCTTAGCGTCCCCAGATAATGATGAAGCAGATGCCCTAACATGTGTCCGATGGTTAGAACTGGCCCCTGCCACTGATGTGGCCCATTGGATGCATAGGAAATTGCAGCACGCTCGAAGCTGAATCATGTGGCAAGTGAGCAGACTCTGGGGTCTGCCTTTGAAATAGCAAGAGATAACAGATGCCTGCTATGACTGTGTTGTCTGTGCCCAGGACAGCCTCCAAAGGCAGAAGGTCCCCTGGGAGACACAGCAGATTACATGAGGAAGGGTGCCCCTCACTCACTGGCAAGTAGATTGCATTGGACCTCTGCCTATAGCCCACAATGTGATGTATGCATTCACAGCAGTGGACACTGCTATGAGGTTGATGTTTACTTGACCGTGTCTGGCTGCGGATCAGCGGCATACAGTTGTCGCTCTTACACGGCTGTGCATCCTCTATGGGCACCCCCAAGTCATTAAAAGTGACAGGGGTACCCATTTTACGGGGCAAGAAGTGCAGTGCTGGTCTGCCAGGATGCACATACAATGGTTATTTCATACCCTATACAATCCACAAGTAGCTGGCATGATTGAACGCTACAACAGCCTTTTGAAGCAAGGCCTCCGGGTGTCAAAACACCCTCCCACAATACGAGACTGGGCCTCACGTCTATGGGACGTCTTGAGAATCCTGAATGAGAGACTACAGAAGGGAGGGCCCGCACCAGTAGAAGCTTCTGCTACATCGAATGGCCGCTCCCATTCAGTGACAGGTTACCACAGGTGAGACTCTGTTCAAGCCAGGCTATGGCAGAAACGGAAGGAAACATTATGCTGCCAGCACCCACATGCTTGAAAGCAGGGGAACGGCAGCAGTGGACCTGGCCCTGTCGGGTCAAAAGCCCCCACTGTCAATGGTTGGGCCTGATAGCCCCATGGGGGGCTTGTTTGACTCATGATTTGCAAGTGACGTCAGGGGTGGTGGCTGAGTGGCCACCACATATGACTGTGGTATATGGAGGTACCAATGCCAGGATGATTTTGTGAGGAACCTATGTGCTCTCACTATGGCCTATTATGGGGTCCCCTCTTCTGTTACATGTTGAAATTATGCAAGGGACCCCAAGCACTGCCATAAAGTTGTGGTACCACAAACTGGGAAAGGTGCTGGTGGCAGTGACCCTCCTTTCCCAGGACAAAAAGCTAGCATGTATCGTGACAGATGGAAGTGATTTGCCATTGTTGGTTCCTAAGACTGCTATTTCTTTCCACCCATAGGTGCCTATAGGTTAATAAGGCACAGGGCCCTTTGCGGAAGATACTTGTCATGTAGATTGTGAGGCGAGACCCTGTAGGGATGGAGTGTGGGGACAGAGTCCCAGACAGCAGTTTCCAGGCTCTCGGCCTCACGTGGAAAGGTGCTGGTTCAAGTAGTAGATGGCCATCAGCTGTGACTAGTTTGCCCTGAGCTGTAACCAGTTAGCCATTAGCCACTGATATAACTGCCATGGCTAAGCTAACAAGCATGGATTGTGGATTGTGGATAGTGGATTGCAGATTGCAGAGAGGCAGATTGAAGTTAGCACGGTGGATTACATTTAGCAAGTGAGGTTGGTTGGCAGAGAAACAGATGGCGGGTTGCAGATCGTGTGGTTCCTTCTTCCTGTGTTTCCAGCCCAGCCGCCAGCGAGAATACAGCGGTATGATTTCCCTAACTATGGCTCCGGCTCCGTGGTTGTTCCTTTTTGGCCTCACCATATCCTGTGTTCTTATGTGGGGAGAAGGAGCTGAGACCCCGCATGGCACCCCGTGTGACATGTCCCTTATTGGCAGAGCTAAATACAATGCCAGCTGGCAAAGCAGAAGTGTGGTTTGCAGAGTCCTGGCACCAGCATCACAAATAACAAAGAAGGGTAGTTTGAAGCTGAGAAATAGTAGCTTCTTATCTGTCAGAGCCCACCTTTTTAGCTACTCAGCATCCATAAATATCTTTCTACACACATGTGATGCAGGGACTCAGCTCCCGCTCCTCACATAAGAATGCAGGATATAGTGAGGCCAAAAAGGAATAACAACGGAGCCATAGATAGGGGAGTCACACCACTATATTCTCGATGGCAGCTGGTCAAGACACAAAAGCAAACATCCGCTAGTACTCCAATGAGGGGTCTTCCTGTGCCCCAGTCTCACTGGCGGCTGGACGAGAAACCGGAAGTAGGATCAACATGGTCCGCAATCCACAATCTGCTTACTAACCATACTTGCTAGCTACAATCTGCTTGCTAACCGCACTCACTAGCCGCAATCCCCCATCCGCTTCTATGCCAACCTATCAACTCCCTAGTGTAGCCACGGCAGTTATATTAATAGCTAATGGCTAACCGGTAACAGCTGATGGCCACCCAGCCATAGCAGATGGCCTTTTGATTACAGCTGGTGGCCATCTAACAACCGAGCCAGCACCTTTCCAAGTGAGGACAAGAGCCTGGAAACTGCTTTCTGGGATTCTGTCCCCACAACATATTTGAACTTCGATACAATTAAAATAATTATGTTTCCAACACTAACATGATGCAATTATCCTTCATAAAATCAAAGATGTTTTCATACTCCCCACCAAATGAGGAAATAAGAAGTAACAGCAGCCATTGCATCCAACTTTGGAAGACAGTTACACTATTTATTTCTGGCAGATTTCCTTAAGAGAATTCAGCTGGTGATGGTAGAACCATGATTGGAAACCCAAACTATCTGTCTCAAAATCTGAAGCTCTTTTCTATACGCCAAATTGTCTCTCAATGCTAAACTCCTAAATCAGACCAATATAGACACTGCTCCAGTGAAATATGAGGTGGTTATACCTAAACAGCATGAAAAGTTATGACTGATTTCAAAACAATAAACTAGAGAAAATAAGCAGAATAATCCAATTCTGACTGGAGTCTTAGAAAATCTGGTAACAATTAAATGTTGAGAAGTAAACATTATAATAAAACGGTCCTACATTATCTAAAGATATGAAATAATCATTACTTCTACAGTCTTTTATCACATTACCCAAATATTTAATCTAATTATTACTCCTAACAGTTCATTTTGATGTTATTTGCTAAATTAGCCATAATATTGTTGAGAGGAGTAGAGCAAGAGTGAGCAAGAGAAAGAAAGACAAAATCAATGTTTGAACATTCACATACAAGAGAGACAGATTAGCATATGGCTTCTCTTATTCAGCACCATGAGAATACATTTGTCATTGAAACACTTCTGAAGAAATTTAAAATTTTGTTTCATATATATATATATATATATATATATATATATATATATATATATATATATATAAACATTATGGCCCACTGCTATAATTAGATTTTCCACCTACAGCCAGCTGTGTACAAATGAGAGATTTAAACTCAAACTGTTCAGCCTATTTTTGTTTTTTTTTTTTTACTTGACAAGGAACATAAAAATCACAACTTACCACTCAAAAAAATTGCTATTTTTTTTTCCCTTGGAGGTGAAAAAGTATATACATTTTCTCTAGTGACAATGAAATACAGTAAGAGGATCATATATGTTGGAAAGTTAGACTTCTATTTTTATAAGGTAAGATACTCTAATCATTTTGCTGAAAAATAAAGTTTAATGACTGAGACAAATGTTTGAAGAAAGTGAAGAAAAGAGCATCAGGAAAGGAGAACGAAAGGCAGAGTTAAAGTTACTGTGTGAGCATTGATTCTTTGGCTGTATTTTGCTGTAACAAGCATTATGAGTCCTATGTTAGTGATATGAGCTGTAAAGCTTTTTGTCAGAGGTTTGCCTACTTGGGATTATAATCAATGTTAAGGGAATCTCACCTCATATTTCCGTTTAAGAATGTTTTTCTTCAATGACATGTTTTATTGTTTTAAGGCATTTATAATTTATTTCAAGGACTTTGTCTTCTATTATAACTGTTCCATCCACATGTTTGTGTCTTTATTGTGACTGCATACATTTTACAGTTATATCTTCTGTTATAATTAAGCAGTATTTTAGGTTATGCTATATTTTACCATTCTTATAAAAAATGCTTGTCGCATAGTAGGTGTTCATGGCATAATTTATTAATGAATGGCAAAGGACAGAACAGACTAAACCTACTTAAGAATTGGACTGTTTTATTTATCCATGTGTTTTGTGAGCTTAGCACAGTGTCTATCATATAGTAGGTGCTCAGTAAATTAATGAAGATGAGGAGGGAATTTAAGGAATTATTATGAAGGAAAAGCCAGCATGGTGCATTAGAAAATACTTATTTGAAAGTCAGGCATGTCTGGCCTTTATAAAATAGTTCAATCAGTCTGTGGAATTTTAAATAAGTTATTTTACTTACTTGAGATTTAGCTTATTTTCTATTAATGATAATAATATATTTTATAAGTTTGTTATGAGAGTTAAATGATAGTGTATATACAATACTTAATAGCATTCTACACAGAGAGGATTTTTTCATAAATATGGGTGATGAAGACACTGCAGACAACAAACAGACAGGAGTTCAACTCCCTTATTGGATAACTGAAGGAAAGGTTGCAACTTTTAATATGACAGGTTTCCATACCATAGTCGAGAAGAAACAGAGGCAATGGGCATAATAGATGTTTTTGGAAGGATTCTGGAAAAAAAAGAAAATTACATATAAACTGTGTCATAATTTTTAAATAACACCAAAACATTTTATTTGATAATTCATTGGATCTAATATTTTCTCTTCTATGACACTACTGAAGAAGTGTGGCAGTGTGGTACACTACAGAAGCAGTGCGTCAAATGTGTTCAGCTTGCTCTGAAGTTATATAATATCTGGGTAAAGATCATGTGGAGGCACCAATAAAGAGTACAGGCAGCTTTAAATATCTATGTTAAAATATACAAATAATAGTATAGAAAGTTCGGCAAGAAAGAAGCAAAATATTTTTTGTTACAAGTCCAGAACCCTAATAAAATTATTGTGGTTTGGGGATATTCCAAATCAGTTTTCATAATCATGTCTATTTGCCTGGTAGGAAACAAAGAGTGCATAGTATTTTGCATATTTTTCATTTAATATGTTCTCTGTTATTAAAGGTTTATAGTATTTTAATGATTATTAACGTATGTGTAATATCACATAATTAATCATTCTTATGACAATTTTTAAATTATTTTTGCACAAATACAAATAATAATACAATGATTATCTTTGTGCATTATTTCCCGGTAGTAAATTTCTGGAAATGGGACTATTCGATCAAAGCATTTTAACATTTTGTGGCTTTTTCCAAATGTCTTTCCATAAAGATTACCAACCTACAATATATGACAATACTTAAAGGCCCTATATTCTTTTTCTTTCCATGGACATTCCATGTCTCTAGTCATGATGGGTTGTGTATTTGTTTACTGGTGCCTTCTGAAGTATTCTGCCTTTGTTTTGTGGCAGTAAATTCCTGCTGTGAAATCTAGGCTTCATCTTGATTTTCGTATCTGTTTTGTAGGTTTCAGGCTAGTAACCTTACCTCTCTTATGCCTTTACATAAGGAATACTATTCAGTTTAAACATACCTAATATCTGATTTACTCTGCCTTACATGTTCAGCTGGAAGCTTAAAATTTCTTGACCAACAATATGAAGATGACATCTTGAATTCTATAATAGATCTTATTGATTCAAATTTATTCTGTTTCTCTTTCTAATGAAAATATAAATAGCTAAGATCAATAGTATATCAGCACAGATAGATATTTTTTCCAAGAGTGAAATTAATAGGGCTACATGAGGATTTTACCTGCCACCTGGACATCATCAGCAATTTACTGTAATTAAAATGAACCAAACTCACGTTAAAAGAGCATGGTTAACACCTTCCACAAAATAATGCAGGAAGAGCTAAATTTATCCATTGTTTTAGGCTATAAATAGGTCAGGGGTGTCTTAGAGACTGTGGGCAGAGGAGAGGAGTAAGAACCTCTTCAGGCAACAGTGAGGCCATAGGAGAATTGGTAAAGAATGAAATGTGGGACGCCACAATGAATAAGATTGGTAATGGATAACAGTGGCAAACGGTAAATACAGAGTTTATTGTCAGGTGTTAAGGGTAAATTCAGTCATCACAAATGAACATTGGCACAGAGTAAATGCATAGTGTGAAGTTTTGGTAAGCTTAAATAATCCAAGCCAGGGTGAATCCATATAGAAACAAGGGAAGATGTAAGACTGAGGAAAGGAAATAAGAATAAGAGCATTCAAGGACAAAGCCTGAGAGAATTTTGATAATAGAAAAGCCCAATATTTTAGTTGCCGTTTATTCCCAGTCACATTTTTATGATATCCCCAACCTAAGGCTGTTAAGATACTACAAAGTTTCTGATATAGTCTAAGTTCTTATTTTATGTAATATAAGATATGGTCTCCCCTCAAAAAAAAAAAAATCATACGACATAAAATGAACATTTCTATTGATAGATGAGTTTTAAATATAACAGCTCAGGAGCTTGTTAAATTAGCAGGTTTTTTTTTTTTAATTTATTGTGGTGACAATTGTTAGTAAAATTACATAGATTTCAGGTGTAAAATTCTGCATTACATCATCTATAAATCCCATTGTGTGTTTACCACCCAGAGTCAGTTCTCCTTCCATCACCATATATTTGATCCGCCTTACCCTCATCTCCCACCCTCCACCCCCCTTACCCTCTGGTAACCACTAAACTATTGCCTGTGTCTATGAGTTCTTGTTTCTCATTTGTTTGACTTGTTCTTTTGTTGTTATGGTTTATATACCACATATCAGTGAAATCATATGGTTCTCTGCTTTTTCTGTCTGACTTGTTTCCCTTAGCATTATACTCTCAAGATCCATCCATGTTGTCACAAATGTTCCTCTATCATCTTTTCCTACCACCGAATAGTATTCCATTGTGTATATATACCACAACTTCTTTATCCATTCATCTATTGAAGGACATTTTGGTTGTTTCCATGTCTTGGCCACCGTAAACAAAGCCACAATGAACATTGGAGCACATGTGTCTTTATGTGTAGATGTTTTCAGATTTTTTGGGTAGATACCCAGGAGAGGGATAGCTGGGTCATGTGGTAATTCTATTCGTAATTTTTTGAGGAACCTCCACACTGACTTCCATAACGGCTGCACCAGTCTGTATTCCCACCAACAGTGTATGAGGGTTCCTTTTTCTGCACAGCCTCTCCAACACTTGTTACTATTTGTCTTGTTGATGATAGCCATTCTGACTGGGGTGAGGTGATACCTCATTGTGGTTTTTATTGTATTTCTCTGATGATTAGTGATGTTGAGCATTTTTTCATATGTGTATTTGCCATTTGCATGTCCTCTTTGGATAAATGTCTCTTCAGGTCCTCTGCCCATTTTTCAATTGGGTTGTTTGTTTTTTTTATTGTTGAGTTTCATGAGTTCCTTGTATATTTGGGATATTAGCCCCTTATCAGAGGCACTGGTTGCAAAATTTTTCTCCCATTCAGTTGGTTGCCTCTTTATTTAGTTGATGGTTTCTTTTGCTGTGTAGAAGCTTTTAAGTTTGATATAGTTCCATTCGTTTATTTTAGCTTTTACTTCCATTGCCTTTGGAGTCACATTCATAAAATGCTCTTTGAACCCAAGGTCAATAAGTTTAGTACCTATGTTTTCTTCTATGCAGTTTATTGTGTCAGTTCTTATGCTTAAATCTTTGATCCATTTTGAATTAATTTGGTACATGGTGACAGATAGCAGTTCACTTTCATTCTTTTGCACGTGGCTTTCCAATTCTGCCAGCACCATTTATTGAAGAGGGTGTCTTTCCTCCATTGTATGTATTTAGCTTCTTTGTCAACAATTATCTGTCCATATTTACGCGGTTTTATTTCTGGGTTCTCAATTCTATTCCATTGGTCTATGTGTCTGTTTTTATGCCAATACCATGCTGTTTTGATTATTGTAGCCCTGTAGTAAAAGCTAAAGTCAGGGAGTCTGATACCTCCAGTATTGTTCTTTTTTCTTAAGATTGCTTGGGCTATTCGGGGTCTTTTGTGGTTCCAAACAAATCTGATGATTTTTGTTCTATTTGTTTAAAAAATGCTATTGGGATTTTGATGGGGATGGCATTAAAACTGTATGTTGCTTTGGGTAATATGGCCATTTTAACTATGTTGATTCTTCCAATCCATGAGCACGGAATGTCTTTTCATTTCTTTGTGTCTTCTTCAATTTCTTTCAAAAATGTCTTATAGTTTTCAGCATACAGCTTCTTCACATCCTTGGTTAAGTTTATTCCTAGGTATTTTATTCTTTTTGTTGCAATTGCAAAAGGAATTGTTTTTTGTATTTCTTTTTCTGAGATTCCATTGTTAGCATATAGGAATGTAATGGACTTTTGAACATTGATTTTGTAGCCAGCAACTTTACTGTATTCGTTGATTGTTTCTAATAGCTTTTTGGTGGAGTCTTAGAGTTTTCTATATATATCATCGTATCATCTGCAAAGAGTGATAATTTAACTTCTTCATTCCCAATGTGGATGCATTTTATTTATTTTTCTCTTGCCTGATTGCTCTGGCAAGGACTTCCAACACTATGTTGAAAAGCAAAGGTGACAGGGGACAGCCCTGTCATGTTCCTGAACGTAGAGCAAAGGGCTTCAGTTTTTCACCATTAATTATGAGATTAGCTGAGGACTCGTCATATATGGCCTTTATTATGTTAAAATATTTTCTTTCCATACCTATTTTATTAAGTGTTTTATTCATAAATGGATATTGTATCTTGTCAAATGCTTTTTCTGCATCAATAGATATAATCATATGATTTTTGTCCTTTATTTTGTTTATGTGATGCATCACATTGATGGATTTGCGAATGTTGAATCATCCTTGTTCCCCATGGATGAACCCCACTTGGTCGTGATGAATGATCTTTTTAATGCATTGTTGTATTCGATTTGCTAGAATTTTGTTTAGGATTTTTGCATCTGTATTCATCAGAGATATTGGTCTGTAGATTTCTTTTTTTGTGTTGTCCTTACCAGGTTTTGGTATCAGGTAATATTGGCCTCATGAAATGAGTTAGGGAGTACTGTCTCTTCTTCAATTTTTTGGAAGAGTTTGAGCATGATTGGTATTAGATCCTCTTTGAATGTTTGGTATAATTCCTTAGTGAAGCCATCTGGTCCCGGACTTTTGCTTTTGGGAAGGTTTTGGATGACTGATTCAATTTAATTATTGGTGATCAGTCTGTTTAGATTTTCCACTTCTTCATGGTTCAGCCTTGGGAGGCTATATGTTTCTAAGAACTTGCCCATTTCTTCTAGGTTATTGAATTTGGTGGCATATAGTCCTTCAAAGTATTCTTGGATGATCCTTTTTATTTCTGTGGTGTCCATGATAAGTTCCATTTTTTTACTTCTGATTTTGTTAATTAGTGTCTTCTCTCTGTTTATCTTAGCGAGTCTAGCCAAGGGTTTGTCAGTTTTGTTAACCTTTTCAAAGAACCAGCTCTTTGTCACATTATTTTTTTCTATTGTCTTTTTGTTCTCTATTTCATTTAGTTCTCCTCTGATTTTTGTTATTTCCTTTCTTCTGCTGACCTTGGGTTTCACTTGTTTTCTTTCACTAGTTCTTTAAGGTGTAACATGAGGTTATTTATTTGGGATTTTTCTTGTTTCATGAGATAGGCCTGTAATGATATAAATTTCCCTCTTAAAACTGCTTTTGCTGCATCCCAAAAATTTTGTTAGGATGTATTTTCATTGTCATTTGTTTCTATGTACTTTTGATCTCTCCTCTAATTTCTTCTTTGACTCAATTGTTTTTTAAAAGTATGTTGTTTAATCTCCATGTATTTGTGTTTTTTCCTGCTTTCTTTTTGCAGTTGATATCCAATTTCAAAGCCTTGTGATCAGAGAATATGCTTGGTATGATTTCAATCTTCTTAAATTTGCTAAGGCTGATTTTATGTCCCAATAAATGGTCTATCCTTGAGAATGTTCCATGTACACTAGAAAAGAATGTATAGTCTGATGTTTTAGGGTGAAGTGCTCTATATATGTCATTTATGTCCATTTCATCTAATGTGTCATTTAGGATTGCTATTTCGTTATTTGTTTTCTGTTTGGATGATCTATCCATAGCTGTGAGTGATGTATTTAGGTCCCCTAGTATAATTGTGTTTTGGTCAATTTCTCGCTTTAGTTCTGTTAGTAGTTGCTTGGTATATTTCAGTGCTCCCTGATTGGGGGCATAAATATTGATGACTGTTATGTCTTCTTGTTGTATAGTCCAGTCCACTTTACCATTATGAAATGTCCATCTTTGTCTCTTGTTATCTTTTTCACCCTGAAGTCTGATTAGTCTGATATCATTATGGCTACACCTGATTTTCTCTGGGTACCATTTGCTTAGAGTTTCAATTTCCACCCTTTCACTTTGAGTCTATGCTTGTCCTTGTAGCTGAGATGGGTCTCTTGGAGACAGCATATGGTTGGGTTTAGTTTTTTGATCCAATCTGCTACTCTGTGCCTTTATATTGGTGAGTTCAGTCCATTTACATTTAAGGTGATTATTGATATGTGAGGATTTCCTGTCATTCTGTCTTTCATTTTCTGGTAAGGCTGTGTCTCCATTGTTTCTTTGCCTTTTTGTTGTTGTCTATTATTTCTGTATATTGGTATTATATAATGTTTCCCTCTGTTTCTTCTTTTATCACAGTATGTATTTCAGTTCTGGATTTTTCTTGGGTGGTTACCCTTAAGTTTATATGAAAGAAAGTTTGATATTTAGAGTATTACATTTTCTTTAGCACACTTACTTTCTCCATTCCCATATTCCGGTTCAGGCCTTTACTCTCCCCCTTTTTATGTTTTGAGTGCCACAAATTGTCCCTGTTGATGGTGGTCGAATAGCCTCCTTTAGTATTTCTTGTAGTGCAGGTCGTGTATTAGAAAATTCCCTCAGCTTCTGTATTTCTGGAAAGGTCTTTATTCCTCCTTCATATCTAAAGATATCTTTGCTGGATACATTATTCTTTGCTCATAATTTCTCTCTTTCAATAGTTTGAATATTTGGTTACCCTCCCTCCTGGCTTGTAGAGTTTCTGCTGAAAAATCTGATGATAATGTAATGGGCTTTCCTTTGTGGGTTACCGTCTTCTTTTCTCTGGCTGCCTTGAGGATTCTTTCTTTGTCGTTGATTTTAGACAGCTTCAATACAATGTGCCTTGGTGAAGTCCTGTTGGGATTGAGGTAATTAAGTGTTCTATTTGCTTCTTGGATTTGAGGATCCAGTTCTGTCCAAAAGTTTGGGAAGTTCTCATCGCCTTTTTGTTTGAATATACTCTGTGTTCCCTTCTCTCTTTCTTCTCCTTCTGGTATGCCCATTATTCTTCTATTGATCTTTCTGATGGAGTTAGAAAATTCTTGTAGAGTTCCTTCATTTCTTTTAAGTCTCAAGTCTCTTTCTTCTTCCATCTGTGTCATTTCCAGGTTTCTGTCTTCGATGTTACTAATTGTTTCTTCCATCTAGTCAACTCTACTACCTAAGCTGGTTATTTCATTCTTAATTTCTTCTATTGAGTTCTTAATCTCCAGAAATTCTATTTGGTTCTTTTTTAAAATTTCAATCTGTTTCATAAAATGCTCATGTTGTTCTTTCATTGCGTTTCTGAATTCATTAAACTGCCGTTCTGTGTTTCGTTGCATTTCGTTTTGTTTTTTCAGAACTGCAATCTTGAATTCTCTGTCGTTTAAGTCACATATTTCCATATCTTTAGGTTCCTTTCCTGGAGACTTTTCACTTTCTTTCTGAGATGTCTTGTTGCCTTGGTTATTCATGGCAATTACTGATTTATTATTTCTCTTCTTAGACATCTACAGGAGTGGCCTTGCAAAAGGTTGATAGGAAGAGGTCTTTCTTTTGTTTTCCAGTACTTGTTTGTAGAATGTTTTATTTCCTCTCCGATTCCAGCCTTTTATTTCTCTCATAGGGTAGTGCTATGTTTTCTCTGCACTATTGCAGCTTCTCACACAATGGGGCGATTCCCTGGGAGACGGGCTTCTCCTCTGTTAATAGTTTGCTTGGGTTACAGGGCACAGTGTCGGTGTGGGTATGTGAAAAACTTTTGAAGTTCCAAAGCTTTTCCTGCACCAGATTCAGAGCCCGTTTGTTTCAGCAGTTCTGTTTACTCCTGTAGTGATCCGCCCATACAGGTGGGGCCAGGGGCGGGGTGAGTTGTGAGAAGTGGCCCAGTGCAATGGCGGTGACCATCACCACAGCTGGTCCTGCTTGCACAGCTCCCTACCTTCTGCCGGAACTAGTTGGGCTGCGAATCTGTGTCTGCAGTCTACAGTTCTCAGAACCGCAAATATTCTGTTCTTTTTATCTGACACTGCTACTGTTCTGCTTCTAGCACCGGACAGGTGGGGGCGGGGCGAGCTCTGGTAGGGTAGGGAGGGGGCGGCTAGTCTCAGTGCCTAAGGCTTCCGTTCTCTGTTCGGCAGTGAGAGTCCAAACCACCGTTTTCAGCTTTCTTCCCTCAGTCTTTTCTCCGAGGTCTCTGCCGTGAGCGTTGGGTTCAGCCGTGTTATATTCCACCCCCTCAGCCCTGAGGGCCATAAGCGGAGCCCTAGAAGTCCGAGTTCTTCTATCTCCCGCTGCTGAGGTAGTTCAGGGATGCAGCGAGCTCAGAGCACTGTGCTAGGTCTGCATCCTGCGCCCGCCCGCAAGCCTCCATCTCTGCACTTCTCCCTTCCCTCCTCCGCGATTTGCCCACCTTTCAGTGAATTCAGTAGTGGGCCTCTTCGTCTTGCCTGTCTACTGTGTAGGGAGTCCTTTTGTGGAGTTATTGTTGTTCGATTAGTTGTAAATTCCAGGGGAGCTTTACAGAGGCTCACCTCACGCCGCCATTTTGATGTAATTAGCAATCTTAAAAATGAATTTCTAAAGGATTGCTAAAATTTTATTTGAAACTCCTGATTATTTAGAGCTTGTTTCAGTAAAGCTATTTTGTTTTTAGTGGCTTTGCTGAGTAGTTGTTTCTGCCAGTTATTAATATTTGATAAAATGATATTAATTTGGAAAAGACAGCTTGGAGAATTAAATGACTCATCTAAGAAATTGTTTATAAATTCAAATCACTGTCTACAATAATTGCAACATCACTAATAATTATGTGTATACATATTTTATGTTTGTAGATTAAGGCTTCAACTTTATTGAACAGTAATTTAGCGGAATATAAACAAAGTATACTCCCAACTGAAAGGATTAGATACATTTAAAAAAGGCAATATGAGGACATGTAACAATTTAAAAGAATTAGCTTCCATTTCTCCCCAAGTCACTGGATAAATTTCAACATTTCCATAGTAAACCATGTGAATTAGAAGTCCTAAACTATGATCTTAACTTGTCAAGTTATCTTAGACTTTTGTATTCTCATCTTTGAAATGTGGGAAGTAACATATGCACAGTGTTGTTATGAGCCATGAATAATTGATGTGAAAATACTTTGATAATTTTAAAGTAACATATTTCTTCAAGATAGTATTACTTCTAAAATATGACACACTGTAAGTTACCATGTCTCAGATATTACATTCATATGTCAAGAAAAACACAAAGCAATTCATGCAAAAGAAATAAAGATCCCATAGGAAATTATTTTAAAATGATGACAAAAGCGTGATTTGATATTATCACAAAAAAGATTGAAAATGACAATTGAATTACTTTTGTTAGAGAAAACACCTATTTCAAAGATGAGCAGAAATATACACTTCAAAAATTCATATAATGTTTTGTGTTCACATAATTTTTATATCCATATTCTAAATTCCATTTTACATATTTTAGTATTCATGGTAAAAAATATGTATTTATAAAATTATAAAACTTGTTTTGTTTTATTTTACTTTATTTTATTTTAGGTCAGCCTTTACTTTTCTGTTAAGATCATCTTAACTACAGGAAACATACTGACATAAGCCCAACACTAACCAAATTTGTATTGTATAATCTAGACTAATGGTAACTCTATCTAAAGTAGGATTTTAAAAGAAAAAAGAGTAAAAAGAAGGCAGGATAGGTATACACTGTATTTTTTGCCTCCTCCCATGCCTATCAAAAGTAAAACTAAACTACAGAAAACCATCATTGAGAATCACCTGAAGTCTAGATGAATAGAAGTCCTATAGCTAAGGATATACAGAAGAAGTCATGTCAAGAGTAGTAGGAAGGACAGAGATGCTGAACTGGCTGGTCCCACACCCATGTGTGTCCTTTATAAACTGGGAGAGATATCTCAGCTGTGGAGTTTCCACCTCCTGAGGAGTGAGGGGTCCCACTCCCACACTATGCTCCCCAGCCCAGGGTTCCAGTCCTGGCAAGAGAAGTCCTCATAATCTCTGGCTCTTAAAAGCAGCGGAAATTGTGGTTGAGTGAGACAGAGGACTATTGGAGTCTCAGTTTTTCCCCTTAAAGGGCCCACACAAGGACATAGTCATTGACAAATTCATTCACTCTGAGCGCCAGCACTAAGGCAGCAACTCAAAATGTACCAGGGACATACAGGAAGGAACTGAGTTGTCGGCCTCAGTGTGAGAGCTGGAGGCACAGCTATCTGTCAGACAGAAGTGTTGGCAGAATCCATTGTTCCTTTGTGATGCCCTCCCTGCTCCCAGCATGCAAACTCAGGCAGCCGCTACATCTGAGTCTCCATCCACCTGGCTAACTCTGCCCTGGTGACTCCCTGAGATCCTGCTCTACCCAACTTTGGGGCCCACCCAAGCTGCTTCCAGTGGCTTTTCCATACACACAGCCTGTCTTGACTTATGCTGTGGATTTTCCTAAAACCCCTGAAGGTCCACAAAACCCAAACAAACAGTATCTTGTCTCAGCCTGCCCCATACCTCTTGCTAAGCAGTCCTAAGTCTGGCACTAGTGGCAGACAGCCTCAAGACATCCTCAGTTCAGAGCTTATTCTCTCCTAGGCATATCCAAGCCCAGAACAATTGGCAACTATTTGCAGATCACTTTGTAGCTGATATCAAGTGGCCTTGGGTAGGGCACAAGCGTGACTGACCTTGGCCTGCACCAAAGGCCCTCCCAAGAAGCCCCAAAATCAAAACACATGGTGGCCAGTTTCATACTACACAAGGGAACCACCAAACCAACTACACAAATGACACACACAAAGGACAGATTAAACATGTAACAGAGCTGCACTAAAGTGAATCCTTCTCCATAGGGTTAGCTCTTGCACAACTGCTATTCCACTATAGTCATGGCCAGTCCTTAACAACCAATCAGCTTGAGGGTCCGTCCTTCCCATTTACATGTCAACAAGAATTGTGACTCAACTATAAGAGGAGAGCACACACACCTCACACAAGGGACACACCTAAACTACATGGCTCAGGTCACCCATACTATACAAGACCACTCTACCAAGACTGGGAGAATTAGCAGCTCTACCTTATACATAGAAACAAATACAGGGAGACAGCCAAAATGGGGATAAAAAGAAACATGTCCCAAATGAAAGAACAGAACAAAGGTCCAGAAAAATAACTAAACAAAATGGATACAAGAAATCTACTAAACACATGGTTCCAAACACTGTTTATAAGGATGCTCACTGATCTCAAGGAGAACTTCAACAAAGAGATAAGAAACATAAAAATGGAGATAGCAAACATAAAAAAGAAGCAGTCATAAATGAAGAATACAATAACTGAAATGAAGAATACATTACAGTGAATCAATGGTAGATTAGATGAAGCAGAGGAGTGAATCAGGGATTTGGATGATAAGGTAGCAGCAAACACTCAATCGGAAGAGCAAAAAAAAATAAAAAGAATAAAAAAAAACCCCAAAACATTAGGATAGTTTATATGACCTCTGGGATAACAACAAGTATAAGAACATTCACATCAGATAGATACCAGAAGGAGAAAAGAGACAGCGAGGAATTGAAAATTTACTTGAAGAAATAATGATGGAAAACTTCCCTAACTTGGTGAAGAAAATATACATACAAGCCCCAGAAGCACAGAGAGTCCCAAACAAGATGAACCCACAGAAGCCTACACTGAGACACATCATAATTAAAATGTCAAAAGTAAAAAGCAAAGAGAAAATCTTAAAAGTAGAAAGGAAAGGCAGTTATTTACCTACAAGGGAACTCCCATGACACTGTCAGCTAGTTTCTCAGTAGAAACTGCAGGCCAGAAGGGATTGGCAGGAAATATTCAAACTAAGGACCTACAACCAACACTCCTCTACCACACAAGGCTATCATTTAAATTAAAGGAGAGATAAGATCTTCCCAGACAAGGAAAAGCTAAAGGAGTTCATCACCACCAAATGTGTATTACAATAAATGTTAAAGTGACATTTTAAAGATTAGTAAGGGGCAAAAAGGAATATAAATATTAATAAAATGGCAATAACTGCACCTATCAATAATCACTTTAAATGTAGATGGATTAAATGTTTCAATCAGAAGACATAGGGTGTGTTTGAACAGATAAAAATAATAAAACCCTTACACATGCTGCCTACAAGAGACTCACGTCAGATTGAAAGACACACACATACTGAAAGTAAAAGGATGGAAAAAGATATTTAATGGAAATGGGAAAAAAAGCTGAGGTAGCAATACCTATACCAGACAAAATAGACTTGAAGACAAAGGCTTTAACAAGAGAGAAAGAAGCACTCAGTAATTCCACTTCTGGGTATATGTCCAAAGAAACCAAAAACACTAATTAGAAAAAGATTTGTGCATTCATATGTACATTGCAGCATTATCTGCTATAGCCAAGATAAGGAATCAACCTAAGTGTCCATCAGTAGAAGAAGGGATAAAGAATATTTGTACATAGATACAATAAAATATTACTCAGCCATAAAAAAAAAAAAAAAAGAAATCTTGCCTTCTGCAACAACATGGATGGACCTGGAGGGTATTGTGCTGAGCTAAATGAGTCAGGCAGAGAAAGACAGGAACCATGTGATTCACTTATATATAGAATTAAACAAACAAACAAACAAAACAGAAACAAACTCATAGATTGAGAGAACACTTCCAGGGTTGGGAGATGAGAGGTAGGTTGAGGGAATGTGTGAAAAAGAGGGAAGGATTAAGAAGTATAAGTTGGTATTGCAAAATAGTCATGAGGATGTAAAGTACAGTGCCAGTAGTGTAATGAATAATATTGTAATAACTATGAATGGTGTCAGATGGGTACTAGATATATCAGAGTGATAACTTTGTAAGTTATATAAATGTTTAATCACTATATTTTACACCTGAAACTAATATAATATTGTATGCCAACTGTAATTGAAATATATATGTATATGTATATATATATATATATATATATATATATATATATATATATATACATATTTAAAAAAAGAAAATCTTTGGAATGAGGAACATAAAATGTCTAATTTATGTGGATACATCATAATACCCTCCATAAAAAAATAAAAGTGAATAAAATAAAAAAGAAAAAAGAGCGATTGCCATCTTCAATGAAAAAAAAAAACTATTTTTAGTTTCAATGGTGGAAACAATTTAACTTCAAGGAAAAGTTATCAAAATTAGTTATTGCACATTCAATTGTGAGTATTTAACTGGTGCACAGAGAATAGGCACAATTTCAAGCTGTTAACAATATATTTCTAAATGCATATTAACTAATGGATGTGTAAATTATGTTTATCTTAGATAAATGCCTAATTAAAAACCCTTTGAGGGGGAATATTTTCACATCATTAAAGAAGAAAGAAAAGAACATTATATGAAGGTGTATGCGACTTTAGAGATAGAAATTAAATTATTTTTACAATACAGTACTTTGGTGGATATTTCATATCTGGAGTTTTCAAACCAGGTAGAAAAATTGTAGGTGTTTAAAACAATGTTTATTCAATATACAGGGTACCACAGCTGATTTTCAGAGATGAGTTTTGTTTATGCAGATTTATATGTGAGCCTACTAAAGCATGAGCCAATTAAATACATTTCTCAGAGTGAATTGCTACATTGTCAGTAGAAATTATAAGCATGAGACAAATTTCAGGACACTCAGGAACTTACATTAATTAATTAAAATAAAATGTGTAATAGTACTTCTATTCAAAGTTACACTATAAGTTCAAATCTTAACTAAGATACATAAAGACAAATTTAGGAAAACTAAGGGTAGTACAGGATCTAAATTGAATATTTGTTTTGGGTGGGCTTAAAGTGAAGATACCTACAATCATTTTCTGCGTGGCATAGATAAGAATTAAAAAAATAACAAAATCCAGTACATCTGTTCTATATTCTACTAGACTATACATGCTCAGGTTTTAATAATATAAAACATCGAATTCCATCAAAGCTACCAAAGGTTTGTTAGATTTTCCTTAGTAGAAATACATAAATATCCCAGTTTAAGGAAACTTAGAGTACACAAAGCCAGTTTTAAAACAGATAAATTAGGGGTGCTTATTTATTTTGTAAAGAGTTCTGCCCTGCTACAACAGATTCACAGCAGCTTTAAAATAGTCTCATTTCCTTGCTTATTGCTCTTAAGTGCTTTATATTGGGTAATATTCACTTACACACAATATTTAGGAAAACATTTATGGGCAAATCAAGTTACCCTTTCATTTACTTGCACTATAAAAGCTATGAAGGACAATCACGTATAGATAATCCATCTACTTCTGTAAAGATACTTAAATTTTTTAAAGTGTGTAAATTTATTGCACTTAATTTAAATGATGGTTTGCTACTAGATGAATGCTGAAACACTAGAAGAGTCTCTAAAGAAACATTGAAAATCCAATCACTCAGTGTCCTGGCATTGTTTTGTTTCTTAACCTGAGTAGTAGTTACATGGGGGTAGGGGTCCAGAGTGAGTCTCCCCAGAATGTGCCACCTTGGCACGGAGATTATTTCTAGTTAAAAATAAAGCCCAACAAACTCACGAAATGTTTTTACCTCCCCCTTACCTACCTAAGTGAATTCAGATAGAAAAACCTAATTCAGGAAGGAAACCTTAGCATATTAACCTCAGCATATTCACCTCTGCACATATGAATTAATTGTGGCAGAGAGGGAGGCATCCAACCAAAGTCTGTTTGTTGGATTCCCTTCTGTGTCCTGTTGTTTCTGGGTGGACCAGAAAGAATTTGTTTACCACACATTTACTCTTTCTAATCTACCTGTGAATTGCCTACCTTCCCATTCTTAGTCCAGAATGATATAATATACCTCATTTTGACTGTTAAGAATTTTCATCTTTATGTGGCTAACCCGTATTAAAAGTTGATTTTCAACTATTAATCTGCTGTATCTGAATTATTTGACCAATCAGAAAAACTAAGGGGGTAAGAAGAAAGTTTCCCCATCCCCCATATCACTTATATGATAATTAATTGAACTGCACAATACTTTGTGTACTTTTCTATAAGTCTCTTACACTTTATATTTTGTAAAAAAAAGCAAGTTATTAAGATTGTAAATGTGCAGATTTAAATTTATAATTATGAGACCTTTTCAGAGCCTGTTCTGACATGCAGAAATTAGACATGCAGAAATTCTAACATGCAGAAATTAGACATTCAAAAAGTCCTATTTTTATAGAATAGGTCAGGAATATTCATTTGGCTAAATTATTTTCTGTATAAACAAGAATTTCAGTTTTCTGACAAGAAAGTGTACTCTAAATGTTGGGAAGAAATGTAAGGATTCTTATATTTGCCTGCAGAATGAATTTAGGTCAGTAAAAGGGGTGGGGGATGTGGGAAGGGAGTAGGAGGCTGGGATGGAAGAAAGGGAAAGAACAAGATTGAGAAGTAAACATAATTTAATGGGGAGAGAAAAATCAAAGTAGATTTCCCCTAAACCATAATTTAGGTGAGGACAGAAAGATAGTTAGTGAGATTATTAAATATGTATTAGAATATTTTTGAATTGATGAAGTGCACCTAGACAATGAGTATTGTGATTTGTCATTTGTAATTCATAGAACCAACATTTCCTCTCACTTGGAAAATTATAAAGAACTGTGAATTTGATGCTGCTGACAATTATGAGGTAATTTTCTCTCCAAGAGCAAATGAGAAAGCCATCTGAATTCAAAAGACTTGTGTTTAAATCCTAGTTGCTTTTCTCCCCAAATGTGAGATCTTCTTAAAGATCCTCAAGTCTCTAAATATGTAAAACCTGTAGCATGAGCCCTTGAGAAATGTTATCTGATTACTTCTCTTTAAAAAAGAAGGTGAAAAGACTTCTAGTGCTGGCTGAGTGAAATAAGGCTGAGGTAAAACAACCTAACTCTCCAGGTGATTACAGCTGAAAACTATGGACAATATACAAAAAAATAAAACAAAACAAAATGAAAAAACAAAGATAGGAGGTCTTTGAAATGTAAATAATAGCAGGCAAATTGTGGAATAAAGTCTAAATCTGAAGAAAGACCAGCAGTGATAAGATTTCTACTTGTTTCCTTTTTCCTTTACCTGTAGGCTTTGATCAGGAAACAAATCCACACTGGGGAAATGTGCAGTGTGTGCAAGCAATCAACATTTCAAGAGGAATCTCTCTCCTCTTGATGACAGTACCAGGAAAAGGGACCAATCAAGATACAGAGTAAGGAGGAAATCCCTTTTTTTTTTCTCCTTCCTGTCCCGAGACCAGTATCAACTGCTGAACTGTGAAATATCTAAAGACTTCAAAAGAAAGCCCATATCCCTGGATAAAGGAACAAGGAAAAGGAGCCTCTGTCTGCAGAGTGTGGAGAACATTGCCTGTTATTTCTTTTCTCTCTCTAGTCTCTTGCTACTTCTCCCCCAAAGGAGGCCCATTAACAATGAACTGCAAACATGTGCAGGTGGCTACAACTTGGAGAGAACTCCATTATTCTAGCCAGAGTAACAAAGGAAAACAAAACAAAACAAAACCAAAACTGGGTTTTGCAGAGTGCAGAGAGTTTGCAGGATTGGAGAAGTGGATCCTATAATTATTTGTATGAATTGACAGAAATTCCAGGCTCAGCCTTAAGCAACACATGTGTGGGACACACCCAAAGTATATAGCAAAAGCTTTGACATTGGCTGTACAATAAAAAACAGTACTCAAGTCCCAGATAAACCCTACCAGGGGCTTATATGAGGGTTAGACACAAAGATCACGGCAAAGGGTGTTGGAGTCACCACCTGTAGAAAAAAAGAATTTGTGGTAAACTTGACTCAGTTGATTGCTTGTTAAAACAAAAAGAAGTAAAACTCTCCAGAGCGATTTAACAGGTCCCAGAGTCCTACAACATAAAATTAAAAATGCCCATGAAAAAGTAAAAAACAAAAAAAAAAGAAAAAAAAGAACAAAAAGTAAAATCTTACCAATTCTTAAGAATCAAAAAAACAAACAAACAAAAAAAAACACAAAACAATGAACAGATGTGAACCCCCAATGTGGGGAAATTATCACAATTTTTAAAGCAGCTAATAGAATTATCCTATATGAGGTAAACACCTTAATTAATGTTAAGAGAAGTTCTTAGCAGAAAATCCATAAAAAAGTGATTTCCAGTCAACATGGCAGAGTAGGGAAATGCTGTGCTTGCCTCCTCTCAAGACCAGATAAAAATTACAAATAAACTATAGAATAACCATCATTGAGAATCACCTGAAGTAGAGCTGAACCAGTCGTACAACTAAGGACATACAAAAGGAGCCACCTCAAGAATGGTTGGAGAGGCATACACATTGAATGACCTGGTCCCACCCTAAGTGTGGCACTTCAAAATCAGGAGGGATATCTCAGCTGTGGATGTCTCCCCGGGGACATAGTGAGAGGTCTCAGGCCCACACCAGAATCCCCAGCCCAGAGTTCCGGTGCCAGGAAGAGAAGACACCACAATGTCTTGCTGTGAAAACCAGTGGATTGTAGCTGAGTGAGACTGCTGGAGTCTCAGGTGTTTCTCTTAAGGGGGTTGGATACAGACTTACTTGCTGAAGGACTCACTCACTCTGAGTTCCAGTGCTAGGGGAATTGAGTTCTCTTGCTGCAGGAAAAGAGCTGGAGGGGCAGCTTTCTTCTAGAAAAAAATATGCTGTCAGAGCACATTGTTTCTTTGTTGAGCTCTCCTTGCTCCTGGTGTACAGATTAGGGAAGCTGCCATTTCTGAGTCTCCATCAACCTAGCTAATACCATTTCTCTGTCCCACTCTGGTGATTCCTTGAGACGCTACCCCACCCAACATGTGGGCCCACCCAAGCGCCTTCCAATCTCTTTTCCATACAAATAGATTCTCTTGGTTCATCCTGTAGACTTTTCTAAAACTTCTCAAATGTTCAAAAAAACCTAAACTAGCAGCATCTGTTCTCAGCATGCTCTGTAGCTTGTGCTGAGCATCCTGAAGCCCTGCACTAGCAGCAGTTCCTGACTTGCTTTGTAAACCTTCAAGCACAGAGCAGGTGGTTGCCATCTTCAGATTGCTTTGTGCCCCATGCCAGGTGGCCTCAGGCATGACACAGGCAGCAGCTGAAACTGGCCTGCAGCAGGGTCCCTCCCAGTAGGCTCCAGGGGCCCACATGCCATGTGGCTGGCTTCTCACAAACCAGAGCACTACCCACATGACTCCACAGGTGACACACCCAAAGGGCAGACTGGCAGGCACCAGAACCCTGCTAAATTGAGTCCCGCTACACAGGGCAAGCCCCTGCACAATAGCTCCTCCACTGTAGTCATAGCCAGTTCTCACAACCAATCAGTTCAAGGGTCAAACCCTCCCATTCATGTGCAAATAGAAACCAAGTCTCAACTACAACATGAGGGCACACACAACACACAAAAGAGATACACCTGGAGCCCTCAGCTCAGGTTACCAGGGAGACAGAGCCACTGGGCCCCAGTAAGACACCTACTACCTAAGGCCAGTCTGTGAAGACTAGAGACATAGCAGCACTACCTAATACATAGAAACAAACACAGGAAGGCAGCCAAAATGGAGAGAAAAAGAAATATGTCTAAAACGAAAGCATAGAACAAAGCTGTAAAAAAAGAACTAAACAAAATGACGACAAGCAATCTATCCGACACAGAGTTCAAAACACTGGGCATGAGAATGCTCAGTGAACTTAAGAGAAGAGTAGATGAACTCAGTGAGAACTTTAAGAAAGAGATAGAAAACATAAAAACTGGAGATAGAAACCATAATAAATAGTCAAAAATGAAGAATGCAATAACTGAAATGAAACTACATTGGAGAAAATCAACAGTAGATTAGATGAAGCAGAGGTTCGAGTCACCAAATGGAAGATAAGGTAGCAGAAAACACTCAATTATAACAGCAAAAAGAAAAAAAATGATCTTTAAAAAATGAGGACAGTTTAAGGGGCCTCTGGGACAACATCAAGCATACAAACATTCACATCATTGGGGTACGAGGAGAAGAGATATAGCATTGAATTGAAAACTTATTTGAGGAAATAATGACAGAAAATTCCCAAGGCCTGGCAAAGGAAATATACATACAAGCCCAGGAAGTGCAGAGAATCCCAAACAAGATGAACCCAAAGAGGCCCACACCAAGACACAACATAATTAAAATGGTAAAGGTTAAAGACAAAGAGAGAATCTTAAAAGCAACAAGGGAAGGTCAGTTAGTTAGCCACAAGGGAATTCCCGCAAGACTGTCAACTGATTTCTCAACAGAAGCTTTGCAGGTCAGAAAAGATTGGTAGGAAATATTCAAGCAAGGACCTAAAACCAAGATTATTCTACCCAGGAAAGTTATCATTTAGAATTGAAAAACAGATAAACAGCTTTCTAGACAACAAAAATCTAGGGAGTTAATCAACACCAAATCGGTATTCCAAGAAAAAAAAAAAATGTTAGAGACACCTCTTTAAGCGATAAGCAGAAGAAAAAGAAGAAGAAGAAGAAGATGATGATGGCGACAAAGACGAAGAAGAAGAAGAAGAAGAAGAAGAAGAAGAAGAAGAAGAAGAAGAAGAAGAAGAAGAAGAAGAAGAAGAAGAAGAAGAAGAAGAAGAAGAAGAAAAAGAAGAAGAGGAAGAAGAAGAAGGAGGAGGAGGAGGAGGAGGAAGAAGAAGAAGAAGAAGAAGAAGAAGAGATAAAAAAATATGAGTAAGAAAAGGACAGTAATTACATATCTATTAAGAACACTTTAAATGTAAATGGATAAAATGGACCAATGAAAAGAAAGTTTGGCTGAATGGATAAATAACAAGACCCTTCCATAGGCTGTGTACAAAAAAGCTCACTTAGATCAAAAGATACACACAAACTGAAACTAAAGGGATGAAAAAAGATATTTCATAAAAATGGAAATGATAGAAAATAAAAAAAAGTTGGGTAGCAATGCTTATACCAGACAAAATAGACTTTAAAACAAAAGCTATAACAAGAGAGGAAGAAGGACACAGTTATCCCACTTCTGAGTATTTATCTAAGGAAATCCAAAACACTACCTTGAAAGAACATGTGCATCCATATGTACTTCCATTTTAGACATATTTCTTTGTCTCTCCATTTTGGCTGTATTATTTACAGTAGCCAAGGCTTGGAGACAATGTGGGTGTCTATCAATGGATGAATGGGTAAAGAATTTGTGTGTGGTACATTTATACAATGGAATATTAGTCAACCATAAAAAAGAATAAAATCTTGCAATCCGTAACCACATGGATGGACATAGAGGACATTGTGCTGAATGGAATACATCGGACTAAGACAAATGTCATGTGATTTAACTTATGTGTGGAATCTAAACAGCAAAATAAAGAAACTTGTAGATACAGAGAACAAACTGATTGTTGTCAGACAAGAGGGCGGTTGTGGGCTGGGGGCAAAAGGTGAAGGGATTCAAAATTAGAAATTGGTAGTTTCAAAATAGGCACAGAGATGTGAAGTACAGCATAGAGATTATATGTGGCGGGCCAGCCTCCACAAATCGAACAGTACCTGAATGGGGGAGTGGGAATGAAAAGAGACACTCACACAAATGATGATGTGGCCGGTCTTCAGTGATCCTGAAGCGCAGAGTTTACTTTCCTTTACCAATTTATACCACCTGTGTGGTATAACAATCACGAATGTGCATTACCTCATTGAGAGTAAAATTTTCAACTTTTACATATAAACTACAGACTCACTGAAACTTCCCAAAGTCATTATCTCAATGACAAAGCCCACCAATTACCCTGATAATCATCAGTGATCTGTGTCTAGGAACTGGCCGTTCCCACCTCATTCCTCAGCAGCTTTCAAGCAACCTCCAGTTGCAGGCAGAGACAATGCCTCAGGAACTAAAACTGAGCCAGTCTGCAAGGCTTCAGAATAACAAGAAATCATGGCTCCCCACATCTCCCCCTTTTTTATTTTATAGGAGCAAAACCCATCCGGCTAGGATGGCAAGGTGACAGCGCCTGACTTAGGTGTCTCGGGACGCCGACTTCAACTTACCCGTCCTTGGAACTTATATTTTATAATACAAGCCCTGTCTTAGGTGTTGAAGCAGTGCCTAAGTACAACCCGCCTTTGACTATCCTGTCCCTCTGAATGCTCGGGGAGGAAGGCTCAGGGCTTTGTCTTAAGTTCAAGCTCATGGATGTCAGCTCGCAAGTCTAACATCCTGCTGATGAAACATTTAATGAGAATGGGGAGAAGGCACAGAACCAAACAGACACAGATGCCCAATGTAAGAAAAATCATAACAGAATGGGTAATATGAGGCATAGATGGCATAGCATTTCTAAGAACATCAATAAACTCAGCAGCAGCCTGGGCTGCATCAAATTTCAAGGGTTCAGCTTCTCTCATATTTTGAATTTCATCATGAAGCCGAAACATATCTAAAGACACATTAGCATCATGCCAAATTCCTTGAAGATGTAAACGAACCCGATTCCAATCATATTGACTATTATTATACCTTTTAGAAGTAACACATATCCAATGATATTCTGAATGACATTCTAAATAAGATTTAACTTTTATACTCTGAATCACATCTCCCATATACTGAACCGTATCATAGAGGGCATTCACCTTTTGTTCTAATTTCTCATTAATAGCTTCTTGGGTCCCTAAAGCCAAAGTAACATTTTTTGAAAGAGTATTAACATATTGAGCATTTTGAATAGTCTGAGAAAGGGCCACAGCTGCTGTAGCAGCAGTTGCAATAATAGTAACCAAAGCCATAATTCCTGTAATTAGAAGTCCAACGAACCGTTTTTGTCTACTCAAAGCATACTTAATTTCTTTGAAAATCTGCAAACTTCTTTCAGCATACCAAGGTCCAGAGATATTAACGGGAAGCATAACAAAAGATGGTTGTTTAAGTATCATAACATGAGTTCCTAACGGTACCCAAGAAATACAATTTGCTAAAGAACAGTTACTACAGGATACACTAAATTGATTTCCTACAAAATGTACATTAATATTTCCAATCAAAAATGCATAAGGGGAAGGAACACAAGCAGATACATTAACAGTCTTAACGACAGTGGTCCAATCTCTAGTCCCATCTTGTAAATCAGTCACCTGACTGCAGGGAGTGCCTGATTTACAAAACTCAACCATTTGAACAACCTCATCCATTGCTCCCATAAGTCTCCATAAGGAATTTTGCTGATATTGTGTATCAGAGCTCCAAAATCCAGAAATTAATTCTCGGGCCCATCCTGACCGGTTACTCCTCGACCAGTCAACAATATATCTGCCTGTTCCAGGGATGTCATAGCGAACAGGATTATTGCCAGGACAATCTTTCCATGGAACAGTCTCAATGTCCAATTTCAGTTTTTTATTACAAGATGGACGCGATGGAGGGACTGGCAGATTTATTTTGCGTCCTCCGGACCAGTCGCCTACCATGTTGATGCGAACAGTCCATCCAACTAAAGAGTTATTAAGATGCTTAGTAACAGGAGAACTGCACAAGCACCCAGAAATTGACTTATCTTTTGCAATACAAATAGGCAAGCCTATTCCTATACCATTATAAATGAAATTATTTTCCAAATGTTGTGTCATGTGTCCATCAGAAGGCAATCCTAGGGCGTGAGTATCATTGACATAGACTGGAATCTCTGGACCATCCCATACAGCAGGGTGGAGGATTGGTGGATCAGGAACATAGGCCCAATACGTCTGGTCTTCTTCTGCATTGCTGAGGGTCATCAATGTCATCAGCAGGTAGAGGGTCCACATGTTGCACCAATCGTTCTGGCAGCCACCGAGGGCCTTCTGCATCCTGTGGAAAAACACAAACATGTCCTCGGCCCCATATGAGGACTGGATCTGGACCTTGCCAAGAGCCTGTAAGTGGGTCTTTCCATTTGACCAAAGCCTGAGGGGCAGCAGACGGATGCCAAAAGCGCTCCACAGCACTCTTACCATGGGCATCCAAGGTCAAAAAATTTTGAATAAAGAGAGAATGAGACAGGTAATTATGGGGCGTCAGGGGATATAACTCCCCCTTTTTTATTTTTTGTAAATTGACTTTTAATGTGCCATGAGTGCGTTCAACAATCCCTTGAAAACTTTTCCATTTATTTTAAGCTGTAAAACTGGCCTATCTCTTTTTATTTCCTGAACCCAATAAGCATCAGAAGAACCAAATCCTTGGTCTCCACGTTCCTGATTTTGTCTATTTTTTCCTATTTTTATATGAGGCAAAATGATTAGCTGAGCAATGCGAGTCCCAGCAGGTATGGCTGAAATGTTTAAAGGTGAATGGGTCATAATTTTAATTTCTCCAGTAAAGTCCTCATCAATAACTCCCGGGGAAACATGAATCCCCTTCATAGTAGTGCTACTTCTTCCTAATAATAAACCTACAGTTTTTGGTGATAATGGCCCAAAGATCCCTGTGGGCAACGCTTGCATTTCCATCTTGGGAGTTAATACGATGTCGGTGGTGGAACACAAGTCCAATCCTGCGCTGTCTGAGGTGGCCCTGAATAAATCTGTGATGTATTTCCTCTCAGAGACTCGTTCCCTTTTTGTCCCTCTACCAGCTCCGGAATTTGCAGTGCCCCATAACATTGTTGATTTGGGACCTGGGGCTGGCCCCTCACCCAGTTTCCCTGGATGGGTTTTCCATCTTTATCTGTCTTAGACTTGCATTCATTGGCCCAATATTTTCCTCTCCTACATTTAGGACATATATCTGGAGGCTTTTTTATGGGAGCTGATGGATTCTCAGGCTCGGCTTTGCAAGGGCACTGAGCTGCTCGATGTCCCAATTTTCCACAAGTAAAACAAGCCCCAGAACGACTCCCTGAATGGAGTTTTGCCTCTTGATACACTACTTCTTTTATAGATTTTCCTTGTAAAGCTGCAGCTAGGGCTATACCTTGAGAAAAAGACGGTCCCACATCTGAGCACAAACGGATAAAATCAGATAAAGTTCCTTTTTTTCTAAACGGTCTAATAACCGCTTGACAAGCAGAATTAGCATTTTCATAGGCAAGCTGCATTATGAAAGACTGAGTAGCACCTGATGGTCTGAAGGTTCGTCCTGCAGCTGTGCTGAGGCGAGACACAAATTCCTGGAAAGGCTCATCTGCGCCTTGTCTTATTTGTGAAACATGTTCTTTCTTACGGGAAGTATCAGGCAGCATTCGCCAAGCATCTTTAGCTGCTGTGGCAGTTTGGCCATAAGCGCCTGGCGCAAATCCCATTTGATTTCTTAGGTCAGCATACATGGCTTCTCCTGCTAGCATATCAAAAGTAATAGGGATCTGTCTTAAGGCATTCTCATTGGCCTTCTTTTTTACAATTTTCATAAAATTCTGATTTCCATAAGAGATAATCGCCTCCGGAAAGGCAAGCATGAGCAATATGCTTCCAGTCCTCTGGAGGAGTAGCCTCACTGGATAAAGCATCTAAAATTGCCATGGTGAAAGGGGCAATAGGACCATACTGTGCGCAAGCTTCTTTTAATTCCTTTACTTGCTTCCACTGAAAAGGTCTCCATTCTCCAATCCTGTCTCCTACCTGATCAGTTCTTTCAATAAGAGGATATACTCCAAATTGTTCCGTAGACTCCCCCTGCTTATGAGCCTCCTCACAAGCCATTTGAAGAGGGGAGCGCACAACAGAGTCTGAACCTGGCTTAACATAACCTGGCGGAGGCTTAGTAAACATGTCCCAAATCGGTGGCTGCAGTGGTGGCAGCAGAGGGTCCTACATATGAGGTCCCTCTGGAGGTGGTGCAGTGGGGTTAATTACAGGGGATTCTCCACCCCCTGGATTCCCCGGTTCTCTATAAGGAATCTGGGGAGGCCTGGGACAATTCTCCCCTTCCCTAGTAACCTTGAGTTCTACTAATTGTCCTTGAAGCATTTTTATTTGTTCCGCAAGCGTAAATATAGGATCTACAAACCGCCTGCTTTCTTGAGCTACAGCCATTACGGAATATTTCTCCCTGTCATATTTAGCTGCCTTTTCCAAATCTTTCTGATCTTGAGGGTCTAAATTTTTCCATTGATCATCTGGAGGTCCCTGGCTAGCAGGTTCTTTATTATGCATAGGAGCTTCCTCGGCATAATCAGCCCCCTCCCTTTCTCCCAGCTATTTATTATGCTTAGCAAGTCCCTCTGCATATCTGACTCCCTCCCCCGCCTCTTTCTCCTCCGGAGAGGCGGCAGATGGAAGAATTTCCTCATTTCCAGCCTGTTTCACTTTTTCTAGCCTACAGCTCTCACGCTTAAGATTTAAGCAGTCTCTGATCAGAGTCCATAACCCGAATGTTTCTACAGGGACCCGCTGAGGTCCTTGGACAGTATAATAGTCCTGTAATCGTTCTCCAACCTTTTTCCCAGTTTCCAAGCTGATGGTACCTTTATTTGGAAACCTCGGGCAAACTTCCTTTACAAATTCTAAAAATTTACCTAATTATTCTCTGCTCACCCTCCTGCCACGGGCGGCAAGTAGTTTCTTAAGTCCTCTAACATACAGGTCCTTGCTGCTAGCGTGACCTATTTCTCTTTTCCCTGACTCGGTCCTTCAATCAAACAAAGAAAAGCAATCAGATGCCCGTCTGGCCGTGCCCCTTATGGGACCAAATCTGTCTTAACAAAGGCGTTTCGGTATAGAACCCCGAACTGGTGGGCAGAAGCCCAATCGCCGTTATGCCGTATGACAGAACCGGAACCGCAGATTAGGGCCCAAACAAGCTCCGTAACATGAAGTCGTGGAGCTACCATTCACTCACACATTCATTCGACCGAGGGGACAGTGCCTTACTCACTGCGCATCCATGAAATAAGCTCCTCAATATGAGCCGGGCCCTAACCACGCGGTGTTCCTCACTATTACCTCCCGTATTCAAGTCCCTGTTCCGGCGCCAAGTGTGGCGGGCCACAAATAGAACAGTACCTGAATGGGGGAGTGGGAATGAAAAGACACTCACACAAATGATGATGCGGCCGGTCTTCAGTGATCCTGAAGCGCGGAGTTTACTTTCCTTTACCAATTTATACCACCTGTGTACGTGCAGCTTAACAATCACGAATGTGCATTACCTCATTGAGAGTAAAATTTTCAACTTTTACATATAAACTACAGACTCACTGAAACTTCCCAAAGTCATTATCTCAATGACAAAGCCCACCAATTACCCTGATAATCATCAGTGATCTGTGTCCGGGAACTGGCCATTCCCACCTCATTCCTCAGCAGCTTGCAAGCAACCTCCAGTTGCAGGCAGAGACAATGCCTCAGGAACTAAAACTGAGCCAGTCTGCAAGGCTTCAGAATAACAAGAAATCATGGCTCCCCACAATTATAGTCAATAATATTGCAACAATGATGTATCCTGCCAACTGGGTACTAGACTAATTGGAGGGATCAATTTATAAATTAAACAAATGTCTCCCCATTATGTTGTACACCTTGAACTAATATAAAATAATAATAAATGTCAAGCGTAACTTAAAAAAAATAAGTAATTAATTAAACATACAAAGAGAACACTATCAGCATTCAATTACCTCATACTCTCAATCATTATCCCTATCTCCTATAAGAATATAAATTAATGACGTCATAAAATGGCAGCATGATGTGAGCAACTTGAAATCTCCCCTGGAATTTACAATAAATTGAACAACTATAACTACACAAAGGACTCCCTACACAGCAGACAGGGAAGACTAAGAGGCCTATTACTGAAATCATCTTAAGTTGGGCAAATTGCGCGAGTGGGATAGGAGGGAAGGAAGAAGTGCAGAGACAAGAACGGGCGGGCTCTGCATGCTGACCTAGCTCGGTGTCTGAGCTCGCTGTATTCAGTGACTACTGCAGCTGTGGCAGAGCGAAGAACTCAGACTACTAGGGCTCCGCTTATGGCCCACAGGGCTGAGGGGACAGTATATAACACAGCTGAACCCAATGTTCATGACAGAGACCTCAGAGCAAAGATTGAGGGAAGAAGGCTGAAAATGGTGGTTTAAGTCTTCACTGGTGAGCAGAGAATGGGAGACTTAGGCACTGAGACTAGCCGCCCATTCCCTACCCTCCCAAAGCTCGCCATGCCCACACCTCCCAAGTGCTAGAAGTGGAACAGTAGCAGTGTCAGATCAAAATAACCATAGTTCTCAGAATGGTCTGCAAACACAGACTTTGCAGTCCAAATAGTTCTGGCAAAGGGGAGGGAGCAGTGGAAGCAGGACTGCCTATGGTGGTGGTTGTCATCATTGCTCTGGGCCACCTCTCACAACCCATCCTGCCCCTGTCCCCACCTATCTGGGAAGAACCCTGCAGGAGTTGACAGAGCTGCTGAAACACACAGGATTTGAATATGGTGCAGGAAGAAATTTGGAACATCAGAAGCTCTACACATCCCCCCACAGAGGCGATGTCCTATGACCCAGGTGAACTGTTCACAGAGGAGAAGCCTGCCTTTCTGGGAATACCCCCTTTGTGTGAGAGTCCGCAATAGTGCAGAGAAAATATAACATTACAGTGTGATAGAGAATAAAAGGCTGCAGTTGGAAAGAAAATAAAACATTCTACAAACACATACTGGAAAACAAAAGAATGACCTCTTTCTATCAACCTGTTGCAGAACCCACTCCTGTAGATGTCTATGAAGAGAAATACTGACTCATTAATTGTCATGAATAATCAAAGTAACAAGACAGCTCAGGAAGAAAATTAAAAGTGTTTACAAAATGAACATAAACATATGGAAATATATGACTCAAATGACATAGAATTCAAGACTGCAGTTCTTAAAAAACTCAACAAGATGCAAGAAAACACAGACAGGCAGTTTAATGAAATCAGAAACACAATCAAAGAATAAAAGGAACATTTTAACAAAGAGATTATAATTATAAAAATGAACCAAAAAACAAATGAGAAACAAAAACTCATAGACACACACAACAGTTTAATGGGTACCACAGGGTAAGGAGGAAGGTAGGTGGGAGATGAGAGTAAAGGGGATTAAATATGGTGATGGAAGGAAAACTGACTCTGGGTGGTGAACACACAATGGGATTTATAGACGATGTAACACAAAATTGTTCAGCTGAAATCTAACCTTACTAACAATTGTCACCCCAGTAAACTTTAATTAAAAAAATAAAATAAATATATAAGTAAAAATGAACCAAAGAGAATTTCTGGTGATTAAGAAATAAATAAAAGAAATGAAGAATGAAATAGCGAGCTTAGGTAGTAGAGTTGACCACATGGAGAAGTGCAGAGACGGAGCAGCGTGGGCGCAGGACACAGACCTAGCTCAGTGCTCTGAGCTCGCTGCATCCCAGAACTACTGCAGCTGCAGGAGAGGGAAGAACTCAGACTGCTAGGGCACAGTTTATGGCCCAAAGGACTGAGGGGACAGCATATAACACAGCTGAACCAAACACTCATGGCAGAGACTTCGGAGCAAACACTGAAGGAATAAGGCTGAAAACGGTGGTTTAAGCTATCACTGATGAGCAGAGAACAGAAGCCGTAAGGACTGAGACTACCCTCCCAGACCTGGCCACACACCCAACTGCCCAGTGTTAGAAGCAGAACAGTAGCAGTGTCAAATCAAAAGAACAGAATATTTGCAGTTCTGAGAACTGTGGTGTCCAGACACAGGTTCGCAGCCCAACTATTTCCGGCAAACGGGAGAAAGCTGAGAAAGCAGGATTGGCTGTGGTGGTGTTCTCCGCCATTGCTCTTCGCCATCTCTCATAATGACCCCTGCTTCTGTCCCGACCTATATGGGCGGATCCCTGCAGGACTAAACAGAACTGCTGAAACACATGGGCTCTGAATCTGGTGCAGGAAGATCTTTGGAACTTCAAAACCTCTCCGCATCCCCACAGGGACATGGCACCCTATGACCCAGGTGAACTGTTAACAGAGGAGAAGCCCGCCTTCCAGGGAATCTCCCCATTGGGTGAGAAGCTGGAATAGTGCAGAGAAAACATAACACTACAGTGTGAGAGAGAAAACAGGGCTGCAGTAGGAGAGAACATAAAACATCTTACCAACACATACTGCAAAACAAAAGAAAGAGTCTTCCTATCAACCTGTTGCAGAACCCACTCCTGTACATATCTAGGAAGAGAAATAATAAATCATTTATTGCCAAAAATAACCAAGGCAACAAAACAGCTCAGAAAGAAACTGAAAAGTCTCCAGAAAATAAACTTAAAGATATGGAAACATGCGACTTAAATGAGAGAGAATTCAAGATTACAGTTCTGAAAAAACTCAATGAGATGCAAGAAAACACAGAAAGGCAGTTTAATGAACCCAGAAATGCAATCAAACAACAACATGAACATTTTACCAAAGAGATTGAAATTTTAAAAAAGAACCAAATAGAATTTCTGGAAATTAAGTACTCAGTAGAAGAAATTAAAAATGAAATAACCAACTTAGGAAGTAGAGTTGACTAGATGGAGGAAGGAATCAGTGACATCGAAGATAGAAACCTGGAAATGTCACAGATGGAAGATGAAAGAGACTTGAGACTTAAAAGAAATGAGAGAACTCTACAAGAACTTTCTGACTCCATCAGAAAGAGCAATATAAGAATAATGGGCATACCAGAAGGCGAAGAAAGAGAGAAGTGAACAAAGAGTATATTCAAACAAAAAGGTGATGAGAACTTCCCAAACTTGTAGAAAGAACTGGATCCTCGAATCCAAGAAGCAAATAGAATAACTAATTACGTAAACCCCAGCAGGCCTTCTCCAAGGTACATTGTATTGAAGCTGTCTAAAATCAACGATAAAGAAAGAATCCTCAAGGCAGCCAGGGAAAAGAAGGCGGTAACCTACAAAGGAAAGCCCATTAGATTATCATCAGATTTCTCAGCAGAAACTCCACAAGCCATGAGGGAGTGGAACCAAATATTCACCCTATTGATAGAGAGAAATTATGAGCAAAGAATAATATACCCAGCAAAGATATGCTTTAGATATGAAGGAGAAATAAAGACCTTTCAAGACATACAGAAGCTGAGGGAATTTTCTAATACAAGACCTGCACTACAAGAAATACTAAAGGAGGCTATTCGACCACCATCAACAGGGACAATTTATGGCAACCAAAACATAAAAAGGGGGAGAGTAATGGACTGAAACGGAATATGGGAATGGAGAAAGTAAGCATGCTGAAGAAAATACAATAAACTAAGTATCAAACATTCTTTTACATAAACTTAATGGTAACTACTCGAAAACAATCGAGAACTGAAATATATACTGTAATCAAAGAAGAAACAGAGGGAAACATCATAAAATTCAACCACACAGAAATAATAGACAACAATAAAAAGGCAAATAAACCATGGAGACACAATATTATCAGAAAATTAATGATAGAATGATAGGAAATCCTCATATATCAATAATCACCCTAACTGTAAATGGACTGAACTCACCAATAAAAAGGCACAGAGTACCAGATTGATCAAAAAACTAAACCAACCATATGCTGTCTCCAAGAGACGCATCTTAGCTACAAGGGCAAGCATAGACTCAAAGTGAAAGGGTGAAAATTGACACTCTAAACAAATGCTATCCAGAGAAAATCAGATGTAGCCATAATGATATCCGATGAAACAGACTTCAGGGTGAAAACAATAACAAGAGACAAAGATGGCCATTTCATAATGGTAAAGGGGACTATACAACAAGAAGACATAACAGTCATCAATATTTCTACCCCCAATCAGGGAGCACAGAAATATACCAAGCAACTACTAACAGAACTAAAGGGAGAAATTGACCAAAACACAATTATACTAGGGGACCTAAATACATCACTCACAGCTATGGATAGATCATCCAAACAGAATATAAATAATGAAATAGCAGCCCTAAATGACACATTAGATGAAATGGACATAATTGACATTTATAGAGCACTTCATCCTGAAACATCAGACTATACATTTTTTTCTGGTGTGCATGGAACATTCTCAAGGATAGACCATATACTGGAATATAAAACTAACCTCAGCAAATTTAAGAAAATTAAAATCATACGAAGCATATTCTCTGATCACAAGGCTTTGAAATTGGATATCAACTGCAAAAAGAAAGCAGGAAAAAACACAAATACATGGAGATTAAACAACATACTCTTAAAGAATGACCAGTACAAAGAAGAAATTAGAGGAGAGATCAAAAGATACATAGAAACAAAGAGAATGAAAATACATCCTACCAAAACTTTTGTGATGCAGCAAAAGCAGTTTTAAGAGGGAAATTTATATCATTACAGGCCTGTCTCAAAAAACAAGAAAAATCCCAAGTAAATACCCTCACATTATATCTTAAAGAACGAGAAAAAGAAGAACAAACGCAACTAAAGATCAGCAGAAGAAAGGAAATAATAAAATTCAGAGCAGAACTAAATGAAATAGAGAACAAAAAGACAAGAGAAAAATCAATGTGACAAAGAACTGTTTCTTTGAAAAGATTAACAAAATTGACAAACCTTGGCTAGGCTAGGCTCACTAAGATAAAAAGAGAGATGACACTAATAAAATCAGAAATGAAATAGGGGACGTTATCACGGATGCCACAGAAATACAAAGGATCATCCAAAAATACTATGAAAGACTATATGCCACCAAACTCAATAACCTAGAAGTAACGGATAAATTCTTAGAAACATATAGCCTTCCTAAGCTGAACCATGAAGAACTGGAAAATCTAAACAGAGCAATCACCAGTAAAGAAATTGAATCAGTCATCCAAAACCTTCCCAAAAGCAGAAGTCCAGGACCAGATGGCTTCACTAGTGAATTCTACCAAACATTCAAAGAGGATATAATACCTATGCTACTCAAACTTTTCCAAAAAATTGAAGAAGGAACTATACTCCCTAACTCATTATATGAGGCTAACATTACCCTGATGTCAAAACCAGGTAAGGAAAACCCAAAAAGAATGCTACAGACCAATATCTCTGATAAATACAGATGCAAAACTCCTAAACAAAATTCTAGCAAATCGAATGCAACAATGCATTAAAAAAATTATTCTTCATGACCAAGTGGGGGTCATCCCAGGGGCACAGGGATGGTTCAACTAAAGGAAATCCATCAATGTGATGCACGACATAAACAAAATACAAAACAAAAATCATATGACTATATCAATAGATGCAGAAAAAGCATTTGACAAGACACAACATCCATTTATGATTAAAATACATAATAATATAGCTATAGAAGGAAAATACCTTAACATAATAAAGGCCATATATGACAAACTTTCAGCTAATCTCATAATTAATGGTGAAAATCAGAAGCTCTTTTTTCTACGTTCAGGATCTTGACAGGGCTGTCCCCTATCACCTCTGCTTTTCAACAGTGTTGGAAGTCCTCGCCAGAGCAATCAGGCAAGAGAAACAAATATAAGGCATCAAAATTGGGAATGAAGAAGTTAAACTGTCACTCTTTGCAAATGACATGATGCTATATATCGAAAACCCTAAAGACTCCATGAAAATGCAATAAGAAACAATAAACGAATACAGTGAAGCTGCTGGCTACAAAATCAACATACAGAAGTCCATTGCATTCCTGTATACTAACAATGAAATCTCAGAAAAAGACATTAAAAAAAAAAAAAAAACAGCAACAACAACAAAAAATTCCCTTTGCAATTACAACAAAAATAATAAAATACCTAGGAATAAACTTAACCAAGGATGTGAAAAACCTATATGCTGAAAACTATGAGACATTTTTAAAAGAAACTGAAGAAGACAAAAAGAAATGGAAAGACGTTCCATGCTCTTGGATTGGAAGAATTAACATAGTTAAAATGGCCATATTACCCAAAGCAATATACAGATTTAATGCAATCCCCAACAAATCACAATGGCATTTTTTAAAGAAACAGAACCAAAAAATCATCAGATTTGTTTGGAACCACAAAAGATCCCGAATAGCCAAAGCAATCTTATGAAAAAAGAACAATGCTGGAGGCATCACACTCCCTGACTTTAGCTTGTACTACAGGGCTACAATAATCAAAACAGCGTGGTATTGGCAGAAAAACAGACAAATAGACCAAAGGAATAGAATTGAGAATCCAGAAATAAAACCACATAAATATGGACAGACAGTTTTTGACAAAGAAGCAGAGAACATGCAATGGAGAAAAGACAGCCTCTTCACTAAATGGTGCTGGCAGAAGTGGACAGCCACATGTAAAAGAATGAAACTGGGCTGCTATCTGTCACAATGTACCAAAATCAATTCAAAATGGATCAAAAACTTAAGCATAAGACCTGAAACAGTAAACTGCATAGAAGAAAACATAGGTACCAAACTTATGGACCTTGCGTTCAAAGGGCATTTTATGAATTTGACTCCAAAGGCAAGGGAAGTAAAAGCCAAAATAAATGAATGGGATTATATCAAACTTAACAGTTTCTGCACAGCAAAAGAAACCATCGACAGAATAAAGAGACAACCAATTAAATGGGAAAAGATTTTTCGAACAGTGCCTCCAATAAGGGGCTAATATCCAAAATATACAAGGAACTCATACAATGCAACACACACACACACACACACACACACACACACACACACACACACACACAGAAACAATTGACAAATGGGCAGAGGACGTGGAGAGACATTTCTCCAAAAAGGACATACATATGGCAAATAGACATATAAAAAAATGCTCAACATCAGTAATCATCAGAGAAATGCAAGTAAAAACCACAATGAGATTTCACCTCACCCCAATCAGAATGGCTATCATCAACAAGACAAATAGTAACAAGTGTTGGAGAGGCTGTGGAGAAAAAGAAACCCTCATGCACTGTTGGTGGGAATGCAAACTGATGCAGTCACTGTGGAAGGCAGTGTGGAGGTTCCTCCAAAATTATGAATAGAATTACCATATGACCGAGCTATCCCTCTCCTGGGTATCTACCAAAAAAAATCTGAAAACATTTATCCATAAAGACATGTGTGCTCTAATGTTCATTGCAGCATTATTTAAGTTGCAAAGACGTGGAAGTAACCAAAATGTCTTTTTATAGATGAATGGATAAAGAAGTTGTGGTATATATACACAGTTGTATACTATTTGGCGGTAAGAAAAGATGAAGTAGTACCCTTTGTGACAACATGGATAGATCTTGAGATTATAATGCTAAGCGAAATAAGTCAGACAGAAAAAGAAGAGAACCATATGATTTCACTGATATGTCGTATATAAAACTGAAAATAGCAAAATAACAATACAAACAAGTGAAGGAACGAAAATTCATAGACAGACAATAGTTTAGGGGTTATGAGAGGATAAGGGAGGAAGGGGTTTTAGAAGAATGCAAACAGGTTGTAATATATGGTGATGGAAAGAGAAGTGACTCTGTGTTGTGAACACACAATGTGAGGTATAGATAATGTATTACAGAATTTTACACCTGAAATCTATGTAACTTCACTAACAATTGTCACCCCAAGAAACTTTATTTTAAAAAAATGGGCCAGCCCGGTGGCTGAGGTGATTAAAGCGCTGTGCTCCTAATGCTGAGGTCGCCTGTTGGGTTCCCACATGGGGCAGTGAGATGCACCCTCTGCAGCTAAGATTATGAACAACAGCTCTCCCTGGAGATGGGCTGCCATGAGCAGCCAGAGGTTGGCGTGAGCTGCTGCAGGCTGCTGTGTGCTGCAGTGGTCTACCGTGTGCTTCCATGAGCGGTTGGTGGCCAGCATAAGTAGCCGGCAGACAGAGTGAGTGGCCAGCAGTCAGTGTGAGCAGCTGTGGGCTGCTGTGTGCTGCCGTGGGCTACCGTGGGCTACCGTTTGCTGCCATGAGTAGCTGGTAGCCAGCGTGAGTGGCCGGTAGCCATTGTGAGTGACTGGCAGTTGGAGAGAGCTGCCGTGAGCTGCCGTGAGTGTCAGACCGACGACTGTCGACTGACTGCCTCAACTAGGGGAACTGCAAGGCTCATAATACCAGCATGGGCCAGGGAGCTGTATCCTACACAACTAGACTGAGAAACAATGGCTTGAACATGAATGGGGAGGGGGTAGGCAGAAGAAGGGGGGAAAAAAGAAAATAACTGGAGTCAAATTGGCTGTATACTACCTTTGTGATGGGGTGAGATTCAGACACCAAGTGTTTGTAGTCTCTCACCTGAGAAAAACAAAAGTTCCTACCAGGTATTAGAAACCCTGGGTCTAGACCAGCATTGTTAAATAGAAATATTGTGTGAGCTACATGTGTAATTTAACATTTTCTAGAAGCCTCATATAACATAATCTAAAATGAAATAGAAAAAATTAATTTTAATAATGTATTTCATTTAATGTAATATATCCAAAACAGCATTTCACACGTAATCAATATAAACATCTAAATGCAATGTTTTACAATCAAAAAAATAATTTAAATTATTTCTTAATTTCTTTGAATAAGACCCAAATTTCATTAAAGGAACCACTAATTCAAAAAAGTTTTGAATTACACTTTATAAACCACTAATCAAAGTTGAATACCAATTTTCTACTGGATTTAGAGAACCCTAAGATACTCATTCTGTGGTTGTTTCTTAGAGAAAAAAGGTGAAAAATGACATAATTTCTATACCAACAAACTTCATTACTTTTGGATACCAAACTCCCAGACCTCTCACCTTCAAAGCTTTGCTTATTGGTACCAACTAAGTTTACATACTTACTTGAAGTCATTTTCTAGTTCGTAACACTTAAGAAAAAAGAAACATAAATAACTATTCAATTCCCTTATATGTTTCATTTTTAATTTCTCTTGGAGAAGGATGAGACAGCACTAAATTGCTGAGATAAAGACATTCTGAAGAACAATGTTAGCGAATCCCACACCTCATATACTAAGTCAGTATTATTATTATTTTTTATCCCCAAGAAACCATTGTCCTCTGTATTCAGGGAAACTGCTGCGACCAGAAAAAAAGTTGAAAGGATTAATAGGAAAAAAAAAATCAATCAATCACAACCCACAATTGACATTGCAACTGAACTGAAAAGAATCCAGAAAAATTTTCCATAGAAAGGGCTGACCCACTGGCCATTGTTTTGTTCTGAGTATATTTCCTTCTTGTCCTCAGTACAGCTCTGACTGGTGGCATTTGAGGAAAATGCCAACTCCTTCTTTTCCTCCTTGTCTGTCATGTATACTGTATACTCACCATATATTCACTGAATTATGTAGTCCCACTCAGAAATATTGAAGACCCCAGAGTGCCATTACCATGATCTACAGAGGCTCTTGCTCGAATTAGACAAAACATAAAATTACAGTGGTGTGCTGGTGCCACTCTAATTAAAAGTCTGTCATCTTTGCCATTATGAACATCTATTTCCTGTGCTTTATAACTCAACTGAGGGAATTTGCCTTGCAGTCAATAGAGTAGCTGAGAAAGTGTCAATTTTTCAAGAATCTTTTTTTTTTTAAAGAATCTTTTTAACCTGATAGATACTAAATAAGATCCGTTTGGCTCTTAGGCTCTAGTAACAAATTGTGTGTGTGTGTGCAGGGAGTTATGTGATTTTATCAAATAGGACTTGCTTTGAAGGAGAAGAAAAAAATGTATATTTTAGAAAACATAAAAATTGAAAAAGCAAAGGAGAAAAGATAGAGAAATATATGATCTAAGTCTGAGTTAGAGCTTTATAATCACCATCACGTTTCTTTGCTTGCTTTTTATCCAACTCCTCATTTCTGATTCCAGATAATCTAATCATGATTACAATATTTTCTAAAAGTCACAGTGTTATTTAGGCTAATAAAAGAGAGATATGGATTCTAATTTGACTACATTCTGAATGGTGGTGAATTTCCTGCAAGGTCTACAAAATAGTTTGTTACCTCTTAGTTCATGTGGTCTTTTTATTTTTCTTCTTTCAATAGACTCTATGGGTTGAAAATCTGTTGTCTACAAATCATGAGCTACACAAGATTTTTAAGATTTTTACATTTGGTTGGCTGCTTATTAGACAGGTTTCCACTGCAGAATCTCTCAGAAATTAAGAATAATGGCTGTTGGACGTCATAGCAATGGCGGCAGTGAGGTGGACTTCTTGAGTTCTCCTCCGGATCTCACCACAAATTGAACATCTATAACCCATCAAAGAACTCTCTGCTCATTACAAAGAACAGCTAAGAGACTCATACGAGGATTACTTGAAGGTGGGCAAATCAGGCAAGCAAGGAGAGAGGGAAGGGTGGAGAGTGGAGACGTGGCCTGCATCCATGGCTGCGGAGAGGCAGGGGGTCCCAGGACAGAACAGAGACCACAGAAGCCAGGAGGTGGTCTCTTTCCCTGTGTCCCACAGCTGATCTCTTCTGCCGAGAGAGCAGCATACCCAGCATTTGAGGCAGTAACCTCAGCAGAGACCTCCAGCTGGGCCCTAGGTTGAACAAAAGACATAAACTCCATACCTGGGCCCCTCGCCCTACTCTCCCAATCCTACCCCTGCCCTTCCAGAGATTTAAGGTGGACCCTGAACTGAGGAGTAGTGTCAGATTGCAGAAGAACTGTAGTGCTCAGGATATGGGAAGACCTGGCTTGCAGCTCTGACCCAGGGAAGAGGCTAGGAAGAGTGTGATACTGCTGGGCTAAGAGAGAGAAGACTCCTATACCCCAAAACCCCACCTTTTCTGGCCTGTGGCAAGAGGGTGACACTGCTGGACTAGGAGAGATAAAACTTCTCCATCCCCAGCCCCCACATTTTCTGAACTGCCTAGGGCAGGACAATTACAACTGTGGAGACACTCCCAGGGGTCAGCAGCAGGGGGCAGATGCAGCTCTGCGCTTTCAGCAGCTCAGAAATCTCTTGCCGTACACACACGCACGCACACACGCACGCACGCACACACACACACACACACACACAGAAGAAGTGCTCTAAGACTCAGGAGACCTAGGCACAGGGCTGGTTGTGTTACTCTCAGTGCTCACATATGCAGTCAAGAGCAGAAACGGCACTGATTTTGTAAAAACTACCATTCAGACCCCATAGCCTCACTCATCTCAAACTGCAATCCCAGCGTCGCTCTGGGCACCAGGTGACCGGTTCTGCCTGCACAATATGCAGAGGACTCTTTGGTACAGTGGGAGACAAACTGGAGATTACTTGGTGGGCTTAAACCAACACTAGTGCTGCTTTTGTTTTTCTTTTTTTCTTTTTTGTATTGTCTTTGTATTTTTGATATTTTTGCCTGTGTTGAGTGTGGGTTGTTGGTCGTTTTTACATGTGAGTGTATTGGGTTTTTCTTTTTTGTTGATATTGTTGTTGTTGCTGTCGTGCTTGGTGATTTGCTTTGTTCTGAAATTGCCCTACTCCCGAGTCCAGCTCAAGATTCAACAAACCCAGAGGCCAACTGCAGACCATACCAGAGTACTACAAGGTTTGACCTACAAGTGACACACCCAGAGGGAATTCTCTACAGGCACAAGAGCCCATAGAGGCCAAACCACATTTAAGTGGTCAGCCCTCACACAGCACAACACCCTGTGGTGGGCAGAGCCAAGTCTCACAACTAGTCAGCCTAAGAGTCAATCCCCCCTATTGACAAGTCAAAAGCAATTAAAGATAAACTTTTACAGGACAATATACACAACACAAGAGACACCTTTGGAGAGCAAACACAGGAGAATAAAGAAGTGGTGCAAATCAAATATAAAGGACACATACTACGTAAGATAACCCAGCAAAATCCAAGACCCCTAGGGGATCTACTCATACATTGAAGCAAACACAGACAGTCAGCCAGAATGGGGCAACAAAGAAACATGTTCCAAATAAAAGAACAGAAGAAACCTCCAGAATTGGAACCGAATGAAATAGAGGTAACCAACTTATCAGAGACAGAGTTCAGAACACTGATGATAAGAATGTTTAAGGAGCTTAGTAACGACATAAAGAAGGATAGAGAAATCATAATGAACAACCAGTTAGAACTAAAGAATACAATTACGGAAATAACACACTTGAATGAATTACCAGCAGGTTAGATGAAACAGAAGATCGAATCAGTGACTTAGAAGACAAGTTAACAGAGATCACCCAAATGGAACAACAAAAAGAAAAAAGAATAAAAACCAATGAAGATGGTTTAAGAGACCTCTGGGATAACATCAAGTGCAACAACATGCACATCATAGGAATGCCAGAAGATGAAAAGAGGGAACAAGGGATCAAGAACATATTTGAAGTAATAATGTCCAAAAACTTCCCTAACCTGGTGAAAGACATTGACATACAAGCCAAGGAAGTGCAGAGTTCCAACCAGGATAAACCCAAACAGGTCCACAGCAAGACACATTATATTTAAAATGACAAAGGTTAAAGACAAAGAGAGAATCCTAAAAGTAGCAAGAGAAAGAGCGGATTACATTCAAGGGAACTCCTATAAGACTATCAAATGACTTTTCTTCAGAAACGTTGCAGGCCAGTAGGGAGTGGCAGGAGATACTCAAAGTGATGGAAAACAAAGGCCTACAACCTAGAGTGCTTTATCCAGCAAGGCTATCACTTAAAATTGAAGGAGAGATAAAGCGCTTCCCAGAAAAGAATAAACTAAAGGAATTTGTTACTACCAAGCCAGCATTGCAGGAAATATTAAAAGGGCTTCTGTAAACAGAAGAAAGATTAAAACGATCTAACTACAAATTTTAAAAATGGCATAAGTGGGTACCTATCAATAACCACTTTAAATATAAGTGGATTAAATGCTCCAATCAAAAGACGCACGGTGGCTGAGTAGATAAGAAAGCAAGACCCTTGCATATGCTGTATATAAGAGACTCACCTCAAATCAAAAGACACACACAGGCTGAAAGTGAAGAGAAGAGGGTTGGAGTAAGATATTTCATGCAAATGGAAATGAGAAAAAAGCTGGAGCTGCAATACTGATATCTGACAAAAGAGACTTTAAAATGAAGAATATATTAAAAGAGAAAGATGGGCACTATATAGTAATAATGGGATCGATCTGACAAGAGGACATAACCCTAGTAAACATCTATGCACCCAACATAGGAGAACCTAAATATATAAAACAGATACTGACTGACATAAAGACAGAGATAATCAGTAACACTATCGTAGTAGGGGACTTCAACACAACTCTGACAACAAGGGACAGATCTTCAAGACAGAAAATCAATATGGAAACAACAGCCTTAAATGATACTTTGGACCAGTTGGATTTAATCAATATTTTCAGATCATTTCACCCCAAAACTGCAGAATACACATTCTTATCAAGCGCACATGGAACATTTTCCAAGATAAACCACATGTTAGGCCACAAAACAAGTCTTGATAAATTTAAGAAAATCTAAATCATACCAATTGTCTTCTCTGACCAGAGTGCTATGAAATTAGAAATTAACCACAGGAAAAAAACAAACAAACAAACAAACAAACTGGAAAACACACAAATTCATGGAGGCTGACTAACATGTTACTAAATAATGAATGGGTCAACGGTGAGATCAAGGAAGAAATCAAAAGGTATCTTGAGAGAAATGAAAATGAAAAAAGGAAGACACAAAATCTATGGGATGCAGCGAAAGAAGTCCTAAGAAGGAAATTCATAGCACTGCAGTCCTACCTAAAGAAACAAGAAAAATCACTAATCAACAGTTTATCTTCACACTTAAGAGAGTGGGAAAAAGAATAGCAAAATAAGCCAAAAGGGAGTACAAGGAAGGAGATAAAAAGATCAGAGCAGAAATAAATGAAATGGAAACCAGAAAAAACTATACAAAATATCAATGAATCTAAGACTTGGCTTTAGAGAAGATAAACAATATCAAAAAAACTTTAGACAGACTCATCCAAAAAAAAGAGAGAGAGTGAGAGTGACCCAAATTATTAAAATCAGAAATGAAAGAGGAGAAGTGACGACACTACAGAAATTAAAAAAATAATAATAATAATAAGATGTTACTATGAGCAATTATATGCCAACAAATTAGACAATCTAGAAGAAACGGAAAATGTTCTAGAAGCATACAACCTCCCAATGCTAACTCAAGAAGAAATGGAAAACCTGAATAGACTGATTACCACCAGGGAAATTGAATCAGTAATCAACAAGCTCCCAACAAACAAAAGCCCTGGACCAAATGGCTTTACAAGTGAATTTTACAAAACATTCAAAAAAGAATTATCACCTATTTTCCTCAAGCTATTCCAAAAATTCCCTAAGGAGCGAAGGCTCCCAAACACTTTTTATGAGGCCACTCTCACCCTGAATCCAAAATCAGACAAAGACACTACAAAAAAAGAAACCTACAGGCCAAAGAAGATACAAATAGATGGAAACACATACCATGCTGCTGGGTAGGAAGAATTAATATAGTTAAAATGTCCATATTGCCTAAGGCAATATACAGATTCAACGCAATTCCTCTCAAACTACCAAGGACAGTTTTCACAGAAACAGAACATATAATCCTAAAATTTATGTGGAACCATAAAAGACCCCGGATAGCATTGGCAATCTTGAGAAATAAGAACAAAGTGGGAGGTACAACAATACCTGACATCAAATTACACTACAAGGCAAATTACACTACAAAGCACTACACTACACTACATTACAGTACATTGCAGTACACTACACTACAGTAATCAAAACAACATGGTAGTGGCATAAAAACAGACACATAGATCAATGGAACAGAATAGAGAGCCCAGAAATAAATCCATGCCTGTATGTATGGTCATTTAATCTACGGCAATGGAAGCAAGAATTTATGGTGGTGTAAAGACAGTCTATTCAATAAATGGTGCTGGGAAACCTGGACAGACACATGCAAAAAAATGAAGTTGGACCACCTCCTTACAACATATACAAGAATAAATTCAAATTGGCTTAAATACTTAAATGTAAGATATGAAACCATAAAATTCCTAGAAGAAAATATAGGAAGAAACTTTACAGACATTACCTGGACTAAGATTTTTACTTATATATCCCCTGGGGCAAGGGAAGTAAGAGAAAAAATAAACCTGTTGGATTACATCAAACTAAAAAGTTTTTTCACAGCAAAGGAAACCATCAATAAAACAAAAAGGAATCCTACTGAATGGGAGAAGATATTTGCCAATGATATATCCAATAAGGGGTTACTATCCCAAATTTATAAAATTATCACTCAACTCAACTCCAAAAACACACACAACCCAATTAAAAAATGGGCAGAGGACATGAAGAGACATTTTTCTAAAAAGGACATACAGATGGCAAACAGAACTATGAAAAAAATGTTCAACCTCACTAATCATTAGAGAAATGCAAGTAAAAACCACAATGAGATACCACCTCACCCTAGTCAAAAAGGCTATCATCAATAGATCAACAAAAAACAAGTGCTGGGGAGGATGTGGAGAAAAGGGAACCCTTGTGCACTCTTGGTCGGATTGCAGATTGGTGCAGCCACTATGGAAAACAGAATGGAGGTATCTCAAAAATCTGAAAATGGAACTACCTTATGATTCAGCAATTCCACTCCCAGGGATCTATCCGGAGAAATCCAGAACTCTAATTCAAAAAAAATTATGCACCCCTATGTTTATTGCAGCACTATGCCCAATAGCCAAGACATGGAAACAACGGAAATGCCCATCAGTAGACGACTGGATTAAGAAACTGTGATATATTTATGCAATGAAGTATTACGCAGCCATAAAGAAGAAAGAAAACTTACCATCTGCAACAACATGGATGAACCTAGAGAACATTATGTTAAGTGAAATAAATCAGACAGAGAAAGACAAATAACATATGATCTCACTTATATGTGGAATGTAGAGAAAAGAATAAATGAATGAACTAATCGGAAACAATTTTGGAGAAAAAGAGGAAAAGCTGAGGGTTGCTAGATGGGAGGAGGGTGGTGATAGGGGGAAGGTAGAGGATTAGAAAGCACAATCGGAAACCACAAGATTGCCACGAGTATATGAAAGTCAATTTGGGGAATGTAATCAATAATGCTGTAAAGATTTTGTAGGATATCCCATGGACACTTGTCTCTTTAAGGAGATCACCTCAGGGATGATGTAGATGCCTGATCACACTACACCTGAAGTTGAAGCTGAATAATAATGTAAACTACAATTATATATATACAAGGAGCGAAGTACAGCATTAGGAATAGAGACAATGGAAATGTATATGTGTGCAATGTCAGAGGAATAGTGGAAGGGGGTGGGGGTTGTCACCGTGTGAGGGATATAAATGATAAATGTCTAACTATTACATTGTTTTGTGCACCTGAAACTAATAAAAAAAGTTATAAAAATTAGTAACATCATAAAAATGGCAGTGAGAGGTGAACCTCTTGAAATCTGCTCTGGAATTTACAACAAATTGAACAACTACAACTCCACAATGGACTCCTTGCACAGCAGACATGCAAGACTAAGAGGCACACTACAGAAATAACCTAAAGATGGGCAAATTCTGCAAGCAGGGGAGGTGGGAAGGAAGAAGTGCAGAGACGGGGCCTTGTAGTCACAGGACGCAGACCTAGATCAGTGCTCCGAGCTCCTTGCATCCAGGAACTACCGCAGCTGGGGGAGGGAAGAACTCGCACTGGAAGGGCTCACCTTATGGTCCACAGGGCTGTGGGGACAGCATATAACACGGCTGAACACAATGCTCATGGCAGAGACCTCCGAGCACAGACACAGAGAAGGCTGAAAACCGTGGTTTAAGCCACCGCTTAAACCACGGTTTTCAGCCCTCACTGCTGAGCGGAGAACGGAAGCCTTAGACTAGTCGCGCCCCATCCCTACCTTCACATAGATCGTTCTGCCCTCACCTGCCCAGTGCTAGAAGCAGAACAGCAGCAGTGTCAGATCAAAAGAACATAATATTTGCAGTTCTGAGAACTGTGGTCAGAAGACACAGATTCTCAACACAACTAGTTTCGGCAAAAGAAAGGAGGCTGTGGAAGCAACACTGGCTGTGGTGTTGGTCACCACCATTGCTCTGGGACACATCTCAAAACACACCCAGCCTCTGTCCCCACCTATCTGGGTGGATCCCTGAAGGAGTAAACAGAGCTGCTGAAAACACAGGCTGTCATTATACTGCAGGAAGACCTTTGGAACTTCAAAAGCTCTCCACATCCCCACAGGGATGCAGTGCCCTATGAACCAGGCGAACAGTTAACAGAGGAGAAGCATGCATTTCAGGGAATCCCCCCATTTTGGGAGAAGCTGGAATAGTGCAGAGAAAACATAACGCTTCAGTGTGAGAGACAAAAAGGCTGCAGTCAGAGAGAATATACAACATTCTACCAACACATACTGGAAAACAAAAGAAAGACCTCGTCCTATCAACCTGTTGCAGAACCCACTGCTGTAGAAGTCTAGGAAAAGAAATAATAAATCATCAATGGCTATGAATAACCAAGGCAACAAGACAATTCAGAAAGTGAAAAGACACCAGAAAATGAACTTAAAGATATGGAAACATGTGACTTAAATGACAGAGAATTCAAGATTACAGTTCTGGAAAACTAAGCAAGATGCAAGAAAACACAGACAGGCAGTTTCATGAATTCAGAAACATAATCAAAGAACAACACAAACATTTTAACAAAGACATTTAAATTTCAAAACAGAACCAGATAGAATTTCTGGAGATTAAGAGCTCAGTAGAAGAAATGAAGAATGAAATAGCCAGCTTAGGTAGTAGAGTTGACCAGATGGAGGTAAGAGTCAGTGACATGGAAGATAGAAACCACAATATGACACGGATGGAAGAAGAAAGAGACTAGAGACTTAAAAGCAATGAAACAACTCTACAATTACTTTCTGACTCCATCACAAAGAGCAAAATAAGAATAACTGGCATCCCAGAAGGAGAAGAAAGACAGAAGGGAATAGAGAGTATATTCAAACAAATAGTCGACGAGAACTTCCCAATTGTGGAAAGAACTTGATCCTCAAATCCAACAAGCAAATAGAACACCTAATTACCTCAACCCCAACAGGCCTTCTCCAAGGCACTTTGTATTAAAGCTGCCAAAAATCAATGACAAAGAAAGAATCCTCAATGCACAGAGGGAAAAGAAGACAGTAACCTACAAAGGAAAGCCCATTAGATTATCATCAGTTTTCTCAGCAGGAACTCTACAAGCCAGGAGGGAGTGTAACCAAATATTCAAACTATTGAAGGAGAGAAATTATGAGCCAAGAATAATATACACAGCAAAGATAACCTTTAGTTATGAAGGAGGAATGCAGACCTTTCCAGACATACAGAAGCTGAGGGAATTTTCTAGTACACGACCTACAAGAAATACTAAAGGAGGCTTCGACCACCATCAACAGGGACAATTTATGACAACCAAAACATAAAAAGGGGGGGGGAGTAAAGACCTGAATTGGAATATGAGAATGGAGAAAGTAAGCGTGTTGAAGAAAATGGAATACTCTAAATATCTAACTTTCTTTTACATAAACTTAAGGGTAACCACTCAATTAAAATCCAGAACTGAAATATATACTGTAATAAAAAAAGAAACAGAGGAAGGCAGCTATGCTCACCACTATACCACCAACGCCTTCTAAGAATAAGTGAATGAACTAATCAGAAACAGTTTTGGAGACAAAGAGGAAAAACTGAGGGTTGCTAGATGGGCAGGGGGGGTCGAGGTGGGGGGGAGGGTGAGGGGATTGGAGGGCAGTCGGTGACCACAGGATGGCCACGGGGTTTGAAAATTAATCTGGGGAACGTAATTTAGTGGTTACCAGAGGGCAAGGGGGTTGGGGGGTGGGAGATGAGGGTAAGGGGGATCAAATATATGGTGATGGAAGGAGAACTGACTCTGGGTGGTGAACACACAATGTAATTTATAGATGATGTGATACAGAATTGCACACCTGAAATCTATGTAATTTTACTAACAATTGTCACCCCAATAAATTAAAAAAAAAAAAAGAAACAGAGGCAAAAATCATAGAATACCAACACAGAAATAATAGACAAGAAAAAAAGGCAAAGAAACAATGGAGACAAAATCTTACCAGAAAACTAAAGACAGAATGATAGAAAATCCTCATATAGCAATAATCACCCTAAATGTGAATGGACTGAACTCACAAATATAAAAGAACAGAGTAGCAGATTGGATCAAAAAAGTAAATCCAACCATCTGTTATCTCCAAGAGACATATCTCAGTTACAAGGACAAGCATAGACTCAAAGTGAAAGGGTGGAAATTGACACTCCAAGCAAATGGTATCCAGATAAAATCAGGCGTAGCCATACTGATATCAGATGAAACAGACTTCAGGGTGAAAAAGGTAACAAGAGACAAAGATGGACATTTCATAATGGAAAAGGGGACTATGAAACAATAAGACATAACAGTCATGAATATTTATGCCCCTATCAGGGAGCACCGAAATATACCAAGCAACTACTAACAGAACTAAAGGGAGACATTGACCAAAACACAACTATATTAGGGGACATAAATACATCATTGACAGCTATGGATAGATCATCCAAACAGAAAATAAATAATGAAATAGCAGCCCTAAACGACACATTAGATGAAATGGACCCAATTGACATATATAGAGCACTTCATCCTAAAACATCAGACTATACATTTTTTTCCAGTGTACATGAAACATCTCAAGCATAGACCATATATTGGAACATAAAACTAGTCTCAGCAAATTTAAGAAGATTGTAATTATACCAAGCATATTCTCTGATCACAAAGCTTTGAAATTGGACATCAACTGCTAAAAGAATGCAGGGAAAACCACAAATAAGTGGAGATTAAACAACATACTGTTAAAGAATGACCAGGTCAAAGAAGAAATAAGAAGAGATATCAAAGGATACATAGAAACAAATGAGAATGAAAATACATCCTACCAAAATTTTGGAGATGCAGTGAAAGCAGTTTTAAGTAGGAAGTTTATATAATTACAGGCCTAGCTCAGGAAACAAGAAAAATCCCCAATAAATAACCCCATTTACCTTAAAGAACCAGAAAAAGAAGAACAAACGAACCAAAGGTCAACAGAAAAAAGGAAATAATAAAAATCAGAGCAGAACTAAACAAAATAGAGAACAAAAAGACAATACATAAAATTAATGTGACAAAGGTCTATTTCTTTGAAAAGATTAACAAAATTGTCAAACCCTTGGCTAGACTTACTAAGATAAAAAGAGAAAAGTCACTAATAAACAAAATCAGAAATGAAAAATGCGAAGTTATGATGGATGTCACAGAAATACAAAGGATCATCCAAGAATACTATGAAGGACTATATGCCAAGAAATCCAATAAACTAGAAGAAATGGACACATTCTTAGAAACATATAGACTTCCTAGGCTGAACCATGAAGAACTGGAAAATCTAAATAGACCAATCATCAGTAACAAAATTGAATCAGTCATCCAAAACCTTCCCAAAAGCAAAAGTCCGGGACCAGATGGCTTCACTAGCGAATTCTAGCAAACCTTCAAAGAAGATCTAGTACCACTCCTGCTTAAACTCTTCCAAAAAACTGAAGAAGAGACAATACTCCCTAACTCATTTTCTAAGGTGAACCTTACCCTGGTACCAAACCCTGGTAAGGACAACACAAAAAAAGAAAACTACAGACAAACATCTCTAATGAATACAGATGCAAAAAAGCTAAACAAAATTCTAGCAAATCGAATGCAACAGTGCATTAAAAAGATTATTTATCACAACCAAGTGGGGTTCATCACAGGGGCACAAGGATGGTTCAACATACACTAATCCATCAATGTGATACATCATATAAACCAAATAAAGGACAAAAATCATATGATTAAGTCAATCGATGCAGAAAAAGCATTTGACAAGATATAACATCCATTTATGAGTAAATCACTTAAAAAATAGGTATAGAAGGAAAATATCATAATATAATAAAGGTCACATATGACAAACCCTCTGCTAATTCATAATTAACGCTGAAAAACTGAAGCCCTTTGCTCTATCTTCAGGAGCACGGCAGGGCTGTCCCCTATCACCTCTGCTTTTCAACATAGTGTTGGGAGTCCTTGCCAAAGCAATCAGGCAAGAGAAAGAATAAAAGGCATCCACATTGGGAATGAAGCAGTTAAATTATCACTCTTTGCAGATGACCTGATGCTTTATATAGGAAACCCTAAAGATGCCACCAAAAAGCTGTTAGAAACAATCAATGAATACAATAAAGTTGTAGGCTACAAAATCAACATAAAAAAGTCCATTGCATTCCTGTATACTAACAATTAAATCTCAGAAAAAGAAATAAAAGAAAAAAATTCATTTTGCAATTGCAGCCAAAAGAATAAAATACCTAGGAATAACGTATTCCTAGGAATACGTTGGAATACCTTGGAATAAACTTAAACAAGGATGTGAAGGACCTATATGCTGAAAACTATAAGACATTTTTGAAAGGAATTGAAGAAGACACAAAGAAATGGAAAGACATTCCGTGCTCATGGATTGGAAGAATCAACATAGTTAAAATGGCCATATTACCCAAAGCAATATACAGATGTAATGCGATCCCCATCAAAATTCCAATGGCATTTTTTAAAGAAATAGAACAAAAACTCATCAGATTTGTTTGGAACCACAAAAGAACCCAAATAGCCAAAGCAATCTTAAGGAAAAAGAAAAATGCTACAGGTATCACACTCCCTGATTATAGCTTGTAGTACAGGGCTACAATAATTAAAAAAAAGCATGGTATTGCCAGAAAAACAGAGAAAGAGACCAATGGAATAGAATTGAGAACCCAGAAATAAAACCCCATAAATATGGACAGATAATTTTTGACAAAAAAGTGAAAAACATTCAATGGAGAAAGACAGCCTCTTCAATAAATGGTGCTGGCAGAATTGGAAAGCCACTTGCAAAAGCATGAAACTGGACTGCTATTCTCTTACCATGTACCAAAATTAATTCAAAATGGATCAAAGATTTAAGCATAAGACCTGAAACAATAAACTACATAGAAGAAAACACAGGTATTAAACTTATGGAACTTGGGTTCAAAAGAGCATTTTATGAATTTGACTCCAAAGGCAAGGGAAGTAAAAGCTAAAGTAAATAAATGGGACTATATGAAATTTAAAAGCTTTTGCACAGCAAAAGAAACCATCGACAAAATAAAGAGGCAACCAACTGAATGGGAGAAGATTTTTTGCAAACAGTGCCTCCAATAAAGGGCTAATATCCAAAATGTACAAGGAACTCATACAACTCAATAACCAAAAAAGAAACAACCCAAATGAAAACTGGGCAGAGGACCTGAAGAGACATTTCTCCCAACAGGCCATACTAAAGGCAAATAGACCTATGAAAAAATGCTCAACATCACTAATTATCAGAGAAATGCAAATAAAAACCACAATGAGATATCACCTCACCCCAGTTAGAATGGGTATCATCAACAAGCCAAATAGCAGCAAGTGTTGGAGAGGCTGTGGAGAATAAGGAACCCTCATACACTGTTGGTGGGAATGCAGACTGGTGCAGCCGTTATGGAAGGCAGTGTGGAGGTTCCTCAAAAAGTTACAAATAGAATTACCATATGACCCAGCAATCCCTCTCCTGGGTATCTACCAAAAAAATCTGAAAACATTTATGCATGAAGCCAAGTGTGCTCCATTGTGCATTGCAGCTTTATTTACAGTGGCCAAGACATAGAAACAATAAAAATGTCCTTCGATAGATGAATGGATAAGAAAGTTGTGGTATATATACGCAATGGAATACTGTTCGTCGTTAAGAAAATATGAAATAGGACCATGTGACAACATGAATGGATCTTGAGACTATAATGCTAAGCGAAATAAGTCAGTCTGAAAAAGCAGAGAACCATACGATTTCATTGATATATGGTATACAAACAAAAACAACAGAAGAACAAGACAAAGAAATGAGAAACGGAAACTCATAGACACAGACAATAGTTTAGTGGTTACCAGAGGGTAAGAGGGGAGGGGGTGGTAGATGAGGGTAAAGGGGATCAAATATATGGTGATGGAAGGAGAACTGACTCTGGGTGTTGAATACACAGTGCGATTTACAGATTATATAATGCAGAATTGTACACCTGAATTCTATGTAACTTTACTAACAATTGTCATCACAATAAACTTTAATTAAAAAAAGGAATAATGTCTGTTAATTATGAGGTCCTACATTGTGCAAGCTGCTTGCTTTGCACTTTTATGTAAAATGAACCAAGGCTTAGAGAAATTAAGGACTACACAACTGGGAAATACGTGAGTGGGGACTAAACTCAGATTCACTGTGGCTTGTATACATTTGGAACCAATGTTCAATCCCCTTGGGAAGGAAGGAATCCAGTGTTTGTTGAATACCTACTCCACACCAAAAAACTTTAGTGTATAATAATAATAATAAATTTAACCCTTATGAAAAGTTGCAAATTAGATAATATTATTTGCAATTCATGGATGAATTAAGGCTTAGAAAATATAACTGGGGTCATTAAATAATTTTCCTTAGGCACCTTATTGTAGAGGTCTAACTGCAAAACCAATCCTTTTTTCATTATATAACTGGACTTTGATTTCTTAATTGTAATGTAATCACAAAAGAAGAGTGATTAAAGGATTAATTCACTCATGTATTCACATTTACATTCAATTTATGAATATTTACAAACAATATAATTATTTAATTCAGTGGTCTTGAGGGGTGGGTAGGAAATATGGGTGACTAACCAAGTTAATTGCTATTAGGCTGGCATAGTTAATGTTCTCACTTTTTAAATAACCGTATTGGTTTAATAAGATAATAGTGTAAGTAAGATCAATGTGTGTAGGAATGAATATTAGTGAGGAACATAAGAAATAAGACACAAGAAATATATAATTCTTAATATGTATAATATTATAGCTAGTATTATACACAGATTGGTATGTATCATTCAGATCTAGATGTTGCTTAATGTTATGCCTTGGTCTATACTGGGAAACAATTAAAACTCTACCTTGTAATTCTGGCTACAAAGAAAACTGCTGTGTTGTTTGTTCTGTTTTTACATAATTCCTACCTTGCAAATATATGCCAAATTTGCAGTAGTTGAGGAATACTGTTGAAATCTATTCTTCTTTCAACCTGCACTAAATGAAAGTTATTTCCATGAGAAAAAAAGTAATGTATACACTGACAGAATCTCATTTTGCCAGCAGAAGACCAAGAGATAATGTTTAAATTAAGGTAGTAAAAAAATGATGTTATATATCTTTATTCAGAAAATTCTAGGTGTGAAATATGTAAAGCTTTCCAGTTTTGAAACTTTGGGGTAAGCAGGGCTAAGAGCAAGATAATTAGTAATTGATTTAATTTTATTGAATAAATTTAGAGTACCCTCTGGTAACCACTAAACTATTGTCTGTGTCTATGATAGAGTGTTGTTGCTTTTTTTTTAATCAAATCTACCAAAGGTATTCATGATCAAGGAATCCTCTCATTTAAAACTATATACTTTGTCAATCATATGCTTTTAAGAGTCATTCAAGCTAGGTATGTGTTAATGATTTTGAGAATTCTTAACAGCTTCAAGTAAAACTCTCCAGAGTAAATTCAAAACACATATGGTTCCTATAATATTCAGTGTTTTAAATAAGTTAGTTATGCAGCTCATCCAATGACCGGAAAGAGATCTTTTTAAAAATGAACTATTTGCACAGTGAGTGCTTTGTTAGTTACCCTACAACTGAATTGTACAGGATAAAATTATCTATTTACCTATTTTTTCCATGAAGTAATATAATGAGGTTGGCACAGAGAAGGGTACTAACACTTGATTTGGAGTTCAGAAAGGAATCAAAGGAGGGGATACAGCTTATTTTTAAGAATGAGTGGAGACAACTGGCCACTCAAAGCCAAGAGGGTAAATATGAGAAATAGCAATCAATCAGCAGAAATGTTGTCAAGAGGATCTATATAAAGGTATACAAAAACACCTGAGGGAGTTAACAATGATGGGGGCTCAATGGGGATTGCTTGCTGATGATTAATTGGGTCCCTGCCATACTCTTACCTTCAACCTTCATCTTCATGCTCCATTCTCAGGCTTCTCTTGGGATCAATGCCTTGTCTAAAGATTGCCCAAGATGCTACAGGAGTTCACCAGGTCATGACTGGTAGGCTTAGTGCATTGGGGCTTCTGGACTGAAAATCATAAATCACTACCTTCTTAAGGACATTATATATGATGCACTATCACATTATCATCTCTGCAGCCACACTAGGCAAACATTGCATTAGTATCCCATTCTACAGAAAAGGTAAACTTTTACTAGGTGCCATTTCACACTGATTCATCCATGAGGGGGTAGTATACTTTGGAGTGACACATTCTGTCAAATAGAGATATATAATAAAGCCCACATCATAAGATTATCAGGAATATAGGAGATGGTGAATGTAACATACAAAATACAGCACCTTGCTCATAGTAAATGCTCAGTACATGTTAGATAGTGTCTTATGCCTTGAAAATATTTTTACAAAAATTTGAATGTACAATATTATATCTAAGCTTTTTTCCATAAAATTTGCAAACCTCAGTAGAGAGCTACGTAGCAGATCCTTTGAGCATATGCATATAGATAATTGTAGATTATAATTTCAATAAATGATGTTTTTTTAATAATTTTAGCATTAACTCAGCATGCTTTCTTTACAATGTTCCTGTTGTCCTGTTGAGAAGCAGAGCGCCATACGGGTTAAAAGATGGCCCAGAGTTAGAAAGCCTATGTGAATAATCTGGGATCTACCATTTACTAACTGGTTGACTTTGAACAATTATTTACACTTTATGTGCTTCAGTTTCCTCATTTAAACAAATGAAGATATTATTATTACTATTAAATAAGATACTATATGTAGTGTTTTTTGCTCATAGTGAGTGCTCGATAAGTAGCTATTATTATTCTTTCCTCAATGTAGGTTATCTGTGTTAGTTTTCTATTGCTCCCATAACAAATTACCACAAACTGAGTGGCTCTAAATAATCCCCAATTTTTTTTCCTCATGATTCTATAATCTGACATGGGTCCCACTGGGCTAAAATCAAGGCGTTGATAAGGCTGTGTTCTTTCCTGAAGGCTATAGGAGAGAGTCTTCTTACAATTTTATTCATAATTATTGGCAAATTTAGTTCATTGTGTTTGTATTAGGTTGGGGCAAAAGTAATTGCGGTTTAAAAGGTTAAAAATAATTGCAAAAACCGCAATTACTTTTACACAAACCTAATAGACTGCCGGTCAGCAGAGGGCCATTCCTGCTTGCAGAGATCACCATATTCCTTGGCTGATGCCTTCCTTCTTCCATCTTCAAGATCAGTAGTAGTGGGTTGAGTCCCTCTCACACTTTGAATCCCTCCTGCTTTCCATTCTGCACAACTCGTTGATTGACTCGTCAACCTCCCTTTTCCACTTTTCAGTGCCAATGTGATCACATGGGGCCCAAGATGACTCCCTATATTTAAAGTTCTTAACCTAAATTCCATCTTCAAAGTTCCACTTGTTATATAACATAAAACATTCACAGGTCTGGGGTTTAAGTTTTAAATGTATTTGGGGTGAAGAGGAGCATTATTCTGCCTACCACACCATAAGACTGCCTGTTCCAGTTTTCTCTGAAATAACTTGTAATAACCAATTCAGAAATTTATGTACATGGAGTCAGTACTTAAAAATAAAACTTTTTTGTTATTGCAAAAAAGTGAAGGTTTGCTTCAGTAATTTAAGGCAATGATAAAAGTTGTTGATTCTTTAGAACAGGCATATAGTAAAAATAAAATAGAGCTATTGACACATTGAGAGAATTTGTTTTCTTTCTTTTTTTTTTTTTGGTATTTCTTTTTCTGAGATTTCACTGTTAGTATATAGGAATGCAATGGACTTTTGTACGTTGATTTTGTAGCCAGCAACTTTACTGTATTCGTTGATTGTTTCTAATAGTTTTTGGGTGGAGTCTTTAGGGTTTTCTATATATAGCATCATGTCATCTGCAAAGAGAAATAATTTAACAACCTCATTCCCAATGTGGATGCCTTTTATTTCTTTCACTTACCTGATTACTCTGGCAAGGACCTCCAACAGTATGTTGAAAAGCAGAGGTGATAGGGGACAGCCCTGTCGTGTTCCTGAACGTAGAGCAAAGGGCTTCAGTTTTTCACCATTAATTATGAGATCAGCTGAGAATTTGTCCTATAAGGCCTTTACTATGTTAAGGTATTCTCCTTCTATACCTATTTTATTCAGTGTTTTATTCATAAATGGATGTTGTATTTTGTCAAATGCTTTTTCTGCATCAATTGATATAATCATATGATTTTTGTCCTTTATTTTGTTTATGTGATGTATCACATTGATGGATTTGCAGACGTTGAACCATCCTTGTGCCCCGGAGATGAACCCCACTTGGTCGTGATGAATGATCTTTTTAATGCATTGTTGTATTCGATTTGCTAGAATTTTGTTTAGGATTTTTGCATCTGTATTCATCAGAGATATTGGTCTGTAGATTTCTTTTTTTGTGTTGTACTTATCAGGTTTTGGTATCAGGGTAATATTGGCCTCATAAAATAAGTTAGGGAGTACTGTCTCTTCTTCAATTTCTTGGAAGAGTTTGAGCAGGATTGGTATTAGATCCTCTTTGAAGGTTTGGTAGAATTCACTAGTGAAGCCATCTGGTCCCGGACTTTTGCTTTTGGGAAGGTTTTGGATGACTGATTCAACTTCATTACTGGTGATCGGTCTGTTTAGATTTTCCAGTTCTTCATGGTTCAGCCTAGGAAGGCTATATGTTTCTAAGAACTTGTCCATTTCTCCTAGGTTACTGAATTTGGTGGCATATAGTCCTTCAAAGTATTCTTGGATGATCCTTTGTATTTCTGTGGTGTCCATGATATCTTCCCCTTTTTCATTTCTGATTTTGTTAATTAGTGTCTCCTCTCTTTTTATCTTAGTGAGTCTAGCCAAGGGTTTGTCAGTTTTGTTAACCTTTTCAAAGAACCAGCTCTTTGTCACATTAATTTTTTTTATTGTCTTTTTGTTCTCTATTTCATTTAGCTCTGCTCTGATTTTTGCTATTTCCTTTCTTCTGTTGATCTTGGGTTTCCCTTGTTCTTCTTTTTCTAGTTCTTTAATGTGTAACATGAGGTTATGTATTTGGGATTTTTCCTGTTTCTTGACATAGGCCTGTAATGATATAAATTTCCCTCTTAAAACTGCTTTTGCTGCATCCCAAAAGTTTTGGTAGGATGTATTTTCTTTGTCATTTGTTTCTATGTATCTTTTGATCTCTCCTCTAATTTCTTCTTTGACCCAGTTGTTCTTTAAAAGTATGTTGTTTAATCTCCATATATTTGTTTTTTCCTGCTTTCTTTCTGCAGTTGATATCCAATTTCAAAGCCTTGTGATCAGAGAATATGCTTGGCATGATTTCAATCTTCTTAAATTTGCTGAGGCTGGTTATATATCCCAATATGTGGTTTATCCTTGAGAATGTTCCATGTACACTAGAAAAGAATGTATAGTCTGATGTTTTAGGATTAAGTGCTCTATATACGTCAATTACGTCCATTTCACCTAATGTGTCATTTAGGGTTGCTATTTCGTTATTTATTTTCTATCTGGATGATCTATCCACAGCTGTCAGTGATGTATTTAGGTCCCCTAGTATAATTCTTTTGGTCAATGTCACCCTTTAATTCCGTTAGTAGTGCTTGGTATATTTTGGTGCTCCCTGATTGGGGGCATAAATATTGATGACTGTTATGTCTTCTTGTTGTATAGTCCCCTTTACCATTATGAAATGTCCATCTTTGTCTCTTGTTATCATTTTCACCCTGAAGTCTGTTTTATCTGATATTATTATGGCTACACCTGATTTTCTCTGGGTTTCTGAGTTCATTAAACTGCCTTTCTGTGTTTTCTTGCATCTCATTGAGTTTTTCAGAACTGCAATCGTGAATTCTTTGTCGTTTAAGTCACATATTTCCATATCTTTAAGTTCCTTTTCTGGAGACTTTTCACTTTCTTTCTGAGCTGTCTTGTTGCCTTTGTTATTCATGCCAATTACTGATTTATTATTTCTTTTCCTAGACATCTACAGGAGTGGCCTTTGCAACAGGTTGATAGGAAGAGGTGTTTCTTTTGTTTTCCAGTACTTGTTGGTAGAATGTCTTATTTTCTCTCCAACTGCAGCCTTTTATTTCTCTCACACGGTATTGCTATGTTTTCTCTGCACTATTCCAGCTTCTCACACAATGGGCAGATTCCCTGGGAGACGGGCTTCTCCTCTGTTAATAGTTCGCTTCGGTCACAGGTCGCAGTGTCCCTGTGGGTATGTGGAGAGCTTTTGAAGTTCCACAGCTCTTCCTGCACCAGATTCAGAGCAGGAATCTGTGTTTCAGCAGTTCGTTTTACTCCTGCAGGGATCCACCCAGATAGGTGGTGCCAGGGGCAGGGTGAATTGTGAGAGGTGGCCCAGAACAATTTTGGCGACCACCACCACAGCCGGTCCTGTTTCCACAGGTCCCTCCCCTCTGCCGGAACCAGTTGGGCTGTGAATCTGTGTCTGTGGTCCACATTTCTCAGAACAGCAAATATTCTGTTCTTTTGATCTTAGACTGCTACTGTTCCACTTCTAGCACCAGGCAGGTGGGGGTGGGGTGAGCCCTGGGAGGGTAGGGAGGGGCCAGCTAGTCTCAGTGCTTAAGGCTTCTGTTCTCTGCTTGGCAGTGAGGGTTTAAACCACCGTTTTCAGCCTTCTTCCCTCAGTCTTTGCTCCGAGGTCTCTGCCGTGAGCGCTGGGCCTAGCCGTGTTATATGCTGCCCCCTCAGCCCTGCGGGCCATAAGCGGAGCTGTAGCAGTCCGAGTTCTTCCCTCTCCAGCAGCTGCGGTAGTTCCGGGATACAGTGAGCTTGGAGCACCGAGCTAGATCTGCATCCTGCACCTGCCTGTGCGTATCTGTCTCCTTACTTCTTCCTTCCCGCCTCCCCCGCTCGCGCGATTCGCCCACCTTTCGGTGAATTCAGTAGTGGGCCTCTTCGTCTTGCTGTCTGCTGTGCAGAAAGTCCTTTGTGGAATTATTGTTGTTCGATTAATTGCAAATTCCAGGGGAGCTTTACAGAGGCTCACCTCACGCCACCATTTTGATGACATCACTGGAGATTGAAATTTTAAAAAGAAACCAAGTAGAATTTCTGGAGATTAAGAACTAAATAAAAGAATTGAAGAATGAAGTAGAGAATTTAGGAAACAGCAGACCAGATGGTAGAAAGAATCAGTGACATCGAAGACTGAAATCTGGAAGTGATGCAGGTGGAAGAAGAGAGAGACTTGAGAGTTAAAAGACATGAAAGAACTCTACAAGAACTTTCTGACTCCATCAGAAAGAGAAATATGAAAACAATGGGCATAGCAGAAGGAGAAGAATGGTAGAGGACACAGAGAGTACATTCAAACAATGACTTGACGAGAACTTCCCAAACTCATGGAAAGAACTAGATCCTCAAATCCAAAAAGCAAATACCTCAATCTCAACAACCCTTCTCTAAGGCACATTATATGGAAGCTGTCAAAAAATAACGACAAAGAAAGAATCCTCAAGGCAGCAGGGGAAAAGAAGACGGTAACCTACAAAGGAAAGCCCATTATATTATCATCAGATTTTTCAGCAGAAACTCTATGATCTAGGAGGGGTGAAATCAAATATTCAAAGTAATGAAAGAGAGAGATTATGAGCCAAGAGTAATATATCCAGCAAAGATATTCTTTAGATATGAAGGAGGAATAAAGATGTTTCCAGACATACAGAAGTTGAGGGAATTTTCTAACACATGACCTGCACTACAAGAAATATTGAAGGAGGCTATTCCAGCACAAAAAAAAAATATGAAAAGAATACAAAACCATGAGTACTATTATGAACAGAGAGATTGAAGCAGGAAATGGCAACTCCCTCATGAAATAAGACACTATAGACTTAAACATTACATATTGGGTAAAGAAAAAATATTAGGAAAAAGACAATTTGCTACTACAGTGCAGAAATCAACCCATAGTATAAATAGGGATAATTTGTGAGAACAAAAACATGAAAAGGGAGAGTATAAAGGTCTGAACCAAGACAAAGGAATGGAGAAAGTAAGCATGCTGAAGAAAATGGAACACTCTAAATAGGAAACTTATTTTACATAAACTTATGGCAACCACTCAAAAAAAAATCCAGAATTGAAACATATAACATAAAAAAGAAGAAAAAAAGATTTAAAAATCATAGAATACCACCACACTGAAGTAATAGACAACCACAAGAAGACAAAGAATGGAGACACAGTCCTACCAGCAAACGAAAGGTAGAATGATAGGAAGCCCTCATATATCAATAGTCACCCTAAACATAAATGCACTGAACTCACCAATAAAAAGGCACAGACAGAATGGTAGATTGGATTTAAAAAAAAAGAAAAAACTAAACCCAACCATACGCTGCCTCCGAGAGACACATATCAGCAACATGGTCAAATATAGAATAAAAGTGAAAGGAAGGAAATTAATTCTTCAAAAAGAAAGGTATTAAGATAAAAGCAGATGTTTCTATACTGATATCAGATGAAACAGACTTCTGATTAATAAGATAACAAGAGACAAAGATGGATGTATCATAATGATAAAGGGGACTATACAAAAAGAAGACATAACAGTCATAGATATTTATGCTTCATTCAGGGAGGACAAAATGTACAAAGCACCTACTAGCAGAACAAAAGGGAGATATTGACCAAAACAGAATGATAGCACGGTACCTAAATACATCACTGACAGCTATGGATAGATCATCCAAACAGAAAATAAATGAAGAAATTTCAGCCCGAAATGACACATTAGATAAAGTAGACATAATTGACATTTATAGAGCACTTAATTTTAGCACATGACACTATACGTTATTTTCTAGTGCACATGGAGCATTCTCAGGGACAGACCATATATTGGGACATAAAACTAGCCTCAACAAATTTAAAGAAATTGAAATCATCCTAAGCATATTCTTTGATCAAAAGACTTTGAAATTGGATATCAACTACAAAAAGAAAGCAGAAAAAAAACACAGATATGTGGAGATTAAACAATATGCTTTTAAAGAATATCGGGTCAAAGAAGAAAAAAGAGGAGAGATCAAAAGATACATAGACACAAATGAGAATGAAAATACATCCTACCAAAATTTTTGGGATGCACAGAAAGCAGTTTTAATAGATAAATTTTATCATTACAGGCCTATCTCAAGAAACAAGAAGAATCCCAATAAACCTCACATCACACCTTAAAAAACTAGAAAAAGCAAAACAAGTGCAACCCAAAGTCAACAGAAGGAAGAAAATAATAAAAATCAGAGTACAACTAAATGAAACAGACAACAAGAAGACAGTAGAAAAAATTAATGCAACAAAGAGCTGATTATTTGAAAAGATTGAAAAATTGAGAAACCCTTGGCTAGACTCACTAAGATAAAAAGAGAAAAGACAAATAAACAAAATCAGAAATGAAACAGGGAGGTTATCCCAGATGCCACAGAAATACAACGGATCATCCAAAAATACTATGAAGTGCTATATTCCACCGAATTCAATAAGCTAGAAGAAATGGACATGCTCCTAGAAACATATAGCCTTCCTAGGCTGGAACACGAAGAACTGGAAAATCCAAACAGACTGATCAACAGTTAGAAAATTCAATCAGTCATCGGAAACCTTTCTAAAAGCAGAAGTCCAGGACCAGATGGCTTCACTAGTGAATTCTACCAAATCTTCAAAGAGGATCTAATACCTGTCCTACTCAAACTCTTCCAAAAAACTGAGGAAGAGTCAATACTCCCTAATTCATTTTAGGAGGCCAACGTTATCCTGAAACCAAAACCTGGTAAGGGTAACACACAAAAAAAGAAAATTACAGACCAAAACATCTGATGAATACAGATGTAAAATCCTAAACAAAAGTCTAGCAAATCGAATGCAACAATGCATTAAAGAGATTATTCATCTTGACCAAGTGGGGTTCATCCCAGGGGCACAAGGATGGTTCAGCATATGCAAATTGATCAACGTGATACACCACATAAAGAAAATAAAGGACAAAATCATATGATTATATAAATAGATGCAGAAAAAGCATTTGAAAAGACATAACATCCATTTATGATTAAGACACTGAATAAAATGGATATAGAAGGAAAATAGCTTAACATAATAAAGGCCATCTATGAGAAACCCTCAGCTAAAATAATTAATGGTGAAAAACTGAAGCCCTTTGCTCTAAGTTCAGTAATACAACAGGGTTGTCCTCTATCACCTCTGCTTCTCAACATAGTATTGGAAGTCCTAGAAAGAGCAATCAGGCAAGAGAAAGGAATAAAAGACATGCACACAGGGAATGAATAATTTAAATTGTCACTTTTTGCAGATGACATGATGCTATATATAGAAAACCCTAAAGACTCCACCCAAAAGCTATTAGAAACAATAAACGAATACAGTAAAGTTGCCAGCTACAAAATCAACGTACAAAAATCCATTGAAGTCCTATATACTACAATGAAACCTCAGAAAATAAATTTTAAAAAGACCAAAAAAATACAATTTCCTTTTCATTAACAACAAGAAGAATAAAATACCTAGGAATAAACTTAGCCAACGATGTGAAAGACCTATAAACTGAAAACTGTAAGACTTTTTTTAAAGAAATTGAAGAAAATACAAATTAATGGTAACACATTCTTTGTTCATGGATTGGAAGAATCAGCATAGTTAAAATGACCATATTGCCCAAAGCAATATACAGATTTATTGCAATCCCCATCAAAATCCCAATGGCATTTTTTAAAGAAATAGAACAAAAATCATCAGATTTTTATGGAAACATGAATGACCACAAATAGCCAAAGCAATGCTAAGAAAAAAGAATAATACTGGGGGTATTACACTCCCTGACTTCAGCTGGTACTACTGGGAAAGAATAATTAAAACAGTGTAGTATTCGCAGAAAAATAGACACAGAGAACAATGGAATAGAACTGAGCACATAGAAATAAACACACATAAATAGGGACTTTGATTTTCAGCAAGGAGCCAAAAACATACAATGGAGAAAACACAGCCTCTTCAATAAATGGTGCTGGGAGAATTGGAAAGCCAGGTGCAAAAGAATGAATCTGGACTGCTATCTGACTCCATGTACCAAAATTAATTCAAAATGGATCAAAGACTTAAGCATAACACCTGAAACAATAAACTACATAGAAGAAAACATAGGTACTAAACTTATGGACCTTGGGTTCAAAGAGCATTTTATGAATTTGACTGCAAAGGCAAGAGAAGTAAAAGCTAAAATAAATGGATGGGACTATATCAAACTTAAAATCTTCTGCACAGCAAAAGAAACCATCCACAAAATAAAGAGGCGACAACCGAATGGGAGCAGATATTTGCAAACAGTGCCTCCGATAAGGGGCTAATATCAAAAATACACATAAGTTACTCAAACAACTCAACAACAAAAAACAATTTAATTAAAAAGTGGGCAGATGTCCCGAATAGACATTTCTCCAAAGAGGACATACAAATGGCCAAGAGACATATGGAAAAATGCTCAACATCACTAATCATCAGAGAAATGCAAATAAAAACCACAATGAGATTTCACCTCACCCAAGTTAGAATGGCTATCATCAACAAGACAAATAAGTGTTGAAGAGGCTCTGGAGAAAAAGGAACCCTCATACATTATTGGTGGGAATGCAGATTGGTGCAGCTCCTATGGAAGGCAGTGTGTAGAATCTCCAAAAAAATAAAAATAGAATTACCACATGAGCCAGCAATCCCTCTCTTGAATATCTACCCAAAATACTTGAAAACATTTGTCTATAAAGACATTAGGTTGTTGCAAGAGTAATTTCAGTTTCAAAGGTTAAAAATAATTGCAAAAACCATAATTACCTTTGCACCAATCTAGTACATATGTTCCAATGTTCATTTCAGCTTTATTTAAAGTGGCCAAGACATGGAAACAACCAAAGTGTCCTTCGATAAATGATTATGGCATATATACACGATGGAATACTATTCTACCATAAGAAAAGATGAAACAGTCTCATTTGCGACTCCATGGATGGATCTTGAGATTATAACGCTAAGTGAAATAAGTCAGACAGAAAAAATAGAGAACCAGATGATTTCACTAATATGTGGTATATAAAACTGAAAACAACAAAGGAACAAGACAAACAAATGAAGAAACAAAAACTCTTAGATACAAACAATAGTTTATTGGTTACCAGAGGGTAAGGGATGACATGTGTGATAGATGAGGGTAAAAGGGATCGAATACATGGTGATGGAAGAACTGACTCAGGGTGGTGAACATACAATGTAATATATAGATGATGTATTATAGAATTGCACACCTGAAACCAATGTAACTTTACTAACGATTGTCCCTCCAATAAACTTTATTTAAACAAAAAGAAATATATTCATTAATTTGCCAGTTTAAAGAATAGTAATTGCTTACATTTTAGTGGTCTCTATAAATTGAGGTTTCTAAGAGTTAAGAAATCTAATTAAAATGGAAAGAAACTGTATGTTTTTGGTAATAGAAGGTAGATGGTATGGAGATATATTTTGAAGGAAATGTCAAGATAGTGGTTTGTCCCCATATTGGTTATTTCAGAATAAGTAACAGACAAACTGAAAGTTGTAGAAGTTTTGTGAAGAGAAATCTGAGGAAATTTTATATATGGTTAAGCTGGAGAAGATTGGAATAAACTAAATTAAATAAATGAGTTTAAATATCAAAAGTAAGCTGATGGAAAACAAGAGTTTGGCTCTTTTTCAGTCTGTTTAAAAGAAAAGTTTTTTTTTTTTTTTCCTGTATTTGTTCTGCTATTATGATAAGTTTTTGGCCTAGAAAATAAGCATTCTATGTTTTATTAAAATACTTTTTCTGTTGTATTAATCATGTCCTTGATTACTTAAGAAAGCAATCTTAATCCCAAGAATTAAAGTTTTGCTAACTTTAATTTTGTATTTATGTTTGATGATTTTTATTTTCAGTTTGGAGAAATAGATAATTTAATATTGTTTCATAATTATATATGATTTTTTGGTCAAGTGTGTTTGACAACCTTCCCAGGTTTGAAATTCTTTTGTGGAAATTTAATAGAAAACTTTATTCTAATTGGTTTAAATCAGCTATGTGTGTGTGTGTGTTTTAGTACCTATTATTGTTTTTATTATTTTTTTTTATTAATGTTTATTGGGGTCAGAATTGTTTGAAATTTTAAAATACTTTTTCTTAACCCTTGGGAAATGGCTTTGGGTTGTTCCAATGGGCCCCTGGAATACCTCAAAGATTTGTTCTATCTCCTTATAAAAGATAATTTGTATACTTATTAGGCTATTTGATATACAAAAATCACCTGGGAAGCTTTATCAAATAAAATTATAATAATTGTTTTATTTTTATGCATATATTAATACTAGAATGGATGTTCTAGAGACTATATAAAAATCTCCCAGAGTTTACAAAGTTCTGATATAATTTCAGCTATAGTTCTAATTGTTATCTTAAAATGGCTTGTTACAAAATAGCAAAGTTCTTTGTCAGTTGCATTATAATCAGATCTATAACCATGTAATTTTAAGTTTCTTTCTCATTTCCAGACAGTCATTATTTTACTTTGATGCTTTTACAAATATGTTTCATCTCCAGAAAGATCCATGGAGAAGACTCTTGGTTTATTCTAGGATACAGTTTTCTGAGAGTGAATTTTCAGTTCACACCTTTGAATTGGATGAAAAGTTATAGAACTCTAAGGAATAACTGGATTCATGGAAATATTAGCAAATGGTCAGTATAAACAAAAAATATATGGGATTGAGTGAACTGAATATTATTATAATTTTTATAACTTTTGCTGATTTTTAAATCTTGTTTTTCAGATATAAGAAAACTTGTTTTACTTAGAGTAATTTGGTAAATTATACCTTTATAAGCAGTATTGAACTATTTATATTTTTTTTCTCTAGGTTATCCCTCCAGAATTTGGAAATTCTTAATGAGTATTATTATTTTCATAGCAATACGGTTGCTTGCATAAATTCAACAAGATTCTGTTTTCTTAATGTAAGGGTGATGGGGTATTTTTCAAGATTCAACAATCTAGTTTCTTTTTCTTTTCTTTCTTTTTTTTTTTTTTTTTTTTTTTTTGTTAGTTTCCTTCTCCTCCTACAGGAGTCACTAACTGTTTTTTTGAGAGAACATGCATACCTCATTAACCGGATTAATCACCAGAACAGACTTGAAAGAAACTTATTCAGCCCTCAGACATCTGGACGCTGGCAACCGGCCTTCAATTCTGGACTGCAACTTTCCATCAGAGGACATACCTCTGACCTACGACCAGGTTTGTGATAACCATCGTGGGACAAATTGGATCAAAGGAGACTTTCAACCAGATGTCAGCACCAACGGGTTGTGTGATTATCTGTCCCTTTCTTTTGTTCTGATTCTTCTTATGTACCTATAAAACCTCCTGACTCTTTTAGGAATGGGGGAGTTGGTCTTTGAAACAGCAGTGTGCCATCTTCCCAGAATGCTGATATTTTGAATAAACCTTCTTTTCTTTCCACCAGCGCTTGTCTCTTGATCATTGTCTCCCAAGCTGCAAGCAACAGAAGCTGAGTTCGGTAACATTTATAATAGGACACAATTCGAAACTGGTTTTATTAACCAAGACTTTGACTGGAGTGTCATGTTTGAAAGAGACATGCAGACTCTGCATGTCACCAGAAAGCTTTGAGGAATTAAGGTCGACTTTGGAAGTCAATAAAGCCTCTTGGAAAAACAGCCTTGTTCCTTGCTTACATGGTTCATAGCAGTCTTTAGAGGTAAGGGATGAAGTTTGCTTTCCTGGGAGATACAAAGAAAGAACGTCCAGACATTTTGGGGGATGTCAGAACCTGAGGAATTCACCCAAATTTATAAGTATTGTAGGCCAATTCTGATGGCAAGGATATGAATAGTTTTTTAGCCTTGAGAGGCTAATTGGAGTTCAATCTGGAGATTCCTTATGAAATTCCAGCAAAACAGATTTAAAAGAGCTTATATGATCAATTGTTATTCTTGTTGCACTTATGCAAATAAAAGGCCAAATTTGTTGAAACTAGATTTATGCAATAAATTAGCCTTAATTTGGCTATATTTCTTAAAAATGAGGGTGATTTTAGAGAGAAAAATTGTTTCAATAGAAACTATAACAGACAGTTATAGATATTATATTCTAATTAAGTTGTGTTTAAGGTCTTATTTTTCGCCTGTAAACTGGACTGGATCCTGAATTTTTCTAGTTTTCTTAAATATTTAGCTACACCCACTGAACTATACACCTGCTGAACTAATGTTTCATTTTTCTCCCATCTTTTTACCTTGGAATTATTGAGAACTAAAACTTTTTTTTCCCTGAACCTTACAAACTGCAGCTAGATGACATCATGACATAAACTTCAGAGAAACTGCCATAAGAGCTCATGCGTAAATAATCTCAGTGACTGATGCTGTGTAAACTGTGCAGAGTTTACCTGAGAACCTGATGACATTCAAACTACAGACCAGGACAATCTACCACATCATCACTGCTTGTCTTCATTCCAGCAACAGAAGACTTGAGCCTTACATATAGAAATCTCATCTGACAGCCTTACAGACTCAAAAACTGGTTTATAATTTGCTCTGATCATTAACTTTTGTTGTTCTTTTTTTCATAGACATACTTCTTATAAAATACCCGGTTGCTTGCTTACACAATATAGACCTCACTTTGGGAGCCCATCTGCATCATCACCTCCTGAAATGAGACTCAACAGTTTAACTGAACTTATTTTCAACTGATTGGAATGATTGGATCAATGAAATATGGAGCAGTCTACCAACTGAACTTCTAGAATGTGAAACCTATTTGAAGTTTCAAATGTTAGACTGAAGGGAACCAAAATTTTGCCACTTTGAAACTGCCTTTTGGGGTATTTATTTTAAGCTGCTTATTAAGAAATAAGACTCAGAAATAAGCTTTGATCCCCCCCCCCCTTTCCTGCCCAAGAGATTCAGATAAAGAAACCTACTTCAGGAAGGAAATCTTAGAATGCTGCCTTAGCCTAATGTGAATTAAGTATGGTAAATAAAGAGGACATCAGACAGGTGCCTGTTAGCTAGATATTCCCTGTGTTAGCTAGATGCCCCTTGTGTCCCACTGTTTCTGATTTGGCCAGCAAGAATATTCTTGCCATGTATGTTCTTCTCCTCCTCAATCACCTGTAAATCGCCCATTTTCACTTCTGAAATCTAATACCCCATTCCCCCTTTCTCCATTGTCCAAAAATGTCTCATATATCCAATGCTTCCTCACTGTGTTTGGAATTTTCATACCTAATTCCCCATGTGCGTGTATTAAAACATTTGATTTTCTCCTGTTAATCTGTCTCTCTTAATTTGGTTATCAGCCCAGTTAGAATAACTGAGAAGGTAGGAGGGACAGTATTAATAATTTTTTAATTAAAGTTTATTGGAGTGACAATTGTTAGTAAAGTTACACAGATTTTTAGGTGTACAATTTTGTAATACATCATCTATATATCACATTGAGTGTTCACCTCCCAGAGTCAGTACTCTTTCTATCACCATATATTTGATCCCCTTTACCCTCAGCTACCACCCCTCTTCCCCTTTAGCATCTGGTGACCACTAAACTATTGTCTGTGAGTTTTAGTTTCTCCATTTGCTAGTCTTGTTCTTTTGTTGTTTTCAGTTTTAGCTACCATATATCAGTGAAATCTTATGTTTCTGTATTTTTTCTGTCTGACTTACTTCACTTAGCATTGTAATCTCAAGACCCATCACTGTTGTTGCAAATGGTACTATTTCATCTTGTCTTATGGCAGAATAGAATCCCATTGTGCATATATACCACAATTTCTTTATCCATTCATCTATAGAAGGACACTTTGGTTATTTCCATGTCTTGGCCACCGTAAATATAGCTGTGGCTAATATACAAAATATATAAGGAACTCATACAACTCAACAACAACAAAAACAAACAATCCAATTAAAAAACGGGCAGAGGACCTGAATGGACATTTCTCCAAAGAGGACATACAAATGGTCAAGAGACATATGAAAAAAATGCTCAACATCACTAATCAGCAGAGAAATGCAAATGCGATATCACCTCACACTAGTTAGAATGGCTATCATCAACAAGACAAATAGTAACAAGTGTTAGAGAGTCTGTGGAGAAAAAGGAACCCTCATACACCGTTGGTAGAAATGCAGACTGGTGCAGCCGCTATGGAAGGCAGTTTGGAGGTTCCTCAAAAATTATGAATAGAATTACTGTATGACCCAGCAATCCCTCTCCTGAGTATGTACCCCAAAAATCTGAAAATATTTATCCATAAAGACATATGTGCTCCAATGTTCACTGCAGCTGTGTTAATATTTTTTTAGCATTCACACTTTGAAATCTGCGAAGTTACATAGTGATATAATGTATACCGTAGTCTTCCCTTATCCATAGAGGATATGTTCCAAGACCTGCAGTGGATGCCTGAAACCTCAGTTACATACTATGGTTTTTCCTACACATACCTTCCTATGATAAAGTTTAATTTATAAATTAGACAGAGTAAGAGATTAACAACAATAACTTGATTAAGATTAATTGTTATTAAAGAGATTAATAAGAATTGTAACAATATACTGTAATAAAAGGTATGTGAATATGGTCTCTCTCTCTCTCAAAATATCTTATACTGTACTTACCCTTCTTGTGATGATGTTATATAATACAATGCCTACATGATGCGATGAAGTGAGTTGAATGAGGTAGGCATTATGATATAATGCTTAGCTACTATTGACTTTCTGAGGATATATCAGAAGGAATGTCATTGAGCCATGACAATTGACCACAGATATCTGAATTGATCGATAAGGGGATAAGGGGTTGAATACTTTTGCTAATTAAATGATGTCTTTGCACATGAGGACACTGACTGCATTTGCACAATTTTCTTTTATCTAGAACCTAGCATGTTTTCTTTATTAAAACATACTATGATGTTGTTGAAATAATGTAATATATTTCATGGCTTAGTTATTCATATGACTAAAGTCAGTGTCTAATCCGTATCAGTTCAGCTGCCTAAGAGAATATTATTATTTGGACTAAACACCATTAACAACAGTCAAGAAGACATGTATTCCTAATATAACTTCCCAAAGCCTTTACTTACCTATCTCATTGCTTTTTCTACCTCGAGGGGTAGCAAAGAAAACTCATTTGGATTCATAGTCTAGAACTTAAAAGGTAACTTTCCAGTTAAGTAAATATTAGAGAAAATAAAATATTTGGAGAAAATTTATCTGAATTAGTTCATTTATGGTGAGGAGTGAATGGCAAACAATTCCAAGAAAGAAACACAATGGCTGTATATACATGAACCAGGTAGAGATAATTCAATTTGAAAATTTTGGAGGATTGGATTTCCTGATTTCCATATTTACATGTCTAATCCTCATCCCTCATAGCTGTGAAGTCCTAATATGACAAATGCAAAACTGTGACTACAAAATGAAGGGTTTTTGTTTCTTAAACGTACAAATGGTGTTACTTGCATATCATCAGTTGTTCTAATTTTCTCTTCAGAAGATCCCTTGTTGCTAACACAGGCAGCTAACCAGAGAGCAGATGGTATGTGGAATAAAAACAGTTATCCCTCAATTTTTCATCTTAATTTGCATTTATTATGCCAGGTCATATTACAGTATCCCACACAGTTATATTTCAGTTGTTCAGTAGTTCTAAAGGAGCTAGTGAAAATTGATTTTTTAATATCTTTTCCAGCCTGATTCATCTATTTCTCAGACAATTGATGTGATCATTTTCAACCAGGTCCCTTTCCTTCTAATATCCCTGCCTTTCAGAGGGTCACATTATAACTCAACTCAGCTACCAACTCTGATCACTCTTCCCTAGCACTTCCTTTTCCCTAGAATTATTGTCCTTTACTGTGAGAGTGAACAATGATTTCCATTTAGGACTTGTCACTTTTAGTACATTTTAACCTTTTGTGCATGAATTAAAGCACTAATGAGGTATTCAGTAGAGACATAGCAAGTAAAATTAAAATCACTTTTTTCTTTTTCCAGAAAACCATTTGTAAGCACTCTAGGTTAAATCAAAGACAATATGTTAGTATTTAATTCCTCATGACATAAATAGGAAATAAGAAAAAATACTAACTAAAGAAGAGATCTTTAAAGAGTCACATATCTGCCTTTATGAATAGATTTTTTGAGGGAATAAGGAACTACTTAAGAAATTTTGTATTAGACAACCTAATCATAGAAAAACATTCAGCTGCATTGAGATATTAATGAATACCTTTAGGCATACAAATTACATTATCCAGTGGGGAACTTCAGAAAATATCAGGAGGTCAACCTTCTGTTATCAATGTTCTTAAAATAGTCTATATCTACATTATCAAATTTACAATCACTTCCACCTACCTGTGTTCTGACCTCATCCCAGGTAGTTTTCCCCAGGACTTCTCTCCATCAATTATCCCCTTTACAGTCTCTCCCTTCAGTATCTCCTTCTTTACTGGATACTTCCTTATAGTCTATACTCACATGTTCAAGCATGTCAACTATTTTTCAATAAAACTGGGGGAGGAGCTGCATATAAACAGTAAAATAAAATAAATCTCTCCCTCAAAGTAGTCACCTTTTCTTGCAGTTTTCACCTCTTTTCTTTTCGTGGATAATCTCTAAAAGTCTATCTTCCCTCCCAGTTTCTATTTCCTCATCTTGCACTCTTCCCCAGGCCACTGTACTCTGGCTTGTACCTTCTGACTCTGCTGAATTTGCTTTCATTAAGAATAGGAATAACTTTTTGGTGTGAAATCTTTTATTTACCTTAATTAACTTCTAGAAAACATTTGATAACACAGATTGCCCCTATCTACCTGAAACTCTTCTTTCTTTGAGTTTCCATAATACCATTCTCTCTTAGTTCTTATTCTACTTCTCAAATGATTCTTGCTTAATTATATCCAGTGATCATCTCCCCAAGTCCATTCCATCTATTCCATCTTCACCCTTAACTTATTGCATCACCTTATGCTTTGCTGAGATCATAAAAGCCATCAGAAGAGAACTGCATCATCTTCCCACAAACAAATTTACAAACTTACCTGCATCAGTAGTCATATTTCTATCTTCCTCTTCCTATCATGGAAAGAGCTGACCTTTTCTTATCGAAGGTCCATCACTTCCTTTGTGCAATGAAGGAAAACGAGGAATATACATTGTCACTAAAGCCAATAGAGAAGAGTATTCTAAGAAGAACAAAGTGGTTAAATTGTCAAATATTTTTACTGCACTAGTTACTCCTTTATGGTATTCATTTTATTCCTAGCTCATCCTTATGTATCCAATCACCAAAGAATAATGTACCTTAATCTCGAATCTCAGGGATTTCAACTCCCTCTTTTTCCTTCCCTTCCTTTTCCTTCACGTCCTTTCCCTTCCCTTCCTTTCCTTCCTCTTCATTTTAAACCTCTCTTCTCTTTATAAATGATTCTGCTCATCCATGTGTTTAATCCGTTGATGACTTCTAAATTCAAAACTATGATCTAGAACATACCTCAGAGTTGCAGACATGTATATCACTTTTTATTTGACCTCTCTACTTGGGTGACTAATGGACAAGTCAAACTCAACCACTGCCAAAACAACATTATTGATTTCTCTTCACCAACCCATTACTTGCCTAATGTTCCCCATCTCAGTAAATTGGAATCACCATCGTCACAGTTGCTAAGACTCAAAAACTACAAATCATTTTTATTCCTCCCTTTTCTTTACCTTCCACATCAATCAGCATGTTCTATAGTATCTATATCCAAAATATATTTCAACCCTGTCTACCTTTTATCTCCAATGATATCACCTTAAAATAAGACAGAATTATCTTTTGCATGGACTGTTGTAATAGCTTCCTCTTGGTCTTCCTATTTCTTCTACTTTTATCTCCCTCCACTCTATTCTTCAGAAAACAACCAAGGTGATATATTTATATATAAATTAGATCATATGACTCTCCTTAAAACTATTCAATGTTTTTCCATTAGTCTTAGAATAAAATCTAAACTACTCCCTGTAACCTGCAAGGCTTTATGTGGTTTGATTGCTTCCTGCTTCTCCTGTCTCCTCTGATGCTACTCTTCTCATTGTTCATTCTGACTCATATCAAGGTCTTTTCACTTACTGCTCTCTATTCTTCTTTTTCTTTTTTTCACACCTGCTTCAGAAGGAGAATTTCTGATTTATTGAAATATAAATGACATTCTCGTATAACATTGTGTAATTTTAAGGCAATTTGGTACACTTATATACACACTGCAAAATGATTATCACCATAGAGTTAACTAACACTTCCATTGTGTCACAAAATTACCATTTCTTTTTTTGGGTAAGAATATTTGAGATCTACCATCTTGGCAATTTCAAGTATATAATACAGTATTATTAACTATAATCACCATGCTGTAACTTAGATCCCCAAAATGTATTTACTTTATAATTGAAGTCCGTACTCTTTGACCAACATCTCCCCAATTGCCCTACCCACCCTTAGTCCCTGGTAACCAACATTCTAGTCTCTGTTTCTATGGGTTCAGCTTTTTAAGATTCCATATATAAACGATATCATACAGTATTTATCTTTCTCTGTCTGACTTATTTTACTTAGCACAATGCCTTCAAAGATTCATCCATGTCATTGTAAATGGCAGGATGTCCTTCTCTCTTTCTTTTTTTTTAAAATTAAAGTTTATTGGAGTGACAATTGTTAGTAAAGTTACATAGATTTCAGGTGTACTATTCTGTAATACATCATCTATATATCACATTATGGGTTCACCACCCAGAGTCAGTTCTCTTTCCATCACCATATATTTGATCCTCTTTACCCTCATCTACCAAACCCCACCTCCCTTACCCTTTGGTAACCACTAAACTATTGTCTGTGTCTGTGAATTTTTGTTTCTTCATTTGTTTGTCTTGTTCTTTCATTGTTTTCAGTTTTATATCCCACATGTCAGTGACATTATACGGTTCTTCACTTTTTCTGTCTGACTTATTTCGCTTAGTGTTACAATCTCAAGATCCATCCATGTTGTCACAAATGGTACTATTTCATCTTTTCTTATGGCCGAATAGTATTCCATTGTGTGTGTGTGTGTGTGTGTGTGTGTGTGTGTGTGTGTGTGTGTATATATATATATATATATATATATATATATATATATATATATATATATGTATCACAACTTTTTTATCCATTCATCTATCGAAGGGCACTTTGGTTGTTTCCATGTCTTGGTCACCATAAATAAAGCTGCAATGAACATTGGAGCATATATGTTCTTTATGGGTCAATGTTTTCAAATTTTTGGGGTAGATACCCAGGAGAGGGATTGCTAGGTTATATGGTAATTTTATTATTAATTTTTGGGGGCATGTTCTCTATTCTTATAGAGCTCTTTCTCTGGCTTCTTCTTATTTTTCAAGTCTCAGATTAAGCATTGTCAAAGCTGTCTTCCTCATCTAACTTATCTAATGTTTTTCTCCCCATCCCTATATTCACTATCATATTATCTCAATTATTTCCTTCATAACCCTTAATACAATTTTGGCTTATGTTTTTATTATGGGTTTGAAAGTTTAAGGACTGCCTCTCCACAAAAACAGCAAGTTCCATGAAAACAGGAGTGTTTGCCTTTTTCACTGTTGTGTTTCAAGTGCCTTGCAATGTTCTTGGTTGTTCAATAAATATGTGAAAAACACATGACATTGGTCAAGAATATAGGCTAAGTCAAATGGGCTAAGTAGTTTTACCACTTCCTAGATGTGTGATTTGGTCAACTCACATTACCTCTCTGATATTGTTACTTCATCTGTAAAATGAAAATAATAATAATAGTATCTATCTCATATCATTATTATGAAGATTAAATGAGATTTTCATTGTTAAATACTTCACATAAAAATTTGGACATAATGAGCATTCCAGAAATACTAACAATTTTAATTGAATTACTAAATGACACATAATCAGTAAATGTGAATTTTCTTCATGTACCATCTTACTCATCTTCTGTTTCCCAAGAAAATCTCATTTACATTCATAGCCTCAATTGTACCTATAAACTAATCATTCCCAATGCTGCATCTCTAAGATCTCTCTTTGAACTACAAACTCTAGCTGCATACTCAATATCTTCACTTTAACATCCCAAGTTAAGCTCAAACTAAATATGAGAATGTGTGTGAATTTGAACTCATCACATTCCCTGCATAATCTGCTTCTTCAGTAATCTGTATAGTGACCAGTTACCTATTTGCTTTAAAGTTACAAGCCTTAAAGTTAATCTAGAGTTATATCATTCCTCAGAAACTATTAAGTCCTACCCAATATCCACTATATACCACACATGTATGCCAAAGAGAAGAATTACATCTGGAGGTGAAAAAAACCTACATCAGAGAAGCAGTTCCTTTGAGATAAGATCCTTCCATGCTACCCAAATTCTCTTTGATAGATATAAGTGAATAGTAACAGAATATGTCACCCGAAATGTGCCACTTTGGCATGCGGATCATTTTGAACTGAAAGCAATTGAAAAGAAGTGTATACTATTATGCACCACACAATGACAATTTGGTCAATGGTGGACTACACGTACAGTGGTTGCATAAGATTATAATGGAGCTGAAAAATTCCTGTCACCTAGTGATGTCATAGCTGTCATAATGTCATAGCACAACACATTACTCACATGTTTGTAATGATACTGGTGTAAACAAATCTACTGTGCTGCCATTCAATAAAAGTATAGTATGTACTATTATGCACAGTGCATAATACTTGATAATAACCATAAATTACTATGTTACTGGTTTATGTGCTTCTTATACTTTCAATAGATATTTTAGAGTGTACTCTTTCTACTTATAAAAAAAAGTTTGCTGGCAAACAGTATGCTGTGTTACATTTCCTGTTTACCACATTTCTTGATTGCATCATTTTCTCTTATACTTAATTTAATCTTATGATGTTTTGTTCATCATGGTCCCTAAAATACAGAATCCACTGTTAAAATTTCCAGAAAGAGGTCACATCAAGTTATTGACCTAGAAACAAAATTAAAGGTGATTAAGTACTATGAAGATGGAAAATCAATGATGTTTATCACTCACTTACAAGTCAGATATGCCCCATTCCACCATAGCTGTGATCTTGAAGCATAAGAACGTAGTTACAGAAGTTATTAAAGGACTTGCTTCATTGAAGGCAACAAAAACTAACAAATTAGAGAAAGGCTTATATCAGCTATAGAGAAACTTCTAATGATCTGGATTGAAGAGCCGACACAGAAGCATACTCCTCTCAGCATCATGATGATTATAGCCAAAATAAAAAGTTTGCTTGTGAGGTTGAAAGAAAAGGCTGGCTCTGACTATGATGATGAATTTACTGCTAAGTCAAAAATCATTATTCATTACATAATATAACAATGAGTGGTGAGTCTGCAAGTGCTGATGTGAAAGCAGCTGAAGAATTTTTTGAAACTCTAGATAATTACTTGCCAGAGAAAATATTCAATGTGGATTGACCCTCTCTATTCTAGAAGTAGATACCTGAAATAACTTTCATCCCTAACGAGGTCAAGTCAATGCCAGGTTTCAAGGTTTTTAAGAATAGGATAATAGTTTTTCTTGGGGGCAATGTTGCAGGCTACAAATTGAAAGGAACCGTTTGTAATCTGGCACAGAAAGAAACCAAGGGCTTTCAAGAATATCAGTATGTACACACTGTGAGTTTATTGCAGGAGCAATAAGAAGCCATGGATGACCTAGCTCCTCTTCCAAGATGCCCTCCTGAACTGCTGCAGCAGCAAAATGGAGAAGTACTCTTTGGAGAATAACATACCTTTCAAGATTTTGCTTATTATTGATAATGTTCTTGTATATCCTCCTTTTATTGGTGATCTTCATCCCAATATCAAAGTAATGTTTCTCCCTGCAAATACCACCTCTTTGGTCCAACCAATGGATCAATAAGTTATAGCAGTCTTTAAGGCCTGCTACCTGATGAGTATTTTTGTCCAGGCTATTGCTAAATCTGAGGAAAACACTGAGAAGAGACTGATGCAATTCTGGAAGGATTGCAATAGCTATGACTACATCAATAACCTTGATTGGGCTTGGGGTGATGTTACCAAGGACTGTATGAATGGCCTCTGGAAGAAGACATGCATGGGCTTTGTCCAGGACCTCAAAGGATTTGCCAAGGATGAGGAGGTTGCAAATATCAATAAGGCTGTGGTTGAGATGGCAAACAACTTTAACCTGGCTGTGGATGAGCATGAGATTCAGGAGCTCTAGAGGTGTTTCCTAAGTAACTTACCAATGAAGAGTTGTTGGAACTAGAACAAGAATGCATAACTGAAGAAGAAGCAAGGGAAAAGGAAACTACAGGAGAAGAAAAGGAAGAATCCCCCCAAAAAAACTCACAGTGAAAGGTTTAGCAGAAACTTTTGCAGACCTCAACAAGCTTCTTAAGAAGTTTAAAAACATGAACCCCAACACTGAAAGGTTTTCATTAATAGACAGGAATATTCATGGCACATTGTCTGCTTATGAGTAAATCTATGATGAAAAAAAGAAACAAACCAAGCAAACCACCATGGACACAGTTCTGAAAAGAGTAACATCTCCTCAAGAAGAGCCTCAGACAGGTCCTTCAGAAGTTTTTCCAGAAGGCGTTGTTATCATAAGAGATGACAGCTCCATGTGTATTATTGTCCCTGAAGACTTTCCAATGGGACAAGAGGTGGAGATTGAAGAAAGTAATATTGATGATCCTCACCCTGTGTAGGCCTAGGCTAATGTGTGTATTTGTGTCTTAGTTATTAACAAAAAAGTTTACAAAGAAAATATTTTAATCAAAAGCTTCTAGAATAAGGATATAAAGAAAGAAAATATTTTTGTACAGCTGTGCAATGTGTTTGTGTTTTAAGATGTATAATGACAAAAGAGTCCAAAAGTTTTAAAAAAATGAAAGTTTATAAAGTAAAAAAAAAATACAGTAAGCTAAGGTTAATTTATTATTGAAGAAAAAATGTTTTTAAATGAATTTAGTGTAGCTAAATTGTACAAATGTTTATTCAGTAGTATACAGTAATAACCTAGGCATTCACATTCACTCACTGACTCACCCAGAGCAACTTCCAGTCCTGAAAGCTCCATTCATGGTAAGTGCCCTATACAGGTGTATCAATTTTTAATCCTTTATACTATATTTTTACTGTACTTTTTCTATATTGAGATATGTTTAAACACAAATACCATTGTGTTTCATTGCATACAATATTTAGTACTGTAACATGTTGTACAGATTTATAGCCTAAGATCAATAGGCTATACCATACAGTCTTGGTATGTAGTAAGTACGCTAGACTATCTAGATTTGTGTAAATGCGCTCTATGATGTTCACATAATGATGAGCTCACCTAATGATGCATTTCTCAGAATGTACGTATCCTGGTTGTTAAGTGGTGTGTGACTATACAAGAAAAGCTCTCTGCCCTCTCCCTGTTCGCCTAAAAGGAGGACATAAATTTGTAAATGTGTCTCCTCTTTCTGTTCTACTAGAAAGGACAGAAGTTAATCCCTGCAGAGTACTCTTGACCATTATCAGCTGAGGGACAGTATCAGAAGAATCCACATAACAAACCTTGCTAAAACTACCTTTCATCTACTATCAATTTCTCCATATATTTGCCTTCCCATAATTTGCTAACCTAGAAGCTCAAAGTCCTTTTCCTTTGTCTTATCACATCTCTAAAAAATGTATTGTTCTTTTGTTAAAATGCATATTAGTTCAAGTTCCAGCCACCCTTTGGAGTTATCCATGAATATACATGATGCACACATTAATAAACTTCTGTTTATTTCTCTCTTGCTAATCTTTTGTTAGTCTATTTTACAGAACCCCAGCCAGAGATCCAAGATGGTTAGAGGAAAAATAGTTTTCCTCCCCTATATACCCAAGAGTGTATGCAACCTAGAGTTTTTTTTAATCTTTTGACATTTGGCATTAATAGTTAAATTTTAGGAGAGAGTTAAAATAGTTTACTTCAGCATTCCACTGTTCTCTAGAAGTGTTAACAAGCAATTTGTGTGCAAATACTTCCAGATTAAAGCCTCCTGAAAATATGTAAATATTTTATTTCCTCCTTGACTATTATAGTATGCAAGTGAGGTATAAAAACATTTAAAGTGAAAACGATGAATAAATTAGATCCAGAAAGAAAAAAAGGTGGTAAATGAGAGGAGAGAAATCACGTTGACAATATTTTTCTGTTCTATATTTTTCTGTATCTATATTTTTCATACCAATTCACTGACATTAGAGTTAGACAAGAATGACATTCTCAAAAAATGTTTTTTCTCTTCGTGTAAATTTTTAATGAACAAAACATTTAAAATATGGATTATTATTACTATTATTCGTGAATTAAAGTTTATTGGGGTGACAATTGTTAGTAAAGTTACATAGATTTCAGGTGTACAATTCTGTAATACATCTTCTGTATAGGTATCACATTGTGTGTTCACCACCCAGAGTCAGTTATATTTCCATCACCATATATTTGAACTCTTTTACCCTCATCTACCATCCCCCTGCTCCCCTACCCTCTGATAACCACTAAACTATTGTCTGTGTCTATGAGGTTTTTTTTTGTTGTTTTTTTTGTTCAGTTCCTGCTGTTCTCATGACTTTGTGTAGTATATCTCAAATTCTGTCTCTTAAAATATCTGCATTAACCTTTATCTATTGATGCCATTCTAAAGAAATATAATTAATGTTCCTAATCTATCTTTACTTTTCCTTTACTTTCTCTTGAAAAAAATTGTTATATCATAATTCGTTAATTGGGGTGAATATTGTTAGTAAATTTTTTTTTCTTCATTTGCTTGTCTTGTTCCTTTGCTTTATATAAAACTGAAAACAACAAAGGAACAAGGCAAACAAATGAAATAAAATATGAAATATTATTAATGTTTGGTCAGAACTTATAACAACAAAGAACTCAATAATAGCTGAATTTTCAAACATGGAAAAATAAATACAGTGCAACTGATTCAGCAGTGAAATGAAACTACTGCAGATGTAATGTGCTATTGTCCTATTAAATTTTCCAAGTGAACCTGTAAAAAATCTTATGACTAGAATAGACTCCATTACCAAGCTCAGTGCTAAACATTTTTTCTCCACAGACTATTTCTTAGTTTAATCAACTTCTGTGAATGAGAGAAAAGCAAGGCTTATAAGGAATAGGGTGATACAAAGTTCATAACACATACCAATTCTATATGACTCAGATCTTACAGAGATGACATTTAATGAGCAATGGTGCCAATAAGGCATTCACAATTTGCTTCCTTCTCACACTACAACAAGCTGCTACTTAAATAACATTGAATGATGAAGGGCAAACCCTTAAAATTCTCTCTACCTTTAGACTTTGTAACACCACTATTTCCTGATTTTGCCCTTAGTTTTGTCATCTCGATTTCCTTGTTATGGACTGAATGCCCCCCGAATTTTCATATGTTGAAATCCTAATGCTCCACATAATGGTATTAGTAGGTGGAGGTTTTTGGGAGATAATTGGGTCATGACAGTGGAGCCCTTGTGAATGGGTTAGTTCTTTGTGAATGGGTTAGTTCTAGAGATATCTCTAACTGTCTTTCCACCATTTGAGGACATAACAAGAAGAAGGTAGTCTGAACCAGAAAGTAGGCATTCATCAAACATAGAATCTGCTGGGTTCTTAAACTCCAAATTTTAGCCTCCAGAACTGTGAGAAATAAATGTTGTTTGAGCCTCCCAGTCTATGCTATTTTTGTTATAGCAGCCAAAATTGATGAAGACAATCCTCTGAGGGTTATTCTGCCTTTGTCTGAGTCTTAAATTTAGATGTCCCCTACTATTCCCACTGTGGTGGTCTGTTTTTTTTCTCTAAAATTTTCTGAGTCATTTAATTGATTCTCTCAGAATTGTTTATTTTCTTCCCACGTCTTTAACTTAAACCTTTCTTACAAGTTACAGACCCATTGGTCTAATGGCTTACTATCCATACAGATGTCATACAGGGCAGCATCATCAAAGGGCACATGTTTTTCTAGGAGGCCTGTGAGATGGTGCTGATCCAGATGGGCTCAGTGGAAGAGGCCATCCAGGTGCTCACAGAGCTGCCCAACCATGAACTGGGAGAGAACCACCATCTTTGGGTGTCCTTGTCCAAGTTCACCATCTATGTCCCACAGCAAGGACTGGCCTGCCAAGTACCCCAATGACAATTTCCATCATTCTGCAAAAAGCCACTATAGACTGATATCTTTCACTGTATACCAAAATTAACTCAAAATGAAAAAAAAAGTAACCATAACACCTGAAACAATAAACTATAAAGAAGAAAGCATAAGTACTAAACTTATGGACCTTGGGTTCAAAGAGGATTTTATGAATTTGACCTAAAAAAAAAAAAAAGCAAGGGAAGTAAAAGCTGAAATAAATGAATGGGACTGCATCAAACTAAAAAGCTTCTGCACAGCAAATAAAACCATCAACAAAACAAAGAGGCAACCAACTGAATGAGAGAAGATATTTATAAAGAATGCCTTTGATAATGGGCAAATATCCAAAATATATATAAGGAACTCCTAAAATTCAACAACAAAAATACAAACAATCCAATTAAAAAACAGACACAGGGCATGAACAGAAATTTTTCCCAAGAAGACATAGAAACAGCCAACAGATATATGAAAAAAATGTTTGCCTTCACTAGCTATTAGGGAAATGTTGACCACTGCACTATATACCAGAAGCTGAAGTTGAATATTATTGAATGTCAACTGTAATTATATATATGAGGTTTGACAATTACACTGATGAACTCAACCTAGAGAAAGTGCTACGTACATTGCTGAATATCATACGGTAACCTTTGAAGTATTCCCCTTGGGAAGCACTAACACCAGGTCCTAGACCACCCTTCAAAGCAATTTTGGAATTCTTTTTCTGGAATGGCCATCAAAGCTGTCGTCATAATACCTTTGATGTCCAGACTGTCATCAAAATGTCTTCTTTTCAACATTTCCTTTATCTTCATGTAAAAAAAGAAGTCATTGGGGGTCCGACCAGGTGGTTGGGAGGGTGTTCCAATAATTATTTGTTTACTAGCTAAAAACTCCCTCACAGACAGTGCTCTGTGAGCTCTTGCATTGTTGTGACGCAAGAGCTATGAATTGTTGATGAAAATTTCAGGTCGTCTTTTTCACTGCAGCCGTTTCAGCACTTCCAAATAGTAAACTTGGTTAACTGTTTGTTCAGTTGGCACAAATTTATAATGAAGAATCCCTCTGATATCAAAAAAGGTTAGCAACATTGTTGCAACAAGTTCGGGAACTTAATTATCAGACCTAGTGTGTGTGTGTGTGTGTGTGTGTGTGTCTGTGTGTATAGAGTGTGCCAAAAAATATACACACATTTTAAGAAAGGAAAAAAAAACTATATTAAAATTATATTGATGGACATCATAGGAATGGCGGCAGCGAGGTGGTCTTGAGTTCTCCTCCGGAACTTACCACATATTGAACATCTGTAACCCATCAAAGGACTCTCTGTTCATCATACAGAGCAGCTAAGAGACTCATACGAGGATAACTTGAAGGTGGGCAAATTATGTGAGCAGGGGAAGAGGGAAAGAAGCGAAGTGGAGACACGGCCAGCGTCCATGGCTGGGGAGAGGCAGAGGGTCCCAGAACAGAACAGAGACCACAAGAGTCAGGAGGCGGGCTCTTCCCCTGCATCCCACACCTTATCTCTTCTGCACAGAGAGCAGCATATCCAGCCTTTGAGGCAGAAACCTCAGTTAAGACCACCAGCTGGGCCCCAGGTCGGACAAAGGACGTAAACACCATAACTAGGCCCCTCCTCCCACTCTTCTAATCCTACCCCAGGCCTCCCAGAGACTCAAACTGACTCCTGAACTGAGGAATAGTGTCAGATTAGAGAGGAGCCTTAGCGCTCAGAGTCTGGGAAAACAAGGCTTGCAGGTCTCACCCAGGGAAGAGGCTTGGAAGAGTGTGACACTGCTGAGCTGGGAGAGAGAAGACTCCTCCATTCCCAGGCCCCACCTTTTCTGACCTGCCTAGGGCAAGGCAATTACAACTGTGGAGACACACCCAGGGGTCAGCAGCAGGAGGCAGACACAGCTCTAGGGTTTCAGCAGCTTAGAAATCTCCCACCCTACACACACACACACACACACACACACACACACACACACACACAGAAGAAGTGCTCTAAGACTAAGGAGACCTGGGCAGAGGGCTGGCTGTGTTACTCTCAGTGCACATATGTGCAGGCAAGAGCAGAAACTGCACTGGATTTGTAAAAACTACCTTCCAGACTCCATAGCCCCACTCATCTAGAACTGTAGTTCCAGGGTCACACTGGGCACCAGGTGACAAGCTCTGCCTGCACAAGATGCATAGGACTCTTTGTACATCAGAGGACAACCTGGAGATTACTTGGTGGGCTTAAGCCTAGACTGGCACTACTTTTTTTTGTTTTGTTTTGTTTTTGTATTTTTGATATTTTTGCCTGTGTTGAGTGTGGGTTATCGGTTGTTTTCACGTGTGAGTATATTTGTTTTTTTTATTTGGTGTTGCTGTTGTTGTGCTTGGTGATTTCCTTTGTTCTGAAATTGCCCTACACCAGGGCCCAGCTCAAGAGGCACAAGATTCAACACAATCAGAGGCCAACTCCAGACCAAACCAGAGTATTACCAGGTTTGACCTACATGTGACACACCTAGAGGGAATTCTCTACAGGCACAAGAGCCCATAGAGGCCAAGCATCATTTGAGCAGTCAACCCTCATGCAGCAGAACATCCACTATGGAAAGAGCCAAGTCTCACAACTAATCAGCTTAGGAGTCAATCTCAATACTGACAAGGCAAAAGCAATTAAAGATCAACTTTAACAGGACAATATACACAACACCTTTGGTATCAACTTTGGAGCCCACACAGAAGAACAAGGAAGTGGAGCAAGTCAAATATAAAACACACATACTACATAAGATAACCCAGCAAAAACCAAGAACCCTAGGGGATCTAACTAATACATCAAAGCAAACACAGAGAGTCAGCCAGAATGGGGAAAAAAGAAACAGGTCCCAAATAAAAGAACAGAAGAAACCTCCAGAATTGGAACCAAATGAAATAGAGGTAACCACCTATCAGAGCCAGAGTTCAGAACACTGATGAAAGAATGTTTAAGGAGCTTAGGGACGACATAAAAAAGGATAGAGAAATCACAATGAAACAACCAGTTAGAACTAAAGAACACAATTACCGAAATTAAGAACTCACTTGAAGGAATTACAAGCAGGTTAGATGAAGCAGAGGATCGAATCAGCAACTTAGAAGACAAATTAGCAGAGACACCCAAACGGAATAACAAAAAGAAAAAAAGAATAAAAAACAATGAAGATGGTTTAAGAGACCTCTGGGATAACATCAAGTGCAACAACATGCACATCATAGGAATACCAGAAGGTGAAGAGAGGGAGCAAGGGATCGAGACCATATTTGCAGTAATAATGTCTGGAAACTTCTGTAACATGATGAAGGAAACCAACATACAAGCCCAGGAAGTGCAGAGAGTTCCAACCAGGATAAATCCAAACAGGTCCACGCCAAGACACACTATAGTAAAAATGGCAAAGGTTAAAGACAAAGAGAGAATCCTAAAAGAAACAACAGAAAGACAATGGGTTACATACAAGGGAACTCCTATATGACTATCAAATGACTTTTCTATAGAAACATTGCAGGCCAGGAGGGAGTGACAGGAGGTACTCAAAGTGATTGAAAACAAAGGCCTATAAATTAGATTGTTATATCCAGCAAGGCTAACATTTAAAATTGAAGGAGAGATGAATAGCTTCCAGAAAAGAATAAGCTAAAGGAATTTATTGCCATCAAGCCAGCGTTGCAGGAAATATTAAAAGAGTTTCTGTAAACAGAAGAAAGATGAAAACAATCTAACTAAAAATAAAAAAAGGGCAATAGCTATGTACCTATCAATAATCACTTTAAATGTAAATGGATTAAAAGCTCCAATCAAAAGATAGGGTGGTTGAGTGGATAAGAAAGCAAGACCCTTGCATATGCTGTACACAAGAGTCTCACCTCAGATCAAAAGACACACACTGGCTGAAAGTGAAGGGTTGGAGTATGATATTTCATGCAAATGGAAATGAGAAAAAAGCTGGAGTTGCAATACTGATATCTGACAAAAGAGATTTTAAATTAAGAATATATTAAATGCAAAGATGGGCACTATATAATAATAAAGGGAGCAATCCGAGAAGAGGACATAACTCTAGCAAACATCTATGCACCGAACATAGGAGCACCTAAATATATAAAACATATGTTAACTGACATAAAGACAGAGACCAACAGTAACACTATCATTGTAGGGAACTTCAACACACCTCTGACAACAAGGGACAGGTCTTCCAGACAGAAAATCAATATGGAAACAACAGCCTTAAACGACACATTGGACCACTTGGATTTAATTGATATTTTCAGAGCATTTCACCCCAAAGCTGCAGAATACACGTTTTTCTCAAGCACACATGGCACATTTTCCAAGATAGACCACATGTTAGGGCACTAAACAAGTCTTCATAAATATAAGAAAATTGAAATGATACCAGTTGTCTTCTCTGACCAGTGTTATGAAATTAAAAATAAACTGTAGAAAAAAAAAAAAAAAGGAAGACCCATAAATTAATAGAGGCTCAATAACATGTTACTAAATAATGAATGGGTCAACCATGAGATCAAGGAAGAAATCAAAAGATATCTTGAGACAAATGAAAATGAAAACACAACAATATGAAATCTATGGGATGCAGTGAAAGAAGACTTAAGAGGGAAATTCATAGCAATGCAGACATACCTAATGAAACAAGAAAAATTACTAATCAACCATTTATCTTCACACTTCAGTGATCAGGAAAAAGAACAGCAAAATAAGTCCAAAAGGAGTACAAGGAAGGAGATAATAAAGATCAGACCGGAAATAAATGAAAGAGAAAGAAGAAAAACAATACACAAAATCAACGAATCCAAGAGTTGGTTTTTAGAGAAGATAAACAAAATAGACAAAACTTTAGCCAGACCCATAAAAAAAAAAGAGAGGACCCAAATTAATAAAATCAGAAATGAAAGAGGATCAAAATGGCGGCGTGAGGTGAGCCTCTGGAAATCTTCCCTGGAATTTACAACGAATTAAACACCTACAATTCCACAAAGGACTCCCTGCACAGCTGACAGGCAAGACGAAGAGGCCCATTATTAAATCCACCTAAAGGTGGGCAAAGTGTGCGAGCAGAGATGAGGGGAAGGGAAAAGTGCGGTGACAGAGATGCACAGGCAAAGGACGCAGACCAAGCTTAGTGTTCCAAGCTCGCTGTAACCCGGAACTACCGCAGTTGCAGGAGAGGGAAGAACTCGGACTGCTAGGGCTCCGTTTATGACCCACAGGGCTACGGGTACAGCATATAACACGGCTGAACCCAATGCTCACGGCAGAGACTTTGGAGCAAAGACTGAGGGAAGAAAGCTGAAAACAGTGGTTGATGAGAACTTCCCAAACTTGTGGACAGAACTGGATCCTTGAATCCAAGAAGCAAATAGAACACCTAATTACCTCAATCCCAACAGGCCTTCTCCAAGGCACATTGTATTGAAGCTGTCTAAAATCAATGACAAAGAAAGAATCCTCAAGGCAGCCAGGGAAAAGAAGACGGTAACCTATAAAGGAAAGCCCATTAGATTATCATCATATTTTTCAGCAGAAACTCTACAACCCAGGAGGGAGTGGAACCAAATATTCAAACTATTGAAAGAGAGAAATTATGAGCCAAGAATAATGTATCCAGCAAAGATAACCTTTAGATATGAAGGAGGAATAAAGACCTTTCCAGACATACAGAAGCTGAAGGAATTTTCTAAAACATGACCTGCACTACAAGAAATACTAAAAGACTCTATTCGACCACCATCAACAGGGACAATTTGTGGAATAATTGTCAAAAACATAAAAAGGGGGAGAGTAAAGACTTGAACCAGAATATGGGAATGGAGAATGTAACCATGCTGAAGAAAATGGAATACTCTAAATATCATACTTTCTTTTACATAAACTTAAAGATGACCACTCAAACAAAAATACAGAACTGAAATATATACTCTAATAAAAGAAGAAACAGAGGGAAATATCATAGAACATCACCACACAGAAATAATAGACAACAACAAAAAGGCAAAGAAACCATGGAGACACAATGTTACCAGAAAACTAAAGATAGAATGATAGGAAATCCTCACATATCAATAATCAACCTAAATGTAAATGGACTGAACTCACCAATAAAAAAGTACAGAGTAGCAGACTGGATAAAAAAATTAAACCTAAACATATGCTGCCTCAAAGAGACACATCTCAGCTACAAGGACAAACATAGACTCAAAGTGAAAGAGTGGAAATTGACACTCCAAGCAAATGGTATCCAGAGAAAATCAGGTGTAGCCATAATGATATCAGAAGAAAGAGACTTTAAGGTGAAAAAGATAACAAGAGAAAAAGACGGACATTTCAAAATGGTAAAGGGGACTATACAAGAAGAACACATAGCAGTCATCAACATCTATGCCCCCAATCAGGGAGCAACAAAATATACCAAGAAACTACTAACAGACCTAAAGGGAGATATTGACCAAAACACAATTATACTAGGGGACCTAAATACATCATTGACAGCTATGGAGAGATCATCCAAACAGAAGATAAATAAAAAAATAGCAGCCCAAAATGACACATTAGGTGAAATGGACATATTGACATTTACAGAGCACTTCATCCTAAAACATGAGACTATACATTTTTTCTAGAGTACATGGGACATTCTCAAGGATAAACCATATATTCAGACATAAAACCTACCTCAGCAAATTTAAGAAGACTGAAATCATACCAAGCATTTTTCTGATCACAAGGCTTTGAAACAGGACATCAACTGCAAAAAGAAAGCAGGAAAAAACACAAATACATGGAGATTAAACAACATACTTTTAAAGAACGACTGGGTCAAAGAAGAAATTAGAGGAGAGATCAAATGATACATAGAAACAAATGACAATGAAAATACATGCTACCAAATTTTGGGGATGCAGCAAAAGCAGTTGCAAGAGAGAAATTTATATCATCACAGGGCTATCTGAAGAAACAAGAAAAATCCCTAATAAATAACCTCATGTTACATCTTAAAGAACTAGAAAAAGAAGAACAAATGAAACCTAAGGTCAGCAGAAGAAAGGAAATAATAAAAATCAGAGCAGAACTAAATGAAATTCAGACCAAAAAGACAATAGAAAAATTTAATGTGACAATGAGCTGGTTCCTTGAAAAGATTGAAAAAATTGATGAACCATGGTCAAGGCTCACTAAGATAAAAAGAGAGAAGACACTAATAAACGAAATGAGAAATGAAAAAGGGGAAGTTATCACTTATGCCACAGAAATACAAACGATCATCCAAGAATACTATGATGGACTATATACCACCAAATTCAATAATCTAGAAGAAATGGACAAGTACTTAGAAATATATAGCCTTCCTAGTCTGAACCATGAAGAACTGGAAAATCTAAACAGACCGATCACCAGTAATGAAATTGAATCAGTCATCCAAAACCTTCCCAAAAGCAAAAGTCCGGGACCAGATGGCTTCAGTAGTGAATTCTACCAAACCTTCAAAGAGGATCTAATACCAATCCTGCTCAAACTCTTCCAAAAGTTGAAGAAGAGACAGTTCTCCCTAACTCATTTTATGAAGCCAACATCACCCTGATACCAAAACCTGGCAAGGAAAACACAAAAAAAGAGAACTACAGGCCAATATCTCTGATGAATACAGATGCAAAAATCCTAAACAAAATTATAGCAAATCAAATGCAACAATGTATTAAAAAGATTATTCATCACAACCAAGCGGGGTTCATCCCCGGGGCACAAGGATGGTTCAACATCTGCAAATCCATAAATGTGACACGTCACATAAACAAAATAAAGGACAAAAATCATATGATTATATCAACTGATGCAGAAAAATCATTTGACAAGATACAACACCCATTTATGATTAAAGCACTTAATAAAATAAGTATAGAAAGAAAAACCTTAACGTAATAAAGGCCATATATGACAAGCCCTCAGCTAATCTCATAATTAATGTGAAAAACTGAAGCCCTTTGCTCTATGTTCAGGAATACGACAGGGCTTTCCCCTATCACCTCTGCTTTTCAACATAGTGTTGGAAGTCCTTGCCAGAGCATTCAGGTAAGAGAAATAAATAAAAAACATCCAAATTGCGAATGAAAAAGTTAAATTGTCACTCTTTGCAGATGACATGATGTTATATCAGAATTGTACACCTGAAATCAATGTAATTTTACTAACAATTGTCACCCCAATAAATTAAAAAAAAAAAAAAGAAAACCATAAAGACTCCACGAAAGAGCTGTTATAAACAATCAACAAACACAGTAATGTGGCTGGCTACAAAATCAACGCGTACAAAAGTCCATTGCATTCCTATATACTAACAATCAAATCTCAGAAAAAGAAATTAAGAAAAAAAATCCTTTTGCAATGGCAGCAAAAAGAATAAAATACCTAGGAATAAACTTATCCAAGGGTGTGAAAGACCTATATGCTGAAAACTATAAGACATTTTTAAAAGAAATTGAAGAAGACACAAAGAAATGGAAAGACATTCCATGCTCATGGATTGGAAGAATCAATATAGTTAAAATGGCCATATTACCCAAAAATATACAGATTTAATGCAATCCCCATCAAAATCCCAATGGAATTCTTTTTTTTTAAGAAATAGAAAAAAAAGTCATCAGGTTTGTTTGGAACCACAAACGATCCCGAGTAGCTAACGCAATCTTCAAACAAAACAAAACAAACAATAAAAAAAAAAAATGCTGGAGGTGTCACTCTCCCTGATTTTAGATTTTACTACAGGGCAACAATAATGAAAACAGCATGGTATTGGCAGAAAAACAGACACGTAGACCTATAGAATAGAATTGAGAAGCCAGAAATAAAACCACATATATATGGAAAGATAATTTTTGACAAAGAAGCTAAAAACATGCAATGGAGAAAAGAGAGCCTCTTCCACAAATGGTGCTGGGAGAATTGGAAAGCCACGTGGAAAAGAATGAAACTGGACTGCTATCTGTCACCATGTACCTAAATTAATTCAAAATGGATCAAAGACTTAAGCATAAGACCTGAAACAATAAACCACATAGAAGAAAACATAGGTACTAAACTTATGGACCTTGGGTTCAAAGAACGTTTTATGAATTTGACTCCAAAGGCAAGGGAATTAAAAAATAAAAAAAGTGAATGGGACTATAAGAAACTTAAAGCTTCTGTACAGAAAAAGAAACCATCCACAACATAAAGAAGCAAACAAGTGAATGGGAGAAGATTTTTGCAAACAGTGCCTCCGATAAGAGGCTAATATCCAAAATATACAAGGAACTCATGCAACTCAACAACAAAAAAACAAACAACCCAATTGAAAAATGGGTGAAGTACCTGAAGAAACATTTCTCCAAAGAGGACATACAAATGGCAAATCGACATATGAAAAAATGCTTAACGTCACTAATCACCAGAGAAATGCAAATGAGATATTATTTCACACTAGTTAGAATGGCTATCATCAACAAGACAAATAGTAACAAGTGTTGAAGAGGCTCTGGAGAAAAAGGAACCCTCATACACTATTGGTAGAAATGCAAACTGGTGCAGCCACTATGGAAGGCAGTGTGGAGGTTCCTTAAAAAATTAAAAATAGAACTACCGTATGACCTAGCAATCCCACTCCTAGGTATCTACCCAAAACATCTGAAAGCATTTATCCATAAAGGCACGTGTGCTCCCATATTCACTGCAGCTTAATTTATGGTGGCGAAAACATGGAAACAATCAAAATGTCCTTCAATAGATGAATGGATAAAGAAATTGTGGTATATATACACAATGGAATACTATTTGGCGGTAGAAAAGATGAAATAAGACCATTTGTGACAATATGGATGGATCTTGAGAATATAATGCTAAGCAAAATAAGTCAGACAGAAAAAGCTGAGAACCATTTGATTTCACTGATATGTGGTATATGAACCAAAAACAGCAAAAGAACAAGACAAACAAATGAGAAACAAAAACTCGTAGACACAGACAATAGTTTAGTGGTTACCAGAGGTTAAGGGGGTTGGGGGGTGGGAGGTGAGGGTAAGGGGGATCAAATATATGGTGATGGAAGGAGAACTGACTCTCGGTGGTGAACACACAATAGGATTTATAGATGATGTAATACAGAATTGTACACCTGAAATCTATGTAACTTTACTAACAATTGTCACCCCAATAAACATTAATTAAAAAAAAAATGAAATGAAAGAGGAGAAGTGACATCAGACACCACAGAAATTAAATATAAACTTTTAAGAAATTACTGTGAGCAACCACATGCCAACAAATTAGACAATCTGGAACAAGTGGGCAATTTTCTAGAAGTTTACAGCCTTCCAAGGCTAACTCAAGAAGAAACAGAAAACCTGAATAGACTGATTACCACCACGGAAATTGAATCAGTAATCAACAATCTCCCAACAAACAAAAGCCCTGGACCAGATGGCTTTACAGGTGAATTTTACAAAACGTTCAAAAAAGAATTATCACCTATTCTCCTCAAGCTCTTCCAAAAAGTTCAGAAGGAGGGAAGGCTCCCAAACACTTTTTATGAGGCTGCTATCACCCTGATCCCAAAATCAGACAAAGACACCACAAAAAAAGAAAACTACAGGCCGATATCTCTAATGAACATAGATGCAAAAATCCTCAACAAAATATTAGCGAACAGAATTCAGCAATACATTAAAAAAATCATACACCATGATCAAGTGGAATTCATCCCTGGTATGCAAGGGTGGTTCAACATCCGCAAATCAATTAATGTGATATATACCACGTTAACAAAATGAAAAATAAAAATCATATGATCATATCAATAGATGCAGAAAAAGCGTTTGACAAAATCCAGCAGCATTTATGATAAAAACCCTTAAAAAAGTGGGAATAGAGGAACCATATTTCAACATAATAAAGACCATGTATGATAAATCCACAGCTAACATCATACTCAATGGGGAAAAGCTAAAACCATTCTCCTTAAGAACAGTCACAATGCAATGTTGTCCATTTCTCCACTTCTGTTCAACGTAGTGCTGGAAGTTCTAGCCACAGCAATCAGACAAGAAAAAGATATAAAAGGCATCCAAATTGGTAAGAAGGAAGTGAAATTGTCATTATATGCAGATGACGTGATATTATATACAGAGAAGCCTAAAAACTCCACCAAAAACTGTTAGAACTGATAAATTAATTTAGTAAAGTAGCAGGATACAAAATTAACATTCAGAAATCAGTTGCATTTATATATAGCAGTATTAAAATATCACAAGGAGAAATTAAGGAAACAATCCCATTTACAATTGCTTCAAAGACTGTAAAATACCTGGGAATAAATTTATCCGAAGAAGTGAAAGATTTGTAGTCAGAAAATTATAAGCCACTGAAGAGAGAAATTAAAGAAGATACAAATAGATGGAAGCACATACCATGCTCATGAATAGGAAAAAGTAATATCGTTAAAATGTCCATACTGCCTAAGGCCATATACTGTTTCAACGCAATACCTATCAAATACCCAAGGACATTTTTAAAAGATTTAGAACAAATACTCCTAAAATTTATATGGAATCATAAAAGACCCTGGATAGCCTAGGCAATCTTGAGAAATAAGAACAAAGTGGGAGGTATAGCTATACCTGACATCAAATTATACTACAAGGCTACAGTAATCAAAACAGCATGGTACTGGCATAAAAACAGACATATAGATAAATGTAACAGAATAGAGAGTCCAGAAATAAATCCATGCCTATATGGCCATTTAATCTACAACAATGGAAGCAAGAATTTACAGGGGGGTAAAGACATTCTATTCAATAAATGGTGCTGGGAAACCTGGACAGAAACATTCAAAACAATGGAGCTGTACCACCTCCTTATACCATATACAAGAATAAATTCAAAATGGATTAAAGACTTAAATGTTATATCCGAAACCATAAAATTCCTAGAAGAAAATATGGGAAAAACTTTACAGACATGACCTTGAGTAAGATTTTTTTCAGATTTTTAGGGTAGATACCCAGAAGAGGGATTGCTAGGTCATATGGTAATTCTATTTGTAATTTTTTGAAGAACCTCCACACTGTCTTCCAAAGCCGCTGCACCAATCTGCATTCTAAGCAACAGTGTATGAGCGTTCCTTTCTCTCCACAGAGGCTCCAACACTTGTTCTTATTTGTCTTGTTAATGATAGCTATTCTAACTGGTGTGAGGTGCTATCTCATAGTGCTTTTGATTTGCATTTCTCTGATTACTAGTGATGTTGAGCACTGTTTCATATGTCTATTTTTTCATTTATATGTCCTTGTTGGAGAAGTGTCTCTTCAGATCCTCTACCCATTTTTCAATTGGATTGTTTGTCTTTCTATTACTGACTTGTGTGAGTTCCTGATATATTTTGGATATTAGCCCCTTATTGGAGGTGTTATTTGCAAAATCTTCTCCAATTCGGTTGGTTGCCTGTTTATTTTATTCATGGTGTCTTTTGCTGTACAGAAGCTTTTTAGTTTGATATAGTCCCATTCATTTTATAGCTTTTACTTCCCTTGCCTTTGGAGTCAAATTTGTAAAATACTCTTTGAACTCAAGGTCCATATGTTTAGTACTGATGTTTTCTTTCATGCAGTTTATTATTTCAAGTCTTGTGTTTAGGTTTTTTATCCATTTTGAGTTAATATTCATACACAGTGACAATCAGTAATCCAGATTCATTCTTTCACACGTGGCTTTGCAATTCTCGCAGCACCATTTATTGAAGAGGCTGTCTTTTCTCCCTTGTATGTTTTTGGCTTCTCTGTCAAAAATTACATGTCCATATTTATGTAGGCTTATTTCTGTGTTCTCAATTTTATCCCATTGGTCTGTGTGTCTGTTTTTCTTCCAATTCTATTCCATTTATCTGTGTGTCGGTTTTGTTTGATTATTGTTACCCTGTAGTGCAAGCTGAAGTCAGGGAGTATGATACCTCTAACATTGTTCTTTTTTCTTAGGATTGCTTTGGCTATTTGGGGTCTTTTGTGGTTCCATCCAAATCTGATGATTTTTTTGTTCTGCTTCTTTTAAAAATGTCATTGGGATTTTGATGGGGATTTCATTAAATATGTATATTCCTTTGGGTAATATGGCCATTTTAACTATGTTGATTCTTCCAATCCATGAGCACGGAATGTCTTTCCATTTCTTTGTGTGTTCTTCAATTTCTTTTAAAAATGTCTTATAGTTTTCAGTATATAGGACTTTCATATCCTTGATTAGTTCTATTCCTAGGTATTTTATTCTTTTTGTTGCAATTGCAAACTGATTATTTTTAAATTTATTTTTCTGAGATTTCAGTGCTGGTATGTAGGAATGCAATAGACTTTTGTATGTAGATTTTGTAGCTGGCAACTTTCCTGTACTCATTTATTGTTTCTAATAGCTTTTTGGTAGAGTCTTTAGGGTTTTTTATATATAGCATGATGTCATCTGCAAAAAGTAAAAATTTAACTTCCTCATTCCCAATTTTATTTCTTTCTCTTTTATTTCTTTCTCTTGCTTGATTTCTCTGGCTAGGACTTCCAATACTATGTTGAAAAGCAGAGGTGATAGGGGTCAGTCCTGTCGTCTTCCTGAATGTATAGCAAAAGGCTTCAGTTTTTCACTGTTAATTATGATATTAGCTGATGCTAAGCTTTTTGATGTCAGAGGGATTATTCATTATAAATTTGCACCAACTGGACAAACAGTTAACCAAGATTACTAGTTGGAATTGCTGAAAAGGCTGTGTGAAAAAGACGACCTGAACTATTCATCAATAATTCATGGCTCTTACATCACAACAATGCACCAGGTCACATGGCCCTGTCTGTGAGTGAGGTTTTAACCAGCAAACAAATAATTGTATTGGAACACCCTCCCTGCTCACCTGATCTGGCCTCTAATGACTTCTTTCTTTACCTGAAGATAAAGGTAATATGGAAAGGAAGATATTTTGATGACATTCAGGACATCAAGGGTAACATGATGACAGCTCTGATGACCATTCCGGAAGTATAGTTCCAAAATTGATTTGAAGGGTGGACTAGGCACTGGCATCATTGCATAGCTTCCCAAGGGGAGTGCTTTGAGGGTGGCCATAGTGACATGAGCAATGTGGTATTTGGCAATTTTTCTAGTCTGAGTTAATAAAATTAAATTTTTATCTTCATAATATCGATTTTTAGGCAAAATTAATATTTTAAGTTTAAAAAGTATTTTAGTCATTAACTAGTTTATCTTACTTGGTATGTGAATCTTTTTCTATTTGCAGAAGAATGTAGAGATACATACTATACGTTACAATGCAGTTCTAAAATTTATTATCATATTTACAACGTTTCAGCATTTTTAAAGTCCACCAAATTGATGCTGTAGGTGGCAGGTGCAAACATTTCAGATTTCTTTTTGACTATCTTTCCCACCCTTATTGACACTAACCTTATTCTGAAACAAGTAAACTTAAAATTATTTTTTTCCTGTCAGTGTTTCTAGAGAAACACTATAATTATTCCTTCTAGTGGAAATTATTTGGACATATGCCACAAGTTGTTTGCAAATATTGCCTACCTTACATTATAAAGACATTATAGCATGGGTAGTGAATTTTTGTAAGGTGAATTCCATTTTTCATCATTGACATAACCCATAAAATTAAAATATTTCCCATTGGGTTAATTTACAATTTTAGTCTAGAAATGGTTTTGCCTTAGATCCAATAAAACTAAGTAGGCTTATGGATATTTAAAACTAGAAGGGAACATTCATATCTATTTTCATTTCTAATATATTAAATGATGTGAGACAATAACTCAGTGGTAATTGTAGAGACACAATTTCAATATGTTAACTCCCTAATAATATTTTAAATGCATTCAATCACCATTAAAGACAACACTGTTATTTTAGAATGAAAGGATGGAATTCATTTTGAGGAAATAATTTAAAAATGTGATACAGATAAATGCACAAAGACCATCACCATTGGATTTTTTATAACAGTGAACATGTGAAATTAGCTTTAGAATGGTACAACAATAAGGAGACAGTTGAATAGATTATACTACCTTTAATTGATTGTCCATTCTACAGCAACCAAAATGATTATAACAATTAACAAAATGTTAAAAATGTAATTAATGCTTAATAAGATGGTGTTTTTACTAGGATGTAAACATATATATGGAGAGAACACACAAACCTATTAGCTGATGTGTTAGGAAGCTGAGATGAATATGATTTGCTTCTTCCTATTAAAAAAAAAATCCTATATATTTTCTGTTCTGTTATTCCTGATTACTTTTCAAAAGCAAACTCAGAAAGAGGGATGATTGAATGTTCTTCCCATTTTATAACTAGTATAAATTTGGGGAAGGCAAATATTGGCTGCAACACAAGTGGTATTAAAGTTGTAAATATTCCTGCTTAGTTTCACTGTTCTGGAGAGGATAGGTACTAAACCACAGAAGTTCTAAGTATTAGTTTCAATGTTAAAGGCAGAAACTAATTATTTTGAAGGTTCACTAATGAATCATTATTGTCTTCACATACATTTTAAACAGCTTATGTTCTCACTGAAATGGAATTTATCATAATCTTGAAGAAATAAATTGAAAAATATTAATTGAGTGCATTTTCTGTGCGAAGAGCTAGAGTACAACTGTGGGTAAGACCCTAGTTAGTGCTTAGCTTATGCTGCTCATTTAACTGGATAGACTGAACCCAAATGCAACTAACAGTAACATAATGAAAAAAAAAAAAAACTCAACTTGTGAAATAAACAGAGTTTTGGAGGCACACAGGAAAACAGGATAGCTTTATCAAAAAAGTTGATGTTTGAGTTAGGTCTGAAATAAATATAAGATATTGACATGTAGAGAAAGGAGGGAAATAAAGAGGAAGCATTCCAGACTCCAACCAAGACATCAGTGTGAAAATTGTAAAATCACAGAGATGATGAAGTATAGACTTTGCATTTTGATTGACTAGTGAGTGATGTAAGCTTGCAAGAAGTGTGTGTGTGTGTGTGTGTGTGTGTGTGTGCACTCATATGTGTTTAATGATTTTGACAGGATTGAAGAGAGGGAAGAAAATAAGTGGTAGGAGATGACACCAGAAATTAACCTCACATATAAATGAAAACATGAAATGTCCTTTTGTTAATTTGAACATTTATAAACGCAAGAGAATTGAGGCTTCTGGGAAAGATGAGAATGTAAGAGCTGGCTTCAATGTACCTCCAAGGGACTGACCAAAATGACCTTGTAGATGAAAAAATGGTAGTGGTGGTGGTATTGGGTGATGAGGGTAGGCAATTTCATTAACAAATGAAAGACTGTGGGTTGTGTTTTTTCTTTGTTATATCTTTGTTTTTACCAATAATACTGGGCCACCACAAATTAAGGGTACAATCTTGACTCTCTGGGGCATCCTTTGCAATGAGACAGACAATGAGACAAGAGGATATTTTCCCCAAGATAAAAAGTAAAAGAAGGAGATCAAGGAGAGTCAGATTCTATACTTAGAATACAGATCAGGAAAAACAGATACTCAGATAAAGAAAGATGGCCCCCATACAGTACCTAACGAGAGAGAGGGGAAGGAAGGCTAGAAGGACAGGAGAAATAAAATGTTCATAACTGAAAATGCTGATATCAAAACAACCATCCCCTGAACCCATCATACCCACGTCATGTGTTTATATTATAAGATCAATATGCAACAGCCTGAGGAGGGAAAGAGGGAGATTAGTATATAATCACAAATACAGAGGCACTTAAAAATTAAGAATTATGCAAGTAAAGTTGAAAATTTGGATGAAGTTTTCTATGAAAATGTAACAGCAAAAATGGAACACTTTGGGATATAATAATGCCATTTTAAAGTTCATTTGTGTTCATCCAAAAAAATAAATATGTGAGCCTCTCCAAATTAAAAAAAGTCTGCACAAAGGAAAGCAAAGAGGGAAAAAAAGTCTTCATTTTATAAAGCTACTGTAATTACAACAATATAGTATTGTTGCCAGAACAAAGGAATTCATAGGATGAAATAGAAAATCTGGAAAGAAACCCTAGTATATGTTATATAATTAGTTAAAGCTTGCATTTTAAATCAATTAGGAAAGAAAAGATAATTAAATAAATGATGCTGGTGCTGCTACTTAATGATTTGGTCAAAAATGAACTTACATCCTTCCTCAAACAAAAATAAATTTCTGTTGATTCAAACCACAGAAACACTAAATAAACTGAAGGTGAGTGTTTTATTATACATGAACTACTAAATTAATGATTGCACATGTCCAAATATCCAAAATGCTATTTGGATTGCATCCAAAATGCTAAATGGACGTAGTTCTTCATTTTTAACATGAGAATATTTCAACACACACATACACATACCCGTACAAACATAGTAAGAGCCGGGAATGTGACAAGATGTTAATAGTGTTTATATCTGGTATATGTTTTATGTTTGGATTACCTTTCTTCTTTATTGACTAATTTTTCTAAACAAGGACTACATATTACTTTCATAAAAAAATAGAACTATTTCCATTTCAAAATATAATTTATTATTCATACTATTGATCTTTAATAATACTTTTTAATTATGGAGCAATATTTAAGGTGATTTCATACATCATTTTTACTTCACAGTTGGTTCTATAAGATGAGTTGAGCTGGAATAATCATTAGTCTAATTTTACAGAATGAAACATTTCCCAGGAAAATCATTTTAGTCGTACTTTTATGGGAACAATAGTGTGACAAGAGAAAAGATAGATAAATATGTGGCATTAGTATTGAATTTTCTTCTTTGATGCTTGAAATGTTAGGGATGTTTTGCAATCAACAATGGCCTCTAGGAAATAATCAAGAGTTTTCACTCTGGCTGAATTCAAATCACATTTGACCAAGCCATTCTTTCCCTTTAATATTAAACTTGTGTTGATTTAAAATACAATTTGACAGGCATGTTTGAGTAAGTTTCCATGAATTCATCCAAACATTAGTTGAAAGTTACACTATATTATAAATAGGCATTTTCTCCATCATCTTGGTATATTGATTTAAGTACATAATAAATATGCATAATTTACATTTCTAAGGCTTAATAAATTGAGTTAAAGCCAAAATGATTTCAGGTAAATATGATTTCCATCTCTTACTTTTAGTTCCATGTCAGGTCATACATTAATTCACTAAATGGACAGTGAGCAAATAATTTCTCATCCAGAGTGGCTAAAATATGCTATTTATATGAATGACTTAATAAGGTTTAAATATGTCTGTAATGCACCGGATAAAAGCCAGGTTTTGTTTTTTAAAGGTGAGAAAATTTCAAATATAGCAGAGAAAATAAACATAAAATTTGAAAACATGATAATGTTACACCAATAGAAAATCTACTAGTGGGGTCAGAGTCCCAGAGAGCAGTTTCCAGGCTCTGGGCCTCACATGCGGGGTGGGGGATGCTGGCTCAGGTGGTGGTTGGCTGTTGGCTGTAGTCAGTTGGCTAATTGGCTGCTGATGCAACTGCCGTGACTGCATTGGTTGGTTGGTTGAATGGTTGGCACGCAGAAAAAGTGGATGGCGGATTGCAGATCGTGTGGATCCTACTGCGTGTGTCTCACCCGGCCACCAGCAAGAATATAGTGGTATGAGTCCCCTATCTATGTCTCTGTGGGTGATCCTTTTTGGCCTCAACATATCCTGCATTCTTATGTGGGGAGTGGGAGCTGAGACCCCGCGTGCCACCCTGCATGACACATGGTGCTGTGAGCAGGATTTGGTGTCGGCCGAAACTCTCCATAAGATAATGGAGCAGTTTATATGTATGAAAGCTCAGTTTCAGAAGGCCCATGAGGAGCTGCACTGGGAACAGGAGGCACTGTCTTCCTGGGAGACTCGAGCCTCCAGATGTCACACCACCCTCTTGGCCACAGAAGGCATCGCCTCCCTTTTGATAATCTGCTGCTGCTTTTGGCTCTGAGGGTCTCGGACATCTTGCACTGAGGCCTCCATCCAATCGGATGTCTGGCATGGTGAGCAGGATTCCGTCCATGTAGAAATGGCGTCTGACTCTGGGCAGGAGGACATGTGGCCCCCACACAGTGTGTGGCACCTGGTAGCCACTGTTTTCAGAAGTTGGACACCCGAGGAGGGGTGGGAGGACATGGATGGCTCTCTGGCCAGCATGGAGAGGGCCCTGCATGTTCTAGCTGAGCAGTTGCCGGAGGAGGCAAAGGGTACAGCTGGCCATGTGGGCAGGATGTTCCTCACTGCTTTGTGTCATATCATGGAGGATGGGCTAAATGAAATAGCTCCAGACCAGCATTCCCAGGGGGAGGCACTGGAAACTCAGGACCGCCATTTGGAGGAGGTTCTCACTATGGTGCATCATAACTCAGAGGAAGCGCTTGCTGGAATAGCCCAGGTGTGGGACCAGGTGTCCCTGTGGGAGGTGTTGGAAGCTCGGGTCCGCTTGTTAGAGGAGGAACCCCACAGTGGAGACTGAGGCAGAGGCAGACGATGCGAGTGAAGACAATGTAGCTCCCAACCCCCAAGCCCGACCCATCTTGAAGCAAAAGGTAAAGCATGAGCAACCTTTGGGCCCCGGGGGCAACCCAGCTGTTACTGAGTTCACAAATTATACCCCTTATACTTCCACTGAGTTGCAGAAGCTGGGAAGGCAGTGCCAACAGCACCCTGGAGAGCCAATCTCAGTTTGGCTACTACATTTATGGGATGAGGGGGCAGACAGCATTCTCTGCTCCCCAGGTGAAATGGAAAAGCTAGCCTCCATGGTGGTGCATCCGTCCCTGTGACACAGGTTACAGAATTGCCATAAGTTGGCCAAAGACAAGGGCAACCACATTCTAATGGAGTGGCTCACTGCTGCGGTATGCACAGTATGGGGGAGGCTGGTGAGCTACCACACACTGTGAATAAATGGCAATCGTATACTGAACTTACACAAATCATCCATGAAATGGGTATGAGACATGCTATGTTCAACCCTAATATGAGGGGGCTGGATGACAAGCGTTTTACAACCAGCATGAGAGATCTGGTTTTGGATACTGCCCCTGCAAGTGCTTTTGGATTCTTTGTTGCCATTCTTATGCCCTATGTGAGGCGTTGGATCGATGAAGTTACAATTGCCATGGACACCCTAGGGGATGTTGAAAGCCGGCGGCAAAGGAAGTTAAGACAGGAGGTCTGAGAAGTTAAGAACTGGACGCCCAAGCCAAAAGTAAGCGGGCGAGGTCATGGGTCTCAGAGAGTAACATGCACGCAGGTATGGCTTGATCTTGTGGCAGCAAGGGTTGATCAGAAAATGTAGACTGACAACCCAATGCACTCTTGATGGGAATTTGGAAACAGTTGACTCAGGAATAGCAATTCCAGCGAAGCCTAAAGGAGAAGTCCGGGAAAGCACAACCCGTGTTCCTCCAGGACTTCATGCGACCGCTTGAGGCCAACTCCTTTCAGCTCGATTAGGGGTGGGGCCAAGGCACCCAGTCAGAGGGGGCAAGCGGGAACCAGAGGCCCCACGTGGAACTGTTCATACATTGGTCACCTGTTATGTGCAGAGAGTTTGGCCCTAGTTGACACTGGGGCAGACTGCATTCTTGTTCATGAGAAACCCTGGCTGTGCCCAGGAAATCTAGCTGTGCCCAGAAAGACTGGTGGTATCTTGAGAGCACTGGCTGTGCCCAGAAAGTAGGTGGACATCGAGGGACACCCCCTGGGACATTACTTGAACTGGACTGGGACCTTTTTTTTCATGAGCTGGGTTCCTGACACAGGGCCCCTCGCAGAAGACATTTGTCGCATAGATTGTGAGGCAAGACCCTGGAGGGGTGGAGTGTGGGGACAGAGTCCCAGAGAGCAGTTTCCAGGCTCTCAGCCTCGCGTGGGGAGACGCTGGCTTGGGTGGTGAATGACAATCAACTGATTGGTTGGCCGTCACCTGTAACCATTTAGCCAATGGGCTACTGATGTAACTGCCGGGACTGCACTGATTGGTTGGTTGGTTGGTTGGTTGGCAGGCAGAAAAGTGAATGGTGGCCTGAAGATTGTGTGGATCCTACTGTGTGTGTCTCGCCCAGCCACCAGCGAGAGTATAGAGGTATGACTCCCCTGTTTATGGCTCTGTGGGTGTTCCTTTTTGGCCTCACCATATCCTGTGTTCTTATGTGGGGAGTGGGAGCTGAGACCCCGCATGACACCCTACATGACACTACTTTAATCTGAAATGTGAAAGAAAAACCACAACTGAATCATATAAGAACCCAAGGTCTAAGGAGTAACCAGAAAAATAAGATATCACAGAGCTTTGTGTCTAATTTGTTCTTTACTATCTATAACCTACTTTAATAGGTATTTTATACTTAAAATTATGTAAAATATTAAACAATGTTTGTTTCACAGTAAACATTCATTATCCTCTGTAGAAAATGAGATAAGATTCCTCTTCATTCAGTATATGTGTATTTTCTTTTTTTTTTTTTTTTCTTTTTCAGGATCAAAGAAGGACTGATCTTTTCACATTTTTCTAGTAAAATAAAAGACATTAAAAGATTGAGGTTAGGAGTACAGACTAAGACTATGAAAAAAGTTTACTGTTGTAATAAAGGGACCACAAATCAGGATCCTCACATGTGTGATAACTCAAAGAGCTATCCCTCATAGTATTATTGATTATTTATAGGAAAACCCTATTGACATTTTTTCCTAAGACTTTAAAAAGTTTTACTGGGAACTTCCTCATGTTACTTTGTAATAAATAGTCCCAGATATACATGGCAAATCAACACAAAAATAAAACTTGCCAATACTGCCACTGTTGCCACTCTAACTCTAGTTAAGCCAGAGAACACTTTCTAGGGTAAGATCAATGTCTCTTGAGTATAGTGAAAATAGAAGATGTGGTACGATTAATCTAACATACTATTGAATATAGTTTGCAAAATTTAGTAGTAAATATAAAATTAAATTTTAAAACCTTAACTTTGAGTAAAGACTAATAGAATTTAAGGAAGAGAAAATATAATTTTTAAAATAAACTAGCATGCTATGATAATTAAAATTAATTTCTTTTTTTGGAAATGAATATTAAATTTTCCATTTAGTTTTTGTATGCTTCATTCAATACAATAAATATTGAGCACCTACCATAATCTTGAAGTTCTTAGGTATTAGAAGTACTTCTATAAATAATTAATTTTCTGATCATTTCACAATATATACAAATATTGAGTCATCACATTGTACACCTAAAACTAATATAATTCTATATGTCAATTGGACTGCAACTTAAAAATGAAGAAAAAAATATGCTTACCTTCGAGAATTAAATCCAGTTGGGAAGACAATCATACCATCAAATTATAACACAACAAAATAACTCAATGACAAGATAACATATAAGGTGACCTGATGGCCCTAAAGATAACATGGAGAGGGTAATAGGAAAGACTTCAGAGATGATATGATTCTTGGTCTGCGTGATATATAGATGATGTATTACAGAATTGTACATCTGAAACCTATGTAACTTTACTAACCATTGTCACCCCGATAAACTTAAAAAAAATGTTTATAGAAAATACTTTTTAAGTATGTACTATGTGCTATAACTAAAACAAAGACCTACACCTCAAAGCTTATAGTCTACTTTGAGGTGTTCATTGATTTAATGATTTGTAAGAACACTGTATATATTAAGGAAAATATCCCTTAGTCATTTTGTAGGGAAATTTTTCTAAATTTTCTATTGGCCTTTCAATTTTTCAAAATTATTTTCCTTTTCTTTTCTCTCTATTTATGTTATCTTTTGATGTTGAGATATTCAAATGGTAAACACCAATGCTACCATTACACTTGACATTATGTTTAAAGAGATTTTCTCTATTCTAAATGTATAGGAACTTTCATTTATATTTAATTTGTTTATTTTTATTTTCCTTTTTAAAAGATGATTAAAAATGTGTGTAATATAGGAATATAAAAAGGAGATATAAAAAGTTGATATCCTACCATGCCCCTTGTACTCCATTCCCCTATACATAGATGTGAACTTTTACAGTTTGGGATTCATCTTTTGAGACACACACACACACACACACACACACACACTACAGTTGGCTTTGTTTTTATTTGCATGCAAAATGAAATCCCAAAAACACTGATTTCCTTAGAATATTAGAAGTCAGAAACCTATGGGGATTAGGTAAAATACACAGCTAGAGATAAAATGAGCTTATAGTCTTTGTAGCTATCTGTTTGCATATTTTAGGACAACAAAAGGTCAGCCAGACTTGGGGCATCTTACTAACTTGCAGTGCCTCTACTTTCATTTCTTTATTTTTTAACATTTAAAAAAAAATTAGTTTCAGGTGTACAAAACAATGTAATAGATAAATATTTATCATTTATATCCCTCACACAGTGATAACCCCCCTCCCTCCATCTACTACCCCTCTGACATCTCATACAGCCATTACATCTCCATTGCTTCTATTCCTAATGCTGTACTCCACTTTTATATAACAGAGTTGGCACCAGGGTTATAGAGCTGCAGGACAGTTTCTCTTCATTGCCTGTGCACTTTGCCTGTTTCCCAGAAGGGCTGACATGATCAAGATTGGCCCACCATCTCTTGATTGCTTCTAAATCCAGTCTCTGTGAGCTAAGAGTCCTCTTCCAATTATTTCCCAAGTATGTAAGTGTGCAAGCAGAATGAGTCTTATCCTATACATTGAGTAAAACACATTTTGGCACACCTTTCTCTCAATCGAGCCTCTCTCTCTCTCTCTCTCTCATATTAGTTTCAGGTGCACAAAGCAATGTAATAGTTAGATATTTACACCCCTCCCAAAGTGTTGTAAAGAATTTGTAGGGTGTCAGATGGGCACTTGTCTTTTTAGGGAGACCATTTCAATACAGCCTCTCTTGACTCAGACATGACTGGCATGTGAACGTCATTGGTAACAGATAGACTGCAGATACTCTTTCTACATACTCTATATTCTTTTAGGAATTTGATGGGAAAATTTGAGAATGGGATGAGAGGAATTAAAATGTGTCTACTTAAATTTCAGAGCAGAACGGGAAGATTTCATTTGAATTTCAGAGCATTAATCATGACTAATACATCACCTCTCTCTACATTTACCTTCTTAAATACAAACATGGCAGAGGTTAATTCAGTGAATAAATCGCTTGAAATGGAATTATTTCAATTGATTTATTGCATGTTGTCAATCTATACATGATCTTCTAAGATTATTATTTCTATCAATAAACAACTATATCACTTCCATAACGACTATAACCTATTATTTATATTTTAATAGGTATTTAACAATACCTATAAACTCAACATTTCTGTCTCTTCTGATGTATGTAAATGTATATGGAATTCAGTATTCTTAAATGCCCATAATTGATAACATTATTTTAAAAGACTAACCTTTATTTTATCATTTATTTCTTCAACACACTTAATATCCTTAAAATTAACAACACATCAAACGCTGAACTAAAACCATGTTATATAATCTGACAACAAAGAACTATAGAAGATTTTTGATTTATTTATTTTGTCTACAATTGCATTTTAACTGTTCTCAAATAGTCATTCTGTCTGAATATTCTATACAAATGTGTAAAGCAGCCAAACGTAACTCAAAATTAAATAAACCCTTACATTTCACTGTATTCTACACGTGTTATTATAAATTGATTTTGAGTTCATAATGTAAACTTTATTTTAAAAGTTAGTATTTGGATCTGAAGATAAATTTAATCATATCAGGAGCTATTTATTACGTTAAAATGATCACTTGCTCCATTTTATTCTCAGGTCTTTGGAATGCAAACTTCTGAAAAATTAAGGAGATGGCGTCACAATAATGGTGATGTGAGGTGAGCCTCTTGAAATCTTCCTCATAATTTACAACAAACTATGATTCCACAAAGGACTCTCTGTGCAACAGACAGGCAAGACTAAGAGGTACACTACTGAAGTCATATAAAAGTGGATAAATTGCAAAAGTGGGGGAGGCGAGAAGGGAGAAGTATTGAGACAGGGCTGTGCAGGCGCAGGACACAGACCTAGCTCAGTACTCCGAGCATGCTGCATTCCAAAACTAATGCAACTGTGGGAAAGGGAAGAACTCAGACTGCTAGGGCTATGCTTATGGCCCACAGGGCTGAGGGAAGAGCACACAGCTGAACCCAATGCTCATGGCAGAGACATCAGAGCAAAGACTGAGGGAAAAAGGCAGAAAACGGTGGTTTAAGCCCTCACTGCCGAGCAGAGAACAGAAACTTTAGGTACTGAACCTAGCTACCCCTTTCCTACCCTACCAGAGTTCACTCCGCCCTCACCTGCATAATGCTAGAAGCAGAAAAGTAGCAGTATGGGATCAAAAGAACAGAAAATAAACAGAATATTCATTGTGGCTTTATTTATGGTGGCCAAGACATGGAAACAACCAAAATGTCTTTTAATAGATGATGGGTAAAGAATTTGTGGTATATATACACAATGGAATACTATTCATCAGTAAGAAAAGATGAAATAGGACCATTTGTGACAACATGGATGGATCTTGAGAATATAATGTTAAGCGAAATGAGTCAGACAGAAAAAATAGAGAACCATATGATTTCACTGATATGTGGTATAGAAAGCTGAGAACAACAAAAGAAAAAGACAATCAAATAAAGGAACAAAACTCATAGTCACAGACAATAGTTTAGTGGTTATCAGAGGGTCAGGAGGGCAGGGGGCTCTAGAAGAGGGTAAATGGGGTGTAACATATGGTGACAGAAAGAGAACTGAATCTGGGTGGTGAACACACAATGTGAGTTATAGATAATTATTACAGAATTTTACACCTGAATCCTACATAACTTTACTAACAATTGTCACCCCAATAAACTTTAGTTTAAAAGAAAAAAAAATGTAGTCTTCCAATGTTTGCAATATTATGGTTTTGCAATATAATAGTTTCAGGTACTATTATGCACTGGAGTGTGTCTCCTCCAAATTCATATCTTGAAGCCTTAATCTCCAGTGTAATTGAATTGGAGAAAGATTCTTTAAAAAAGTAATTAATGTTAAATGAGATCATAAGGATGGGGCTTAACTCGTTAGGGCTGTTGTCCTTATAAGAAAAGGAAAAAAAAAACACCAGAGCTCTCTACAACCACAACAGAGGAAAGACCATGTGAGCAATGTGATATATAGGGGATGTATTACAAAATTGTACATTTGAAACCTATGTTATTTTACTAATCATTGCCACACCAATAAACTTTAATGAAAGGAAGAAAGAAAGAAAGAAAGACCATGTGAGGACACAGCATGAAGGTAACCTTCTGAAATCCAGGAATAGAGCTCTAACCAGAAACTGAATTTGCCAGCATATTGATCTTAGACTTCTAACCTCCAGAACTACAGTATGAGACCATAAATTTCTATTGTTTAAGCCACCCAGTTGATGGTATTCTATTATAGCATTCAAAGCTTACTAAAACAGGTACTGATTAACAATACTATGGACATTTTATACGAACCAAAAATTTTTGTTAAAATATTTCTTACATAACATGTGTTCTATGTATACAATAAGTTGTCATACAATAAATTTTATAACTTACCGTATAAGAATATATGATAGTACTCCATTGACTTATGCAGATAACTGCAAATAAATCTTATGTTACCACTTCAAATATACAGAATCAAAGAACACGGTTTATGTAGGTTATGACTGCAGAAGATTTCCCTTTTCCTCTAGAAGAAACTGGAAATTAAAAAAAAAACAAAAAAAACATATATCCCCCTAAGCATTGATACTAAAACAAACAATGAGAGATATAAATTTTAAGCAAAGGTGCAAATCTATTTTTTGATAAACAATATTTTTTCCACTGATTCTAATTTTACAGATTATTTAATTTCTGATTTTTAGTAGCTCAAACCAGTTTGCATATTTAAATTCATACCCCAGCTACTTGTTATAAGGGTATGATGACTTTGACATATTTATTCAAACTTTCTTTGCTTGACTTTCTTCATATGTATAAGAGAGATAATAATGTCTACCTCATAGGTTTGTTATAGAGAATAAATGAGATAATATATGTAAAGGACTTAAAACAGTACCTGATACATAATTAACACTATCACTATTGTGTTGATTATTATTGAGATGACAATGAATTAATTGAAATAAGGATAAATATCTATGTGAAATAGTAATGCAAAAACAAGTATAAACAAAGCATGCTGGTGTATTGTTTTATATGTGATGGTCATTCAGTAAGTCTGTGTAACTGAAAACTATCAGAAATTAGAATGCGGACATGAGAGGCCTAGTTAGGGGATATTTCTAGTTAAATCAGAGGTAATCAAGTGTAAAGAAACTACTTTTTGATGAATTACTTATCACACATTATGAAGCTAGATTGATTCAAACATACTTCAGATTAGTGGTTCTCAACTCTTGCTACACAATGAATTAACCTGGAGAATCTTAAAAAACACTGGAGTCTGGGTCCTACCCTTAAATTTTCTGGTCATATGTGGAACACAAGCACTGGTGCTTTGCTTTTTTAGATCCCCAAGTTGATTTTAATAAGCACCCAGGATGAAGATCCAGTCTGGAGGCAGTGGTTCTCAAAGTGTGGTTCTGGACCAGCAGCATCAGCTTCACCTGGGGATTTGATAGAAATGAAAATTTGTGGGCCTCACCCCAGAACTACAGAATAGGAAACTCTTGGAGTAAGGATCTGTGATTTATCAAGATCTCCGGTTGATACTAGTGCACACTAACATTTGAGAACCACTATTTTAGAACATTCTGAAATAAAATTCTGTGTCTCTTTAAGAAGAAATTGGATTAAAATACATGAATATAAGTGTAACTGTGATAATAAAGATAGATCAAGAAAAGATTAAAATATCAGTAAAGATAAAGAATTCAAAATACAATGAATACTTCCAGATTCTAAGATGGCCCAATAGGTAAATGCTGTGCCTGCTGACACCTATGACCACATTAAAATTACATGTAAATTATAGAACACTCAATCTCAAGAACCATCTGAAGATTAGGTGAACAGAAGTCCTATAACTAAGAATAAATAAATAATAACATTGAGACTGGTAGGATGGGTAGAGATGCGAAAAGAACTGACCCCACACACACGGATAGTGGCTGAGCATCAGGAGAAACATCTTGGTGATGGAGGTCCCCCATGAGGAGTGAGGGGTCATAGCCCCACACCAGAGTTCCTAGCCCAGGGGTCCAGTTCTGGGAAGAGGAGTCCTCACAAAAACTGTCTGTGCAAATCAGTGAGGATTCTGCCCATCCAGGTGAGATGGAGGCAACTCGACACCCAGATGTCCTCTTACAGGGTCTACACACATACTCACTCACTTGCAGACACTCACCCTGGGCTTTGGCAGAGGGGCAGCAACCCTAGAGGTGCCAGAGACATACAGGTAAGACTGAGTTGTATGGCTTCAGTGTGAGGGCTAGAGGGACAGCCTCCATTATTTATGTGTGGAGCCTGCCTCACACGTAGCCTACAGGGAGGTTCCACCTTTCCTGTGTTGAGCCCTCCCCCACATGGCCAAATCTGAATGTGCATTGGCCTGGTGAATTCCACATGCCCCACCCCAGTGATATCCAGGGACCCTGTCCTGCCCAACTTGCACAACATCACCTGAGGCACTCTAGTGTACCTGGGCAACCAGCCCCACCACACACACTTCAGGAGGTTCTTCCAACAGCCAACAATCCACACACACTTGTGCAACCACCTACGACAATTTTGGTAACAGGCAAATAGCCCAAACTTGTGGTTTGCCTTCCTGAGAAACCTCTCCAGGATCTGCCAGCCCTAGGGGAGTGGTGGCTGGCTTCTATGTTCTCTGGGCATTTTATGGAGTGGACAAAGGCTTGGCACTGGCCTAAGAAGTTTATCTGCATTAACCTTGTGAACACCACCCAACCGACCCCAGTAATTCCCTGAAGTTATGCCCTGCCAAACTTGCACAGCACAACCTGAGTCACTATCAGCATTGGAGCAACCAGCCCAGCCCTGGGCACATAAAGGGGCTTTTTCAGCAGCTGAGCTTTATGCACAGCTCGTAGGTGGCAATAGACTTATGGGTGTCCTGGGTCTTTTGCTAAATTGCTCCAAGCCTGATACTGGTGGTAGCCAGCCTCTGGTCTCAGTGTGGCCACCACAAATCAATTAATGGTCCAGCACAGGCAGCAATCAACCACATATACTTTTGTAGTTCATACCAGGAAGCCCAGGGCAAGTCACAAATGACAGCTGAACATGGTTGGCAGGGGAGCCCCTCCCAAGAGGCATCAGATAAAACACACCCTGAGGCCAGCTTCAGACCACAACAGAGCAGTCACCCAATTAGCCTCATATGCACCAAACACAAAGGGTGGTCTAAACAAGTACAGGAGCCCACTGGGAAAAATCCCCCTGTGAAGGGTCATCCCACACTCAGAAAGTCATATGTTGTGGGCATGGCCACTCCTCACAGACAGTCCCTCTGAGAGTCAATCCCACTCACTGACATGCCAAAAGAAATCAAGGCTCAACAACAACAGGAGGGCACATACAATCCACACAGGGACACCCCTGGAGCACACCACAAAGGTGATCAGGGAGACTGCACTACTGGGTCACACAGGACAGCTACTATATAAAGCCACCGAGCAAAGCCTGAGAGACATAGGAGATATACCTAATACATAGAAATGAACATACAGAGGCATACAAAATGAGGAAACAAACATATCCTAAGTAAAAAAAAAAAAAACTGGAGAAAACTCCACAATAAGAGCTAAATGAAATGGAGGCAACCAACCAACCAGAGACAGAGATATAAATGCTGGTTATAAAAATACCTAAGGAACTCAGAGAGAACTTCAAAAAAGAGGTAGTAAGCATAAAAAAGGACATAGAAACCATAAAAAAAGAACCAGTCAGAAATAAAGAACACAATAACTAAAGTGAAGAATACACTAGAAGGTATCAACAGCAGATTAGATGAAGCAGAGAATTGAATCAGCAATTTAGAAGAAAAGTTAGCAGAAAACACCCAACAACAACAAAAGAATAAAGAAAAATGTAGACTAAGCAACCTCAGGGACAACCCACACCTATATGGTCATTTAATCTATGACAAAGGAGGCAAGAACACACAGTGGGGTAAAGATAGTCTCTTCAATAAATGGTTCTGGGAAAACTGGATAGATACATGCAAAAAAGAAAAAAAAGAAACTGGATCACCTTCTTATACCATATACAAGAATTAACTCAAAATGGATTAAAGACTTACGTGTAATACCCCAAACCATAAAACTCCAAGAAGAAAACACAGGCAGTAAAATCCCTGACATTGCTCTTAGTAATATTTTTTGAAATATAGCTCCTCAGCCAAGGGAAACAAAAGCATAAATAAATAAACAGAGGGGACCACATCAAACTAAATATATTTTGCACAGCAAAGGAAACCATCAAAAAAACAAAAAGACAACCCACTGAATTGGAGAAGATATTTACCAATGATACTTCTGGTAAGGGGTTGATATTCAAAATTTATAAAGGATGCATACAACTCTACACACACACACACACAAATCCAATTAAATGAATGGGCAGAAGACTGAAATAGATACTTTTCCAAAGAGGACAAACACATGGCCAATAGACATATGAAAAAAATGTTCAATGTCACTAATCATAAGAGAAAATCAAATTAAAACCACAGTGAGATATCACCACTCACCTGTCATAATGGCCATCATCAATCAATCAATAAGCATTGGTGATGATATAGAGAAAGGTTACCATCTTGCACTGTTGGAGGCATTGCAAATTGGTGTAGCCATGATGGATAACATTTTCGAGGTTCCTCAAAAAATTTAAAATAGAACTACATTATGACCCAGTAATTCCACTTCTGGGTATTTCTCTGAAGTAATCCAAAATACTAATTTGGAAAGTTATATGCACTCCTATGTTCAACGCACCATTATTTATAATAGCCAAGATATAGAAGCAAATTAAGTGCCCATCAATAGACAATTTGATAAAGAAGAAGTGGTACAATGGACTATTCCTTGGCCAGATAAAAAATGAAATCTTAATATTTGTGGCAGCATAGATAGATCTAGAGGGCATTACGCCAAGTGAAATAAGTCAGAGAAAGACAAAGACCATATGATCTCACTTATATGTGGAATCTAAAGAAGAAAATAAATGAACAAACAAAACAGAAGCAATTTATAGATACAGAGAACAAATAGATGGCAGGGATTGGCAGGGTGAGTGAAAAAGGTGAAGGGATTAAGAAATACAAATTGGTAGTAATAAAATAGTCACGGTGATGTAAAGTACAGCATAGGAAATATAGTGAGTAATACTGTAATAACTAAGCATAGTGGGAGGTGGGTACTAGACTAACTGGGGGGACCACTTGATAAATTATATAAACATCTAACCACTATGCTTTTCACTTGAAACTAACATAAAATAATACTGAATGTCACCTTTAATTGAAAAGGACATTTGGGGTTTTGGGGTAAGGGTGAATGTAGTTTGTATGTGAGAAGGACATGGATTTTGGGGGCTCCAGAAGGCATAGTTTAATGTGCTAAATTGTGTTACCCTCAAATTCATATGTTGAAACCCTAACTCCTCGTACTTCAGAATGAACTTTATTTGGAGATAGGAGCTTTAAAGAGGTAATAAAGGTTAAATCAGATCATATGGGTCAGCTCTAATTCAATCTTCCTGGTGTTCTTTCCCTATAAGAAGCTGAAATTTGGATACACAGAGAGACATCAGGGGTGTGCACACAAAGAGGAAAGAATATGTGAGGACACAGCAAGAAGGCATCTAGCTGTAAGCCAAGGAGAGAGACCTCAGAAGAAACCAAACCCTACTGGTACCTTGATCTTGGACTTCTAGCCTCTAGGTATGTGATATAATAAATTTCTGTTGTTTAAGCCACCCAGGCTGTGGTATTTTGTTATGGCAGCTGTAGCAACCTAATATAGCAGGTAATTCCTGAGGTAACAGCCAGCTTGGTGGACTGGATGAAAACCACTGTAAAATCTGTTTACTCTGAGAAGGGGGCTATCTGATTGTCTTTATCAATGCCAAGTGGAACACCTCAGATGAAGCAGTTGATATGTTGTCTATGCGAGCCATTTAGAACTAGCTTTATGGTGACAGGGACAGTCACCCACCGAATGCACCCTTTACCCAGGTTATGATAAATACTGTGATTAAGGGGGCTCTTCTTGCATGGGCATCTCATGAAAATTACTGCTGCAAAATCAAACAATAACCCCAGAATCTCATAAGATTTTCTGACTCAGCTTTCCCTTATGGGTCTTACAGATGCTAATAAAAGCATTAGACTAATTAACAAACAAATGAGTAGAAGCAGAGGAGAGTGTCAAGGGACTCATTCCAGCAGGGTGGAAATCTTTAAAAGGTTGTTAAGAAATTGTATGAATAAAATGGACATTGATATAGTTCAATAAAAGGGCTTAACATAGCATTATATAGATTTTGCAAACCAATGGGACTTCCTGTTAGCAAACAACATTAAAAGACCCCAAATAAATATGCTTTATTTACTCCAGTTTGGAGGAATTTAAAAAGCTGGAAGGCAAAATTATAATGGGGACACATCCTTGAATTGCCTGAAGCAATAGTCAGGCAGATTAACAAAAGGTCCCTTGGACTGACCACTTCTGGGGTTCCAAAGCCTCCTGCACATGAATATGTAAAATTATCAATGGGTGGAGAACCAATGTTTCTGAGACTCTGTGACATGGAGCCTCATGCACTGTGGTACTGAAATCTGTTGTATAAGTCCTAAAACAGGCTACAATTAGATTGAGAGAATATGGAAATGGAAATGTTTATAAAATTAAGGTGGAAGTTTGGATGAAAATTGGAATGTTTAAACAGGCTTTATGTGAATGTATCATATCTACTTTACCTGAATGTTTTATGGGAATGAATATTGTGCCTGACTGGGGAACACATACTCTCCCTAGAACTATAGAACAAAAACCTGTTGATGAAGTACAAATGGAGGCTACAGTTACAAATATAAAGGTTGATGGGATTAAAGTAAAGGTTTGAACAAAAACTGGTATGTCTGAATAAGCTTTATGTGAAGTGGTTGTGTCTTTTTCACCTACGTATAATATGTATTATGGGGAAGGATATTGTATGTGACTGGGGAACATTTTCCCTACCTCACATTTCAAAACAGAAGACTTGAAAATCTGCCCTTCAAACAATAGTACTTGAATAGGCTAAATAGGAATGAATAAGGTTGTGTGAGCCCACACAGTATAGAATAGAACCTAGAGTGCTGGTATGGACAAATTATCTGTACAATAGCCATCCATGGACTCTAGACTGGGGCTTATGGCAAAAGCCTGAGAGTGCTTCCCAGCAATGACTACTAGAACTTTGGACTAGAAATTTTCCATTTGAGGGACAATTACTAGCTTGTTATCTAACAGTCATTGAAATTGCCCTTATGATCAAAGGACATAAATAATTTTGAAACTGAAAATACCACTAACGTCATGCATGATAGCAGAAATGTCCTCTGATGGAGAGGACAATACCTAGAAAAGTTTCATAATAAAATGGAAATGATTTGTACAAGAATACGATACTGAGGGAATGCAGGGGGTTACTCAGTGTATTAAGCAAGTAGACTTTTTCCCTGTGAGGATCTACCAGATTCTATTGGCACTTGGACAGGGCCCTATAAAAAGCTCACAACCGACCAAAAAAGAACTGTTTGGTCTATGGATGGCAGTTCCAAGATGAATGAACAACAATCTGGTTTGAAAGGCCACCACTGTTATCAAAGAAGATAAAACCAAATCAGCTCAATGGGCTGAGTTGCTTGCTGTTTGCTATGATGTTTTGGATTGTACTGACTCATGGGCAGTTGACAACAGCCCAGCTATATTAATATAGGGAAGGAACATGAGGACTATTTTTACAAAAGAAGGAACTAAGAGGTTGGATTCCAAGCCTGATGTGCTACCAGGCACAGAACTCAGGCAGACATTAATCAGTCACACAGAACAGATCATCCAAAGCCTATTAAGAAAAGAGATTCCATTTAATGGCCATTCCTGTAATTAAACATTTACAAACCAGCCACAAGCTGTGCCCTACAAAAGTTAAAAATAAACCTGTCCCTATTCTTCTTGTACCATGCAGAAGTTAAAGATAAACTTACCATTGTTCTTTTCTTTTAGTCCTCATACCAAAAAATTTCCACAGAAACAAGAAACACATATAAATCCTACCCTGATGGGTGGAAGAGGACCCTGTTCCACTGGCGATTAGAGACTGTCATTCCATCTGAGGGCTGGCCTTTCCTTATTTACTCTCTGCTAAGTAAAATTACTTTCACTTTAAACTCTATACTGGCTCATGTTTGAATTATTTCTTATGTGAAGCCAAGAACCTTCTTGGCCCAAGGCTTGAGTCACCAGTCCAGGGAATTTGCTCTACCGACATCAATATGATCAAGCAGATGGCAATGGAAAACTAGCCTGTAAAAAGTATGCTTATATGAGGTATGGTGTGGGGAGCCATGATTTCTTATTATTCTAAAGCCTTGCAGACTGACTCAGTTTATGATTAACTTGTTTCAGCTTCTAAGGCATTATCTCTGCCTGCACCTGGAGGGTGCTTGCAAGCTGCTGAGGAATGAGGTGGGAGTGACCGGTTCTCGGACACTGAGGACTGAAGACTAGCAGGATAATTGGTGGGCTTTGTCATGAGATAATGACTTTGGGAAAGTTTCAAGGATTTTGTAGTTTGTATGTAAAAGTCATAAATTTACTCTTAATGAGATAATGCATACTCATGATTGTTAAGCTGCATGTACACAGACGGTATAAATTGGTGAAGAATAGTAAACTCGGTGCTTCAGGATCACTGAAGACCGGCCGCATCATCATTTGTGTGAGTGTCTTTTTTCATTCCCACTCCCCCATTCGGGTACTGTTCGATTTGTGGCGGCTGGCCCGTCACAGTATGGCCTTCTGGAAATCACTATGAGAATTTCAGAAGTTCATTAACGGAGGACATGTCAATGCTCATCATAATAATCCTCTTTTAGATTCAAAAGGTAATTGAAATTTACAAGATCAAGATATCTTGATCTTCTTACTTATGGTGGCCACCTGGGTCCATGGCACAAGTGGATATAGGACTACTCAGCAATGCAGAGAGACAGGCTGAATCTAGACATGTTCCTCTTGTAGACCGTGAGGCATAAAATGCCAATAAGAACTGTTCTAGCCCTTTATCTCTGTAGTCTTCCTCACAGAATGCATAACCCTCATCTAACTGTATGTGTACTAGTTTCCTTTTGGTACAGTAAAAAAAAATTACCATAAACTTAGTGGTGTAAAACAAGAGAAGTATATTCTCTTTCAGGTATGAGAGCCACCAATTCAAAATGCGTCTCATGGGACTAAAGTCAAGGTTTTCAACAGATTTGGTTCTTTCTGGCAGCTACAGGGGGGAATGTGATTCTTTCCTTTCCAAGCTACTTGTGGCTGCCAACATTCCTTAGCCTCTGTTTCTGTCATTACATTGCCTTCTCTTCTGTAGTCAACTCTCCCTCTATCTCCCTCTTATAAGGGTAATTGTGATTATATTTAGAGCACACCCCAACAAGGAACATAATCTCCCTATCTCAAAATTCTTAACTTAATCACATTTGCAAATTTATTTTTGAAATATAAGGGTGCTTCACAGGTTCTAAGGACTAGGACATGGATATCTTTGGGGCCATTATTCAGCCCACCATACTAAAAATGAGAATGGAAATAAGAAGTGTCCCAAATAACAGATATTCTACAAAATATCTGGCCAGTACTCCTCAAAATTATCAAGGTATTCAAAAATAAGCAAAGTCTGAGAAACTATCATAGCCAAAAGGTGTCTAAGAAAACATGATAAGTAAATGTATAATATCCAGAATGGAATCTCAAACAGAAAAAAAGACACATAGCTAAAACTAAAGAAATCTGAATAAAATGTGATTTGGTTAATAATAATGTATCAGTCTAGGCTTATCAATTGTAAAAAATATATACATTAAACTAATGTAAAAATGTTAATAACAAGGGAATTGGGTATATTATATATGGAAACTGTATGATCTTTGCCATTTGTTTGTAAGTCTAAATACAGTAAGTCCTCATTTAACTTTGTCAGTAAGTTCTGCAACTTTAAGTGAAACGGTGTTTAATTAAACCAATTTTACCATAGGCTAATTGACATAAACAAGAGTTAAGTTTCTATGGCATCTCATCAACATTATAATGAAAAGATGTTGAACAAAGCAATGTTATTGGAGAACCTGCTATCTTAAAATAGAGCATTCCCATGAAAACTTTTATAAATCAAAATGGCATAAAGTGAAGAGTATCCCACACTGTCCAAAAGTTTGTATTATGCCACTTTGTTTTTTATGAAAGACCTACATTTATACAGTAAAAGCTTTTACATAAAATAAAAATTCCTCTTCGGATTTCTTTCAGTTAACAAAAACTGGTACTAATGTAGCTCTTTCATAAAAGCTAAGTATTCCAGGTGTGTCTCTTATTTCAATTGTATGTGCTCTGCTGTTGTAGTTGAGCCTTGGTTGCTGTTTGCATGTTAATAGAGGGATTGACCATCAGCCTGATTGGTAACTACAATGTTATACCAGGTCTGACTCTCTGGAGAAGGATTCACTTTAGAAGGGGTCTCATGCCTGCCCATTCTGCCCTTTGGATTTGTCATCCTTGGAGTCATCCATGTGATGCTCTGCATTGGTCATAAGCTGGCCACAGGGTGTGCCAGGCTTGGGGACTTCCTGGGAGGGGCCCCACAGCAAGCCAACTTCAACTGCATCCTGTCACCTGTCCAGGGACACCTGGCATGAGCCACAAAGTGATCATTAGATTGCTGCCACCTGCACTGGGGTTGAAGATGCCTCAAGAGGCCAAGTCGTGACCTGAGGACAGCTGCTGCAAGTGCTGGGTTTGGGGTTTCTCAGAAAGAGGTACAGGAAACACTGAAGCCAGATGCTCCTAGTTAGGGTTTTGTGAACCTTTGAGAGATTTTGGGAAACTTTGCAGTATGAGCTAAGACAAGTTGTGTGTACAGAAAAGCACTAGAATTGGCTTGGGTGTGCTTGAAATTTGTCTGGGGCAGGGTCTTAGGGAAATTCCAGGGTGGGGCAGATGAATGGTATTAGCTAGGTTAATGGAGACTAAGTTATAGTGGCCACCTGTGTCTTAACTCCAGGAGGGGGAAGAGCTCAATAAAGAAACAATGGATTCTGCCAGCACTTCTTTCTGAGGAAAGCTGCTTCCCCAGCCCTTGCCCTGAAGTCAGACAATTTGCATCCTCCTCGTATGTCCCTAGTACTTTCCAAGATGCTGCCCCTGAGCTGAAGCTCAGGGCAAGTGAGTCTGTTAGCTAGTAACTCCTTGTGTGGGTCCATTAAGAGGATCACCTGTGACTCTACTCACTCTCTGTCTCGCCCAGTCACAATCTTTACTGGTTTTCACAGCAAGAAATTGTGGGCACTTCTCTCCGTAGCACTAGTACCCTGGGCTGGGAATCCTGGTGTGGGATTGGGTCCCATACTTCCTCTGGGGGCACCTCCTCAGCCAAGATATTTTCCCCATTTTTAAGGATTACACACAGTTGTGGGACCCTCTGCCCCCCATTCTGCATCTCTGCCTGTCATTCCATTCTCAAGGTGGCTTCATCTGTATGTTCTTAGTTGTAGGACTTCTGTTCAGCCAGACTTCAGGTGATTCTCACTGATGATTGTTTTGTAGTTTAGTTGTAATTTTGATTTGGTCGTGAGAGGAGACAAGCACATCATTTACCTACTATGACAACTTGACAAGGAAAAGCTGTTAATTCTTATTAGAATGTTTGCTAGAATTTACATGTGAAGCCATCCAGTCCAGGACTTTGTTTGTTGCAAAAGTCCAAATGTCTTAAACCATTCCAGCATCAACTCTAAATCCCAAATCTAATGTAAATCAAGAGTGGGTGAGACTGGCAGTATGATTCATCAGAGGCAAAATTTCTCTTCAGCTTTGATTACATGTAACTGGGTATGTTATCTGCTTCCAAAATACAGTGATGGGGCAGGCATAGGATAGATTCATAATTCACATTTCAAAAGAGAGAAATGGAGGAAAAAAAGGAGTCATTTTTCTTAAGTCCAAAACTTAGCTGAGCAAATTTCATTGGATATTAAGGCTCAAAAATAATCCTCTCTGCCTCAGTGATCTGTCTTCTAGGCCCTCTGGGATAGTGATCCCAACCCTTTGGTTCTGAGTTGTAGCCCCTGAGGTCCCAAGCCCAATTCAAGCCATAACATTTGCTGCATGTCAAGAACATTGTTTTTGTTGTTGTTGTTTTGTGGGAAGGTGACAAAGTTACACTCAGAGACTGATTCTGTCTTTGCCAGCCATTTATTTATCACAAGTTCACTATGGGATTAAAATAATTTCACATGTGATAATTCTATTCTTAATTTTTTGAGGAACCTCCACACTACCATATGTCCCAGCAATCCGTCTCCTGAATATCTACCCAAAAAATCTGAAAACATTTATCCGTAAAGATATATGTGCTCCAATGTTCATTGCAGCTTTATTCATGGTGGCCAAGACATGGAAACAACCAAAGTATCCTTTAATGAATGATTGGATAAAGAAGTTGTGGCATATATACATGATGGAATAATATTCTGCCATAAGAAAAGATGAAATAGTACCTTTTGCAACAACATCGATGGATCTTGAGATTATTATGCTGAGGGAAATAAGTCAGGCAGAAACAGTCAAGAACCGTATGATTTTACTGACATGTGGTATATAAAACTGAAAACAACAAAGGAACAAGACAAACTAATGAAGAGAAAAAACCTCATAGACACAGACAATAGTTTTGTGGTTACCAGAGAGTAAGCGGGTGGGGTGGTAGCTGAGGGTAAAGCGGATCCAATACGTGGTGATGGAAGGAGAACTGACTGGGTGGTGAGCACACAGTGTGATATATAGATGATGTATTACAGAATTATACACCTGAAATCTATGTAACTTTACTAACAATTGTCACCCCAATAAACTTTAATTAAAAATAATAATTTCACAAGCCAATACCATATTTCCCCAAAAGAAGACCAGGTCTTATATTAATTTTTGCTCCAAAAGATGCATTAGGGCTTATTTTCAGGGGATGTCTTATTTTTTCATGTACAACAATCTACATTTATTCATTCATTCATGTACAAAACTCTACATTTATTCAAATACAGTCATGTCATTTTCTTCTGGAACATCGTCGTAACTCTCCAAACCCCGAATTCCAGCTTGAATTTATTGCAATTACATTTCCTGTAGAATCATTGCCCCCAATCTCTCATGTCCAGCAATAGCACTTTCGTTAAATTTGCACTTCTTGTCCATGAAGCCTGCTCGTAGTGCATTGGCAACACAGCTGGCAACACAGCTGTCAGTGATTTTACCCCATGAATTCTTCACCCAAGTCACGACCACTTGGATTCTGGGCTTCAAAAAGTTTCCATGCTGATTTCTCTCCATTCTATTTTCAATGTAGTCATTGATTTCCATGCACAAATGGTCCTTGAATGGCTTGTTTATTGCAATATCATAAGTCTGATAGGCAGTCATTCCTGTGGGAATCATTATTTGACCTATTCTTCTCTCTGCAAGGAAAGTCTTCATGTCTTTAGCTCGGTGAGTGCTGGCTGAATCCCAGACTAGCAGACCTCCTTGGCCACCTCGCAAAACAAGTGGCAGCATTAAATCAACCCACTTCCTTATAATTGCTTGTGTGTACCAGCCTTTTTCGGTTTCAAGAAACACGTTCAACCTTATCTTTCTTGCCCTTAGTGATGATTAGAGGTGGGGCTTTCTTTCCATCCAGACTAATTGCCAAAATACAGGTAACATGTGCACTTTTGTAACCAGGGGAGGAAATGTAGCTTGACAAGGCAGCCCCCTGATCAATTGTCATTTGAGATCATTTGCCCATAAACATTTCAGTTTCATCCATAGGAATCGTGTTGGAGAGTTGGTATTTAGAAAAGTCAATGCCATCAACAAAGGACTTGAATGCAAGTGCATGTTTAATAACTTCAGTATCTTCCAGCTTAAACAGTGTTGTCGATCTTAGAGACAGTTCATATCACTGAAGGAAGCCATCTAGCCAGTGTTGTAATGCTTTGAATTATTCCGGGGATATTTCTAGCTGTGGTGCCATTGTAAGGACAAATGCTTGAATATCAGCCCTGCACACAACCAAAGCCTTTTATCACGCAGGGTGTCACAGGGGGTCTCAGCTCCGGCTCTCCACATAAGAACGCAGATATGGTGAGGCCAAAAAGGAACACCAAAGGAGCCATAGATAGGGGAGTCATACCACTGTATTCTCATTGGTGGCCAGGCGAGACACACGAAGTAGGATCCACAGGATCCGAAATTTGCCGCTTTTTTTCTGCCTGCCATCCAACCAACCAACCAATCAACTAGAGCAGTTACGGCAGTTACATCAGCAGCCAATTGGCCAACAAGCTACAGCCAACAGTCAACCAGTCTCAGCCGACGACCATCCAATGACAGTTGATGGTAATTTACTACCCGAGCTAGCACCTTTCCAAGTGAGGCCGAGAGCCTGGAAACTGCACTCCTGGCTCTGTCTCCACACCTTTGCTCTCCTGTCAGCAATCCATTTACAGACTATGTCTTCTAGCTCAGGAAATAATGGTTGCCGACTTGATCTACACTTGCACTTTTTAGCATTTCCCTCATCCACCTGTCGGCTGAGGTTATTGTACTCTGCTCACCATTTTCGGACCATTTGGAGATCCAACTTCTCTTGCAGAAAGCCTTATGAGTCTTGCCCCAGAAGTCCTCCACAATTCCTTTCTTGTACTCGACAGAATAGCTCTTTCTTTTTGCACTCATCTTGTCTGTGGGTCAAAATATTATTCCCTTTAAATCTACCATTAAATCAAGTGTTACTTGAAAACTTACAAGACAGAAGTGGCAACAAAAATGATGATAGTTAAGAATGATAGCCCAAACAAAAGCAACGAAAAATTGCAGGCACCAAAATTCAGAAAAAGTTTCTTTATTTCACATGAGTGCGTCAAGTACTTCTGTTGCAACACATGACATATTGAATTATGAAAATTTATATTAGACACAAACATGTCTATTCATTATCAAGTGTGCACGTTATTCGTGCATTGTGTGTGTACTCTGATTGGTCATTCGGTAATAGGTCTTGAGTTCATCTGTTTACATAGGCATTTATCTCTCGTCCAAAAGCGCCCACTGGGTATTTACAAATACTTAGTTATAATATATATTATCATTTATTTTAAGTTTTATTGCCAATAATATTATTTATTTATATTCAATTACATATTAATATTATTATTTTATAATTCAATACATCGATCGTGTGTTGCAACCAATGTACTAAATGCATGATGGTTTTAACTGGGGCTTATTTTTTGTGGTAGGGTTTATATAACAAGCATCCTGAAAAATCATGCTAGAGCTTATTTTCTGGTTAGGTCTTATTTTCAGGGAAACACAGTAGCATACAGCATACTCTTAATAAACCCAATAAACAAAATAATATACTCCAAATAAATGACACATTAATTACACTATTGACCCCAGCAAGGAGAAATGGAAGGAATAAAGTCCTAATTTAGCATAGGTGTACCATTTTATATGAGGAGGCACTCGGGAGAAATGGTGACTAACTGAGAGCTGATTTCCAGCTGTCAGTACAAAACGAATGTATCCTGTTGCTTAAAGCACATTGCCAGGGAACGAAGTGCTGGTGTTGGCAGGACAGCTGATTACTTTCATGGGGCTACTGAACGGTTTCTCAACATTGTCTATAAGGAGTCACATCGCCAAGGCAGGAGCTAATGTCAAGGGTGTTTGGAAAGTTTTTAGGTTAGTGAAGTGTCACTTCACCCAATCCAAAACTCTCAGCTGATCCTCACACACTCTCAGTATTTACATTTTGAATGTCATTTTGCCATAGTTGCTTCTCCACACGTTCGTATCAATAAGCCCCGAGCAGGTACACTTAACAGCTAGGTTTCTGATGTGCTTATTAATGACAAGTGGAATGATGACATTCTGACACAGCTTACTTCATACTTAAATCTCAGCAACTTTTCTGTCTATGTCATATGCAACTTGGATTAAAATAACTTCACTTAAGTCATAAACAAGTGGATTTGAAATCATATCAACTCAATACACAATGATCATGTATAGCCACATGTAATTGTTCCATTGTGAGCTGTGAGTCCTGCTTCAACCCATGCATGCTCTTCCACTCTACAACATTCAAAACCTCTAAATTAGTCACTCTAATAATCCATTTAATAAAGGGTCTTCAGGGAGCCGATAATACTGATCCAAAAAATAAGACAATTTCTTCACACAATACTCCCTGATTTCAGTTGGTTGTTTTGTTTTTCCCTTCCCACCCTATGGACTATATTCTTGATGACCAGAGTCTTAGAGATACTACCAATTCCCCTGGCATAACTTTTCTCTTTGTTGGTGGCTTTCAGGCAAGAGGCTGTAGCTCAGACTGATTGAAAACTGAATTTGGTCTAGCATAGAAGTCCAACTCAGCACTCTCCTTTCATTTCATTTTAGCTCTTACAGATAAAAATAATCAAAAGAGTCTGTATTTCACCTTTTTTTTCTTATTAGTTTGTACTTCCTTGTGCAATCACTGAACCAATTCCCTGGCTGTGATGGTTAATTTTATGTGTCAGTTGGGCTGGGCTAAGAGATGCCCGGACAGGTGGAAAGTATTTCTGGATGAGTTTTTGAGGGTGTTTCTGGAAGATTAGCATTTGATTCAGTAGACTGAGTAAAGAGATGTGCCCTCATCATTGTGGGCCAGCATCATTAATTAGTTTAGGATCCAAATGGAATAAAACACCAAGAAAAGGGCAAACTCTCATTCTCTCTCTTCTCCCATCTTGAGCTTGGCCATCCATTTTTTTTCTTTACTTGGGCATTAGAGACCCTGGTTCTCTGGCCTTTGGACTCCAGTATGTACACTACCAACCCCCTTGGTTCTCAGGTCTTGGGCCTTGAACTGGGAGTTACACCACTGGCTCCCCTGGTTCTCTGGCCTTCACACTCAGACTAAATTATACCACTGGCTTTCCTGGTTCTCCAGTTTACAGATAGTAGATTGTGGGACTTCTTGGCCTCCATAAACATGTGAGCCAATTCCTGTAATAAATGTCTCTCTCTCTGTGTGTCTCTCTCTCTGTCTCTCTCTCTCTCTAATTATATATGTATGTATATATTTCTGTTTCTCCAGAGAACCAGACTAATATACTGGAAGTTGGGTCCATCTCTAAATTCCATTGGTAACTTTTACCTTTAGTAACTGATTGCAGTAAAAACTGTTGTCCCATACCATGTTGTGACCATGTAGAAACCCAGGAATCAAACGTTCCTCATCCCCCACCCTTTAACCTTTTGTCTTCCCAAACCACGTTTCTGTGAGTCAGGGTCATTCTAGGAAATCCCACTTTTCCTGACAGCAAATGCTTTTCTTTTTTCTCTGACATTAAATATGGTGCTGTTTCAACAGCAATACTCAATTTCTCAACACCAACTACGTATCCTAGAATTTAATTTAACTCTGACACTAACCACACAAAGTTAACACAGACCCACAAGTTTAGGGCTCAGTCTTACAAAACTGCTTTCATTTCCAATGCTAATCACAAGTCCCAGTGGCCACCTGCACTTTTTACTAAACAAATACAAATCGGAGGGGCTCCCACAACTCTACTTGACACTTGGCAATTTGTTAGAATGATGCATCAAACAAAGGAAAGTGATATAATGATGATTATAGTTTTATTATAAAGGATACAACTCAGAAACAGCCAAGTGGAGGAGATGCATAGGGCAGAGTATGGAGGGGGAGTGGGGAGAGAAGATACCAGGCCCTTCCCAGGCATGCCACTATCCTAGTACATAAATATATTCATCAACATCAAACTTCATTGTTCAAGAGTATCACACAAGTCTTCATAAGTAAACAAAGACCCAAAGACGAAGTTAGGACTGAGAGCTTATATACTTTTTAAATAAAATAACAATAAATTTGTGAAGAGACAACACTAAGGGGTTTGAGCTAGGGACAGTAAATTTTGGGACACTGACTAGGAAACATGTTGGGGAAACTAATATATATATATGTTATTTTAGTGGGTTTCTTTGTACAAGTCTGTTTTGGCATCAACTCCCAGTCTGAAGTGATAAGAATGTTCATCTCTTCTTGGTACAGGGCAGGGACGCCTTTCCCTTGAGATATTTTATCACCTGGCTTTTAGGTAAAACGGATGAAGTTAAAAAGCACTTCCTGAATTTCTCCTTTTTCAAATGCCTCCAGCTCGAAATAATCAGTATGCCAAAGCAGCATATTTTGGGGTTGCATGTTCTGAACAACTTCGATAGTAAAGGTAGCAACTGAGAGGATAAAAAATATTCCAAAAGTACTTAGGAGTTATAATTGGTTGAGCTATGTGAAATATTAGATGTGGGTATTGAAGGGGAGTGCAGAGTCAGTGATCACTCTAGGAGCTTGAGAGGGGAAGACATAGATGACATTAAATAAGATGTGAAATACAGAAGAAAAAATTGGTTTTTATTGTAGGGTAAATATATGTTTGATTTGGGATATGCTACATTTCTAATACCTGGTGGATACTTCTAGTAAGTTTATATAAGTATTATGTCTGAAATACAGATCAAGTTTGAAGATATAAATTTTGAAGTTATTGGTGCATAAATTATATAGTATCACTTTTTTGCACACTTTATTTGAAAAAAAAAAAACATGCAGAGCAAGAAGAGATGACCAAAGATAAAACTTTTGGCAAGCATTAATATTTAAAAGTTGAAGGAAAATAAATCAGCAAAGAAGATTGAGAAGATGGAAGAGTAGGAGAGTGAGATTGAAAGTAGTAACCTGGAAACAAATATATGAAAGAAAGAATCGGTTTTTGTATTAAGCAATGAAGACAGATCAAGTAGGGGAGTTACTTAAGGGACAACTGAATTTAACAATCAAGAGGTCATCGATTTAAAACCAAAAAGGAGGGAATCCATGATGAAATTAACAGTTTCAGTAAAGAGTTGGGACAAAAAAGTATATTGTGGTAGGTTGGAAAGTGAATGAAAGTACAGAGTTATCCAGAATGGAATAGTCTTTCAAAAAGCTTGGTGATGAGAGAAAAGAGGAAAATAAGGCAATAACTTGAGGGAATTACTAGCTTAAGGAAGGCATTTTAAAAATGGACAATTCTGTGAATTTCTATAAGCCAAAGAGACGAACTTACTAGAAAGGAAGAAATTGAAAGGAAGAAGTCATAAAAATTCAGTAAAGGTTCTAGAGTAGTACGCTTGAGGGAATTGGAAAACAACACATTAAAAACAGTTAGCGGTAGAAGACAGCACTTTTTCACTCTGGATGAAAGTAAAGCAATTTAAAATTTTGTTACACTTACTCCATTCATGTTATTGCAGTCAATGTTAAATTATCTGTTATAATATAGAGAGGATAGAAGCAGGGGGAAGTCAAATTTGAGATGAAAAAAAAAGATCTGTGTTTCACATGATCAAACTGCTAGGTTGACAAGATGGCTATGGTGGAGTAGTGGTGAAAAGAATTCATAGTGTAGAAAAGAAGGGTGACCTTTATAAAAAAGAACAAAATTTAAAAAGAAATGACAAGGTGTGATGTATAGATGATGTATTACAAAATTGTACACCTGAAACCTATGTAACTTTAGTAACAATTGTCACCCCAATAAACTTTAATAATAAAAAAAAAGAAATGGCAAGAAACTGCTTTGAATTAAAAATGTTGAAAAACAAACTATATACAGAAGTCAGCCTTTGTAAAAAAAAAAAACTTCAGAAGTATGAAAGTTCTATAAGTTGCCTTAGTACTCCATTTCCTAATAAATTGTATGCACGGCTAGGTAAAAGTCATGTAAAAATGTCTTCAAAGACTAAGTGAGGCTATTTGCATTTCACTCTTTTCTTTTTTCAAATTTATTGGGGTGAAAATTGTTAGTGAAATTACATAGATTTCAGGTGTACAATTCTGTATTATATCATCTATAAATCCCATTGTGTGTTCACCACCCAGAGTCAGTTCTCCTTCCATCACCATATATTTGATCCCCCTTACCCTCATCTCCCACTCCCCAACCCCCTTACCCTCTGGTAACCACTAAACTATTGTCTGTGCCTATGAGTTTTTGTTTCTCATTTGTTTGTCTTGTTCTTTTGCTGTTTATGGTTTATATACCACATATCAGTGAAATCATATAGTTCTCTCCTTTTACTGTCTGATTTATTTTGCTTAGCATCATACTCTCAAGATCTATCCATGTTGTCACAAATGTTCCTATATCATCTTTTCTTACCGCCATATACTATTCCATTGTGTATATATACCACAATTCTTTATCCATTCACCTATCGAAGGACATTTTGGTTGTTTCCATGTCTCAGCTACGGTAAACAAAGCTGCAATGAACATTGGAGCACACGTGTCTTTATGTATAAATGTTTCGGATTTTTTGGGTAGATCTCCAGGAGAGGGATTGCTGAGTCATATGGTAATTCTATTCATAAGTTTTTGAGGCACCTCCACACTGCCTTCCGTAATGGTTGCACAAGTCTGCATTCCCACCAACAGTGTATGAGGGTTCCTTTTTCTCCACAGCCTCTCCAATACTTGTTACTATTTGTCTTGTTGATGATAGCCATTCTGACTGGAGTGAGGTGATATCTCATTGTGGTTTTTATTTGCATTTCTCTGATGATTAGTGATGTTGAGCATTTTTTCATATGTCTATTTGCCATTTGTATGTCCTCTTTGGAGAAATGTCTCTTCAGGTTCTCAGCCCATTTTTCAATTAGGTTGTTTGTTTTTTATGTTGTTGAGTTTCATGAGTTGCATGTATATTTTGGATATTAGCCCGTTATCAGAGGCACTGTTTGCAAAAATCTTCTCCCATTCAGTTGGTTGCCTCTATATTTTGTTGATGGTTTCTTTTGCTGTGTAGAAGCTTTTAAATTTCATATAGCACTATTCGTTTATTTTAGCTTTTACTTCCATTGCCTTTGGAGTCACATTCATAAAATGCTCTTTGAACCCAAGGTCCATAAGTTTAGTATCTATGTTTTCTTCTATGCAGTTTATTGTGTCAGGTCTTATGCTTAAGTCTTTGATCCATTTTGAATTAATTTTGGTACATGGTGACAGATAGCAGTCCGGTTTCATTCTTTGGCACTTGGTTATCCAATTCTCCCAGCACCATTTATTGAAGAGTCTGTCTTTCCTCCATTGAAAGTTTTTAGCTTCTTTGTCAAAAATTATCTCTCCATATTTATGTGGTTTTATTTCTGGGTTCTCAATTGTATTCCATTGGTCTATGTGTCAGTTTTTCTGCCAATACCATGTAGTTTTGATTATTGTAGCCCTGTAGTACAAGCTAAAGTCAGGGAGTGTGATAACTCCAGTATTATTCATTTTTCTTAAAATTGTTCTGGGTATTTGGGGTCTTTTGTGGTTCCAAACAAATCTGATGATTTTTTGTTTTATTTCTTTAAAAAATGCCATTGAGATTTTGATGGGGATTGCATTAAATCTGTATATTGCTTTGTGTAATATAGCCATTTTAACTATGTTGATTCTTCCAATCCATGAGCACGGGATGTCTTTCCATTTCTTTGTGTCTTCTTCAATTTCTTTCAAAAATGTCTTATAGTTTTCAGCATATAGGTCCTTCACATCCTTGGTTAAGTTTACTCCTAGGTATTTTATTCTTTTTGCTGCAATTGCAAAAGGAATTGCTTTTGTATTTCTTTTTCTGAGACTTCATTGTTAGTATATAGGAATGCAGTGGACTTTTGTACGTTGATTTTGTATACAGCAACTTTACTGTATTCGTTGATTGTTTCTAATAGTTTTTTGGTGGAGTCTTTAAGGTTTTCTATATATAGCATCATGTCATCTGCAGAGAGTGATAATTTACCTTCTTCATTCCCAATGTGGATGCCTTTTATTTTATTTTATGCCTGATTGCTCTGGCAAGGATTTCCAACACTATGTTGAAAAGCAGAGGTGATAGGGAACAGCCCTGTCGTGTTCCTGTACGTAGAGCAAAGGGTTTCAGTTTTTCACCATTAACTATGAGATTAGATGAGGGCTTGTCATATATGGTGTTTATTATTATTTTCCTTCTATACCTATTTTATTAAGTGTTTTAATTATAAATGGATGTTGTATCTAGTCAAATGCTTTTTCTGCATCAATTGATATAATCATAAGATTTTTGTCCTTTATTTTGTTTATGTGATGTATCACATTGATGGATTTGTGGATGTTGAACCATCCTTGTGCCCCGGTATGAACCCCACTTGGTCGTGATGAATTATCTTTTTAATGCATTGTTGTATTCGATTTGCTAGAATTTTGCTTAGGATTCTTGCATCCATCAGAGATATTGGTCTCTTGTTTTCTTTTTTTGTGTTGTCCTTACCAGGTTGTGGTATCAGGGTAATGTTGGCCTCATAAAATGAGCTAGGGAGTACTGTCTCTTCTTCAATTTTTTGGAAGAGTTTGAGCATGACTGGTATTAGATCCTTTTTGAACGTTTGGTAGAATTCACTAGTGAAGCCATCTGGTCCCGGACTTTTGCTTTTGGGAAAGTTTTGTATGACTGATTCAATTTCGTTACTGGTGATCGGTCTGTTTATATTTTCCAGTTCTTCATGGTTCAGCCTTGGAAAGCTATGTGTTTCTAAGAACTTGTCCATTTCTTCAAGATTACTGAATTTGGTGGCATATAGTCCTTCGTAGTATTCTTGGATGATCCTTTGTATTTGTGTGGTGACCGTGATAACTTCCCGTTTTCATTTCTGATTTTGTTAATTAGAGTCTTCTGTCTTTTTATCTTAGTGAGTCTCGCCAAGGGTTTGTCAATTTTGTTAATCTTTTCAAAGAACCAACTCTTTGTCATATTAATTTTTTCTATTGTCTTTTTGTTCTCTATTTCATTCAGTTCTGCTCTGATTTTTGTTATTTCCTTTCTTCTGCTGTCCTTCAGTTTTACTTGTTCTTCTTTTTCTAGTTCTTTAAGGGGTAACATGAGGTTATTTATTTGGGATTTTTCTTGTTTCTTGAGATAGGCCTGTACTGATATAAATTTCCCTCTTAAAACTGCTTTCTCTGCATCCCAAAAATTTTGGTAGGATGCATTTTCGTTGTCATTTCTCTCTATGTATGTTTTGATCTCTCCTCTAATTTCTTCTCTGAGTCAGTCGTTCTTTAAAATTATTTTGGTTATTCTCCACGTATTTGTGTTTTTTCCTGCTTTCTTTTTGCAGTTGATATCCAATTTCAAAGCCTTGTGATCAGAGAATATGCTTGGTATGATTTCAATCTTCTTAAATTTGCTGAGGTTGATTTTATGTCCCAATATATGGTCTGTCCTTGAGAATGTTCCATGTACACTAGAAAAGAATGTATAGTCTGATGTTTTAGGATGAAGTGCTCTATATATGTCAATTATGTCCATTACATCTAATGTGTCATTTAGGGCTGCTCTTTCATTATTTATTTTCTGTTTGGATGATCTATCCATATCTGTCTATGATGTATTTAAGTCCCCTATTATAATTGTGTTTTGGTCAATTTCTCCCTTTAGGTCTGTTAGTAGTTTGTTGGTATATTTCAGTGCTCCCTTATTGGGGTCATAAATATTGATGACTGTTATATCTTCTTCTTGTATAGTCCCCTGTACCATTATGAAATGTCCATCTTTATCTCTCGTTATCTTTTTCACCCTGAAGTCTGTTTCATCTGATATCATTATGGCTATACCTGTTTTCTCTGGGTACTATTTACTTGGAGTGTCAATTTCCACCCTTTCGCTTTGAGTCTATGCTTGTCCTTGTGGCTGAGATGTGTCTGTTGGAGACAGCATATGGTTGGGTTTCATTTTTTGATCCAATCTGCTACTCTATGCCTTTTTATTGGTGAATTCAGTTCTTTTACATTTAGGGTGATTATTGATATGTGAGGATTTCCTATCATTCTATCATTAGTTTTCTGGTAACATTGTGCCTCCATGGATTCTTTGCCTTATTGTTGTTGTCTATTATTTCTGTGTGGTGGTAGTCTATGATGTTTCCCTCTGTTTCTCTTTTACTACAGTATATATTTCAGTTCCGGAATTTTTTGAGGGTTACTCTTAAGTTTATGTAAAAGAAAGTCTGATGTTTAGAGTATTCCATTTTCTTCAGCACGCTTACTTTCTCCATTCCCGTATTCTGGTTCAGGCCTTTACTCTCCCCCTTTTTATGTTTTGGTTGCCACTAATTGTTTCTGTTGATGGTGGTTGAATAGCCTCCTTTAGTATTTCTTGTAGTGCAGGTCGTGTATTAGAAAATTCCCTCAGCTTCTGTATGTCTGGAAAGGTCTTTATTCTTCCTTCACATCTAAAGGATATCTTTGCTGGATATATTATTCTTGGCTCATAATTTCTCTCTTTCAATAGTTTGAATATTTGGTTCCACTCCCTCCAGACTTATAGAGTTTCTGCTGAAAAATCTGATGGTAATCTAATGGGCTTTCCTTTGTAGGTTACCGTCTTCTTTTCCCTGGCTCCTTTGAGGATTCTTTCTTTGTCATTGATTTTAGACAGCTTCAATACAATGTACCTTGGAGAAGGCCTGTTGGGATTGAGGTAATTCGGTGTTGTATTTGCTTCTTGTATTCGAGGATCCAGTCCTGTCCACAAGTTTGGGAAGTTCTCATCAACAATTTGTTTGAATATATTCTCTGTTCCGTTGTCTCTTTCTTCTCCTCCTCGTATGCCCATTATTCTTATATTGCTCTTTCTGATGGAGTCAGAAAGTTCTTGTAGAGATCTTTCATTTCTTTTACGTCTCAAGTCTCTTTCTTCTTCCATCTGTGTAATTTCCAGGTTTCTATCTTCGATGTCACTGATTCTTTCCTCCATCTGGTCAACTCTACTACCTAAGCTGGCTATTTCATTCTTAATTTCTTCTTTTGAGTTCTTAATCTCCATAAATTCTATTTGGTTCTTTTTTAAAATTTCAATCTCTTTCATAAATTGCTCATGTTGTTCATTGATTGTGTTTCTGGGTTACTTAAACTGCATTTCTGTGTTTTCTTGCATCTTGTTGAGTTTTTTCAGAACTGCAATCCTTTATTCTCTGTCGGTTAAGTCACATATTTCCATATCTTTAAGTTCCTTTTCTGGAGACTTTTCACTTTCTTTCTGAGCTGTCCTGTTGCCTTGGTGAATCGTGGTAATTACTGATTTATTATTTCTCTTCCTAGACATCTATAGGAGTGGGTTCTGCCACAGGTTGTTAGGAAAAGGCCTTTCTTTTGTTTTCCAGTACTTGTTGGTAGAATGTTTTATTGTCTCTCTGACTGTAGCCTTTTTTTTCTCTGGCACATTTGTAGTGTTATGTTTTCTCTGCTCTATTCCAGCTTTTCACACAATGGGGGTTTTCCCTGGGAGACGGGCTTCTCCTCTGTTAATAGTTTTCCTGGGTCACAGACTGCAGTGTCCGTGTGGGTATGCGGAGAGCTTTTGAAGTTACAAAGCTCTTCCTGCACCAGATTCAGAGCCTCTATGTTTCAGCAGTTCTATTTACTCTTGCAGGTATCTGCCCAGATAGGTGGTGCCAGGGGCGGGGTGAGTTGTGAGAGGTGGCCCAGAGCAATGGCGGAGACTAGCACCACAGCCAGTCCTGCTTCCACAGCTCCCTCCCCTTTGCAGGAACTAGTTTGGCTGCAAATCTGTGTCTGCGGTCCACAGTTCTCAGAACAGCAAATATTCTGTTATTTTGATCTGAAACTGCTACTGTTCCGCTTCTAGCATAGGGTAGGTGGGGGCGGGTCGAACTCTGGGAGGTTAGGAAGGGGGCAGGCGGCTAGTCTCAATGCCTAAGGCTTCTGTTCTCTGCTCAGCAGTGAGGTCTTAAACGACCATTTTCAGCCTTCTTCCCTCAGTCTTTTCTCCGAGGTCTCTACCATGATCGTTGGGTTCCGCCGTGTTATTTGCTGCCCCCTCAGCCCTGTGGTCCATAAGGGGAGCCCTAGCAGTCTGAGTCCTTCCTTCTCCCACAGCGGCGGTAGTTCTAGGATGCAGCGAGCTCGGACCACTGAGCTATGTCTGCATCCTTGGTCCCCGTGACTCCGTCTCTGCACTTTTCCCTTCCTTCCTCCCCCGCTCATGGGATTCGCCCACCTTTAGTTGAATTCAGCAGTGGGCCTCTTTGTCTCACCTGTCTGCTGTGTAGGAGTCCTTTGTGGAGTTATTATTGTTCAATTAGTTGTAAATTCCAGGGGAGGTTAACAGAGGCTCACTTCACACCACCATTTTGATGACATCCTGAAATGTGTGTAATATTACTGGAAGTTTTGGAGCAAACACCATTTTAAAAGTTGCCATACATTGGAATATACTAAGGAGAGTCCCCCGTCTTAATCTAATAGATCAATTCTCGAAGGTAAAATGAATATTAATGTGACTATCTAGAAGTATATATAGTCACATATACTAGAAGGATATATATATATATATATATATAACAACTATCCAATTCCATTAAATATATACAGGTGTTACAATTCTCATTTATAATGAAGTGAGATGCTTCTATGTATCAAGAAAGACAAATAAATCTCATTTTTACTTGCAAAATCAGAAAATCAATTTATTCAAAATATATTAGGCATTTTATTGAGGGGTAAAAAATTCAAAAAACAATCTTACAAAATGCTTACAATATTAGAAATGTATTGGTAAATCACTAATGAGAGTAATGTAATAAAATATACGAGTTTGGGAATACCACTTTATAATTAGCTGTAAAGAGATCTTTGAAAAAAAAGAAAAAGAAAAATGCTAGCAATTGTAAGGTGCTGAAACATGTACAAGTAAGTATAGATGATAAATCAAAGAGGTTAAAAATTCTTTGACATTCTATATTTTACATTCCTATGTTTTTCCAAATTATGAAATCTCCAAATTTTTTTAAAAATTTTAATTGACATTTATTGGGTTGACAATTGTTAGTAGAGAACTTTCTAAAAATTTTAAGGGTGCAGAATGAGACTAGATTTTTCAAGTTACAGTGGATTTTAAGATGTTAAGATGACTATTTTAGAATAGTTTACTTTCTGAAATATTCAGTTGTTTACTGGCAAGATAAATAACTTCTTGTTGGTTATGTAATTTGACCTATTAACAGACTGAATAGCAAGAAGTAGTTGATTTCATTCATTTTTAAAAACAGATTTGCTTGCAGTACCCTCTAACACTGGGTTTAAAATTAGTTTCAGGTGTTCTAACTTGCTGTGATACTTTGTTCTATCAACTACCACTGAAAGTGACATATCTTCTATTTATAACTCACTTTATTTCCAAAGACACCTCTAAGGAACTTCAGGCTAACGTCAATTGCAAGAAACTTATTTCATGTGTAGAAAAGAATTACCAATTATTTATAAAAGTTATTTTTTTTATTATTGGGATTTCTTTTTAAAATACACCAAAGATAGCATTTGAGATGTAACTTTTTCTTTAACATCCAGTTCAAAACACCAGATGTGTTCAGATAAATAAATTGGGAATTAAATGTGTTGAGAATAAAAGACGAAGTCATAGTTCAAACTCTAATTTTCAAATTATCCAACCTGGTACCTTTTTAAGCAACATGTATCAAGAAAATAGATTTTCTAAATGTTTCTTTTTGTATTTCAAGAATTCCTTGCCCATACTCAAATCATTATGATTTATCTTCATAATATTCACAGCTATATGTTCTGTTCTACATGTATTGTTAATACTTAAGGATTGGTCTGGAATAATTGTACAAAGCAATTATAAATTGAAACAAGTTTAAAAACAGCCCCTGACACCTCACATCCCCTTAGGATGGCTACTATCAAAACAACAGAAAATAACAAATGGTAAGGAAGTGGAGAAATTGGAACACTTTTTTACCATTGGTGTAGCTGCTTAGGAAAAGAGAAATTTTAAACAAAATTACCATAAAACCCAGCATTTGCACTTTAGGTATATATTCAAGAACTGAAAGCAGAATCTGGAAGATATTTACACACTCATGTTCATAGCAGCATTATTCTCGATGGCCAGGAAGTAGAAGCAACTTAAGTGTCAATCTATGGATGGATGGATGAACAAAATGTGGTATATACATACAATGGAAGTATTATTCAAACTTAAACAGGAAGGGAGTTTGACACATGGTACAATATGGATGAACCTTCAGGAAATTATGCAAAGTGAAATCAACCAGCTACAAAAAAAGACAAATATTGTATGATTCCACTTATATAGGGTACCTAAAGTAGTCAAACACAGAGAAAAAGAAAATAGAATGAATGATGATTGCCAGAGACTGGTAGGGAGAGAAGAATGGTACATTGTTGTTTAATGGGTGTAGAGTATCAGTTTTGCAAGACAAAAATGTCCCGGATATTGCTTGCACAACAATGTGAATATACTTAACACAACTGAACTGTAAACTTAATAATGGGCTAGATGGTAAATTTTACATTATGTGTATTTTACCATAATTGAAAATAAAAAAAATAAAATAAAATAAAATTTTCAAAGCTCCTGATCCTTAAGAAGGAAATTAAGGAAACATTTACATTCTCATTATTTTTAGAGCCACACTCATTCTAGAACAATGTTTGCCTAAACAGTCTTTTTCAAAACTGATTTAAATAGTTTCTAAAAGGTTAAAGTAGTGAGGAAAAACAAAGTATTATTTAAGATTCCTTTGTGGTAGCCAAATACTTTTGCTTAGGACAATCTTCATAAAGACCAGAAGAAAACGAAGAAGAAGGCTTTTTTGGGCATCACATATGAGGGTATCTTAGAATTTGCTCTGGCTTGTGATAAATAAATATGGAGCAAATGAAATTACTGGGTGACCTATTTTAAGAAATCCCATTTTCTACACAAATGAAAAAGGGCTTAATTTATTACAATCTGAAAGTATCCTTTAATAGTCTTTGAACTAGAGGAGCCCATTACATCACTTAGCCTTTATTTGAAGTCTGAAGTACATGTCATAGAGGTGGAGGCAATGGAAACACGTTAGAAACCCACTATGGATTGGAAATCAATCCATAATAAAGATGACACTTATAAAATTATAATGTAAGTCATTAGGAAATATACAATTCCATTTTCAAAAATGGGCTTCATGTACAAATGTCAAGAAATGCATCTATCATGTAAAATGAGACCTAATTTTAGTCATATAAGACATAATTCAAAAGCAAAATACACATGAAACCCTTTATCTCTGGGTTAGTAAAGAAAAAGAAACAAAAACGAGACATTTCTGAAGTGCTGGTCAATGTTATTTGATTAATTTACTAGAAACCTAGAGGAAACTAAAGTTACTGCCCTCTGACTGGAACATTCAAGTTTATCATTTGTGTGTAACGTAAAATGGCAATTTAGATGTTAAAATTTAATCAAGATGAAACATTAATGCTTTAGGTTGAAACAGAGAACGGCACAATAATGGCATTAGAAAGGGTGAAAATAGCACCATTACTCTTGTTGACACCATCAATGTGTTTGCTTCAATGAACTGTACCTCCACAGTGGAAAAAAAAAGTCATTTGTGAGGAAGTTATCAATATTTGGCTTCATTCTTGCCCAACTGCATAATAACCTATATTCAACAAAGGATGCAAAAACACATCTAACCAAAAAATATGTTTATTTCTTTATTTAAAACACAGAAACATTTGGTAGATTTCCTTTATGTTCTTTTGGTTAATGTGATTGCATTAGAGGAACTTAAAAGTTGATCATTACCAAATTGAAAGATGAAATATTATTCTTGGGTGCCACTAAAAAGTGTTTAATGTTCACTAAGCAAACATTCATTTGGCCATCCACCTATAAGTCATTAATTACCTACTAGGTTCCAAGTATAGCATGTAGTAATGATGTGCAGACCTATTAAATATAAGTGGATTTTAGAATGAGAACCAGAAGACCTAGCTTCTGAGATATTACATTCTTCCCCACATCTTCCAAGTATCATTTCTATAGTGATGACTCCCACATCTATATCTCTAATCCTAACTTCTCTTATGAGCTTCAGATCCATGTTTTTAAGTACCAACCAGACATTTTCATTGAGAAATCCCACAGGCACTTCAAATTCCACAAGGTCGAACAGTAACAGCCCCATACGTATGTACGTATTCATACATACCAAGACACTCACAATGTACTTTCAAACCAATATTCACTCACTTCTTTTCTTACTTTAAACACCCAGTTCAAGCATCACCTCTTCTGGGAACCCTCCATGATATTCCCAGGCAGAATTAATTGATATTCTCTCTATATTCTCATTGTATTTTATGCTATTGTATACCCCTGATACATATTTAACTTTTTAAAAAATCATAAGCAAATTTGTAAAATTGCTAATGAATTAGGTTTTTTTCTCCGATGCTACACTATAAAACTCTAGGGTAGATCTATTTTGTTGTTACAGTTTAATTTTATTTTTGAATAGATTTATTTGAAAACACTCAAATAAAATGGTGGTTTTACAAGGAAATTCTGTTGTAGTAGGTCAGAGTTGAGACTTGAGTATCTCTCACTTTTAAAATATGTGCTCTCCAATGTCTGATGCTCTCCAATGTCTGAAAATCACTGAATTAAGCAAACATCTAGACAGAGATTACCACTACATAATAAATGTTTTCAATTAACCCTTCAGTTTTGAGTAAGAATACATTATATTGGGCTAAATGTCTGGCATGTCAGTCTAATGATTTCTGGTGATGGAATCAATTTCTTGAATGGTGCATCAAATCAACCATTTTGAGTTTCAACGTGTACACATAAAAACATCATGGATATTAGTAAAGATGAATATATATGGCCATGGAAAGATGTAATCATTAACTGGAAAAAAAAGGAGATTACAGGACAACCTGTACAACACATTTTCACTTTAGTAGTGACTGTATAAATGATTATGTATAGGTACAGGAAAAAAATATTGAAAGATATACACTGACCATTTTTTAATTATATTTTTTGAGCTGTATTAGTTCCTTATATATTTTGGATATTAGCCCCTTATCAGAGGCATTGTTTGCAAATATCATCTCCCATTTGGTTGGCTGCTTCTTTATTTTGTCAACTGGATTTTTGTTGTGCAGAAGGCTTTTAGTTTGATATAATCTCATTCATTTATTTTAGCTTTTACTTCCCTTGTCTTTGAGATCAAATTCATGAAATCAGCTTTGAACCCAAGAGGACATACGGATGGTCAATAGACATATGAAAAAATGCTCAACATCACTAATCATCAGAGAAATGAAAATCAAAACTGCAATGAGGTAACACCTCACATCGGTTATAATGGGTATTATTAACTAGACAAATAATAATAAGTGTTGGAGAGGCTGTGGAGAAAAAGGAACCCTCGTACACGGCTGGTGGGAATGAAGATTGGTGCAGACGCTGTGGAAGGCAGTGTGGAGGTTCCTTAAAAAAATTAAGAATAGAATTAACATATGACCCAGCAATCCCTCTCCTGAGTACATACCCCAAAAATCTGAAAACATCTATCTGTAAAGATATATGTGCTTTGATGTTCATTGCAGCTTTATTTACGGTGGCCAAAACATGGAAACAAACAAAGTGTCCTTGGATAGATGATGGGATAAAGAACATGTGGTATATATACATAATTGAATACTACTCTGCCATAAGAAAAGATGAAATAGTGCCATTTGCAACAAAATGAATGGATCTTGAGATTATTATGCTAAGCAAAATAAGTCAAACAGAAAAAGTTGAGAACCATATGATTTTACTGATATATGATATATAAAACTGAAAGCAACAAAACAGACAAATAAATAAAGAAACAATAACTCGTGGACACAGACAATAGTTTAGTGGTTACCAGAGTGTAAGGGGGAGGTGGGTGGGAGATGAGGGTAAAAGGGATCAAATATATAGTGATGGAAGGAGAACTGATTCTAGGTGATAAACACACAATGTGATATGTAGATAAGGTATTACAGAATTGTACACTTGAAACCTATGTAATTTTACTAATCATCGTCACCCAAATAAATTTTAATATTTTAAAAAAAGATATACACTGAATTGTTAATAGTAATCTCTGGCTAGTGGAACTGAAGTTTTTTTCTTATATTTTGCTCTTTTTTATATTCAACTTTCCACAATGCAAATAAAATTTCCTTGTAAAACTGTAATAATGAATATATATATATATATATATATATATATATATATATATATATATATATATATATATATATATTCTGTAACTGAATTTGTAGGGATCTAGAGAGGAAGAAAACTAGTAATAATGGCGTGTTTATATGTACCAGGCAGTATGCTAGATGCTGAAGATAGAAGGATTAGTAAGGTATGGTCTGGTTTAAATAACTTCAGCAAAACTCACATGGTTATTTAGTAAGTAAATAATAGAGCTCGGATTCAAACCAAAGATTTTCTGATTCTAAAATAATATTTATTCCGTTTTGCCTTGGTAACCCAGATCCGATATCAACCATTTACAAAACTATTAAGTAATCAAAGTTTCTGCTGCCCTTCCTACATTATCCCATGCTATGAATTCCCATGATCACTATCCTGGGACTTGTTTCAGGATAGTTTTCATCCATCAACCTAATCCTTATTACATCCCCTAATGTGCTGGTCAATTAATCAGATAAAATAATCAATGCCAAAGAATTAGTATATTAGTCATTGCACTGGACTTTCCAGTGCAATGTGTGTGTGCAGTTTATTATGCTATGGTGTTGATGACAGAGTTCACAGTCAAATTAGATGGGCGTGAGATACTCACATAAATACCTGCATTACAATCTGATAAACGCCAAAGTAAAGATAATAAGAAAACATTCACTATGGAAGCATGAAGAATTTAAGTACTTATCTGTCTGGGATGTTACTGAAAGAAAAAAAAAAAGAGTGGCAGAAGGCCATATGAAATAAAGACTACTGCCTGTACAAAAAAACCAAAAAACAAACAAACAAAAACAAACAAACAAGCAAACAAAAAAACACCTAGCTATTAAAGAGCCCTCCTTCCTAAGGACCAGTCTGCCTTCCATTACAACCTCCTGTAACCACATTACCCTTTCACTGATGCCACACTCCAACATAGCTATCTCTGTGTTTGTAGCAGGCCAGTAGTGGAAAATACTTTTAGCCAGCCTGTTCAACTTTAAAATAAAATCCCTTAAGCAAACACCTACAGTCTATGCAGCATTTCTTTCACATTAGTGCATGTCATTCTTACTGAACTACATCCCTGAGAAGATCACATAGTGACATGTTTACTGTAGCTGGGTTACCTAAGATTTGAAAAGATTAGGGAGTTGTCAGTAAAATATCTGGGAGGGCTTCGTGAATTACCTTCTAAAATCACTGTAAATTAGCAATTAATTGAAATTTTTTTTGACAATCTGTTCAACGCTGAGTACAGCTAGATGAAAATCAGCCTCTGGAGACTTCTATTTTATCGTTAATGCTAGAGTACATTTAACAGATATATTTGTTCTTTTCCAGAGAATTTTCCTCAGTTTATTTCAGTGGACGTCCTTGATTAGTAAATTCTTTTTCCACCCTTTAAAAATAGAAATTAACTAATCCAAAGAGCAAAGGGGAGGGACATAATTTTTTGAGTCAACAACATGCTTGGGGAGGAATAGGTAAATATGTAGTTAGAAATAAATGGAAGTACACTCTTTTATACACCATAATAAGTAAGGTTTTTCAGGCAGCCTTAGGTAATTCACACATAAAGATATGCATCCCCCTGTGTATTTTAAGTGAACTATATTTCTGGGTTTCCTGGAATGCCTTAATGTTTACTTTTCAATTATTTCATACTCATGCATTACACACTTAATTAATTATACTTCTGTAGATCACTTTTTCCTGAACTAGAAAATATTTCAAAATACTTAAACCTTCACATATTAAAAATACATACATACTTAGGCTACTTAGTTTTTTAAAAGGCAAGACGTGATTTGGCATCAAAATGTTATACCCTAAATTATGAAAAGTTAAGAATGAGTCAGTGATGAAGGGCCAAGCCAGAGAACAAATCAGGTAGAGATATTCCTTCTATTTCTTCTTTAAAACCCCACCTCACGTAGAAAGTATCATTTCCTCTGAAAATCTTCTCCCAATATACCAAAACAATGACAATATACCATAAAAATGCCGTATAACATACAAAAAGACAGGGAATGAATATTTCAGTGTTTTTCTTGGGTAACATTTAAAGAAGTTTTTAGAAAATACTATGTATTGTTAAGTACAATGACAAGCTGCCTACAAAAAAAAAAAGATCTTTTAAAACTAATTTGTGGAAAAAAAGCAATTTATTTAAAAGAAATCTTCAAATCTATATTTGAATGTGAAAATATTAAATTCTAGTGCCATTTAAAATTTACACATTTTCCTTTATCTTCTGGTATCACATATGGGGAAGTTTATGAATGGATAAGCAACATGGCCTTACCTGGAAATGAATTAAGGCAAATTTTAAGACAAAAAGGGAGGAAAAGAGTACAGGATTACATACTTTTTAGGAATATTTTTTTAACATATAAATATTTATACACTTATTTTTATAGCCTTGAACTATAGGTCTCCAGAAGCAAAAACATTCATTCAGTAAATATTTGCTGATTGACTATAATTTGTTAGGTGTTAGTAGAGAAATTAGAGAATATAAAGATGACAGTTATATTCTTTGTTCTTGAGATATTTACAACTGAGCTGATGACACATATATGCACACAGATACATTTTATTGCTAATATAGTAACAACTATATAAACCTGTTAAAACAATCTCTGTAAACAAAAATGTATCTTTTCTGTATTGCTTAAATCACTTTTAGTACCATTCATTATACTATTTAGTTCAGATTTTCAATTGAACAGCATGTAGTGCATGAACACCAAGCATCTGAGTACCAAAAGATTTAAGGAGAAACAGACATGCCACAATACCAATCCAAGTTCAGCACAACCTGGCCAGTTATGATGAAGGGCCAATCTCCCTTCTCACTTCCAATATTTTCACATATTGAGAAGTACAACTTGTTTTCTTAACAATCCACAATTTGTATTTATCTGAGTTCCTAAGTACTTTTATTCAAACCTAGCCCCATTTATTTATAAACTCCAGTTCATCTTCTTGAAACAAATTTCCTGTGTCCTTGATAATCGTATTGCATGAGGGTTCTAACACTTTTTAACAATATGCTTATTTTACTTTAGGTAAGAATCTTTGAAATTCACAAAATAATATCTCATTAATTTGGACTTTATAAATCAAGAATATTTTTCAGGAGTGGGGACTGGGCTCATTTTTCTTCTTTTTTTTTTCCTTGTGTCTTAACTGTTAAGCAGAATTAGAAAATTTAAAGTATGCTCGAATATAATATTTAATATTAAGCACAGCAACAGCGAAATTATCGTCTATATCCTGGATCAATATACATTTGTAATTGTAGGGACAATAGAGTTAGAATTAGTCAGGCTCCCTCCCCCAGCCAGATGCTGACCCTGACAGCTGACCGGTCCAATAAGATGGGATGCTGCGCAGGTGCAATCCATCTTGAAAATGTTACTGTAAAAACTCCTATGTCAGCACCTTGGCTGTGAGCAGCTTTCGTCTCTGTACGTTATAAAGTGATCGGCCATTTTAGGGGACTGGAGGCTAAGTTGGAGACACGGTGGAGACTGTGGGCTGCATTGTACAGTAGTACCTCAGTTTTTGAACATCTCCATTGACGAACATTTCAGTTTATGAACACGGTAAACCTGGAAGATTCAGTTTTCGCACATGCCTCGGAAGTTGAACATGTCACCTGGCTTCCACTGAGTGCAAGATCCTGAAGCCTAGCTACCGGCTATTTTTGAACGTTTCAGAACTCGAATGGTCTTCTGGAGCAGATTACGTTCTAAACTCGAGGTATCACTGTACAGGGCTGCTGAAAAATGGGGTGTGGGGCCCATGCCCCAGGGCTGCTGCTGCTGGGCTGCTGCTGTGGGCTGATGAGTTATGAGACTGCTGTTCGCTGCAGATTGTAACCTGAGAATGTCCACCTGTGAGCAGCAGTGAAAAACCCCTGGCTGTATCCCACGAAGCCTGTAAATAAAACAGGTCTACTTTGCCTTTGGCTCCATGCATCTTCTTCCAGCTCCCAGAGTCACAGACACCTTAGCCCCGTGACATCACCCACTTGGACAACGTTCTTCCCAACCTGCCTTACATTCTACATTTTTACATTTAGAATCCCTGCTTTGAATGATGACACTGAAACTGTGCAAGTTCTTTAAACAACAAACATTCAAATATATTCACAAGTCTTGATAGTACTAAGGCAAGAAGTCAAAAAATGGACTGTCATTTATCTATTTAACAACAGGTCATGAAACTTAAATAAAGGTTGAAAGAGAAAAAGGTTGATTAGGTTTTCAGCTTAATTCTAAACATTCAATCAGCAGAACCCTTGCATTCCTGAAGTGTCCTGACCAATTGAGATTTTGGTACAAAAACCAAAACTCTATGACAACTTTTTTTCAAAGACGATAAACTTTTATTTAAATAGTATGTTTAACACTAACAACTTACAAGCTGAGAACACGAAGGCTACAATTTGTAAATGGAATGTTTCCAAATGTTGGTAACCTAGAACTTAGAATGTATTTTCCAGTTGGAGCAATGCTGTAAAACTACAGCTAGCTTTCCAGAGAAGATATAAAAACTCCATTTTAAAAAATGTTCTTAATATACAATCTATCTGAAGTTAAAAAAAAACCAATTAATAATGATATTATTGTAATAGTGATAGCAAAAAAAATAAAAAGATACATAATTGTAAAACCATGATGACTGCATGACATGAGAGAGAGAATATGTAATGTCTCAATAAGAGAACACAACTAAGCATTTGTAAAACAATCTTGTTATAAGAATTCAGAAAGTGTTGCAGAGGTGTAAAAATACATTAAAGACAAATTTTGATTTCCTGAAGGACAACTCTCCCATCCTCTTCTCCATCCCTCTCAGTCTAATACACTAAGTATAGGTAAACTGGGCACTTTCCACCCAGGGCATAAAATCCACACAGAGTTAAAAGCACAAACAGTGTGAAGGAGAGTGAGAGGGGACTTGAGGAAAAATCTGGGCACTTAGAGAACACTGCAGCCATCCTTAGCTCCAGAGGCCTGAGTAGTTCCCTTGGAGGCCTGAAGGCAGAGGTCACCAGCCACAAAGAGCTTCATCTCAGGCCAGTTGTAGCAGTGAGTGTAAAGCGCATTGGGAAACTCATCCATGCCACCGAAGTAGTTCACCCACAGGTCATCGTGGTTGAGCCAGCCTCTGCCACAGGTGAGCTTGAGCTTCTTCCCTGCGGGGCCCGGAGGAGAGCAGTCCAGGCTGGTTGTGGACCTCTCCTCCAGGAACTTCTGGGCGCGGATGTCATAGAAGAGCAGGGAGCCATGGCCAGTGCCCACCGTGATGATGTGCTGGTAAAAGCTCAGGGAGCGCACGCCGGTGCCACCCTCTCTGGAGCACAGGGGCCGGATGTTTTGCTGGCGCTGGCAGGGATCCAGGAAAGAGACGTGGGACTGGGAGCCCACCGCGTACAGGGACAACTCGTCACAGTAGGTCAGGCACACGTTCTCCCGGCAGTAGGGCAGCCTGATGGACAGCAGCTTGGACAGGGTGCTCTGGGCTTTCCACAGGTGGAAGTAGCCATCTATGGATACTGCTTCCAGCTCCTGGTTCTTGCAATTGAGGGTCAGGGCCCACACTTGCGGTCACTGGGATTTGGTGCTAGCCCTGGGGATGGTCTCCATGTCCCTTTCTGGCCGGGGTCATTTCTGGGACCCCTTGGTCAGGCATAGTTTTGAGAACATGATGTGGCATACTGCAGAGGGAGAGATTCCTTGGAGGTAATGACTTCCATTGTAACTCAGAGCCCTAAGGAGGTGGAGAGGCAGAGTCAAGGGAGGGCGTCTCTCCTGCTGCTCCTAGCTTCTGTTGTTACTCTAGGCTCCAGAGGCTTAGGCGCTTTAGCATAGTCCCTTTGGGCCTTGGGCTGGGGTCTTGAGTGATGGGCATGATTTTCACAGCCAGAGATGGAGATAAAGAACTTTCCAGAAGGAGGCAGCCACAGGGACACAATAATGAGAATGTAAGTGTTCAGAGCACTGGCTCTGAGTTCGTTGTTTCATAATTTGCTCTGCTGCTTCAAGGCAGCCAATCTGGTAGCAGGCTCCTACCTAGGCATTCTCAGTTACAGTAAGACATGGCTTTGGGAGGCTGGTGATCAGTTGATACCTACTCTGTACACATGCCCCTCCTCCTGACCAAAACATAAATAATGTGCAGTGGGTGGGTGCATTGGAAGATGTATTTACTTTTTTGACCAATCAAGGGAGCCCATAGGAGCTACTTTGTTGCTGCTTCCTCTCTCTTCCCCCATCCCCTGCCCTGTTTGCTGATGCTCTCTTCCTTTCCCTCACTCACCCTTTTTGCAATGTCACCTCAGGTGCATAAATTCCATCGGTCCTTCCCACCACTCCAGTCCAGGTGTGGCATTCCAGTGCTCCCCATTAGTCTACGGCATGCCAGTTCTCATTCCTCACCATCTCATTCATCCCATAGCAACAGAAGAGGCTGTGTCTGCTGGTAGTTGTTAACATAAAATTAGGGAAGGCTTCGTGGACGCTGCATTTTGTTTTCACAGGCGGGAGTGGGAGGAATGGACATTACCGAAAGAGGCAACCATGTATAAAGGTGTGTGTAGTGTAGAGAAGTAGTTCACAAAATTTAGTGTACATCAAAATTACAAGGGCAGCCTTAAAAATGTATGTATCTTAACTATCTCTAAAATGTGATGCAAATGGTCTGTGGACCTCTCTTTGACACTGTTCTAGGCTCTTCTCATCCAGGTTATGTTGCAGTAGGAGATTAATATCTTTAATGTTCTCCAGGGTTACCCTGAAAATAGACCCCTACAGGCAAATATTATGAAAATATTAGCAATTAAAGAGGCTACAATCAGCTTGAAGCCAAAGCAGAGAATGGCCTAGGCAGAGAAAAATGTATCTATTAAGACTATAAAACTTATTATATTACTATGTTACCTTATACCTTTACTATATTGTGTAATACTAACAGGCATTGTTGCAACAATTTTAGAAATATCATTTTGTTTAATATACTATTATAAAAGTGGTCACTCCATTTTGTAGATGAGGAAAATGAGGCTTTGAGAGGTTATGATTTTGTCTAAAGTTAATGAATTAAAAAGTGATTGATGCAGGATTTGAATGCAAGTAGTCTGAATCCATATCCCATGTTCTTATACATTTCTCAGAGACTGGGGGTATGCCAGGAGTTGAGTGAAAGGTTCAGCTAGTGATAGAGATTTAAACCTCATTTCTTTGTACCACCAAAAATGTTGGGAAATGGGCTTTCAGTCAAGATGCTGGAGTAGGTAAACCCTGTGCTTGAATCCTCTCACAATCACATAAAAATTACAACTAACCTACAGAACAACCATCATTGAGAATACCTGAAGTCTAGCTGAACAGAATTCTTACAAGTAAGAATACAGAGAAGAAGCCATTTTGAGACTGCTAAGATGATAGGAAATGCAGAACAGGCATTTCTGTCCCACCAGTGACAGTTAAAAATCATGAGGAATATCGCAGTTGTGGAGGGTCCTGAGACCCTGCCACACCTAACTTGTGAGCCCATCCAAGCTACTTCCAGTGGCTTTTCCATCCAAATGGCCTGTCTTGGCTCATGCTGCAGACTTTCTTAAAAAACTATCAAAGGTTCACAAAACCCCAAACAAGATGCATCTGTCCTTAGAGTGTCCAATAATTTTTGCTAAGCAGCCCCAAGACCAGCATGAGCAGCAGACAGTCTCAGTTTGCAGCTTTGCCTCTCACAGGCAACTCCAGCCCAGCATAAGTGCTAACCATCTGCATATCACTTTCTAGCTTATACCAAGTGGCCCCAGGCAGGGCATAGGCAGTGGCTAAACTTGGCCAGCAATGGAGCCACTCCCATGAGGCCCCAGAAACAACATCCCAGGTGGCCAGCTTCAGACCACACCAGAACTCCACTCAAGCACCTCCACAAATGACACGCCCAGAGGGAAGACTGGGCAAGCACCAGAGCCCCACATAAAGCAAATTCTTCTCTGTGGTATCAGCCCCTGCACATCAACAGCTGCTCCATTGTAGTCATGGCTAGTCCTTATATTCAATCAGCCTGAGGGTCACTCCCTCCCACCAATGTAGAAACAGCAACCAAGGTCAACTACAATTGGAGGGCACACACAATCCACACAAGGGACAGACGGGGAGCACCCGGCTCAGGTGACAAGGAAGACTGTACCACTGGACCTCACAAGACACCTACTACATAAGGCCACTCTACTAAGACCACGAGACATAATAGCCCTTCCTAATACATAGAAATAAATACAGGGAGCTAGCAGAAATAAGGAGACAAAGAAACATGTCTCAAATGAAAGAACAGAACAAAGTTCTAAAAAAAGAACTAAACAAAATGGAGACAAGCAATCTACCAGATGCAGAATTCAAAACATTGGTTATAAGGATGCTCAATGATACCAAGGAGAACTTTAACTAAGAAATAGAAAACATAAAAATGGAGATAGGAAACATAAAAAAGAACCAGTTAGAAATGAAGAATACCATAAATGAAATGACAAATATATTAGAGGGAGTCAACAGTAGGTTAGGTGCAGAAGAGGACTGAATCAGCAATTTGGAATATAAGGTATCAGAAAACACCCAATCAAAACAGCAGAAAGGAAAAAGAGTATTTTTTTTTTTTAAATGAGGCTAGTTTAAATGGCCTCTGGGGCAGTATCAAACATACCAACATTTTCATCACAGGGGTACTAGAAGTAGAAGAGAGAGCAAGGAATTGACAACCTATTTGAAAAAAATAATGACAGAAAACTTCCCTAACCTGCTGAAGGAAATAAACATAGAAGCTCAGGAAGCACACCGAGTCCCAAACAAGATGAACACAAAGAGACCCCCACCAGGACACATTAAAATGACAAAGGTTAAAGACAAAGAGAGAATCTTAAAAGCAGCAAGAGGAAAGAAGTTAGTTACCTACAAGAGATTTCCCATAAGACTGTCAACTGACTTCTCAACAAACTTTGCAGGCCAGAAGGGATTGACACAAAATATTCAAAGTGATGAAAAGCAAGGACCTACAACCAACATGACTCTACCCAGCAAAACTATCATTTAGAATCAAAAGACAAATAGTTACCCAGACAAGAAAAAGCTAAAAGAGTTCATTATCCCAAAGCAGTATTACAAGACATGTTAAAGTGAATTCTTTAAGAAACAGAAAAAAGATAAAAAATATGAATAATAAAATGTCAATAACTAAATATCTATCAATAATTAGTTTGAATGTAAATAGTTTAATGCTCCAATCAAAAGATAGCATTGCTGCATGGATAAGAAAATGAGACTTTTATATATGTTGCCTAAAAGAGACTCACTTCAGTTTGAAAGACACACAGACTAAATGTAAAGGGAAGGGAGAAAACTTTCATGAAAATTAAAAAATAAATAAATAAATAAGTTGGGGTAGTAGTACTTATATCAGGCAAAGTAGACTTTTTAAAAAAGGCTATGACAAGAGACAAAAAACCCAGTAATTCCATTTCTGGGTATTTAATTTAAGTAACCCAAAACACCATTTCAAAAAGATATACAAGTGCATCTATATGTTCATTGCAGCATTATTTACAATAGCCAAGTTATGAAAGCAACCTGTGTCCATTAGTGATGAATAGATAAAGAAGAAGTGGTACATATGAGATCAGACAATTAAGTTCACAAACATATTGCAATGATATTGCTAACATTTTTTGATATCACAGGGACCATTCATTATGAATTTGTACCAACTGGACAAACAGTTAAGTAAGGTTATGATTTGGAAGTGCTGAAAAGGCTGCATGTAAAAGTTAGACAAAAATGACCTGAATTTTTGCCAAAAATTCATGGCTCTTGCATTATGACAATACATCAACTCACAAGGCACTGTCTGTGAGGGAGTTTTTAGCCAGTAAATAAATAACTGTATTGGAACAACCTCCCTATTCAACTGCTCTGGCTCCCAATGACTTCTTTCTTTACCCAAAGATAAAGGAAATATTGAAAGGAAGACATTTTGATGACATTTAGGTAATCAAGAGTAATACGATGACAGCTCTGATGGCCATTCCAGAAAAAAGAGTTTCAAAATTGTCTTGAAGGGTGGACAAGGCACTCGCATCGGTGAATAGTTTCCCAACGGGAGTACTTTGAAGGTGACCATAGTAATATTCACTGTATTTCCCTGAAAATAAGACCGAGTCTTATATTAATTATATTAATGAGGTATTGTATTTCCCTGAAAATAAGACTGAGTGTTATATTAATTTTTGCTCCAAAAGAAGCATTAGGGCTCATTTTCAGATGATGTCTTATTTTTTCATGTACAACAATCTACATTTATTCATGTACAACAATGTCCATTTATTCATCTATTCATGTACAAAAATCTGCATTTATTCAAATACAGTCATGTCATCTTCTTCTGGAACATCGTTATAACTTTCCAAACCCCGAATTCCAGCTTGAATTACTTGCAATTACTTTTCCTGCAGAACCATTGGCCCCAATGCCTCAGGTCCAGCTGTAGAGCTCTCCTTAAATGAGCACTTCTTGTCCATGTAGCCTGCTCATAGTGCATTGGCAACACAGCTGCCAGTGATTTTATCCCATGAATTCTTCACCCAAGTCACGACCTCTTGCAGGCTAGGCTTCACAAAGTTTCCATGCTGATTTCTCTCCATTCTATTTTCAATGTAGTCATTGATTTCCATGCACAAATGGTCCTTGAATGCCTTATTTATTGCAATATCAAGAGTCTGGAGATAGGCAGTCATTCCTATGGGAATCATTATTTGATCTATTCTTCTCTCTGCAAGGAAGTTCTTAATGTCTTTAGCGTGGTGAGTGCTGGCTGTATCCCAGACTAGCAGACCTCTTTGTCCACCTTGCAAAACAAGTGGCAGCATTAAATCAACCCACTTTCTTATAACTGCTTGTATGCACCAGGCTTTTTAGGTTTCAAGAAACATGTTCAACCTTATCTTTCTTGCCCTTCGTGATGATTAGAGGTGGGGCTTTCTTTCCATCCAGATGAATTGCCAAAATACAAATAACACGTGCACATTTGTAACCATGGGAGGGAATGTAGATTGATGAGGCAGGCCCCTGATCAAATGTCATTTGAGACCCTTGACCCATAAACATTTCAGTTTCATCCATAGGAATCATGTTGGAGAGTTGGTATTTAGAAAAGTCGATGCCATCAACAAAGGACTTGAATGCAAGTGCATGTTTAATAACTTCAGTATCTTTCAGCTTGAACAGTGTTGTCGACCTTAGAGATAGTTCATATCACTGAAGGAAGCCATCTAGCCAGTGTTGTAATGCTTTGAATTATTCCGGGGATATTTCTAGCTGTGGTGCCATTGTAAGGACAAATGCTTGAATATCAGCCTTGCACACAGCCAAAGCCTTTGCTCTCCTATCAGCAATCCATTCACAGATGATGTCTTCCAGCTCAGGAAATAATGGTTGCCAACATGATCCTCACTTGCCCTTCTTAGCATTTCTCTCGTCCACCCGTTGACTGAGGTTATTGTACTCTGCTCACTATTTTCGGACCCTTCAGAGATCCAACTTCTTCTCTTTGCAGAAAGCCTTATGATTCTTGCCCCGGGAGTCCTCCACAATTCCTTTCTTGTACTCTACAGAATAGCTCTTTCTTTTTGCACTCATCTTGTCTGGGAGTCAAAATATTATTCCCTTTAAATCTACCATTAAACCAAGTGTTAATTGAAGACTTACAAGACAGGAGTGGTAACAAAAATGACGACCGTGAAGAATAATGTTCCACACAAAAGTGACGAAAAATTGCAGGCACCAAAATTCAGAAAATGTTTCTTTATTTCACACAAATGCATTAAGTATGTCCGTTACAACACATGATGTATTGAATTATGAAGATTCATATTAGACACAACTAAGTCCACTATCAAGTGCACACATGATTCATGTGTTGTGTCTGTACTTTGATTAGTCATTCGGCAATAAGCCTAGAGTTCATCTGTTTACATAGGCGTTTATCTCTCGTTCAAAGGCACACACTTGGGTATTTAGAAATACTTAATTATAATTTATACTATCATTTATTTTAAGTATTAGTGCCAATTGTATTATTTATTTATATTTAATTACATATTAATATTATTATTTCATAATTCAATATTTCTGTTGTATGCTGCAATGAACGTAGTAAATGTGCCCATCTGGCTGATGATCTTAACTGGGGCTTATTTTTGGGGTAGGGCTTATATTACGAGCATCCTGAAAAATCATGTTAGGGCTTATTTTCATGTTAGGTCTTATTTTCGGGGAAATACGGTATGTAGTACTTTTTCCAGGATGAGTTCGTGAACTTTATTGTCTGACCTCATATGTACAATAGATCATTACTCAGCCATAAAAAACAAATAATAATAATAATTAAATCTTGCCACCTGCAACAACATGGATGGTCCTAGAGGGTTATGCTGAATGAAGTAAGTCCAACAGAGAAAGGTAAATACCATATGATTTCACTTATATGTGGAATCTTTTAAAAAAATGAAATAGGCAAACAAAGAGAACAGAAACAGACTTGTAAATACAAGGAAGTTGCCAGATGGGATGATGATTGGAGGGATGATGGAAGGGGAAAAGGGTTAAGATGTACAAATTGATCATTACAAAATAGTCATGGGGATGTAAAGTATAGCATAGGGAATATAGTCAATAATATTGTAATAATTGTATGGTGTTAGATGGGTACTAAATTTATTGCGGGATCACTACATAACTATAAATATCTAATCACTATGTTGTACACCTGAAACTGATATAACATTGTGTGTCAACTGTAATTGAATATATATATATATATGTTGGGATATGGCTGTTGACATCTTTGGAAGGTGGATGCCATGGTTAATGACACTGAGAACAATTCTGAGAGATTCTTGGACTCAACCTGTAATCAGTGGCAACGCTCGCTGAAAGGGGCAGCTGTATAATTCTTTGGGCACAGCAGCCATGAGACTAGCCAGGATCAGTGTAGGTCATCCTGATGTTATTCTGTATGACCAGTCAGAGTGTTCATAGCAAATAAGAACTAAAGATTACATCTATCTTCTTCTTCCTGCGAACAAATAAGCATCACAGCTAACACTATCCCATAGAAACGGGAAGGATCCCTTGAAATTACTGATATTACACTTCTACAAGCCAGGTGTGTGTAATTGGGACTCAAATGCAATTTGCCTTAGAAAAACAAAGAAATATGCTGTATGTTCCTCCCATGTTTTATGAGAAGATAATATCCATTACCCAGTCCTCAGAAGAACAAGGATAGGGCTTTGTATGCTCTGGGGGTTGTGGTATCACACTTAGTAGAGTGACAACCCCTTACATACTTAATATCATCTCCCAAGTTATAATGCAATGCCCTTATGTCTAGAGTAGAAAACAATGGGTATTATAACTGTCCAAAATGTCATGGAGATATAGGAAGGGAGAATTCCAGTTCTGGCAGAGAGAATACCCCTATTCCTTCCAGGTCCTCATTCTTAGAACTAAAAGTCCCCTGGACAAGGCACCACAAACAAGGAAAGAAAGTCTCTGAAAGGTGGAAAGAAGTGGGAAAGATTAAGGATCTCAGAATTTGAGGAAAGGAAGAGTGGTGAGTACTCTGAGTTTCTTTGTTGTGTCCCACATATCCTAGACAGGGAATTGCAGAATCTCCAATCCAGAACTGTCAATAGGCACAGATAATAAAAGCTCTAAGAAAAGCCTACCCTTCCTCCCAGGCAGAAACGTGAGACCTAACAACAGAAATTTTTTTGTGAATACTCACCCTACTCCAGCCAAACACTAACAGTAAAACCATCCCACTACTTCTTTCTCCCACTGTTTCAGTGGGCCCAAGAGGGGAGCTGATATTCTATTCTCAATATGGCAGACGTGCATATTATACCGTGATTCTCCTGCAGGAGTAGTGTCAGTGTGGTCCCAAGATGAGCTGAGCCTCCACCCATAGCTGGCAACAAGGAGACTTAAACAGATCATTCAAGGAGGGGCTAATCACCACTCTTCTCCGAACCTTCGTCTTTTCCAGGTCATCAGCATGGCTCATTGAGAAGCTGATCTTTCACCCTTACCCAGCATCAATGAGAAAGAGGTACTCAGCACTCCACTTTTCCCCACACCTGGTATCAGTGGGGAGTTGAAACTCCATACCCACCCAGTAGCAGAGACTGAGCAAGTGGGTGGGAAGTAGAGCTACTCTTGTTCCCCAATAATTAGCAAAATAAATATGCACTCCTACAGATACAAGAAACTATGTGAACCCAAATAGCAAAAGCCGAAATAAATCCACATCAAGACACATGGTAATTAAACTTTTGAAAACTAAAGACAAAAAAATAAACTTTAAAAGCAAACAGAGAGAAAAGACACATTACATAGAGGGGAAAACCAAATTGAATTACAGAAGATCTTATCTGAAAGGAAAGATGCAAGAGGAAGTGCTGAAAAGATAAGCAATGACAACTGAAAATTCTATATCCAGAAAGAAAAGTTCAAAAATGAAAGGAAATAAAGATATTCTCAGATGAACGAAAAGTAAGAGAATTTGTTGCTAGAAAACCTAGCAAGGATGATGGCTAAAGAAAGTTTTCTAGGCAGAATGGTAATCATAAAAGAAAACTTGGAATTTTAGAAAGGAAATAAAATATCAAAATGGATAACAATATAATCAAATATAATAGACTATCCTTATGAGTTTCTTAAATCGTATTTGATGTTTGAAGCAAAAATTATACACTATCCAATAAATATTAGATATACTCAATGTACTGTGTATCTGATGTACTCAATGTTTGTTTAGGGAATACTTAAGACAATGATATTTAAAAGGGGGTAAGGTAAAGGGAGCTTAAGTGAAATAAGGTTTTTATACTTCACTCAAGGTGGTAAAACACAAACAACAGTATACTATGATAAAATACATATGTATATTTAATACCTAGTGTAACCACTAAGAAACTTTACAAACTCATATACTTGAAAATACTATAAATAAATAAAGATGGAATAAAAAAAAGTCAAAAAACCCACAGGAACGTTGAGAAGAGAAAAATGGAGGAACAAGAAAAAGAAGAAACGACAGAAAACAAGTTTCAGACTTAAGCTCAAACATATAAATAATTAATTACCTTAAATAAAAATGTTCTAAATACATTAATCATAGGACAAAGATTGGCAGAGTGGATTAAAAAGAAAACATGATCCAGAAATAAGCTTTCTAGAAGTTACTCTCTTGAAATATGACATAGGTAGGTTGAAAATAAAAGGATAGAAAAATATGTAATGTAAATATTAATCACACAAAAGCTTGAGAAGATATATTAATTAACATCAGAAAAAATGAACTTCAGGAGATGACGTAATAGGAATGGTGGCAGCAGGGCGCACTTTCTGAGTTCTCCTCCGGATCTTATTACAAACGGGACCTATAACCCACCAAAGAACTCTTTGCTCATCACACAGAACAGCAAAGAGATTCGTGGAAGGATTACTTGAAGGGCCCAGTTTAAGAGGCACAAGATACAACATATCCAGAGGCCAAATCCAGTACAAACCAGACTACCACCAGGTTTGACCTACAAGTCAAACACCCAGAGGGAATTCTCTGCAGGCACAAGACCCCATAGAGGCCAAACCACATTTAAGTGGTCAACCCTCACGCAGCAGAACCCCCTGTGGTGGGCAGAGCCAAGTCTCACAACGAGTCAGCCTAGGAGTTAACCCCACCTACACACAAGCGGAAAGCAATTAAAGAACTTCTTGAACAGGACAATCTAAACAACACAAGAGTCACCTGTGGAGCACACGCAGAGAAGAACAAAGTAGTGCAAGTCAAATATAAAGGACACATACTACATAAGATAACTCAGAAAGAACTAAGAACTCTAGGGGATCTACCTAATACATCAAAGCAAACACAGAGAGTCAGCCAGAATGGGGAAACAAAGATACACGTCCCAAATAAAAGAACAGAAGAAACCTCCACAACTGGAACCAAATGAAGCATAGGTAACCAAACTTTCAGAGACAGAGTTCAGAACACTGGTGATAGAATGTTTAAGGAGCTTAGAGAAGACACAAAGAAAGATGTAGAAATCATAAAGAACACCAGTTAGAACTAAAGAACACAGTTACCGAAATTAAGAACTCATCTGAAGGAATTACCAGCAGGTTAGATGAAGCAGAGGATCGAATCAGCGACTTAGAAGACAAGGTAGCAGAGATCACCCAAACGGAACAACAGAAAGAAAAAAGAATAAAAAACAATGAGGATGGCTTAAGAGACCTCTGGGATAACATCAAGCGCAACAACATGCTCATCATAGGAATACCAGAAGGTGAAGAGAGGAACCAAGGGATTGAGAACATATTTGAAGTAATAATGTCCAAAAACTTCCCCAAACTGATGAAGGAAACCAACGTACAAGCCCAAGAAGTGCAGAGAGTTCCAACCAGGATAAACCCAAACAGGTCCACACCAAGACACGTTATAGTGAAAATGGCAAAGCTTAAAGACAAAGAGAGAATCCTAAAAGCAGCAAGAGAAAGACAGAGGGTTACATACAAGGGAACTCCCATAAGACTATCAAATGACTTTTCTACAGAAACATTGAAGGCCAGGAGATACTCAAAGTGATGGAAAACAAAGGCCTACAACCTAGATTGCTTTATTCAGCAAGGCTATCATTTAAAGTTGATGGAGAGATAAAGAGCTTTCCAGAAAAAAATAAGCTAAAGGAATTTATCACCACCAAGCCAGCATTGCAAGAAATACTAAAAGGACTTCTGTAAATAGAAGAAAGATCAAAACAACCTAACTACAAATTTAAAAATGGCAATAACTATGTACCTATCAATAATCACTTTAAATGTAAATGGATTAAATGCTCCCATCAAGAGATATAGGGTGGCTGAGTGGATAAGAAAGCAAGACCCTTGTATATGCTGTATACAAGAGACTCACCTCAGAACAAAAGACACACACAGGCTGAAAGTGAATGGTTGGAGTAAGATATTTCATGCAAATGGAAATGAGAAAAAAGCTGGAGTTTCAATACTTGTATCTGACAAAATAGACTTTAAAATGAAGAACATATTAAAAGATAAAGATGAACACTATATAACAATAAAGGGATCCATCCCACAATAGGACATAACCCTAGTAAACATCTGTGCACCCAACATAGGAGCACCTAAATATATAAAACAGGTACTGACTGACATAAAGACAGAGATCAACAGTAACACTATCATACTAGGGGACTTCAACACACCTCTGACAACAAAAGACAGGTGTTCCAGATAGAAAATCAATATGGAGAAAAAAGCCTTAAATGATACATTGGACCACTTGGATTTAATCGATATTTTCAGAGCATTTCACCCCAATGCTGCAAAATACACGTTTTTCTCAAGCGCACATGGAACATTTTCCAAGATAGACCACATGTTAGGCCACAAAACTAGTCTTGATAAATTTAAGAATATTGAAATCATACCAAATGTCTTCTCTGATCATAGTGCTATAAAATTAGAAATGAACTACAGGAATAATACTGGAAGACAAACCAATTCATGGAGGCTGAATAACTTATTACTAAATAATGAATGGGTCAAGCAGGAGATCAAGGAAGAAATCAAAAGATATCTCGAGACAAACGAAAATGAAAACACGATGACCGAAAATCTATGGGATGCCACAAAAGCAGTCCTAAGAGGGAAATTCATAGCATTGCAGGCCTACCTAAAGAAACAAGAAACATCACTAATCAAAAGTTTATCTTCACACTTAAGGGATCTGGAAAAAGAACAGCAAAATAAGCCCAAAGGGAGCACAAGGAAGGAGATAATAAAGATCAGAGCAGAAATAAATGAAATAGAAACCAGAAAAACAATACAGAAGATCAATGAATCCAAGAGTTGGTTCTTAGAGAAGATAAACAAAATTGGAAAACCTTTAGCCAGACTCATTAAAAAAAAGGGAGAGGACCCAAATTAATAAAATCAGAAATGAAAGAGGAGAAGTGACAACAGACACCACAGAAATACAAAAAAATTTAAGAAATTACTATGAGCCACTATATGCCAACAAATTTGACAATCTGGATGAAATGGACAATTTTCTAGAGGCGTACAACCTTCCAAGGCTAACTCAAGAAGAAACAGAAAACCTCAATGGACTGATTTACCACCAGGAAAATTGAATCAGTAATGAACAATCTCCCAACAAACAAAAGCCCTTGACCAGATGGCTATAAAGGTGAATTTTACAAAACGTTCAAAAAAGAATTATCACCTATTCTCCTCAAGCTCTTGCAAAAAATCCAGAAGGAGGGAAGACTCCCAAACACTTTTTACGAAGCCATTATCACCCTGATCCCAAAATCAGACAGAGACACCACAAAAAAAGAAAACTACAGGCCGATATCTCTAATGAAAATAGATGCAAAAATCCTCAACAAAATATTAGCGAACAGAATTCAGCAATACATTAAAATGATCATACACCATGATCAAGTGGGATTCATCCCTGGTATGCAAGGGTGGTTCAACATCCGCAAATCAATTAATGTGATATACCACATTAACAAAACGAAAAATAAAAATCACATGATCATATCAATAGATGCAGAAAAAGCATTTGATAAAATCCAACAGCCATTGATGATAAAAACCCTTAAGAAAGTGGGAATAGAGGGATCATATCTCAACATAATAAAGGCCATATTTGACAAACCCACAGCTAACATCATACTCAATGGGGAAAAGCTAAAACCATTCCCCCTAAGATCAGGAACAAGGCAAGGTTGCCCACTATCTCCGCTTCTATTCAACATAGTGCTGGAAGTTCTAGCCACAACAATCAGACAAGAAAAAGAAATAAAAGGCATCCAAATTGGTAAGGAGGAAGTAAAATTATCATTATATGCAGACGATATGATACTATATATAGAGAACCCTAAAGATTCCACCAAGAAGCTATTAGAGCTGATAGATGAATTTACTAAAGTAGCAGGATACAAAATTAATATTCAGAAATCAGTTGCCTTTGTATACCAATAATAAAACATCAGAAGCAGATATTAAAAAAAAAATCCCATTTACAATTGCTCCAAAGACTATAAAATACCTGGGAATAAATATAATCAAAGAAGTAAATGATCTGTACTCAGAAAATTATAAGACACTGAAGAAAGAAATGAAAGAAGATATAAATAGATGGAAACACATATCATGTTCATGGATAGGAAGAATTAATATAGTGAAAATGTCCATACTGCCTAAGGCAATATACATATTCAACGCAATTCCTATCAAACTACCAACGTCATTTTTCACAGAAATAGAACATATAATCCTAAAATTTATATGGGACCATAAAAGACCCCGAATAGCCAAGGCAATCTTGAGAAATAAGAACAAAGTGGGAGGTATAACAATACCTGACTTCAAATTATACTACAAGGCTACAGTAATCAAAACAGCATGGTACTGGCATAAAAACAGACACATAGATCAATGGAACAGAATAGAGAGTCCAGAAATAAATCCATGCCTATATGGCCATTTAATCTACGACAATGATAGCAAGAATGTACGATGGGGTAAAGACAGTCTATTCAATAAATGGTGCTGGGAAACCTGGACAGACACATGCAAAAAAATGAAGCTGGACCACCTCCTTACACCATATACAAAAACAAATTCAAAATGGCTTAAAGACTTAAATGTAAGATCTGAACCCATAAAATACCTAGAAGAAAATATAGGAAGAAACTTCACAGACATTATCCGGAGTAAGATTTTTACTGATAAATCCCCTCGCACGAGGGAAGTAAGAGAACAAATAAACATGTGGGATTATATCAAACTAAAAAGTTTTTTCACAGCAAAGTAAACCATCAATAAAACAAAAAGTGATCTTACTGAATGGGAAAAATTATTTGCCAATGATATATCTGATAAGGGATTAATATCACAAATCTATGAAAAACTCACTCAACTCAACTCCAAAAAAACAAACGACCCAATTAAAAAATGGGCAGAGGACTTGAAGAGACATTTTTCTATAATGGACATACAGATGTCAAACAGACATATGAAGAAATGCTCAACCTCACTAACCATCAGATAAATGCAAATAAAAACCACAATGCGATACGACCTCACCCCAGTCAAAATGGCTATAATCAATAAATCAACAAACAACAAGTGCTGGCACGGATGTGGAGAAAAGGGAACACTTGTGCACTGTTGGTGGGATTGCAGATTGGTGCAGCCACTATGGAAAACAGTATGGAGGTATCTCAAAAATCTGAAAATGGAACTATCCTATGATCCAGTAATTCCACTCCTAGGTATCTATCCGGAGAAATCCAAAACTCCGATTCAAAAATCTTTATGCACTCCTATGTTTATTGCAGCACTATACAGAATAGCCAAGACATGGAAACAACCAAAATGCCCATCGGTAGATGACTGGATTAAGAAACTGTGGTACATTTATGCAATGGAGTACTACGCAGCCATAAAGAAGAAAGAAATCTTACCATTTGCAACAACATGGATGGACCTAGAGAACATTATGCTAAGTGAAATAAGTCAGACAGAGAAAGATAAGTGAGATATGATCTCACTTATATGCAGAATCTAAAGAAAAGATAAGTGAATGAACTAATCAGAAACAGTTTTGGAGACAAAGAGGAAAAACTGAGAGTTGCTAGATAGGCGAGGGGGTTGGCGGTAAGGGGGAAAGTGAGGGGATTAGAAAACAATCAATAATCACAGGATGGCCACAGGGTTTTGAAAATTAATTTGGGGAACGTAATCAATAATGTTGTAAAGATTTTGTAGAGTATCTGATAGACACGTGTCCCATTTGGGAGACCATCTCAGGGAAGATGTAGATGCCTCATCACTGCACTGTACACCTGAAGCTGAACAATAATGAATGCCAACTATAATATGATATATTATGATATATTATATATATATATATTTTATATATATATATATATATATATATATATATATATATATATATATGTGTATATATAGGTATGTATACATTTACAAGAGGCAGAGTACAGCATTCGGAGTGGAGATAGTGGAAATGGATGGCTTGGTGCGATGTCAGAGAGATAGTGGATGGGGGGGGGTCCACAGTGTGAGGGATATAAATGATAAACGACTAAGAAAAAAAAAAACACAAAAAAACTCATAGACACGGACAATAGTTTAGTGGTTACCAGAGGGTAAGTGGGGTGGGGTGTGGGAGATGAGGGTAAGGGGGATCAAATATATGGTGATGGAAGGAGAACTGATTCTGGGTGGTGAACACACAATGTAATTTATAGATGATGTGATACAGAATTGTACACCTGAAATCTATGTAATTTTACTAACAATTGTCACCCCAATAAATTAAAAAATAAAGAAAGAAAGAAATTTAAAAAAATGAACTTCAGAATGAAGATAATTATTAGAGACAAAGAGAGTCATTACATCTAGAAGGATCAATCCACAAGAAAGACATTGGCATCCTAAATATGTAAGTGCCAAACAGGAGAGACTCCATGATCAAGTTGGATTTGTTCCAGGTATGCAAGCCTTGTTCAACCTTTGAAAATAAAACAGTATAAAACACTATGTCAAATGTATAAAGGAGAGAAATTAGATGATCATATCAGCTGACACAGAAAAAGTATTTGACAAAATGCAACACTTATCATGATAAAAACTCTCAGGAAACTCAGAATAGAGGGGAACTTCCTCAAATATTTGCAAAAACTTGCAGTAAACATCTTATTTAAAGGTGAGAAACTAGATGCTTTACTTCTAAAATCAGAAGCAGGCAATGGGTTCTACTTTCAACACTTTTACACAACATAGTATTAAAATTTCTGTGCAGCCTGATAAGGCAAAAAAATAAAAGAGCAAAGGTTGGAAAGAAACAAATAAAACTGTCCACTATCTGCAGATGTAATGGTTGTCTGTGTAGAAAATTTTAAGGAATCTACAAGAAATTTCTAGAACTAATAATTTAGTTCAACAAGGTCATAGGATGCAACATCAATATTCAGAAATCAGTTACATATTTACATACCAACAATGAATATATAGAAATTGAAATTTAAAACACAATACCATTTAAAGTTATACAAATAAAATGAAATATTTACATATAAACTTAATAAAATATGAACAAGATATTTATGGTAAAAATATGAAATGTTAATGCATGAAATCAATTAAGATCTAGGTACATATTATATTCATATATTTGAAGACACAGCATGGTAAAGATGAGAGTACTCCTGAAATTGACCTATAGTTTTAATGCAGTTCCTATGAAAATCTCAGCAAGGTATTTTCAGTGACACAGACAAGCTTGTTCTAAAATTCATATGGAAACACACAAGTCCTAGAATAACTAAAACAATCTTGAATAAAGAACAAAGTGGGAGTAATCACTACCCACACTAAATCTTACTACATAGTTACAGTAATCAAGATGATGGGATATTAATAGGGCGATAGATACATTGATAAATAGAGCAGAATAGAGAAGCAAGAAATAGAGCCACACAAATACATCTAGCTGAATTTTTTTAAACGAGGTTGCAGCTCACAGTGGCCCAAGTGGGGATCGAACCTGCGACCTTGTTGCTATCAGCACCATGCTCTAACCAACTGACCTAACCTGCCACCCCACATCTAGCTGATTTTTGACAAAGGTGCAAAGGCAATTCAATAGAGGAAGGGTGACTTTTTCAACAAATGATGCTGGAGAAATTAGACATCCATAGGCAGGACGTGAACCTTGAACTTTACCTCATTCTACACAAAAATTATGTCAAAATGCATCATGTAGTTAAATTTAAAACAAAAAAATATAAAACTTTGGAAAAAATAATCTTTGAGATCTAGGGCTAGGGAAAGAATCCTTAAAGTTAACATCAAAACCACAATTAATAAAAGGAAAAATTGACAAATTAAACTTCATCAAAATTACAAGCTACTACTGTGTGAAACTCCCTGTTAAAAGAAATAGAAGACAGAGTGCATACTGGGAGAAAATATTAAAAAATTGTATACTCATCAAAGGACCGGTATCTTGGTTTTATACATAATTCTCAAAAATCAATGGTAAAATAAGAATCCAATTAGAAAATGGGCAAAATACCTGAATAAATATTTAATTGAAAAAGATACACAGATGGCAAATAAGAACTTGAAAAGATGCTCATATAATTAGCTGTCAGAGAAATGCAAATTACAATCACAGTGAGATGTTACTACACACCTATCAGAATGGCTAAAGTAAAACATAATGACAATACCAATTTCTGACCAAGATGTGGAAGCTGAATCACTCATACATTGCTGGTGGCAGTTTCTTTAAAAAAGGTAAGCATATGTTTACCACACAACCAAGCAATTACATTGCTGGGCATTTATGCTAGATAAATTAAAACATATATTCACACAAAATCCTGTGCATGGCTGTTTATAGCACCTTTATTCATAAAAGCCAGAGACTGGAAACAACGCACATGTCCTTCAAGACATGAATGGTTAAACAAAGTGTGATACATCTATACCATTGTTGTGCGGGGTGGCCTGCGGGGCCTTTGGTCCCGCTCCCCACGTAAGAACCCAGGATACGGCTAGGCCAAAAAGGAATACCCATGGAGCCATAGATAGGGGAGTCATACCACTATATTCTCGCTGGCGGTGGGAGAGACACACGCAGTAGTAGCCACACAGTCTGCAGTCCGCCATTCACTTCTCTGCCTGCAAATCAACCAATCAATCAATGCAGCCCCACAGTTACATCATTAGCCAATTGGCTAACCGGTTACAGCTGATGGCCAACCAATCACAGTTAATGGTCATTCACTAACCAAGCCAACACCTCCCCACGCGAGGCTGAGAGCCTGGAAACTGTTCTCTGGGACTCTGTCCCCACAACGATGAAATATAATCAGCAATATAAAAGGATCACAGTTTTGATACATGCTTAACTGGGATGAATCTTCATGGAATTATGTTGAATGAAAAAAAGCAATATCAAAAGGTTGCATAGTGTATGATTCCATTTATGCAACATTTTTGAAATGACAAATTTACAGAAATAGACAAATTAGTGATTTTCAAGGGTTAAATAGTGGAGTGGGAGTGGGACACAAATAAATTCGGCCATACTTGTTAGTGGCACTGTAGTGATGAAAATGTTCTATATCATGAATGTATCAATGACAATATTCTGATCCTGATATTTTACTATAGTGTTTTTCTTTGGTGATTTTTTTCGGTGCTTTCTTTCTTTCTTTCTTTCTTTCTTTCTTTCTTTCTTTCTTTCTTTCTTTCTTTCTTTCTTTCTTTTTTTTTTTTTTTTTTTTTTTTTTTTTTTTTTTTGAGGAACGTGGCTCAAGTGTACATTGTATCTCAGCATTATTTTTTTTACCAGTGCATGTGAATCTATAATTATTTCAAAACGAAAAATTAAAAATCATTAAGAAAGAAACCATGGAACATATGTAGACATTGAAAATTTGTCAAAGAGAAATTGTAAAACAGAAGAAACTATAAACACCCCTTTGACAACAGGCCTAACGTTAACACATTAACTTGGGACAGGCCATTAGGATATTTGATGGTTAGGGAGGGGAAAACTATAATGAGGTGCCACTCTCTTTTCTTGGCGTCCTTCACTACACTACACACAACTGCCAGACATTTAATAGAAGAGAGCAGAATTAGCACTTTTAATATTCCAGCCATTCCTTAAGCGTACCTAAGGAGTATGCAACCTAATAACCTCAGTGAGGTGCTGGAATCTTGATTCTTTAGGCAGTGAGTGGTAAATTGTATTTCTAACTATGCAGGTTAGATGGTTGAGGTTAATATAATGGCCAGTTGCCTTTTTATTAGGCTTAAATTATGTGTTTAGAATTCAGTCATCAAAATGGCGGCATGAGGTGAGCCTCTGTAATTTACAACTAATCGAACAACAATAATTCCACAAAGGACTCCCTGTACAGCAGACAGGCAAGACGCAGAGGCCCACTACTGAATTCACTGAAATGTGGGTGAATCCCGTGAGCGGGGTAGGAGGGAAGGGAGAAGTGCGGAGACAGACCCGAGCAGGCGGAGGACACAGACCTAGCTCAGTGCTCCGAGCTCGCTGCATCCCGGAACTACCACGGGAGAGGGAAGAACTTGGACTGCTAGGGCTCCGCTTATTGCCCACAGGGCTGAGGGGGCAGTATATAACACAGCTGACCCAATGCTCACGGCAGAGACCTCGGAGCAAAGACTGAGGGAAGAAGGCTGAAAACATTGGATAAGCTCTCACTGCTGAGCAGAAAACAGAAGCCATAGGCACTGAGACTAGCCGCCCCCTCCCTACCCTCCCAGAGCTCGCCTTGCCCCCACCTGGCCGGTGCTAAAAGCGGAACAGTAGCAGTGTCAGATCAAAAGAACAGAATATTTGCTGTTCTGAGAACTGTGGACCACAGACACAGATTCACAGCCCAACTAGTTCCGGCAGAGAGGAGGGAGATGTGGAAGCAGGACCTGCTGTGGTGGTGGTCGCCGCCATTGCTCTGGGCCACCTCTCACAACTCACCCTGCCCCTGGCCCCACCTATCCGGGCGGATCTCTGCAGGAGTAAACAGAACTGCTGAAACATACGGGCACTCAATCTGGTGCAGGAAGAGCTTTGGAACTTCAAACACTCTCTAATAACCACACAGACACTGCGCCCTGTGACCCAAGCAAACTATTAACAGAGGAGAAGCCTGTCTCCCAGGGAATCCCCCCATTGTGAGAGAAGCTGGAATAGGGCAGAGACAACATGGCACTACCGTGTGAGAAAAATAAAAGGCTACAGTCGGAGATAAATTAAAACATTCTACCAACGCATACTGAAAAACAAAAGAAAGACCTCGTCCTATCAACCTGTTGCAGAGGCCACTCCTGTAGATATCCAGGAAGAGAAATAATAAATCAGTAATTGCCATGAATAACCAAGGCAACAAGACACCTCAGAAAGAAAGTGAAAAGTCTCCAGAAAAGGACCATAAACATATGGAAATATGTGACTTAAACGACAGAGAATTCAAGATTGTGGTTCTGAAAAAACTCAACAAGATGCAAGAAAACACAGAAAGGCAGTTTAAGGAACTCAGAAACGCAATCAAAGAACAACATGAGCATTTTAAGAAAGAGATTGAAAGTTTAAAAAACACCCAAATAAAATTTCTGGAGTTTAAGAACTCAATAGAAGAAATTAAGAATGAAATAACCAGCTTAGGTAGTAGACTTGACCAGACGGAGGAAAGAATCAGTGACATTGAAGACAGAAACCTGGAAATTACACACATGGAAGAAGAAAAAGACTTGAGACTTAAAGGAAATGAAAGAACTCTACAATAACTTTCTGGCTGCATCTGAAAGAGCAATATAAGAATAATGGGCATACCAGAAGGAGAAGAAAGAGAGAAGGGAACAGAGAATATATTCAAACAAATTGTTGATGAGAACTTCCCAAACTTGTGGATAGGACTGGATCCTCGAATCCAAGAAGCAAATAGAACACCTAATTACCTCAATCCCAACAGGCCTTCTACAAGGCACATTGTATTGAAGCTGCCTAAAATCAACGACAAAGAAAGAATCTCAAGGCAGCCAGGAAAAAGTAGACGGTAACCTACAAAGGAAATCCCATTAGATTATCATCAGATTTTTCAGAAGAAACTCTACAACCTAGGAGGGAGTGGAACCAAATACTCAAACCATTGAAAGAGAGAAATTATGAGCCAAGAATAATGCATCCAGCAACGATATCTTTTAGATACGAAGGAGGAATAAACACCTTTCCAGACATACAGAAGCTGAGGGAATTTTCTAATACAATACCTGCACTACAAGAAATACTAAAGGAGGCTATTCGACCACCATCAACAGGGACAATTTGTGGCAACCAAAACACAAAAAGGGGTGAGTAATGGCCTGAACTGGAATATGGGAATGGAGAAAGTAAGTGTGCTAAAGAAAATGGAATAGTCTAAATATCAAACTTTCTTTTACTTAATCTTAAGGGTAACCACTCAAAAAAAACCCAGAACTGAAATACATACTGTAATAAAAGAAAAAAACAGAGGGAAATATCATAGAATACCACCATACAGAAATAACAGACAACAGCAAAATGGCAAAGATACAATGGAGAAACAGCCTAATCAGAAAACTAAAGATAGAATGACAGGAAATCCTGACATATCAATAATCACCTTAAATGTAAATGGACTGAACTCAACAATAAAAAGGCACAGAGTAGCAGATTGGATCAAAAAGCTAAACCCAACCATATGCTGTCTCCAAGAGACACATCTCAGCCACAAGAACAAGAATAGACTCAAAGTGAAAGGGTGAAAATTGACACTCCAAGCAAATGGTACCCAGAGAAAATCAGCTGTAGCCATACTGATATCAGATGAAACAGACTTCAGGGTGAAAAAGATAACAGGAGACAAAGATGGACATTTCATAATGATAAATGGGACTATACAACAAGAAGACATAACAGTCATCAATATTTACGCCCCCAATCAGGGAGCACCGAAATATACCAAGCAACTACTAACAGAACTAAAGGGAGAAATTGACCAAACACAATTATACTAGGGGACCTAAATACATCAATCACAGCTATGGTTAGATCATCCAAACAGAAAATAAATAATGAAATAGCAGCCATAAATGACACATTAGATGAAATGGACATAATTGACATATATGGAGCACTTCATCCTAAAACATCAGACTATACATTCTTTTCTAGTGTACATGGAACATTCTCAAGACAGACCATATATTGGGACATAAAATCAGCCTCAGCAAATTCAAGAAGATTGAAATCATACCAAGCATATTCTCTGATCACAATGCTTTGAAATTGGATATCAACTGCAAAAAGAAAGCAGGAAAAAACACAAATACGTGGAAAATAAACAACATACTTTTAAAGACGAAATTAGAGGAGAGATCAAAGGATACATAGAAACAAATGACAATGACAATACATCTTACCAAAATATTTGGGATGCAGCAAAAGCAGTTTTAAGAGGCAAATTTATATCATTACAGGCCTATGTCAAGAAACAAGAAAAATCCCAAATAAACAACCTCATGTTACACCTTAAAGAACTAGAAAAAAAAAAAAAAAGAACAAGTGAAACCCAAGGTCAGCAGAAGAAAGGAAATAACAAAAATCAGAGCAGAACTAAATGAAATAGAGAACAAAAAGACAATAGAAAAAATTAATGTGACAAAGAGCTGGTTCTTTGAAAAGATTAACAAAATTGACAAACCCTTGGCTAGACTCACTAAGATAAAAATAGAGACGACACTAATTAACAAAATCAGAAATGAAAAAGGGGAAGATATCACGGACACCAAAGGGATCATCCAAGAATACTATGAAGGACTATATGCCACAAAATTCAATAACCTAGAAGAAATGGACAAGTTCTTAGAAACACATAGCCTTACAATGCTGAACCATGAAGAACTAAAAAATCTAAACAGACCGATCACCAATAACGAAATTGAATCAGTCACACAAAACCTTCCCAAAAGAAAAAGTCCGGGACCAGATGGCTTCACTAGTGAATTCTACCAAAGCTTCAAAGAGGATCTAATACCAGTCATGCTCAAACTCTTCCAAAAAATTGAAGAAGAGACAGTACTCCCGAACTCATTTTATGAGGCCAAAACTACCCTGATACCAAAACCTGGTAAGGACAACACAAAAAAAGAAAACTACAGACCAATATCTCTGATGAACACAGATGCAAAAATCCTAAGCAAAATTCTAGCAAGTCGAATGCAACAATGCATTAAAAAGATCATTCATTACGAACAAGTGAGGTTCATCCCTGGGGCACAAGGATGGTTCAACATCCGGAAATCCATCAATGTGATACATCACATGAACAAAATAAAGGATAAAAATCTTATGATTATATCAATAGATGCAGAAAAAGCATTTGACAAGATACAACATCCATTTATGATGAAAACACTTAATAAAATAGGTATAGAAGGAAAAAACCTTAACATAATAAAGGCCATATATGAGAAACCCTCAGCTAATGTGATAATTAATGGTGAAAAACTGAAGCCCTTTGCTCTATGTTCAGGAACACGACAGGGCTGTCCCCTATCACCTCTGCTTTTCACCATAGTGTTGGAAGTCCTTGACAGAGCAATCAGGCATGAGAAAGAAATAAAAAGCATCCAAATTGGGAATGAAGAAGTTAAATTATCACTCTGTGCAGATGACATGATGCTATATATAGAAAACCCAAAAACTCCACCAAAAAGCTATTGGAAACAATCAACGAATACAGTAAAGTTGCTGGCTACAAAATCAACGTACAAAACTCCATTGCATTCCTATATACTAACAATGAAATCTCAGAAAAAGAAATACAAAAAACAATTCCTTTTGCAATTGCATCCAAAAGAATAAAATACCTAGGAGTAAACTTAACCAAGGATGTGAAGGACCTATATGCTGAAAACTATAAGACATTTGTGAAAGAAATTGAAGAAGACACAAAGAAATGGAAAGACATTCCGTGCTCATGTATTGGAAGAATCAACATAGTTAAAATGGCCATATTACCCAAAGCAATATACAGATTTAATGCAATCCCCATGAAAATCGCAATGGCATTTTTTAAAGAAATAGGACAAAAAATCATCAGATTTGTTTGGAACCACAAAGGACGCCGAATAGCCAAAGAAATCTTAAGAAAAAAGAACAATACTAGAGTTATCATACTCCCTGACTTTAGCTTGTACTACAGGGCTACAATAATCAAAACATCATGGTATTGGCAGAAAAACAGACACATAGACCAATGAAATAGAATTAAGAACCCAGAAATAAAACCATGTAAATATGGACAGATAATTTTTTGACAAGGAAGCTAAAAACATACAATGGAGGAAAGACAGCCTCTTCAATAAATGGTGCTGGGAGAATTGGATACCTCATGCCAAAGCATGAAACTGGACTGCTATCTGTCACCATGTACCAAAATTAATTCAAAATGAATCAAAGACTTAAGCATAATACCTGACACAATAAACTGCATAGAAGAAAACATAGGTACTAAACATATGGACGTTGGGTTCAAAGAGCATTTTATGATTTTGACTCCAAAGACAATGGAAGTAAAAGCCAATATAAACGAATGGGGCTACATGAACCTTAAAAGCTTTTCCACAGGAAAAGAAAACACTGACAAAATACAGAGTCAACCAACTGAATGGGAGAAGATTTTTGCAAACAGTGCCTCCGATAAGGGGCTAATATCCAAAATATACAAGGAACTCACGAAACTCAACCACAAAAAAACAAACAACCCAATTGGAAAAATGGGCAGAAGACCTGAAGAAACATTTCTCCAAAGAGGACATACAAATGACAAATAGACATATGAAAAAATTTTCAATATCACTAATCATCAGAGAAATGCAAATAAAAACCAGAGTGAGATATCACCTCACCCCAGTCAGAATGGCTATCATCAAGACAAATAGTAACAAGTGTTGGAGAGGCTGTGGAGAAAAAGGAACCCTCATCCACTGTTGGTGGGAATGCAGACTGGTGCAGCTGTTATGGATGGCAGTGTGGAGGTTCCTCCAAAAATTACGAACAGAATTACCATATGACCCAGCAATCCCTCTCCTGGGTATCTACCCAAAAATTCTGAAAACATCTACACAGAAAGACACATGTGCTTCAATGTTCATTGCAGCTTTGTTTCCGGTAGCTGAGACATGGAAACAACCAAACTGTCCTTCGATAGATGAATGGATAAAGAAGCTGTGAGAATTATACACAATGGAATATTATTAGGCAGTAAGAAAAGATGAGATAGGAACATTTGTGACAACATGGGTGCATCTTGAGCGTATAATGCTAAGCGAAATAAGTCAGACAGAAAAAGCAGAGAACAATAGGATTTCACTGATATGTGGTATAGAAACCAAAAACAACAAAAGAACATGTCAAACAAATGAGAAACAAGAACTTATATACACAGACAATAGTTTAGTGGTTACCAGAGGGTAAGGGGGGTGGGGGGTGGGAGATGAGGGTAAGGGGGATCAAATATATGGTGATGGAAGCAGAACTGACTCCGGGTGTTGAACACACAACGGGATTTATAGATGATGTAATATAGAATTGTACCCCTGAAATCTATGTAATTTTACTAACAATTGTCACCCAAATAAATTAAATATATATATATATATATATATATATATATATATATATATATATATACACATATACATATACATATATATATTCAATTCACCAAAAAGAAATAATAATTCTAAACATGTATCCACTTAATAAAATGCTCTAAAATGGTAAAAAAAAGAAAAATAAGAAAAAAAATTATGCGTTTAGAAGAGTGTCTTCACATCCTCACAGAACTCACAAGAGTACGCAGAGGAGTCCACAACGTAAAAAAAAAAAAAAAAAATTCAAAGCATGTACCCTTGGTTTTTGTCTGTTTATGTAAATATGATATATACACACTACTATGCCCATATATTTTATACATTCTTGAGAACATACGAAAAATAGATTTAATGAAGTAATGTAATTCAGCTGTATACTAAGATTCTAACGTGGGATACCTGGAGTATATTTGTATCTGATGGGGAAAGCATGCTGATACGGGGGAAGGAGAGAGAAAGAGATAGGCATGAGGCAAGCAAAAAGGGAAGAAATATAAATACCCCCCAAAACTCAGCCTATATGTTATGATTCAGTGTTTACATTTATTTAAAAATTTATGTATGTATATATAATATTTATGTATGTATAAATAATATTTAAAATAAAATAAAGTCACATATATATTAAATGTCTAATATTTTCATTGGTACCTACCTCAGCTGTTTGTCTTGTATTAATTTCTTTGTAGATGTGTTCTAGTATGCTGTCATTTATTGAGTGCTTATTAATAAGACAAGTACTGTGCTAACTGCTTTACATGAATTATCTTATTTAACATCTAACCACAACAACTACAGGCATGCATTACTTCTACCACTGAACATGTTAGAAAGTGAAGATATAGCAGATTTAAGACAGCTCAGCAAATTCATACAGCTAGTAGGAGAAAGCTGGAATTGAAATGTATCTTGGCTTGCTTCCCGAGGTCTTGCACAGGTCATAGAGTGTATTCTGTGTTGAAATTTTTCTTATAAAAACAAGTGATATAGTAAATTTTTGTTTTATTTTTTTTAGGATTAAGAAGAACTGCTTTTATTTTTAAGGTAAAAGGTAGGAATAAAATGTTAAATGTACAACTCCGCTAAAAACCTTGAAACAACTGTTGAGAACTATTATGATAAAGATAACATAATATTGAATTCTTACCCAAGTGTCTGGTTCCCCTTGCTGAGAGTTTTTTTGAACATGTGACATCAGTGTCAATCATTTTGAAAATCTAAAGTACAACATAATGCAGTTTCAATTATGTAAGAAAGAAACAGAAATATGAAATGTTTTAGTATTATTTTCCTTATAGGTTCTCTAATTCCTAGCTCATAGAATTAAAGGCCAATATACATCAAAGTGTGCATTCCGTTCATTCCTGGTTAATGATTCCTAAATTATCCTGAACACAGGAATAAGGAATGTGCATGATGCCTGCCTTCCCACACCACTTTTCTTGGCAACTTGCCTGGCCCATAGTTCTTGTTATAGAAGATTTTGTCAGTCATACCTGATATCACATGACGCTGCCCTCTTGGTCTCAGCTGATTGGATCAAGTGTAGGAACAAAAATGAAGATAAGTCAATCTACAGAAAGATAGGTAACCCAGTTCAAAAAATGAGCTGAGGAAATGACATTATCAATTTCAATAATTTTATGTAGTAAATACCAACTACCATGAACAATGGAATTTTGAAAATCCTCATTTGGGGGAAAAGTGGAAGATGGATTTGAATTAAGTAGCATTGCAGTGTGTTGCAATAAAAGTACCCAAAAGACATCAGAATATAGCTGATTGGCAAATGAACAATGAGACTCCTAGTTACTATATTTTTTTAAAAAAGCTTAATATATTTATCTCCAAATTCTTTTTTAAAGTTTATTGCGGGTGACAATTGTTAGTAAAGTTACATAGACTTCAGGTGTACAATTCTGTAATACATCATCTCTCTCTGTATATATATCACATTGTGTGTTCACCACCCAGAGTCAGTTCTCTTTCCATCACCATATATTTGATCCCTTTACCCTCATCTACCATCCCCTACCCCCATTTCCCTCTGGTAGTCACTAACATATTGCCTGGGTCTATGAGTTTTTGTTTCTTTTTTTGTTTGTTTTGTTCTTTTGTTGTTATATACCACATATCAGTGAAATCATGTGGTTCTCGACTTTTTCTGTCTGACTTATTTTGCTCAGCATAACAATCTCAAGACCCATCCATGTTGTCCCATGCTTCATTTTTCCTATGGCAGAATGGTATTCAATTGTGTATACATACCACAACTTCTTTATCCAATCATCTATCCAAAAACACTTTAGTTGTTTCCGTGTCTTGACCACCATAAATAAAGCTGCAATAAACATTGGAGCACATATATCTTTACGGATAAATGTTTTCAGATTTTTTTGGTAGATACGCAGGAGAGGGATTGCTGTGTCATATGGTAATTCTATTCTTAATCTTTTGAGGAACCTCCACACTGCCTTCTATAGCGGCGGCACCAATCTGCACTCCTACCAACAGTGTATGAGTGTTCCTTTTTCTCTACAGCCACTCCAACACTTGTTATTATTTGTCTTGTTGATGATAACCATTATAATTGGGGTGAGGTGATAGCTCATTGTGGTTTTGATTTGTATTTCTCTGATGATTAGTGATGTTGAGCATTTTTTCCTATGTCTATTGGCTCTCTGTATGTCTTCTTTGGAGAAACGTCTATTCAGGTCCTCTGCCTATTTTTGTTTTTCTTTTGTTGAGTTGTATGAGTTCCTTATACATTTTGGAAATTAGCCCTTTATTGGAGGCATAGTTTGCAAAAATCTTCGCCCATTGTGTTTGTTGCCTCTTTATTCTGTCTATTGGTTTTTGTGCTGTGCAGAACCTTTTTACTTTTATATGATCCCATCCATTTATTTTAGCTTGTACTTCCCTTGCCTTTGAGGACAAATTCATAAAATGCTCTTTGAACCCAAGGTCCATAAGTTTAATGCCTATGATTTCTTCTACCCAGTTCACTGTTTCAGGTCTTATGTTTAGACCTTTAGATCCATTTTGAGTTAATTATTTTGGTTCATAGTGATAGGTAACAGTCTAGTTTCATTCTTTTTATGTGGCTTTCCAATTCTCCCAGCAACATTTATTGAAGAGGCTGTCTTTTCTCCATTGTATGTTTTTGGCTTCTTTCTCAATAATTATCTGTCCCTATTTATGTGGTTTTATTTCTGGGTTCTCAATTCTATTCCATTGGTCTTTCTGTCTGGTTTTGTGCCAGTACCGTACCATTTTGATTACTGTTGCCCTGTAGTGCAAGCTGAAATCAGGGCATGTGATACCTCCAGCATTGTTCTTTTACTTAGGATTGCTTTGAATATTTGGGATCTTTTGTGGTTCCATACAAATCTGATGAACTTTTGTTCTATTTCTTTAAAAAATGTCATTGGGATTTTGATAGGGATTGCATTGAATCTGTATATTTCTTTGGGTAATACAACCGTTTTAACTATGTTTATTCTTCCTATCCATGAACATGGAATGTCTTGCCTTTTCTTTGTGTCTTCTTCAATTTCTTTTAAAAATGTCTTACAATTTTCAGTATATAAGTTTCTCACATCCTTGGTTAAGTTTATTCCTAGGTACTTTATAATTTTTTTTTTTTTTTGCAATTTCAAAAGGAATTTTTTTTAATTTCTTTTTCTGAGATTTCATTGTTAGTTTATAGGAATGCAATGGACTCTTGTTCATCAATTTAAAAGCCAGAAACTTTACTGTATTCATTTATTGTTTCTAATAGCTTTTTGGTGGAGTCTTTATGTTTTTCTATATATAACATCATGTCATCCGCAAAAAGTGAAAATTTAATTCTTCATTCCAAATTTGGATGACTTTTATTTCCTTCTCTTGCCTGATTGTTCTGGCTAGGACTTCCAATACATTGTTGAAAAGCAGAGCTGATGGGGGACAGCCCTGTCATTTTCCTGAACATAAAGGAAAGGGCTTCAATTTCTCACCATTAATAATGATATTAGCTGAGGGTTTGTCATGTATGGCCTTTAATATGTTGAGGTATTTTCCTTTCATACCCATTTTATTAAGTGTTTTAATCATAAATAGATGTATCCTGTCAAAGGCTTTCTCTGCATCTATTGATATGATTACATGACTTTTGCACTTTATTTTGTTTATGTGGTGTATCACATCGATAAATTTGCGTATGTTGAACCATCCTTGTGCCCCTGGGATGAACTCCATGAGGTCGTGGTGTATAATCTTTTTAATGCTTTGTTGCATTTGAGTTGCTAGAATTTTGTTTAGGATTTTTGCATCTCTATTCATCAGAGATATTGGTCCGTAATTTTCTTTTTCTGTATTATCCTTACCTGGTTTTGGTATCAGGTTAATGTTGGCCTCCTAAAATGACTTAGGGAGTATTGTCTCTTCTTCAAAATTTTTGGAAGAATTTGAGAAGGACAGGTATTAGATCCTCTTTGAAGGTTTTGTAGAATTCACTAGTGAACCCATCTGATCCTGGGCTTTTGCTTTTGGGAAGGTTTCAGATGAGTCATTCAATTTGTTACTGTTGATTGTTCTATTTAGTTTTTCCAATTCTTCGTGATTCAGCCTAGGAAGACTATATGTTTCTAAGAAATTGTCCCTTTCTTCTAGGTTATTGAATTTGGTAGCATACAATCCTTCATAGCATTTTTGGATAATCCTTTGGTTTTCTGTAGCATCTGTGGTAACTTCTCTTTCATTTCTGATTTTGTTTATTTTTCTCTTTTATCTTTTTATCTTAGTGAGTCTAGCCAAGGGTTTGTCAATTTTATTAATCTTTTCAAAGAACGAGCTGTTTGTCACATTAATTTTTTCTATTGTCTTTTGGTTCTCTATTTCATTTAGTTCTTCTCTGACTTTTATTATTTTCTTCTTTCTGCTGACTGGGTTTTCACTTCTCTTTCTAGTCCTGTAAGGTGTAATGTGAGTTTATTTATCTGGTATTTTTCTTGTTTCTTGATATAGGCTAGTAATGATGTAATTTTATCTCTTAAAACTGGTTTTGCTGCATCCTAAAAATTTCCGTTGGATGTATTTATAGTCTCATTTGTTTCTCTGTATCTTTTGATCTCTCCTCTTATTTCTTCTTTGACCTGGTCGTTCTTTAAAAGTATGTTGTTTAATCTCCATATATTTGTGGTTTTTCCTGCTTTGTTTTTGCAGTTGATATCCAATTTGAAAGCCTTGTGATCAGAGAAAATGCTTGGTATAATTTCAATCTTTTTAAATTTGCTAAGGCTATTTTTATGTCCCAATATATGGTCAATCCTTTAGAATGATCCATGTGCACTAGAAAAGAATTTATAGTCTGATGTTTTAGGATGAAGTGCTCTATATATGTCAATTATGTCCATTTCATCTAATGTGTCTTTTAGGGCTGCTATTTCGTTATTTATTTTGTTTGGATGATCTATCCATAGGTTTCGATGATGTATTTAGGTCCCCAACTACACTTGTGTTTTGGTCAATTTCTCCCTTTAGTTCTGTTAGTAGTTGGTGGGTATATTTCCCTGCTCCCCGTTTTGGGGCATAAATATTGATGACTGTTATAGCTTCTTGTTGTATAGTCCCCTTTATCATTATGAAATATCCACCTTTGTCTCTTGTTACCTTTTTTTTTTTTTTTTTTTGTCCTGAAGTCTGTTTCATCTGAAATCAGTATGACTACATCTGATTTTCTCTGAATACCATTTGCTTGGAGTATCAATTTTCACCCTTTCACTTTTAGTCTATGTTAGTCCTTGTACCTGAGATGTGTCTCTTGGAGGCAGCATATGGTTGGGTTTAATTTTTTGATCCCATCTGCTACTCTGTGCCTTTTTATTGATGAGTTCAGTTCATTTACATTTAGGATGATTACTGATATGTGAGGATTTCCTTCTTTGGTTTTCTGGTAAGACTGTGTCTCCACTGTTTCTTTGCCTTTTTGTTGTTGTCTATTATTTTTGTGTGGTGGTGTTCTTTGATTTTCCCCTCTGTTTCTTCTTTTATTATGTACTATATTTCAGTTGTGGATTTTTGTTTTTTGAATGGTTGCCATTAAGTTTATGTAAGAGAAAGTTTGACATTTAGAGTATTCTATTTTCTTCAATATGCTTACCTTCTCCATTCCCATATTCTGGTTCAGGCCTTTATTCTCCCCCAATTTTATGTTTTGATTGTTACAAATTATCCTCCTTTATCCTGGTCGAAAAGCCTCCTTCAGCATATCTTGTAGTGCAGGTAGTGTGTTAGAAAATTCCATCAACTTTTGTATGTCAGGAAAGGTCTTTATTCTTTCTTCATATCTAAAGAATATCTTTCTTGAATGTATTATTCTTGGCTCATAATTTCTCTTTCAATAGTTTGAATATTTGATTCCACTCCCTCCTGGCTTTTAGAGTTTCTGCTGAAAAATCTGATGATAATTTAATGGGCTTTCCTTTGTAGGTTAATGTCTCCTTTTCTCCGGCTGCCTAAGGAGTCTTACTCTCTCATTAATTTTTGACAGATTCAATGCAATATACCTTGGAGAAGGCCTGTTGGGATTGAGGTAATTAGGTGTTCTATTTGCTTTTTCTATCCGAGGACCCAGTTCTTTTCACAAGTTTTGGAAGTTCTCTTCGACTACTTGTTTAAGTATATTCTGCTCCCTTCTCCCTTTCTTCTCCTAGTTGTATGCCCACTATTCTTATATTGTTCTTTCTGTTGAAGTCAGAACGTTCTTGTAGAGTTCTTTCATTTGTTCCCAGAGCTCACCCCACCCAAACCAGCCCATTGCTAGAAGTGGAAGAGGAGCAGTGTCAAATCAAAAGAACAGAATATTTGCAGTTCTGAGAACTGTGGCCCACAGCCACAGACTCACAGCCCAATTAGTTCTGGCAAAAGGGAGGGAACCATGGTTGAAGGACAAGCTGGGCTGGTTGTCCCCAACATTGCTCAGAGCCACCTATCACAACCCTGCCCACTCCCACCCCCACCTATCTGGGCAGATCACTGCAGGGTCAACAGAGCCCCTGAAACACACAGGCCTCATGTCTTTCTCTTCTTCGATATGTGTTATTTCCAGATTTCTGTCTTCATTGTCACTGATTCTTTCATCCATCTGGTCAGCTGTATTACCTAATCTGGGTATTTCATTCTTCTTTTCTTTTATTGAGTTCTTAGTATCCAGAAATTTTATTTGGTTCTTTTTAAATTTTCAATTTCTTTGTTAAAATGTTCATTTTATTCTTTGATGCTGTTTCTGCATTCATTAAGCTGCTTGTCTGCGTTTTCTTGCATCTCGTTGAGTTTTTTTCAGAACTGCAATCTTGAATTCTCTGTCATTTGAGTCACATATTTGCAAGTCTTTAAGTTCTTTGTCTTGAGACTTTTCATTTTCTTTCTGAGCTGCCTTGTTACCTTGGTTATTTATGGCAGTTAGTGAATTATTATTTCTCTTCCTGGCATCTACAGGAGTGGGTTCTGCCACAGGTTGGTAGGAAGAGGTCTTTCCTTTGCTTTCCAGTAGGTATTCATCGAGTGCATTATTTTCTTTCCACTGGAGCCTTTAATTATCTCTCACACTATACAGTTATATTTTCTCTGTACTGTTCTGGCTTCTTATACAATGAGGGAATTCCCTGGAAGGTGGGCTTCTTTTCTGTGTGAAGGTTGTCTGGGTCTCAGTGCACTGCCTCTGTTGGGGGATGTGGAAATCTGATGTTCCAAAGCTCTTCCTGTACCAGATCCAGGGCCTGTGTGTTTCAGGGGCTCTGTTGACCCTGCAGTAATCTGCCCAGATAGGTGGGGGTGGGAGTGGGCAGGGTTGAGATAGGTGGCTCTGAGCAATGTTGGGGACAACCAGCCCAGCTTGTCCTTCAACCATGGTTCCCTCCCTTTTGCCAGAACTAATTGGGCTGTGAGTCTGTGGCTGTGGGCCACAGTTCTCAGAACTGCAAATATTCTGTTCTTTTGATTTGACACTGCTCCTCTTCCACTTCTAGCAATGGGCTGGTTTGGGTGGGGTGAGGTCTGGGAGGGTAGGTGGAGTTGGCTGGGCTCTGTACCTAAGCCTTCTGTCCTCTACTCAGCAGTTAGGAATTAAACCACCATTTTCTTCCTTCTTCCCTCAGTCTTTGATCTTAGGTCTCTGCCATGAGCATTGGGTTCAGCTGTGTTATATGCTGATCCCTCCGGCAGTACTGTGGGCCATAAGGGGAGTGCTAGCAGTCCAAATTCTTCCCTCTCCCACAGCTGTGGTAGCTCCGGAATGCAGGCAGCTCGGAGCTCTGAGCTCTGGCCCACGTCTCCACACTTCCCACTTTCCCCCTCCCCTGCTTGCCCAATTTGCCCACCTTTAGTTTAGATTTCAGTTGTGTGTCTCTTAGTCTTGCCTGTCTTCTGTGCAGGGAGTCCTTTGTGTAATTATAGTTGTTCAATTTGTTGTAAATTCCAGGGGAGATTTCAAAAGGCTCACCACACACTGCCATTTCTATGAGGTCCAAAACTTCATTTTATCCCAAGCTTGCTATTTCTTTATCTCTTTTATTGAGTTCTTCAACTCCAGAATTTCTCCTTGGTTATTTCTAAAAACTTCCATCTCTTTGGTAAAGTATTCCTTTTGTTCATTGATTTTATATCTGAGTTCATTAAACTACCTAGCTGAGGTTTCTTGTATCTTGTTGAGATTTCTCAGGACTGCAATCTTGAATATTCTGTCATTTAAGTCACATATTTCCACATATTTTAGTTTATTTTCTGGAGACTTCTCATTTTCTTTGTGAACTGCTTTGTTACGTTGGTTATTTATGGTAATAGATGAATTATTACTCTCTCTGGGTATCTACAAGAATGAATTCTGAAGAGGTTAATATCAAGAGGACTTTCTTTGGTTTCCCAGTTTAGCACTGGAGCATTTTATTTTCTTTTGCCCTGTTCAGGCTTCTCTAGGTGGAATATTTCTTGGGGAGGTGGGTGTCTCCTCTGTGACCAGGTCACCTCAGGCTCAGGACAGCATCCCTGTGAGATGATGTGGTGGGCAATGGAGTTCTGAATCCCTGAAATCCCCTGTGGCCAGATGGAGAACTGTGTACCTCAGCAGCTCTGGGTGCCCCTGCTGATATCCACCATGAAAGGTGAGTTTGGGGTAGGCTAGGAGAGGTAGCTTGTATGTTTATGTCTTTGTTCTCCTCTGAATATGGTGACTGCAAGACCACAGGTGCCTGACCTTTATATCTCCTCCCTTGTCAGTAGGATTAGCTGTAGTGTGCACCTGCCTCTTAGGAACTGCCTCTCCAGTTCTCAAGGCTGTATTTATTCTGCTCTTTAATTCACAACTGCTACCATTTTTTTTTCTGGGGCCTGTTGCCAACATTGGGATGGGGGGGAGGCAGCCAAGGTTTGTTGATTTGTTTTCTGCCTGGCTGTAAGGGCTTTTAGACCACATTTGTTACACTTTTGTATTCGGTATTTGCCCTGAGGTCTCTGCCCCATCGGTGGGCTAAACTGTATCATATGCTAATCACTCAGGCAGGATTGTCCAGGGCTACAGAGAGTGCACATGCAGCCTAAAGCATGCCCTCTCCAAAGACCCATAGTGAACTCCAAGCTGAATTGGCAGCCCCCATCTCTGCACTTCTCCCTTCCCTCCTCCCCTGTTTGCCCCATTCGCCTACCATCAGATGTTTTGATGCACAGATCTCTCAGATGTGTTTCTGTGTTGTGTAAGAAATCCTTTGTTGAATTATAGCTGCTCAAATTCTTGTAACTTCAGGGGGAGAGATCAGGGAGGACTATATATGCCACCGTGTTTTTGATGTCACTCAAGAAAAAGTTTTTTTTTTTTAACCATAATAAACATTATTTGAACTACATTAAACTTTAAAAAATGGATTTTCTCTCATTTATTTTGGAAAATTTCTCTTGTAGCAAACATCATATAACTATTAGCTTATTGACGGTTTCAGCACCTTCATCAGTACATTTAGAAAATGCATTGTTATTAAACAAACAGTTGGAGTGTAATATTCTGGAGGAGGAACAGCCAAGTTATGAATTTTTCTGAACTCAATTTTACAAAGTTAACATTATATACATTGTACAAACCAATGACATAATTATAACAACTGTGTGAATACTAAGATAGACAATTAATTTGCCAAAATTCTTTTCTCAGATAAATTATATTGAGAAAATCATTTTCTCATGGGCCACTTTGTGGTTGTTTCTTTGAATCCAAGTTTGAAAGTATTGGCAAAATATTTAAAATATCTTCAGATTATATTAAATCTTTGAAGAAAGATACAAGGTGAAAATAAATAAAGCAGTAAATAGAAATATTCTACTACTTAGAAATATGGTACAACATTCAATATTTAGCAAGCATTTTGAATGAGTATCCTATTATAACTGTTTGAGCAATAAAAGATAGCTTTTCTAGCTCATATTTCCATATGTTCTCATAGGAAAAGCTATTCCTTCAACATTCATTAGTTTTTATAAAATATTGTCTCATTATTTACTATACTAATTTAGAGCAATAAATTCTACCTTAATTAATGGGGCATCCCCAAATTGTTAAAAATTTCTTTGATGTGTATTAGCATACATAATGTGCTTTGAACTAAATGATGTGTATGTAGATAAGGGAAACACTCACATTCTTTATAATTTTGAGTTGTTTCAAATTTATGTCTAATTTTGAAAACTAAGAATTATGGCACATTTTCAAATATAATGCAAAATTATTTGTTGAATGTAAATCTAGGAAAATTAGGAAGAAATTTGTCTGCCTTTTTAGTAAAATAATAGTAACAAGAACAACTATTATTTGTCAAATACTCACTTTGGCTTTACAAGCACTATGCAGGGTATTTTACATGTATCATCTCATCTAAACTTCAAAATAATCCAGTGAGGCATTGACCACATTCACATATGACCAAACTCATTTAGCAAATCTGCCCTGTTTATATTGTTTTATTATTCCCTTGTTCCACCCCCAGTCATTTCCAAAGACTACTTATACAGTCAAATGAGAAAGTTGAGGCACATTTATACTTTAAATAATGTCTTAATCTAAGTTGTTTATAGGTTATAGGAAGATAAGAAAATCTCTTTTAGGAATGAATGTTTTACTTTTTACAAATCACAGAGGGTAATTAATTTTGACTATATTTTTAAAAAGCTTTAAATAAAACAGAATTATATGAAGTCCTTCCTTTTGAGTTAGAAACAAACCATGTCTCTATACTTTTCAGAAATTCTCATCTAAATTAAGGGAATTATTTCAGTTCTGCCTGTTCACAAACAAAACTTCTATAACAATGCTGCTATGAACACACCTTTGAAGCAGGGCAAATGTTTGAGTACAACCATTACCTATGGTATGTTGATAATATAAAGTTTATAAAAGCAGAATTTTGAAAGCTGGCCTTCAGGTTTTGTTTTGTAATCTTTCTACCTTTTTTTGCATCATTATTTTTAATCATCCTATTTTAGTTGTGCGTATAAGCATTCAAGACTTTCAATGTAAGAGTTTATTGTTATCCCAGCATGCAAAGTAAAATTCAGAAAAGAAGAAAATCTTAACAAAACAGTGATGATTCAGATTCTTAAATGTATAACGTTATCCATTTATCCAGATTCAAAAAAGTATGGCTTTCATTATTAGGTTACAATGAATCAACATTTGTGTTCACATTAATGTAGCCCTCATTTCCATTTATATTAAACTGGTATTTATTTTTTAAAAGAGGCACATGAATGAACAGAGCCTTCCCCAATCTCTGTTTGTTCAGCTTGTAGCATGTACAATAGCAAATTCAATCTTGTTAAGAGGCTTATTCCTCCACTGTAGAACTTACATGAATTGCAAGGAAGTTTGAATTTGCATGGGTTATGTGTTTGGGTGGAAAAATGAATTAAAGTTCTTGAAAAAATTTATTCAATAATAAATTGCCTATGACTGCTTAATTTCAAACATCTTTTGCCCATTCCATTACTCAGCTGAGGGATATTTTTTTCATTTCAATAATAAGAAATTCTAGTTCATTTGAATAAATAACACCTGAAATGTCAATGGAATCACGCCTCTTAAAACTCACAAGGACATTTTCTCACTCAGGTAAGTTCCTTAAAGCAAACAGTTTTTCTTTGGTAAAACATAATTTAGTTTAAGTCAGGTAACAAGGCATAGGACACAATGTCATAATGTTCCCTTTGCTAGCAAATTGTGTTTTCACACACATATAAATTTATTTTACCAAGAATCTCTTTCCTTAAAATTTTGTTATAATCAAAGAAGAAGATGCTAACTGTCATCAGTGAACACTTGAAAAGAGTATTAATTAAATTTTGATCATATTGCAAGCATATAGATTAACTTCATTAACCTACACTCAAATGTTGACAATTAAGTGATGTGATAAGATACAGTAGTGCCACTGGACATATAGGTGAGAAACCTGTGGAAGAGAGAGAGAGAGAGAGAGAGAGAGAGAGAGAGAGAGAGAGAGAGAGAGAGAGAGAGAGAGAGAGAGATTGGAGGAATACATTTCAAAGTAAAAGTAGCATTAGAAAAGGAGTCAGAGGATAATTTAACCCTGGCCCTAGCACTTATCAACTGTGACATTTGTAAGTCACTTAGCCTTTCTGCTGAGCTTCAGTTTCTACCTTTACAAAAGGGAGAAGATAATTTGAAGTAATCTATTCCATATTAAATGAAATTGAAGACACATACAATGATATATAATATGTAATCTTCAACTGAGTCCTGGGAATTAGGAGGACAATAACAACAACTGAATGAGGTGAATGTTAATGTCTAGATTTTTATAATTATACTGTGGTTATGCAAGACAATGTATTTTTCTGTTGATAGTAGGAGAAAATTACCATTGAAGTATTTAAAGATAAAGGGGAATCATATATTCAATTTATTCTGAAATATTTCAGAGAAAAGGAAATTGGAAAGAACCAATGATTAAGAAAATCCAGTAAAGCAGTAACATTTGGGAAATGTGGGTAAAAAATATAATGCAAAATTTGTAACATTTACTTAATTTGTTTTTCTTTTCTAGTTTCTTAAGGTGGAATCTGAGGTTCTTGATTTAAGACCTTTCACTTAAAAGTATATATATATATATATATATATATATATATATATATATATATATATATATATATACTGATCAAACAATATGATAAGTGTTTAAATTTTAAAAAAAACATTACAGTAAAAGACATATTGCTATTAATTCCACTCAAAATGAGCCCCCTTGCTTCAAACGCACTTATCCCATCGTTTTTGCCATTTTTGGAAGTAGTTCCGGAAGTCTTCTTTTGTGAATGTCTTTAGTTGCATTGTCATAGCTGCCTCAATGTCCTGGATTGATTCAAAACATTTACCTTTCATGGTCATTTTGACTTTGGGGAAGAACCAGATGTCACACAGTACCAGATCAAGTGAATAAGGTGGATGAGGACACACTGTAATGTTTTTATTTGACACAAATTTCCTTATAGCATAGGAGATGTGTGACATGAGACATTGTCACAATGGAGGATAATTTACAGAACACTATAAAACACATCTTCTCTCAACCGTAGCTCACACCTGACTGACTGCACTGAACACGTTGAAACTTGTCACACACTGTTACTAAGGTCCGATGTGTCGCTTAACAATTTGAAGATCCCAGTCTTTCCATTGCATGGCATTTGGCAGCAGCATTCACCATACTTTTTGATCACATCTCTTGTGTGTGTGTTTGTGTGTGTGTGTGTGTATGTGTGTGTGCATAAATTTTTATATATAATTATGTAGTGCTACACATTTTCCTTTAAGAATTCATTTAGTAGCATAATACAACATCACATATGTCATGTTTTCATTTTCACTCAGTTAAAAAAGATTTGTAATTTTTAACATTTCTTCATTGGCCTGTAGTTTATTTAGAAGTGTGTAATTTCCAAACAACAGAAAAACTCCTGGACAAAATAGCATGATTAGTAACTCTGCCAAACATTTAAGGAAGCAATAATATAATTTTTATACATATTGTTCCAGAAGATTGAAGTGGAAACATTTCTCAACTCATTCTATAAAGTCAGCATTACCTTGATATCAAAACTATGTACATTATAAGAAAAGAAAGCTACAAAACAACATTTCTTATGAATACAGATGCAAAATTTATTCACAAAATTTTAGGAAATCATATCCAGAAACATATGTAAAGAAGACTACATCATTACCAAGTGAAGCTTCTCCTAGAAAAGCGAGGTTAATTTAACATTTGAAAATCAATGTAAATTAAGACATTTTAAAAAGAGGAAATACATGGTTATCTCAATAGATGTAGAAAAAGTATTTGATAAAAACCATCACTCATTTATGATAAAAATCTCTCAATAAAATTGGAAGAGAAATGAACTTCCTCAACCTTAACATTTGGGGATATGTTCCAAGACCCCCAAGTGGATGCCTGAAACCACAGATACTACCAAACCTTATATAGACTATGTTCTTTCCTTTGCATACATACCTTGACAAAAAAACTCTATAGGTAACATCATGCTTAACTGTGAAAGATCATATGCTTTTCTCCTTAGATCAGATAACAAAGAATTTCCACCCTTACTACTTCATTTCATGTTGTACTAGCAGTTCTAGTCAGTACAATAAGGCATGAAAATGAAAGAAATTTATCCATAGTGGAAAGGAAAAAATAAAACTATTGCCACACAATATATAAAATCCTACAAATTTTACGCATTTATCTCCTTTAAAAGATGCAATAACTCATAAGATATATATATATATATATAATATATATATATAATATATATATTATATATATATATATATTATATATATATTATATATATATTATATATATATATATATATATATATATATATATATATATATATATATATATATATATATATATCTTAGTGTGTACAGGCTGCTATAACAAACTACCATAGACTGGGAGGCAAAAACAAACATTTATTTGTCATAGTTCTGAAGGCTGGGAAGCCCAAGGTCAAGATGCCAACTGCATCAGTGACTGGTGAAGGCCTGCTTCCTGTTTCACAGATGGCCATCTTCTCACTGTGTTCTGACAGGGCAGAAGTATTGAGGGAGCTCACTGGGGTCTCTTTCATAAGGCCAGTAATCTCATTCATGAGGGCTCCATCTTTATGATCTAATCACCTCCCAAAGGCTCCACCTCCTAAAACCATTACACTGGAGGTTAGGATTTCAATATATTTATTTTGGAAGGACAGAAACACTCATTTCATAACTGAAAGATAATGATGTATTAGAAAAAACAGCTTGGTTGTTTGGAAATCAATCCACCTGTGTTTTATTCTAATTTTTTTCATCTGTTTATAGTGAGAAATGTGGGTAGCCATGAAAATTCATGAACTGAATATCAAATTTTTACATATAATTTAGAAAAAAAGCAAGAAAAATAAAATAGTATAGTTTAGTACAAAATAATCCTAAGAAAACATTAGAAAGAAAAAATTATGTACAGGAAGGAAGAGAGGATAGACAGATGAAAAGAAGAAAGGAAGGAAAGAGAAGAGAAATCCCATTAGGCTGAGTTGCTAAGGCATTTACATATCTATTATACTTAATTAATTTAACAAGGTAGTATTGAAAAATAAGAGTGGAAAATTTAACCTCCTCAACTTGAGTTTTAGAAACTTTGAAGAAAACATCTCTAGAAAGCTAACTATAACAAACTAATAAAATGAAATGCCACCCTATAATTCCATGCACTTGAGAGATAATGTAATCATGAATTGCCAAACTTACTTCTTACACTAGTAACTTACCAAAATGGAAAGACAGGTTGAGCATAAAGTAATACAGAAGACCCCCTTACGTGTGGGAGGTACATTCCAAGATCCCTGAGTGGATATGTGAAACCACTGATAATACCAAACCCTGTATATACACTGTTTTTTCCTATACATACATACCTATGACAAAGTTTAATTTATATTGTTAGGCACAGTAAGAGCTTAAGAATAATAACTAACAATAAAATAGAACAGTTATAAAAATATGCTATAATAAAGGTTATATGAATAACTTTGGGGCCATTATTAAGTAAAGTAAAGGTTACCTGAATGCAAGCACTGTGATACCTTGACAGTCTATCTAATAACAAAGATAGCTACTAACTGACTAGTAGATGGGGAGCATATACAGTGTGGAGACTATGGGCAAAGGGATGATTCATGTCTTTGGTGAGATTTCACTATGATTCTCAGAACAGCACACAATTTATAACTTATGAATTGTATATTTTTGGAATGTTTCATTTAATATTTTCTGACCATGGTTGACTGTGGGTAACTGAAACCACAGAAAGTAAAACCACAGGTAAGGAGGGACTACTGTGTCATGCAATATAAATAAACAACTTAGTACAACTTAGAAATCCTGTTCTTCCCTTTTTTATCTCTCTCTATTTTTTTTTTAATTAAAGTTTTTGGGGTGACAAATGTTAGTAAAGTTACGTAGATTTCAGGTATACAATTCTGTATTACATGTACTCTGGTTTCTCTTCAGATCGTATAAATCTTTCACCTTCTCTATATTTTTAATAACACACTTTTGGTGGTATTTTCCATCCTGAAAAGGATACACATTTATTTTATGTGAAATCAGAAAAGTGAGAATAAAAGGTTATATTTTGGAAGGAAACTGATATTACTTAAGAAAAAAAATAATGACTAGATATATTCATTCTAAAGAAACTGGAGGCAGTAATGTCTAAATCTCAGTAAAGATGTAGGGGCTAAAGTGAAGACAGCCATTGCGGTCAGAATTGAAATTCTACCTTGTTAATGCAGTAGGACCCACAAGAACATTTAAAATTTTTGAGCTCATACAGATTTACAAAATAGCCAATGTCATTGAGAAAGAAATCATGTCTCTTTCTAAAATCAGAATTTTTATACCCACTCATACAGAAAGGTATATCTAACAATGCTCCAATTTGAGTAGTTACAGTAAGATGTAATATTTTTCCAACCACTGTACATAAGTCATCAAAGTTGGCAGAGCAGCAAAACTTTTATTTTGACTGAATGAAGATTCCTTAAATACAAAAGTAATTACATTATCCATGCACACAAATGATGAATGCACATATTAGGTAAAGCTTCTTATTTTCTTACTTTTATACATAATCATATCATAAAGGAGCTGCCTTATGTAGACTACATTTCTGAGCATACTAAAAAAAAAATACTGTAAGTATATATATGCAAGTTCAGTATATTTCAGAGTGTAACCTCCTTGAGAACAGAAGCTATACATTTCAATATATACAGTCTTGAAATCTAGGATGGCAGAGGCAGTATGGAACAATTCAGAAAATATGTATTGAATAATTCATTCAGAATGATGTCATAGAAATGGAGTGTGAGGTGAGCCTCAAGAAATTGCCCCTGGAATTTAAAACAAATTGAACAGCGATGATTCCACAAAGGACTCCCTGTGCAGCAGATAGGCAAAACTAAGAGATATACAACTGAAATAATCTAAAGGTGGGCAAATTGGACGAGTGGGGAAGGAAGGAAGGGGGAAATGTGGAGATGCCGGCCAGAGCTCAGAACACTGAGCTCCCTGCATTCTGGAGCTACAGCAGTCATGGTAGAGGGAAGAACTCAAACTGCTAATGCTCTCCTCATGGCCCAGGCTCCCGCCTGAGGGATCAGAATATAACACAGCTGAACCCAATGCTCACCTCAGAGAACTCTAAACAAAGACTAAGTGAAGGAGGATGAAAACAGTGGTGTAAGTCCTCACTGCCAAGCAGAGGATGGAAGGCACAGTTATGGAGACTAGCGGACCCCACCCCACCCTACCAGAGCTCACCTCACCCCACCTGACCAGTGCTAGAAGTGGAATAGTAGCAGAGAACAGAATATTTGCAGTTCTGAGAATTGTGCCCCACAGCCATAAACTCACAGCCCAAATACTTCCAGTGAAGGGTAGGGAGATTTGGGTACAGGACTGGCTTAGCTGGTGGTTGCTGCCATTGCTCAGGGCCACCTTTCACAAGCAAACATACCCCTGCCTCCACTGATATGGTTGGATGCCTGAACGGGGAAGCAAAGGCCCTGAAACACACAGAGCCTGAACCTGGTGCAGGAAGAGCTTTGGAAATTCAGAAGCTCTCCACATCCCCGAACAGAGGCAGTGCCCTGAGACCCAGGTGAACTGCTCACAAAGGAGAAGCCCATCTTCCAGGGAATCCTCCCATTGTATAAGAAGCAAGAATAGTGCAGAGAAAATATAACACTACAGTGTAAGAGACAATAAAAGGCTGCAGTTTGGAAGAAAATAAAACATTCAGCCAACACCTACTGGAAAGCAAAAGAAAGACTTCTTCCTACCAACCTGTTGTAGAACCCACTCCTGTAGATGCCTAGGAACAAAAATAATAATTAATTAATTGCCATGAATAACCAAGGGAACAAGGCAGGTCAGAAAGAAAATTAAAATTCTCCAGAAAATGAACTTAAAGGCATGAAAATGTGTGACTAAAATGACAGAGAATTCAAAATTGCAGTTCTGAAACAATTCAACAAGTTGCAAGAAAACACAAACAGGCAGTTCAATGAACTCAGAGACACAATCAAAGAACAAATGAGCATTTCACCAAAGAGACTGAAATTTTTAAAAAGAACTAAGTGGAATTTCTGGAGATTAACAACTCAATAAAAGAAAAGAAGAATGAAATAGCCAGCTTAGATAATAGAGCTGACCAGATGGAGGAAAGAATCAGTGACATTAAAGATAGAAATCTGGAAATGACACAGATGGAAGAAGAGACAGACTTGAGAGTTAAAAGAAATGAAAGAACTCTACAAGAACTTTCTGACTCCATCAAAAAGAGCAATAGAAGAATAATGGGCATACCAGAAGAAAAAGAAAGGGAGAAGGAACAGAGAGTATGTTCAAAACAAATAGCCGAAGAGAACTTCCCAAATTTGTGGAAAGAATTAGACATTCAAATTCAAGAAGCAAATAGAGCACCTAATTACCTCAATCCAAACAGGTCTTCTCCAAGGCACATTGTATTAAAGCTGTCAAAAATTAATCAGAAAGAAAAAATCCTCAAGGCAGCCAGGGAAAAGAAGATGGTAACCTACGAAGGAAAGTCTATTATATTATCATCATAATTTTCAGCAGAATCTCTACAAGCCAGAAGGGAGTAGAATCAAATTTTCAACCTATTGAAAGAAAGAACTTATGAGCAAAGAATAATATATCCAGCAAAAATATTCTTTAGATATGAAGGAGGAATAAAGACCTTTCTAGATATACAAAAGCTGAGGGAATTTTCTAACACATGACCTGCACTACAAGAAATACTGAAGGAGGCTATTCGACCTGAAACATAAAAGGAAAAGATTACAAATCCATGAGTAGGAGTATGAACAGACAGAGGCAGGGAATGGCAACCTCTACAATAAACAAGAGACTATAGACTTAAACATAACCTACAGAGTAAAGAAGAAAAAAAAACTTAAAAAAAAAAGAGGGAAAAGACACTGGCTACTGCAGCACAGAAATCAATTCACAGCAGAAATAGGGAAAATTTGTGAAAAGAAAAACATAAAAGGGGAAAGAGTAAAGCTCTGAACTGGCACAAGGGAATGGAGAAAGGAAGCATGCTAAAGTACATGGAATATTCTAAACATGGAACTTTCTTTTACATAAACTTAATGGCAACCACTCACAAAAAAATCCAGAACTGAAATATATAACATAATAAAAGAAGAAACAGAGGAAACAATCATAGAATACCACCACACTGAAATAATAGACAGCAACAAAATGGAAAAGAAACAGTGGAGACACAGTCCTACCATAAAACAAAACATAAAATGATAAGAAATCCTCATATATCATTAATCTCCTTAAATGTAAATAGACAGAACTCACCAAAAAAAAAAAAAAAAAAAAAAAGGCATAGAGTAGCAGATTGGATTAGAAAACCAAACCGAACTATATACTGCATCCAAGAGGCGAATGTAAGCTAAAAAGAAAAATATAGACTCAAATGAAAGGGTGGAAATTGGCACCCCAAGCAAATGGTATTATAGAAAAGCAGATGTAGCTATCTGATATCAGATGAAACAGACTTCAGGATTAAACGATAGCAACAAAGATGGACATTTCATAATGATAAAGGGGACTATACAACAAGATTACATAACAGTCATCAACATTTATGCTGCAATCAGGGAGGACCAAAATATACAAAACAACTACTAACAGAACTAAAGGGAGAAATCCAATATACAATTAGAGGAGGGGACATAAATCCATCATCCAAACAGAAAAACAAAAATAATGAAATATCAGCCCAAAAGACACACTAGAGGAAATGGACATAATTGAGACTTATAGAGCATGTCATCCTAGAACATCAGACTATACAGTTTTTTCTAGTGTACATGGAACATTCTCAAGGTTATACTGTATATTGGGACATAAAACCAGCTTCAGAAAATTTAAGGAAATTGAAATCATAGCAAGCATATACTCTCATCAACAGGTTTTGAAATTGGATATCAACTGCAAAAGGAAAGCAGGAAAAAATCACAAATAAGTGGAGATTAAAACACAGAGTTTTAATGAATGACTGGGTGAAAGAACAAATCAGAGGAGAGATAAAAATATAAATAGAAAGAAATGAGAATGAAAATACATATTACAAAAAATTTGGGGATGCAGCAAAAGCAGTTTTAAGAGGGAAATTTATATTATTACAGGTCAATCTCAAGAAACAAGAAAAGTCCCAGACAAATAACCTCACAGAACACCATAAAGAAGTAGAAAAAGAAGAACAAACGAAACCCAAAGTTAGCAGAAGTAAGAAATAATAAAAATTAGAGCAGAACTAAGTGAAATAGATGGGGAAAAGAACAACAGAAAAAAATTAATGCAGAAAAGAGCTGATTCTTTTAAAAGATTAATAAAATTGACAAACCCTTGGCTAGATTCAAAAAGAGAAAATACACAAATAAAATCAGCAATGAAAGAGGCGAAGCCACAAAAATACAAAAAATCATCCAAGAACACTATGAAGGACTATATGCCACCAAATTCAATAACCTAGAAAAGATCGACAAGTTTTAAGAAAGATATAGGCTTCCTAGGCTGAATCACAAAGAATTGGAAAATCTAAATAGACTGATCACCAGTAAGGAAATTCAATCAGTCATCCAAAACCCTCCCAACAACAAAAGTCCTGGACCAGATGGCTTCACTAGTGAATTCTACCAAACATTCATAGAAGATCTAATACCTCTCCTACTCAAACTCTTCCAAAAAAATTGAAGAAGTGACAATACTCCCTAACTTATTTTATGAGGCCAATATTACCCTGATACCAAAAGATGGTAAGGGTCACACACACACAAAAAAATAAAATTACAGACCAATATCTCTGGTGAATACAGATACAAAAATCCTAAACAAAATTCTAGCAAATCAAATGCAACAATGCATAAAAAGATTATGCGTCATGACCAAGTGTGGTACATCCCAGGGAAGAAGGATGGTTCAACAAAAGCAAACGGATCATTGTGATACACCACATATACAAATAAAGGACAAAATTATATGATTATATCAATAGATGCAGAAAAAGCATTTGACAAGATACAACATCCATTTATGATTAAAACACTTAGTTAAATGGGTATAGAAGGCAAGTACCTTAACATACAAAGGGTCAAATATGACAAACCCTCAGCTAATCTCATAATTAACGGTGTAAAATTGAAATCTTTTTCTACATTCAGGAACATGACAGCGCTGTCCTCTATCACCTTAATTTTATATATAGTATTGGAAGACTTAGAGCAATCAGGCAATAGAAAGAAATAAAGGCATCCAAATTGGGAATGAAGTTAAATTGTCATTCTTTGCAGATGACTTGATGCTATATATAGAAAATCCTAAAGACTCCACCAAAAAGCTATTAGAAACAATACAGGAATACAGTCAAATTGCCGGCTATAAAAGCAATGTAAAAATCCATTGCATTCCTATATGCTAACAATGAAATCTCAGAAAAAGAAATAAAAAAAAATGTCCCTTTTCCAATTGCAACAAAAAGAATAAAATACCTAGGAATAAACATAACCAAGAATGTGAAAGTGCTATATACTGAAAACTATAAGACATTTTTGAAAGAAATTGAAGAAGACACAAAGAAATAGAAAGACATTCTGTGCTCATGGATTGGAAGAATCAACATAGTTAAAATAACCGTATTACCCAAAGCAATATACAGATTTAATGCAGTCCCCATCAAAATCCCAATGGCATTTTTTAAAGAAATAGGACAAAAAATCATCAGATTTGTACGGAACCACAAAAGATCCTGAATAGTCAAGCAATCCTAAGGAAAAAGAACAATGCTGGTGTTATTATACTTCCTGACTTCAGCTTGTACTACAGGGCAACAATAATCAGAACAGAATGATATTGACAGAAAAACAGACACACAGACAAATGGAATAGAATTGAGAACCCAGAAATAAACTCACATAAATACAGACATACTATTTTCGACAAAGAAGCCAAAAACATACAATGGAGAAAGACAGCCTCTTCAATAGATGGTTCTGGGAGAATTGGAAAGCCACATGCAAAAGAATGGAAGTGGACTGCTATCTGTCACCATGTACCAAAATTAATTCAAAATGTACCAAAGCCCTAAACATAAGATCTGAAACAATAAATTTCATAGGAGAAAACATAGGTACTAAGCTTATGGATCTTGGATTCCAAGAGCATTTTACGAATTTGACTCCAAAGGCAAGGGAAGTAATAGCTAAAATAAATGAATGGGAAAATATCAAACTAAATAGCTTCTGCCAGCAAGATTAACCATCAACAAAACAAAGAGGTAATCAACCAAATGGGAGAAGATTTTTGCTAACAATGCCTCCATTAAGGGGCTTATATCCAAAACACATAAGGAACTTATACAACTCAACAAAAAAAAAACAAACAAACAAAAAAAAACAATCCAATTAAAAAATGGGCGGAAACCCTGAAGAGACTTTTCTCCAAAGAGGACGTACAAATGGACAGTAGATGTCATGCAGGGCATCCGGCGGGGTCTCTGGTCCCACTCCCCACATAAAAACGCAGGACATGGTGAGGCCAAAAAGGAACACCCACGGAGCCTGTCGTGCGGGGCGTCCGGCGGGGTCTCTGGTCCCGCTCCCCAAACAAGAACGCAGGATATGGCTAGGCCAAAAAGGAACACCCACGGAGCCATAGGTAGGGGAGTCACACCACTATACTCTCACTGGCGGCTGGGTTGGAGACACAGGAACCAGGAACAACACAATTCTCAACCCTCACTGTGTCGCTTGCAGACTCAGCCACCATCTTCTTGCTAGCCCCTCTTCTTCCTCCTTTTTTCTCTTCTCTACTAGCCTAGCCACGGCCGTTGTATTCATGGCTAATGGCTCACTGGTTACAGCTGACAGCCAACTAGCCACAGCTGATGGCCATTTGATCAGTCGATGGCCATTTACTACCTGAGCCAGCACCTTTCTATGTGAGGCCGAGAGCCTGGAAACTGCTTTCTGGGGCTCTGTCCCCACAGAGCCATAGGTAGGAGAGTCATACCACTATACTCTCACTGGCGGCTGGGTTGGAGAAACGGGAAACAGGAGCCACACAATTCTCAACCCTCACTGTGCCGCTTGCCAGCTCAACCACCATCTTCCTGCTAGCCCCTTTTTTTCTTTGCTAGCATAGCCACAGCAGTTATATCCATGGCCAATGGCTCACTGGTTACAGCTGACGGCCAACTAGCCACAGCTGCTGTCCATTTGATCACAGTCGACGGCCATTTACTACCTGAGCCAGCACCTTTCTATGTGAGGCTGAGAGCCTGGAAACTGCTTTTGGGGCTCTGTCCTCACAGTAGACATATGAAAAAGTTCTCTACATCGCTAATCATCAGAGAAATGCAAATGAAAATCACAATGAGGTTTCACTGCACACCAGCTAGAATGGCTATCAACAAGACAAATAGTGACAAATGTTGGACAGGCTGTGGAGAAAAAGGAAACTTCATACACTGTTGGTGGGAATGCAGATTGGTGCAGCCGCTATGCAAGGCAATGTAGAGGGTCCTCAAAAAATTAAGAATAGAATTACCATGTGACCCAATAATCCCTCTCCTGGGTATCTACCAAAAAAATCTGAAAAAAATATCCATAAAGACACATGTTGTCCAATGTTCATTGCAGCTTTATTTACTGTGGCCAAGACATGGAAACAACCAAAGTGTCCTTCAATAGATGAATGGACAAACTACCTGTGGTATATATACACAATGGAATACTATTCGGCCATAAGAAAAGATGAAATAGTACCATCTACGACAACATGGATGGATCTTGAGATTATAATGCTAAATTAAATAAGTCAGACAGAAAAATTAGAGAACCAAATGATTTCACTGATATGTGGTATATAAAATTGAAAACAAGAAAAGAACAAGAGGAACAGATGAATAAACAAAAACTCATAGACAATAGTTTAGTGATTACCTGGAGGTATGGGTGTGGGGGGTTCTAGAAGAGGGCAAACAGGGTCAAATATATAGTGATGGAAGGACAACTGACTCTGGATGGTGAACACACAATGTGAAATATAGATGATGTGTTACAGAATTGTATACCTGAAATCTATGTAACTTTACTAACAATTGTCACCCCATAAACTTTAATTAAAAAAAAAAATGCAGGACGTGGTGATGTCAAAAAGGAACACCCACGGAGCCATAGGTAGTGGAGTCATACCACTCTAGTCTTGCTGGTGTCTGGGTTGGAGACACAGAAAGAAGGAGCCACACTATCCACAAGCTGCCGTGTAGTTCTCTGTCAACCAACCTCACTTGCTAGCTGCAATCCGCTGTGCTAACTGCAATCCACTCTTGCTAGCTCAGCCACCATCTTGCTAGCCCCCCAGTTTCTGCTAGCGTAGCCACGGCAGTTATATTAGTGGCCAATGGCTCACTGGTTACAGCTGACGGCCAACTAGCCACAGCTGATGGCCATCCAATCACAGTTGATGGCCATTTACTACCTGTGCCAGCACCTTTTCACTTGAGTGCAAGAGCCTGGAAACTGCACTCCTGGCTCTGTCCCCGCATCCTCTTTGAATAGGAAGGCCGGGTTTTCAAAATAAAGGTCTACTTAGACAGTTGTTTTCAGCAGTTTTTCAAATTTGCTCCAGGATCCTAACCTAGATATTTGGATTGACTAATGTTTGGAATGGTGATGGGAAATCTGCATTTTTAAAGCCCCAGGTGATTTTTTACAAGGTCACGCTGGGAAAAAATGGCTGATTATCATCCAAGCACTGATTTAGTAAATACTTTCAGGCACTGGTTTTAATACTCATTCAAACTAGTACAGTAAAGAAGTCACATAGTGAAGACTGTATTACCCCTTTTAGGTTCCTACCAAATAAGAGAAAATGTCTTTGAAACTATGATTTTTGAAGTACTGCTGTTTATCATAGGGACCATCATAACCAAAGTAATATTAAGTATAGAATCAAAAATACACTGGGGATGTCTAAACGATTCACGTAATTTTAAAATTTAAGGCTTTCTAGTCTTTTTGAATTAAAAAAATAGATCATGATAAAGAGATAAGTATCAGACTCAGTTTTCCTTATAGTTATTTAAATCGCTATTGGCAATTTACGTGACTAGATTTAAAGTAAAGAGGTCTTTTAAACAGTGTTAAGGCGTATATATATATATATATATATATATATATATATATATATATATATATATTTCACACTGAATATTTTATCACGAGCTTTCAATGAATTGTTATATTGTACTGAATTTATCATAACAAGTTATTTATTATATGTTCCCTTATTCGTGTTGTTACCTTGCTCAGTGAAAAATAATTTATATTTTCTTGACATTTACTTGTTGATAGTAGTTTTTATAACCTTGCATTTTGGTTCTACTATTCATTTTATCCATGACGATTTGTGATGTAAAGATTTTACAACAGCCTTCTCAGTTTTATGCATAGTGAATCGTATATTGGCAAACTGTCTTTTTGTGTATGAGGTCAATAAGTAGAATGAAAATATATTATTAATACAATATTCTAGAATTAAGCACAAATGATGGAAAGTTTAACCAACTTTTAATTCAGTAAGTAATACATGTATACCTATTCATTTTTATATAAATTGCTTTTTCATTTTTTTCATAGCTATAAGGACAGTTACCCCAGTATTCAAATAACAAATTATGATGGATTATGTTCAATAAATTTTGTTCCTGTTCATTTGGCTGTGTCTCATAAACCAAATAAAATTGTCAAAATAGAGAAAATCTGTGGCCGACCAGCAGCCACGAATCAACGCGGATCCTGAAAGGGGGAGTGGGAATTAAATAAAGACACTCACAATTATGATGATGCGGCCGGTCTCCAGTGATGCTGAAGCACCGAGTTTATTTTTTACCACCGTTTATATACCCTAAGAATACGTGCAGTTTTAACAGACAGCAGATAAAGGAATGTATTACATCACAGAAAGTTATCTTTTACCTAAAACACAGAAAAGCAGAAACTACTAAACAAACCTCAATGCTATTATCTCATCAAGAGCAAATTTATAACTTTTACATACAGATACAAAATCCTTGAAACTTTTCCCAAGTCATTATCTCATGACAAAGCCCACCAATTATCCTGCTAGTCTTCAGTCCTCAGTGTCCGAGAACCGGTCACTCCCACCTACTTTCTCAGCAGCTCGCAAGCACCCTCCAGGAACAGGCAGAGATAATGCCTTAGAAGCTGAAACAAGTTAATCATAAACTGAGCCAGTCTGCAAGGCTTTTAGAATAACAAGAAATCATGGCTCCCCACATATCCCCCTTTTTTATTTTATAGAAGCAAAATCCACATTACAGGAGATATAAGGTGACGGTGCCTGTCTTAGGCACCCCGGGACCGTCTCATCAATTAACCCGTCTTTGGAACTTGTATTTTTTAATACAAGCCCTGTCTTAGGTGTTGAAGGACCTCCCAGGATTTACCCGTCATTGGCTAACCCGTCCCAATACATACAAGGGGGAGAGAGAGACTTAAGGCCTTGTCTTAAGCTCAAGCTGATGGATGTCAGCTCGCAAGTCTAACATCCTGCTGATGAAACATTTAATGAGGATGGGGAGTAGGCACAGAACCAAACAGACACAGATGCCCAATGTAAGAAAAATCATAACAGAATGGGTAATATGAGGCATAGATGGCATAGCATTTTTAAGAGCATCAATAAACTCAGAAGCAGCCTGAGCTGTATCAAATTTTAAGGGTTCAGCTTCTCTCATATTTTGAATTTTATCATGAAGCCGAAACATATCTAAAAACACATTAGCATCATGCCAAATTTTTTTTAGTATACCAAGGTCCAGAGATATTAACAGGAAGCATAACAAAAGATGGTTGTTTAAGTATCATAACATTAGTTTCTAACGGCACCCAAGAAATACAATTTGTTAAAGAACAATTATTACAGGAAACATTAAATTGATTTTTTACAAAGTGTACATTAATATTTTTAATCAAAAGTGTATATGGGGAAGGAACACAAGCAGATACATTAACAGACTTAACAACAGTGGTCCAATCTCTAGTCCCATCTTGTAAATCAGCCACCTGACTGTAGGGAGTGCCTGATTTACAAAACTTTTTAAATGTTGTTTTATGTGTCCATCAGAAGGCAATCCTAGGGCGTGAGTGTCATTGACATAGACTGGAATCTCAGGACCATCCCATACAGCAGGGTGGAGGATTGGTGGATCAGGTACATAGGCCCAATACGTCTGGTCTTTTTCTGTATTGCTGAGGGTCATCAATGTCATCAGCAGGTAGAGGGTCCACATGTCGTACCAATCGTTTTGGCAGCCACCGAGGGCCTTCTGCATCCTGTGGAAAAACACAAACATGCCCTCGGCCCCATATGAGGACTGGATCTGGGCCTTGCCAAAAGCCTGTAAGTGGGTCTTTCCATTTGACCAAAGCCTGAGGAGCAGTGGAAGGATGCCAGTAACATGATTGATAGAGAATTGTTGGCAAAATAAAGAGAATTTTTTGCTGAATGGCTTTTTCAACCTTAGAGAGAGCCTTCCGTGTAGGCTCAGTAAGAGACCTGGGGGAGGTCGGATCAGAATCTCTTTTTAAAATTTTAAACAGTGGTTTAAGATCTCCAGTTGTTAAGCCCAAAGAAGGGCGCAGCCAATTAATATCTCCCAACAACTTTTGAAAATCATTAAGAGATTTAAGATGATCTTTTTTAAGCTCTATTTTTTGTGGAGTGAAATACTGAGCAAACAACTGAAATCCCAAGTAAGAATAAGGCTCACTTTTTTGTACTTTTTTGGGTGCAATAATAAGACCTGAGGCCAGAAGGTTCTCTTTTATATTTACAAAGCAAGCTAACAACACCTTTTTTTTTTTTTTTTTTTACAGGCCAACAAAATGTTATCTATATAATGAATGATGTAAACAGAAGGAAACTGTTTTTTGGTGTTATCAATTGCTTTACTAACAAACTTCTGACACAAGTTGGGGCTATTTGCCATGTCTTGGGGAAAGACTCGCCACTGATATCTTTTTATAGGCTAGTTTTATTTACTCTTTTAAAATCTTGTAACAATCTCTATTTTTTCGATTTTTTTTTTTTTAATTACAAAAATGGGGGAATTTTAGGGTGAAGTAGATTTAATTATATGGCCTTTATCAAGCTGCTCCTGTACTATAAGGTTAATGGGGAGGCTGGGAATTAAACCTGGGCCTCCTGTATGGCAGGCGAGAATTTTACCACTGAGCCACCAATGCTTTACTAGACAAAATATCTAAAATTGTCATTGTAAAAGGGGCGATAGGACCGTACTGTGCGCAAGCTTTTTTTAATTTTTTTTTATTTGTTTTTATTGAAAAGGCCTCTATTTTTTAAACACATTTTTTGTCTGGTCAAGCCTGTTAAAGACAGGATATACTCCAAATTGTTTTAAAGACTCTCCCTGTTTATGAGTCTCTTTGCAAGCCAATTGAAGAGAGGAGCGCACAACAGAATCTGATCCTGGTTTAACATATCCTGGCGGGGGGGGGGGGGGCTTTACCCCGAGGATCCCACTGATCTCTTAAAGAAATCTGGGGACCCAGAGGACAATTTTCTTTATCCACAGCAACTTTGAGCTCGACTAATTGTCCTTGAATCATCTTTATCTGTTTTGTAAGTGTAACTATAGGATTTACAAGCCGCCTGCTTTCTTGAGCTGCAGCCACCACTAAATCTTTCTGATCTTGAGGGTCTAAATCTTCCCAGTGTTTATCTGGAGGTTTCTGGCTAACAGGCTCTTTATTATGTTTAGCAAGTTTTTCTGTATATCTGACTCCTTTTCCCTCCTCTTTCTCCTCTGGAGAGGCGGCAGATGGAAAAGTTTTTTCAGCATAATCAGCCCCCTCCCTTTTTTCCAGCTCTTCCAGTGAAGCGGCAAACGGAAGGTTTTTCTCATTTTCTGCCTGTTTTACTCTTTCTAACTTACAGCCTTTCCTTTTAAGATCTAAGCAGTCTCTAATTAAAGTCCACAATCCAAATGTTTTTACAGGGACCCGCTGAGGTCCTTGGACACTATAATAGCCTTGTAATTGTTCTCCAACCTTTTTTCAAGTCTCCAAGCTGACGGTACCTTTATCTGGAAACCATGGGCAAACTTTTTTTACAAATTTTAAAAATTTATCTAATTGCTCTTTGCTCACCCTGCTGCCACGGGCGGCAAGTAATCTCTTAAGTCCTCTAACATACAGGTCCTTGCTGCTGGCGTGACCCATTTTCTCTAACGGTCCTAGCTGATAGCGAGACCTACTTCTCCTTAAACGGTCCTTGCTGATAGCGTGACCTATTTTTTTTTTTTTTCGGCCCTTCTTTCACACTAGTAAAACACACAGATGCTTGGCTGGCCGTGCCCCTCGCGGGACCAAGACTGCCGTGGCAATAGGCGTGACGGTATAGAACCCCGACCAGGCAAAACCGAAGTTTTGATCGCCGTTTAGCCGTAAGACAGTGCCGGAAACGCAGTTACAAGCCCATTCAAGCTCCGTAACACGAGGTCGTGGAGCTATCACTCACTCACACACTCATTCGACCGAGGGGATAGTGTCCTACTCACCGTACCTTTAACACTCTATAACCGAGCTGGGCCCAACCTGTACGGTGTTCCTCACTGATTTTCCCGTGTTTAGGCCCCACGTTGGGCGCCAATTGTGGCCGACCAGCAGCCACGAATCAACGCGGATCCTGAAAGGGGGAGTGGGAATTAAATAAAGACACTCACAATTATGATGATGCGGCCGGTCTCCAGTGATGCTGAAGCACCGAGTTTATTTTTTACCACCGTTTATATACCCTAAGAATACGTGCAGTTTTAACAGACAGCAGATAAAGGAATGTATTACATCACAGAAAGTTATCTTTTACCTAAAACACAGAAAAGCAGAAACTACTAAACAAACCTCAATGCTATTATCTCATCAAGAGCAAATTTATAACTTTTACATACAGATACAAAATCCTTGAAACTTTTCCCAAGTCATTATCTCATGACAAAGCCCACCAATTATCCTGCTAGTCTTCAGTCCTCAGTGTCCGAGAACCGGTCACTCCCACCTACTTTCTCAACAGCTCGCAAGCACCCTCCAGGAACAGGCAGAGATAATGCCTTAGAAGCTGAAACAAGTTAATCATAAACTGAGCCAGTCTGCAAGGCTTTTAGAATAACAAAAAATCATGGCTCCCCACAAAAATCAAACTGGAATGCTCTATTTACTGGGATAACTTATATGCATAATTGCCGGCTGAAAGATATACACTATACTGAAGTGTTTCCTCAATCAACAAAGGAAGATTGAATTATGCCCAGTGTAGTACTTCCAGTCAAGGTGATGGAGCAGATAAATGCTGCACTTGCATCCTCTTGAGACCACATCAAAATTATAACTAAACTACATAACAACCATAATTGAGAATTACCTGAAGTCTAGCTGGACAGAAGTCCTATAAATAAGGATAAACAAAAAAAGCCAAGATGAAACTGATAGGAGAGGCAGAGACACAGATGTGGCTGATCCCACAGATACATTTGAATTTTAAACATCAGAAGGGATATCTCTGCTGTGGAGGTTCTCCCTGAAGAGTTAAGTGTCCCAGCCCCACACCAAGCTCCCGAACCCAAATTTCAAGTGCAGGGCAGAGAAGTTGCCACAACTTCTGGCTATGAAAAACAGCAGAGATTTTGAATGAGTGAGACAGAGTACTGTTGGAGTCCCATGCTCTCCTCTTTCTTTCTATTTTTTTCATTTTTTCATTTTTTAAGTTAAATTTATTGAGGTGACATTTCTTAGTAAAATTATATAGGTTTCAAGTATATAATTCTACAATACATCATCTATATATTGCATTGTGTGCTCAACACCCAAAGTCAAATATCCTTCCCTCACCATATATTTGACTGCCTTTATCCACTTCTACCACTATCTCTCCCCCCTTAATTTTTGGTAACAACTAAACTGTTGTCTGTGTCTATGAGTTTTTATTTGTTTGTTCACTTGTTACTTTCTGTTTTACATCCCACAAATGAGTGAAATTATATGGTTCTCAACTTTTTCTGTCTCACTTATTTCACTTAGCATGATATCTCAAGATCCATTTATGTTGTTGCAAATGGCACCATTTCATCTTTTCTTATGGCTGAGTAATATTCCATTGTACATATGTACCACTTCTTCTTTATCCAAACATGTATCAAAGGGCACTTTAGTTATTTTAATGTCTTGCCCACCATAAATAATGCTGCAGTGAACATAGGGGTACGTATATCTTTATGTATAAATGTTTTCAGAGACTTTGGGTAAATACCATGAAGAGTGATTTCTGGGTCATGTAGTAGTTCTATTCTTGATTTTTTAAAGATTTTTATTAAAATATAGCTAACATACAATATTATATTAGTTTCAGGTGTATACCATAGTTATTCAACATTTATATACCTAAAGAAGTGATACCATGATAAGTCCAGCAACTATCGGACACTGTACCATGATATCACAATATTATTGACTATATTTTCTGTGTTGCACATTACACCTCCAAGATTTATTTGTTTTATGCCTGGAAATTTGAACCTCTCACACCCCTTCACCTTTTTTACCCATTCTGTAATTTTTTCAATTGCAGTTGACATTTAATATTATTTATATTAATTTCAGTTGTACAGCATACTGGTTAGACATTTATATGATTTAGGAAGTGACTGATCTAGTACCTACCTGGAACTATACATAGTTATTACTATATTACTGATTATATTCCCTATGCTTTACTTTACATCCCTGTGATTATTTTGTAACTACCAATTTGTGTTTCTTAATTCCTCCACGTTTTTCACCATGCCCCACAACTACCTTTTCACCTATCACCCCAATAAATTTAGTGCCATCTGGCCATACATAGATATTACGATATTATTGACTATACTCCTTATGCTATACCCTATATCCTCATGACTACTATGTAACAACAAACGTATACTACTTAATCACTTCTCTGTTTTCACCCACACCAAACCCCCTCCCGTATGACAAACATTAAAATGTTCTTTGCATATGAGTTTGTTTCTGTTTTTTTTTTTTTTTTTAATATTGTTCTTTAGTATCCATTATAAGTGAAATCACATGACATTTACTTTTCTCTGTCTGACTTATTACACTCAGCAAAATACCCTCTAGTTTCATCCATGTTTTTGCAGATGGAAAGATTTCATTGTATTTTATGGCGAAGTAATATTCCATGGTACATATGTTCCACATCCTCTTCGTCTAGTCATCCATTCAGGGCATCACAGGCTGCCTTCATATCTTCATTTCTGTGATGAACATATGCATGCCACATCCTTTTAAAGTAGCATTTTGGGTTACTTGGGATAAATACCCAGAAGTGGAATTACTAGGTCCTCCTTTGTCTTTTATTATAACCTTTGTTTTAAAGTCATTTTGTCTGGTGTAAGTATTTCTACCTCAGCTTTTTTGTTTGTTCCCATTTTAATGAAATATATTTTTTCTAATCCTTTACTATCAGTCTGTGTGTGTCTTTTGATCTGAAACTGGTCAGCATATGTATGGGTCTTGTTCTCTTATTCATTCAGCCATCCTATGTCTTTTTTTTAATTATTCTTTTTAAGATTTTATTGAGGAGGGGAACAGGACTTTATTGGGGAACAGTGTATACTTCCAGGAGTTTTTTTTTTTCAAAGTCAAGTTGTTGTCCTTTCAATCCTAGTTGTGGAGGGTGCTGCTCAGTACCAGGTCCAGTTGCCGTTGCTAGTTGCAGTGGGCACAGCCCACCATCCCTTAAGGTGGGACTCGAGGAATTGAACTGCCAACCTTGTGGTTGAGAGCCCACTGGCCGATGTGGGAATCGAACCGGCAGCCTTCGGAGTTAGGAGCATGGAGCTCTAACCGCCTGAGCCACCGGGCCACCCTATGTCTTTTGATTGGGGCATTTAATTCATTTACATTTAAAGCAATTTATGATAGATGTGTAGTTATTGACATTTTTATTATTCATATTTTTGATTAAGGGTTTCTTTCTTTTTTTTTTTTTTTTTTTTTTTTTTTTTGTCTTAAAGAATTCCGTCTAACATTCTTTGTAATACTGGTTTGGTACTGATTAACTCCTTTAGCTTTTTCTTGATTAGGAAGCTCCTTATTTGTCCTTCGATTTTAAATGATAGCTTTGTTGGTTAGAATAATCTTGGTTGTAGGTCCTTGCTGTTCATCACTTTGAGTATTTTGTGCAAATCCTTTCTGGCCTGCAAAGTTTCTGTTGAGAAATCAGCTGACAGCCCTATGAGTATTAACTTGTAGGTAACTAACTGTGCTTCCCTTGCTGCTTTTAAGATTTTATCTTTGTCTTTAACCTTTACCATTTTAACTATGCTCTGTCTTGGTGTGGGCCTCTTTGGGTTCATCTTGTCTGAGACTCTCTGCACTTTTTGAGCTTCCTTTTCTATTTCCTTCCCAGGATAGGGAAGTTTTCTGTTACTATTTCTTCAAATAGGTTTTCAATTCCTTTCACTTTATCTTCTCCTTAAGGTACTCCTATAATGTGAATGTTGGCATGCTTGATGTTTTCCCAGAGGCCCCTTAAACTATCCTCATTGAATTCTCTCTCTCTCTCTCTCTCTCTCTCTCTCTCTCTCTCTCTCTCTCTCTCTCTCTCGTTTGGGTGTTTTCTGCTTCCTTATCTGCCAAATTGCTGATTCAATCTTCTGCTTTCCCAAGTTTACTGTTGATTCCCTCTCACATATTCTTTATATCCGTTATTGTAGTCTTGTGGTTCTTTTTATGTTTTCTACCTCCAATTTATCTTTTCTATCTCTTTGTTGAAGTTCTTCTTGAGAATATTGAGCATCCTTATAACTAGTGTTTTGAACTCTGTCTCTGATAGATTGCTTGTCTCCATGCTGTTTAGTTCTTTTTCTGGAGCTTTATTTTGTTCTTTCATTTGGGACATATTTCCTTCCAATTTTGGCTGCCTCCCTGTGTTTGTATGTATGTATTAGGTAGGGCTGCTATGTATTCCAGTCTTAGTAGTGTGGCCTTATCTAGTAAGTGTCTTTTAGGGCCCAGTGGTGCAGTCTTTCTATTCACCTGAGCTGGGTGCTCCAGATGTGTTCCTTGGGTGGGTTGCATGTGCGATCCTATTGTAGTTGAACTTTGGTTCTGTGTGCATCTCAATGGGATCGATTGATTCTTGGGATCATTGGTTGGAGGGATGGCCATGAGTATAGTGGAGCAATTGTGGTGCAGGGGCTTACTCTAAGCAGCTGGATTTACCTTAGCAGGGCTCTGGTTCATTCCCAGTCTCTGGTTTGGCCTTTACCTCCTTGGAGTGGGCCGGATGATACTCTGGCTCAGTCTGAAGCTAGCCATTGGGAAAACCAGCTTTAGTATCTCCTGGGAGGGGACCCACTCTAGACCAAGTTCAGTCACAGCCTTTGCACTGCCCGGACCACCTGGTATGAGCCACAAAACAATCAGCAGATGGCTGCTTCCCATGCTGTGCTTGGAGGTGTTTTAAGAGGCCATGCCATGAACCAAGGCTGGCTGTTGCTAGTGCTAGGCTTAGTGCTGCTCAGCCAGAGGTACAGGACATGCCAAAGCCAGATGCTGCTTGTTTGGGTTTTGTGAACCTTTCAGAGATTTTAGGAAAATCTGCATCATTAGCCAAGGCAGGCCATTTGTATGGAAAAGCCATTGGAAGTGGCTTGGGTGGGCCAGCAATTTGGGTGAGGAAGGGTCTCAGAAACACCAGGCCTGGGTAAATGAATGGTGTTAGCCACATTGAAGGAGATTCAGGTATGGCAGCTGCCTGCATCTGCATGTTGGGAATAGGGAGGGCTCAACAAAGAAACAATGCCTTCCACTTGCTCCTCCATCTGGGAGAAAGCTGGCCCTCCAGCCCTCTCCCTAAGCCAGATACTTCAGTTCCTCTGGATATGCTCCTGTCTCCCTTCGAATTGCTGTCCCAACACTAGATCTCAGAGAGATTAAGTTTGTCAGCAAGTAAATATGTGCCCTTTAAGAGGAATGCCTGATTGCGGCTGTCCTCTGTCTCACTTAGCTACAATTTTCACTGATTTGCAACAATAAGAAGTTATGGGGACTTCTCTCAGCAACACTGAAACTCTGTGCTGGGGGGCCTAGTATAGGGCGTGGACCCTTGAATCCTATGTGGGGAGGCTTCCCCAGCCAAAATATCCCTCGCTATTGTTAATGGTCACAGACAGGTATGGGACCAGTCTATTCTGTGTCTCTGCCCCGCCTTTCTGTCTCAAGGTGGCTTCTTCTGTATGTCCTTAGTTGTAGGACTTTGGTTCAGCTAAATTTCAGGCGATTTTCAATGATGGTTTTTCTGTAGTTAATTTGTAATGTTGATGTGGTCATGAAAGGAGGTAAGCACAGAGTTTACCTATTCTGCGATCTGACCAGAAGTCTCCCTATGCGTTCTTCTTCAAGGGCCCACATGTGGACATCACTGATGCACTTACATACTGAGCTCCAGTGTTGGGGCAGCGGCTCAAAAGGCACCAGGGACATACAGACAAGAGTTAACTTCTCTGGCTTCAGAGCAAAGGCTGCAGGGACAGCTTTCTCTCAGAGGGAAGTTCTGGCAGAGATGATTGTTCTGTTGTTGAGTTCTTCACCCTCCCAGCATATAGATACTGGCAGGCACAATATTTGAGTCTCCATCAACCTGGCTAACACCACTCGCTCTGCCCTGGTGATTCCTTGAGACCCTGCCCCACTCAACATGTAGGCTCACCCAAGCTTCTTCCAGTGGCTTTTCAATACAAACAGCCTATCTTGGCTCATGCTGCAGACTTTCCTAAAACCTCACAAAGGTTCACAAATTCCAGACAAGCACCATGTGGCCTAGGAATGCCCTTTACCTCTTGCTAAACAGTCCCAAGTCTGGCATTAGTAGCAGTCAACCTCAGTGCATAGCTTAGCCCCTCCCAGGCACCTCCAACCTCAGTGCAGGTGGAAGACATTTGCATACCACTTTGTGGCTCATGCCAGGTAGCCCCAGAGAGGGCACAGGTGGAGGCTAAACTTGGCCTTTGGCATGGCCCCTACCAGGTGGCCCTGGGGCTAATAATCCTGATGGCCTTCTTCAGACCAGGCTGGAACATCACCTAGCTACCTCCACAGATGAAAAAAACAAAGGACAGACTGGAAAACACCAGAGCTTACTGAAGTGATTATTGCTCTGTGGTCATTCCTTGCACAAAAGATCCTCCACTGTAGTCATGGCCACTCTTCATCACCTATCAGTCTAAGGGGCAATTCCTCCCATTGATGTGGAAAGCAATCAATACCAACTACAACAGGAGGGTTCACACAACCCACAAAAGATACACACCTGGAGCACCTGGCTCTAGTAACCAGGAAGATGGCACCAGAGGGTCCCATGAAACAACTACTACATAGGCAAGTCTACTAAAACTGGGAGACATAGCAGCCCTACCTAATACATAGAAACAAACACAGAGGGGCAGCCAAAATGAGGAGACAAAGAAACATGTCCCAAATGAAACAACAGAAAAAAGCTCTAGAATATAGACACAAGCAATATACCAGATGCAGAGTTCCAAACACTGGTCATAAGCATGCTCAATGATCTCAGGAAACACTTCAACAAAGAGATACAAAAAATATAAACGGAGATATGATGTCTGACAATTAAGTTCATGAACTCATCCTAGAAAAAGTTCTACATACCTTATTGCTGAATATCACTATGGTCACCTTTGAAGTACTCCCCTTGGGAAGCTATGCACCAATTCCAGTGCCTAGTCCACCCTTCCAAGCAGTTTTGGAACTCTTTTTCTGGAATGGCCATCAGAGATGTCATCATTATTACCTTTGATGTCCCGAATGTCATCAAAATGTATTCCTTTCAATATTTCCTTCACCTTATGGTAAAGAAAGATGTCATTTGTGCCAGATCAGATGAGTAGGGAAGGTGTCCCAACACTGTTATTTGTTTACTGGCTAAAAACCCTCACAGACAGTGTCGTGTGAGATGGTGCATTGTCATGATGCAAGAGCCATGAATTGTTGGTGAAAAGTTCAGGTCATCTAACTTTTTCATGCAGCCTTTTCAGCACTTCCAAATAGTAAACTTGGTTAACTGTTTGTCCAGTTGGTACAAATTCATAATGAATAATCCCTCTGATACCAAAAACATTTAAGAACATCTTTGCAACAAGTTCGTGAACTTAATTGTCAGACCTCATAGAAAAAATGAAAAGGAACCAGTCAGAGATGAAGAGTACAATTACGATTACTCAAATGAGGAATACATTAGAGAGAATCAAGGGTAGATTAGATGAAGCAGAGGATAGAGTTAGAGATTTGGAAGATAAGGTAGCAGAAAACACCTAATCAGAGGAGCAAAAAGAAAAAAAAAATAGAATCTGAAAAAGAAAATAAGCATAGTTTAACGGGCCTCTGGGACAGCATCAAGCATACCAGCATTCACATTATGGGTATGCCAGAAGGAGAGAGAGAGAGAGCAAGGAATTGAAAACCTATTTTTAAGAAATAATGATGGAAAACTTCCCTAACCTGGTGAAGGAAATAAACATATATACTCAGGTAGTACAGAGAGTCCCAAACAAGATGAACCCAAAAAGGCTCACATGAAGACCCATCATAATGAAATTGCCAAAAGGTAAAGACAAAAAGATAATCTCTAAAGCAGAAAGAGAAAAGTTAGTTACCTTCAAGGAGCCTCTCATAAGATAATCAGCTGATTTCTCAACAGAAACTTTGCAGGCCAGAAAGGATTGGCAGGAAATATTAAAAATGATGAATAGCAAGCACCTACAACTAAGATTTCTCTACCCATAAAATTTATTACAAATTTTGCACTCCAAATACACACTTTTGCAAATCAAATTCACCTTTTTGGAAATCAAATTCATCCTTTTGCATATCAAATTTTTCCACAAAAATGTTTTCTTAATCTTCCTAATAAAAATAAATCAAATGTTAAGTTATTGATAAAATTAAATATTTTATTGCAGGTGTTTAATAATAAACGTAAAATACTTATATTTAGATTACAAACGGGACCTATAACCCATCAAAGAACTCTTTGCTCATCACATAGAACAGCTAAGAGACTCGTGGAAGGATTACTTGAAGGTGCGCTAATTGGGCGAGCAGGGGAAGGAAGGAAGGGAGCAGAGTGAAAATGCGCGGGCCCGCGGCAGGGTCTCGGCTGGCAGCGGTGGCAGCTGCGGCGAAAACGGCAGTGGCACCCGCAGTTCCGGGCATGCACGGGATCCCAGGGCGGAACGGAGAGCACAGAGACCAGGAGGTGGGCTCTTTCCCTGCATCCCATGGCTGATTTCTCCCACCGGGAGGGCGGCTAGTGGGCCCTAGGGCAGACAAAGAACACAGACTCCATACCTGGGCCCCTCCCCTCCGCTCTTCCAATCCTACCCCCGCCCTTCCAGAGATTTAAACTGGATCCTGAACTGAGGAGTAGTGTCAGATTACAGAGGAGCCTTAGTGCTCAGGCTCTGGGAAGACTGACAGGCAGCCCTGACACAGGGAAGAGGCTGGGAAGAGTGTGATTTTGGCTGGGCTAGGAGAGAAGAGACTCCTACACCCCCAGCCACCAACTTTTCTGGCCTGCGGGAAGAGGGTGACGCGCGCGGCTAGGCTGGGAGAGAGAAGACCCCTCCATCCCCAGCCCCCACCCTTTCTAGCCTGCCTAGGGTGGGGCAAGTGCAACTGCCAAGACACTCCCAGGGATCAGCAGTAAGCAGCAGACACAGCTCTGGGCTTTTAGCAGCTCAGAAATTTCCTGCCCGCACCCCCCATACACACACACACTGAAGAAGTGCCTTAAGACTAAGGAGTACTGGACACAGGGCTGGTGGGGCTACTCTCAGTGTGCATATGTACAGGCAAGGGCAGAAACAGCACTGACTTTGTAAAAACTATCATCTAGACCCCTCAGGCCCACGCATTTAAATCTACAGTCCCAAAGTCACTCTGGGCACCAGGTGACCGGCTCTGCCTGCACAATAAGCAGGGGGCTCTTTGGTACAGCAGAGGACAACCTGGACATTACTTGGTGGGCTTAAGCCAAGACTGGCGCTGCTTTTTGTTTTGCTTTGTTTTGTTTTGTTTTGCTTTATCTTTATATCTTTGAAATCTTTGCCTGTGTCCAATGGGGGTTATCGGGTCTTTTTACATGTGAATGTATTTGATTTTTTTCTTTGTTGTTGTTGTTGTGCTTGGTGATTTGCTTTGTTCTGAAACTGCCCTACCAAGGCCCAGCTTAAGAGGCACAAGATTCAACATACCCAGAGGTCAACTCCAGACCAAACCAGAGTACTACTGGGTTTGACCTACAAGTCAAACACCCAGAGGGAATTCTCTGCAGGCACTAGAGCCCATAAAGGCCAAACCACATTTAAGTGGTCAACCCTAACGCAGCACAACGCCCTGCGGTGGGCAGAGCCAAGTCTCACAACGAGTCAGCCTAGGAGTTAACCCCACCTACTCACAAGCAAAAAGCATTTAAAGATCTTCTTGAACAGAACAATATACACAACACAAGAGTCACCTTTGGAACACACGCAGAGGAGAAGAACGAAGTAGTGCAAGTCAAATATAAAGGACACATACTACATAAGATAACCTAGTAAGAACTAAGAACTCTAGAGGATCTACCTAATACATCAAAGCAAACACAGAGGGTCAGCCAGAATGGGGAAACAAAGATACACGTCCCAAATAAAAGAACAGAAGAAACGTCCACAACTGGAACCAAATGAAGCAGAGGTAACCAACCTTTCAGAGACAGAGTTCAGAACACTCGTGATAAGAATGTTTAAGGAGCTTAGAGAAGACATAAAGAAGGATGTAGAAATCATAACAAACAACCAGTTAGAACTAAAGAACACAATTACCGAAATTAAGAACTCACTTGAAGGAATTACCAGCAGGTTAGATGAAGCAGATGATCGAATCAGCGACTTAAAAGACAAGGTAGCAGAGATCACCCAAACGGAACAACAGAAAGAAAAAAGAATAAAAAACAATGAGGATGGCTTAAGAGACCTCTGGGATAACATCAAGCGCAACAACATGCGCATCATAGGAATACCAGAAGGTGAATAGAGGAAGCAAGGGATTGAGAACATATTTGAAGTAATAATGTCCGAAAACTTCCCCAACCTAATGAAGGAAACCAACATACAAGCCCAGGAAGTGCAGAGAGTTCCAACCAGGATAAGCCCAAACAGGTCCACAACAAGACACGTTATAGTTAAAATAGCAAAGCTTAAAGACAAAGAGAGAATTACCTAGATTGCTTCATCCAGCAATGCTATCATTTAAAGTTGATGGAGAGATGAAGAGCTTCCCAGAAAAAAATAAGCTAAAGGAATTTATTACCACCAAGCCAGCATTGCAAGAAATACTAAAAGGACTTCTGTAAATAGAAGAAAGACCAAAACAATCTAACTACAAATTTAAAAATGGCATTAACTATGTACCTATCAATAATCACTTTAAATGTAAACGGATTAAATGCTCCAATCAAGAGACATAGGGTGGCTGACTGGATAAGAAAGCAAGATTCTTGTATATGTTGTATACAAGAAACTCACCTCAGAACAAAAGACACACACAGGCTGAAAGTGAATGGTTGGAGTAAGATATTTCATGCAAATGGAAATGAGAAAAAGTTGGAGTTGCAATACTTATATCTGACAAAATAGACTTTAAAATGAAGAACATATTAAAAGATAATCATGGGTACTATATAATAATAAAGGGATCAATCCGACAAGAGGACATAACCCTAGTAAACATCTATGCACCCAAAATAGGAGCACCTAAATATATAAAACAGGTACTGACTGACATAAAGACAGAGATCAACAGTAACACTATCATAGTAGGGGACTTCAACACACCTCTTACAACAAAGGACAGGTCTTCCAGACAGAAAATCAATATGGAAACAACAGCTTTAAATGATACATTGGACCACTTGGATTTAATCGATATTTTCAGAACTTTCATCCCAATGCTGCAAAATACACGATTTTCTCAAGCGCACATGGAACATTTTCCAAGATAGACCATATGTTAGGCCACAAAACAAGTCTTGATAAATTTAAGAAAATTGAAATCATACCAATTGTCTTCTCTGATCACAATGCTATGAAATTAGAAATGAACTACAGGAAAAAAACTGGAAGACACACCAATTCATGGAGGCTGAATAACTTATTACTAAATAATGAATGGGTCAAGCAGGAGATCAAGGAAGAAAACAAAAGATATCTCGAGACAAACAAAAATGAAAACACGACGACCCAATATTTATGGGATGCCGCGAAAGCAGTCCTCAGAGGGAAATTCATAGCATTGCAGGCCTACCTAAAGAAACAAGAAACATCACTAATCGACAGTTTATCTTCACACTTAAGGGATCTGGAAAAAGAACAGCAAAATAAGCCCAAAGGGAGCACAAGGAAGGAGATAATAAAGATCAGAGCAGAAATAAATGAAATGGAAACCAGAAAAACAATACAAAAGATCAATGAATCCAAGAGTTGGTTCTTAGAGAAGATAAACAAAATTGACAAACCTTTAGTCAGACTCATTAAAAAAAAGAGAGAGAGGACCCAAATTAATAAAATCAGAAATGAAAGAGGAGAAGTGACAATGGACACCGCAGAAATACAAAAACTTTTAAGAAATTACTATGAGCAACTATATCGCAACAAATTTGACAATCTGGAAGAAATGGACAATTTTCTAGAGGCGTACAAACTTCCAAGGCTAACTCAAGAAGAAACAGAAAACCTGAATAGTCTGATTACCACCAGGAAAATTGAATCAGTAATCAACAATCTCCCAACAAACAAAAGCCCTGGACCAGATGGCTTTACAGGTGAATTTTACAAAACGTTCAAAAAAGAATTATCACCTATTCTCCTCAAGCTCTTCCAAAAAATCCAGAAGGAGGGAAGACTCCCAAACACTTTTTACGAAGCCACTATCACCCTGATCCCAAAATCAGACAAAGACAACACAAAAAAAACAAACTGTAGGCCGATATCTCTAATGAACATAGATGCAAAAGTCTTCAACAAAATATTAGCGAACAGAATTCAGCAATACATTAAAAAGTTCATACACCATGATCAAGTGGGATTCATCCCTGGTATGCAAGGGTGGTTCAAAATCTGCAAATCAATTAATGTGATACACCACATTAACAAAATGAAAAATAAAAACCACACGATCATATCAATATCAATTTATCATATCATGATAAAATGATCAATTTATCATATCATGATAAAATCCAACAGCCATTTATGATAAAAACTCTTAAGAAAGTGGGAATAGAGGGATCACATCTCAACATAATGAAGGACATATATGACAAACCCACAGCTAACATCATACTCAATGGGGAAAAGCTAAAACCATTCCCCCTAAGATCAGGAACAAGGCAAGTTTGCCCACTATTTCTGCTTCTATTCAATATAGTGCTGGAAGTTCTAGCCACAGCAATCAGACAAGAAAAAGAAATAAAAGGTATCCAAATAGGTAAGGAGGAAGTAAAATTATCATTATATGCAGATGATATGATGCTATATATATAGAACCCTAAAGACTCCACCAAGAAGCTATTAGAGCTGATAGATGAATTTAGTAAAGTAGCAGGATACAAAATTAATATTCAGAAATCAGTTGCATTTGTATATACCAATAATAAAACATCAGAAGGAGAAATTAAAAAAAAAAACAATCCCATTTACAATTGCTCCAAAGACTATAAAATACCTGGGAATAAATTTAACCAAAGAAGTAAAAGATCTGTACTCAGAAAATTATAAGACACTGAAGAAAGGAATGAAGGAAGATATAAATAGATGGAAACACATATCATGTTCATGGATAGGAAGAATTAATATAGTAAAAATGTCCATACTGCCTAAGTCAATATACATATTCAATTCAATTCCTATCAAACTACCAACGACTTTTTTCACAGAAATAGACCATATAATCCTAAAATTTATATGGGACCATAAAAGACCCCGTATAGCCTCAGCAATCTTGAGAAATAAGAACAAAGTGGGAGGTATAACAATACCTGACTTCAAATTATACTACAAGGCTACAGTAATCAAAACAGCATGGTTCTGGCATAAAAACAAACACATAGATCAATGGAACAGAATAGATAGTCCAGAAATAAATCCATGCCTATATGGCCATTTAATCTACAACAATGGAAGCAAGAATGTACGATGGTGTAAAGACTGTCTACTCAATAAATGGTGCTGGGAAACCTGGACAGACACATACAAAAAAATGAAGCTGGACCACCTCCTTACACCATATACAAAAATAAATTCAAAATGGCTTAAAGACTTAAATGTAAAATCTGAAACCATAAAATACCTAGAAGAAAATATAGGAAGAAACTTCACAGACATTACCCGGAGTAAGATTTTTACTGATATATCCCTTCGCGCAAGGGAAGTAAGAGAACAAACATGTGAGATTATATCAAACTAAAAAGTTTTTTCACAGGAAAGGAAACTATCAATAAAACAAAAAGGGATCCTACTGAATGGAAAAAGATATTTGCCAATGATATATCTGATCAGGGATTAATATCACAAATGTATAAAAACTCACTCAACTCAACTCCAAAAACACAAACGACCCAATTAAAAAATGGGCAGAGGACTTGAAGAGACATTTTTCTAAAAAGGACATACAGATGGCAAATAGACATATGAAGAAATGCTCAACCTCACTAACCATCAGAGAAATGTAAATAAAAGCCACAATGAGATACCACCTCACCCCAGTCAAAATGGTTATCATCAATAAATCTACAAACAAGAAGTGCTGGCGCGGATATGGAGAAAAGGGAACGCTTGTGCACTGTTGGTGGGATTGCAGATTGGTGCAGCCACTATGGAAAACAGTATGGAGGTATCTCAAAAATCTGAAAATGGAACTACCCTATGATCCAGTAATTCCACTCCTAGGTATCTATCTGGAGAAATCCAAAACTCCGATTCAAACATCTTTATGCACTCCTATGTTTATTGCAGCACTATACACAATAACTAAGACATGGAAACAACCGAAATGCCCATCGGTAGATGACTGGATTAAGAAACTGTGGTACATTTACACAATGGAATATTACACAGCCATAAAGAAGAAAGAAATCTTACCATTTGCAACAACATGGATGAACCTAGAGAACATTATGTTAAGTGAAATAAGTCAGACAGAGAAAGATAAGTACCATGTGATCTCACTTATATGCGGAATCTAAAGAAAAGAATAAGTGAATGAACTAATCAGAAACAGTTTTGGAGACAAAGAGGAAAAACTGAGGGTTGCTAGATGGGTGGAGGGAGGTGGGGTAAGGGGGAAGGTGAGGAGATTAGAAAACAATCAGTAACCACAAGATGGCCACGGGGTTTTGAAAATTAATCTGGGGAACGTAATTTAGTGGTTATCAGAGGGTAAGGGGGTTGGGGGGTGGGAGATGAGGGTTAAGGGGGATCAAATATATGGTGATGGAAGGAGAACTGACTCTGGGTGGTGAACACACAATGTAATTTATAGATGATGTGATACTGAATTGTACACCTGAAATCTATGTAATTTTACTAACAATTGTCACCCCAATAAATTAAAAAAAACAAACAAACAACCAAAAAAAACCCAAAACGTATATTTAACATCAGAAATACTTATAGACTTATAGCTTCATTTATGTGTAATGGTTCTCCTGCCACTGCTCATGGTAATTTCATATACATATTCATAAAAAATAATTATGACAATCTGTAGGAGTAATAATTGCAACTGAATGATTAATAACATCTACTAAATGTTCATGGTTTGATGGATCAGCCAAAATATTTCTTGTGCAAAACTTAATTTTTGAAAAACGAAGGCACAATCAAACGTTAATTCACCAGCTCATGTGACCATGTCAAAGGTTAGAGGACAAAATGTATCTCTAATTGCAGCAATAAACCTTTAGGGAATGGTGTGGCGTGAAGTAATTGCACATTCTACAGTTACTTCAAATACTTTTTTTTTTTTAATTTCTTCAGAGATTATTGCAGAAATTAGATAAAAATAATCTGGAGGTAGTGTGGATTGTTTTGGACAATGTAAGCACAAAAGCCAGGAAGTACGTGATCTTTCTGGTCAGATAAGACACACTTTATTATTTCCACCACCATACTCTCCAATGATGAACCCCATTGAAGAAGTTTTTTCAAAAATAAGTTCTGTGCAAAAAATATTTTGGCTGATCCATCAAACCATGAACAATTACTAGATGGTATTAATCATTCAGTTACAACTAATACTCCTACAGATTGCCCTAATTATTTTATGAATATGTATATAAAATTACCATGAGCAGTGGCAGGAGAACCATGATACATACATAAAACTATAAGTAAATAAGTATTTCTGATGTTAAATATAAGTATTTTATATTTATTATTAAATACATGCAATAAAATGTTTAATTTTAACAATAATTTAACATTGGATTTATTTTTATTACAAAGATTAAGAAAACATTTTTGTGGAAAAATGTGATCTGCAAAAGAATGAATTTGATTTGCAAAAGTGTGAATTTGGAGTGCAAAACCTGTGTTAAGAATCAAAGGACAGATGAAGACCTTTCCAGACAAGAATAATCTATAGTAGTTCATCACCACCAAACCAATATTACAGGAAATTTTAAAGGGACTTTTTTAAGAAGAAGATATAATAAAGATAAAAATGTGAATAATAAAATGGCAATAACTACATATCTATCAAAAATTACTTTAAATGTAAATGGGTGAATTCTTCAATCAATAGACATAGCGTGCTGAATGGAGAAGAAAACAAGACACTTACAAATGTTACCTACAAAAGAATCACTTCAGACTGAAAAACACAGAGACTGAAACTAAAGAAATGGAAAAAGATATTTCATAAAACTGACTCTGGGTGGTGAAAACACAATGTTATATATCGATGATGTATTACAGAATTGTGCACTTGAAACCTATGTAATTTTATTAACCATTGTCACCCCAATAAACTTTAATTAAAAAATAAAAATGAAAATAAAATAAAAATCTGGGGTAGCAATAGTTATACCAGACAAAATAGACTTTAAAACAAAGGCTATAACTAGAGACAAAGAAGAATCTAGTAATTCCACTTCTGGGCACTTATCCAAAGAAACTCAAAATCCTACTTTGCAGAGACTGGTGCATCCATATGTTCATTAAAGCATTATTTACAATAGTCAACATAAGGAGGCAACCTGGGTGTCCACAAATGGATGAATGGATAAAAAATATGTGATATATACATACAATGGAATATTAGCCACAGAAAAGAACAAAATCTTTCCACCTGCAACAACATCAATGGACCTAGAGGGTATTGTGCTGGGTGGAGTAAGTGAGACACTGAAAGACAAATGCCATATGATTTTACTTATATGTGGAATCTGAAGAACAGAATAAAAAACAAGTAAAACAGAATCACACTCATAGATGCAGAGAACAAACTGATGGCTTCCAGAGGGGAAAAGGGTTGGGAAGCTGGGTGAGAAAGGTGAAGGGATTAAGAAATACAAACTGGCATTTACAAAATAGTCACAGGGATATAAAATACATCATAGAGAACACAGTCAATAATGTTGCAACGACTATGTATAATGCCAGGAGTGTATTAGACTAATTGGGGGATCACTTTGCAAATTATATAAATGCCTAACCATTATGCTGTACACTTGAAACTAATATAAAATAATATTGAATGTCAATTGTAACTGAAAAAAGTAAATAATTAGAAAAAAAAAGTTGGGCCAAAAAACGTTCACGGGTTAAAGCAGTGTTTGTCAAACTGTGCTCAGAAAAACCTAGGGTTATTCAGAGTCTCTTCAAAGAGGAAAGTGAAAGCAGAAAATGTAGCTCCATGTCTCTTCCTGAAAAGAGTATCTTTTGTCTGTTGAACATATTATACTCCAGAGATTTCTTTTCTATAAAGTGTTCCTGGGATTTAAACAAGGAACTCCAGTAAATCTCACTGTAACAAGTCTAATTAACATCCATTATATCATACAGTTACAAAAAAAGAAAAAAGAATGTTTTTTTTCTTGTGATGAGAACTTTTACGATATACTCTCTTAATGACTTTCAAATACTATACAACAGTGTTAACTGTAGACATCATGTTGTGGATTACATCCCTATACTTATTTTTCTTGTAACTGGAAGTTTGTACCTTTGACCACTTTTCCTCCAATTCTCCCTCTTCCCACTCCCAATTACTAACAGATTTTCAAAGCAGTGAAATGAAAAAAAAAAAAAAAGTCATAAAAATATATCCTATTAATGCATTGAAACTTTAAGATCTAGAAGTATCATACAAAAAGGATTTGACTCAATAAATTGAGGTCATAATCAGTGCTCTATCATATTATTTAAACAGTATTAAAATTAGGACTGTTTGATTTCATTAAAGAAATATGTCTTTCTGTTCCCTTGAGAATCTTCATGGGTAAGAAGGTCAAAATGATCAGTTCTTCACAAATATGAAAATTGACTTCATGAAAAAATTAACCTTCCTCTTATATCTTTTCTCAATATATATTTGGATTAATTAATAACCAAATCTTGAAAACTTTGGGTTTTTTTTGGATAGTCGTACTTTGAGAAGAAACTAGCAGTCCTTGGTAAAACATCAATTTATTGCAAAATATTTCAAATTCTGTTCTCATGAGTACTGTGCTGCTATCCTTCAAGGTCTCTACTGGCCACATGTGGCTATTGAGCACTTGAAGTGTGGTTAGTTCAAATTGAGATGTGCTATAATTGTAGAAAACACATTATATTTTGAAGACTTAGTCCACAAATGTAAATATCTGATTCATCATATTTATATTGTTGACTTATTGAAGATAATATTTTTAATAATATTTTTAATAAATTGAGTTAATTAAAAAACCACTAAAATTATTGCATGTATTTCTTCTTACTTTTTTAATATGGCTATCAGAAAATTTAAAATCACCTATGTGTCTCATATTTTACATTTCCACAGGACAGTGCTGCTCTAAAAGTTTCTCCAAAGCAGGGATAAATTGTTGAAAGGAAACAAAAAGACAGGTCTTGGAGGCCTATTCTTCTACTTCAACAAGAACAGATCTGAATTAATTTGTTATACATAGCTGGTTCCTGCTTAAGTCTTTGTTTAAGAAAAGGTTGCTAAAAATCAAAGAGATCCTTGTTATTAATTACATAAAAATGTTCATATTTAGGAATGAAAGAAACTGTCTTAGACACTTCTTATGAATCACTTATCATCCTCCCCCCGCCTCTCTCTCTCTCTCTCTCTCTCTCTCTCTCTCTCTCTCTCTCTCTCTCTCTCTCTCTCTTTTCTTTTTTTTTTTTGGTCCTTTGTTTCACCACTGCCTGGGATTTGATTCAATGAGTACACATGTAGGTTTGCCTGGGAGAGTTGATAAAACTGGTATCTCATTTTAATTATTAATATCACTCACTTTCACTCTCAGAAGTGTTCTAGTTTGGACAATAAGTTATAGGTTATCTGGGCTCTGACCAGCTTTTTCAGGTGCAACCTCAGAGTCCCTGGTATCCTGCCATGACAGTGTGCCTCTTGCTTCCTGCCCCAGGGTTTCCAGTTAACACTGCCATAAGCACTGTCATGGGAATCAGTGCCCTTGCCCATGTATGGGCAGCTTAGAAATACAAAACAATTAAAGCCACATGAATAAACCTTTGACCAATGGGAGGAGCAAGTAAACAAATTATTCCTTCTGTTTTCTCCCCATACCCTTCCCCTCCAGAGATGGGCTATATATAGTTTGTATAACATGGGGTAATCATTTCCAAGAATTAGGTAATCACATTTAGCAGTAGAGGTCAATAGCACCTCTTCATATTAGCTGTTCCTAATTTCCTGATTTTTCTCTCCTAGTTCCTCACTCCTGCTCCCTAAGATGGGACTTTCTAATAAAACAGTAGCATTGAAGCCTTCTCCATCAGGTCTGCTTTCTGGTGAACACACACAAAAATAGAGCCTCATCCTAAAATGCTTAAATCTGCCAGGCTCTGCCAGTTTCCCTGTGTCAACAACCACCATATACATTTTTTTGGCCCTTGGTTGAAAGCTCACATACATGGACACTAATCCTAAATTTAGGCAAAAGAGTTTTAGGGAGCTTTATTTCAGAATGAATCAGCATTAAAAATCCTATATTGATTCAAGCCTGGTTTTGATAACTGAGCTTCCGCCTCAATTTTTTTTCCCAAAGATACAGTCATCATCTTGTACCTCATTTCTAAGAACCAGATCTATTTCCATATTCCTTTATTCTATACCCCAGACATTCTATGTGAACGAATACCAACAACAAATATATTCTGTTGTCATTTTTTCCAGATACTACATTCTGTACGTAGATCAACTTTTAGGTTCACCCCTTTTCTTCTGTGATTTCTTCTACTCCCATAGTTATCAATGCCATGAAAGATAGCAAACAAACTGGGGCAAGACTGTAATTGAGAAAATTCAAAGGACAATCAGGAATAAAACACATTCTCCTGCATCTTAGCCCCTTGCTCTTTCTACTTAAATATTTGGGAAATACATAACTGCATGAATGTGCATGCACACACACACACACACACATACACATACACAGAACCAATCTTTCAGTAAGTCATCGTAACATGAAGCTACTGAAGGTATCAAACACATAAAGTGTACACATTAAAGAGCTTAAAAGAAACAAATCTCCAACAGTAAGTCACTTGACTTCTTGGCATACAGTGAAAAGGAAAAATAAAATAAAAAGTAGCCTGTAGCCTCCACTACTGACAAACATGTTCTTTCATCCAGGAAGTGCTAAAATACTGAGTTTCTCTCCATGAAATTTCTAGACCAAGGTTTAATCCAACTTCAATGTATATAAGACATATTTGTGGAGAATACCACAAATATTGGTCCTTAAGGATATTATTGTACCATGGCTGGGTCCTGCTTGCCTTACCTCTAATTTTTCATTTATGTGAATGAAAAAACAGCCTTATTATTTAGACCAATTTGAGCTGAATTTTCTATTACTTGTTTCCTAAATAAAGTGCCTATAATAAACTCAACTATACTTAATACTGAAACAGGGAACAAATTCCCATTAGAACTGGCTTTCATATATACAAGCAATGAAGATGCCTTTTATCACTCCTATTATTTGACAAGATTCTAGAAATTCTAGCTAAGGATTAATAGATATAACTTTTGGAAAAGAAGCATCAAACACATTATTTACAAATAAAATAATTTTATGCCTTGAAAACCCAGTAAAATAACTGAAAATGTCCTGCAATTATAAATATTCTGAAATGTGGCCAGGAAAAGTGATACATTTATAAAAATCATTATAATTCATGTATGTTAACAATAAGCATTTTGAAGCCATAATAGAAGAAAAAATCCATTAGTAACAGCAGCAATTTATCAAAAAAAAATTTAATATGTAATGTGTGCAAGTATATTTTTAAAAATAATAAAAAACATCTATAAAATGTGAAAGAAGGATTTTAGTAGCCCAGTTTAACTTCTAGTGTGATTCTTAACTCTTCCTTCTTCCCCAAAACTCCTGAGGAGAAATAATGTACAGTTAACCTTGCAATAATACGGGGGTTTGCAATAAGACACCAACCCCCACACAGTCAAAAATCTATGTATAAATTTGATTCCCCAAAAACTTAATGACTAATAGCCTACTGTTGACCAGAAGCCTTATCGATAACATAAATAGCTGATTAACATATATTATATGTATTATATACTGTATTCTTATAGTAAATTAAGCTAGAGGAAAATGTTAAGAAGATCATAAGGACGAGAAAATACATTTACAGTATTCATTGAAAAAAAAATCCATGTATAAGTGGACCCATGCAGTCAAACCCATGTTGTTCAAGGGTTAACTGTACTTACTATATCAGGTGAGGGGTATGTTAATTAACTTGGTTGTAGTAATAATTTCACAATGCAAGTGTATATCAAATCACCACATTGTATACTTTAAATATATGTAATTTTATTTGTTAATGATACCTCAATAAAGCTGTGAAAAAAATATTGATTAACAGCAAGGACTTTATTGGAACACAATGATAGCAATTGGAGATTTTGTTATGAGTGAACAGTTTAAAACCTCTGGCTTCTTTGTGGCATGTTCTATATTGCTTTCTTTACTTATCTTTTTTATTTCTATTTTAAAATCACATTCTGTGGGCTGCCACATTGAATCAGGCCTGAGGCTACTTCCGTGTTTGGTGACATTCACCTTCCTCAGATAGGCCAAACTGAAACCAGGGTGAGTTCAGGAGGTTAAGGGGCATCTTCTAGGCCCCTTAGAACAGCTAGCTCAGTCTAGGAAAAGGAGTCTTCAACAGCTATCATGTTTTGCAACTCAGTGCAATCCTGGGATATACATAAGGGGAAATGTCCAAAGCATTAGAGCAAGTTTAATTAATATACCATACTAATATTGACATTTTTTCCTTGCTGAGACTTGGGCATGGTTAGATTGGTATAGTTATTATAGATAGCTAGTAAAGGATTTACGTATAACAAAGTGACTTTGATTCAAACTGAAAAACTCAAATCTTGAATATATACCAATGTAATATTTTGTGTTTCTGTAATTTTGGTCACAGGAGCAATGCCACACTCTGGTTAGTGGCAAGCTCTTTTCCTTTAAAGAGGATTGGCTAATCCTGGAGGATGAAATGAAATAAGCCTTTCAACTGATTGGAAGGATGTCCTCAACTCTCAGATCCTAGACTTCAAGGTAGCAATGATGAGGTGTCTCTGATCATGTGCAATCATGGATGATGTAAATGTCATTCCTGAGTGCAGAATTTTTGATATGAGTGTCAGTGGAAGCAGCAAAATCAGTGTGAGGGCCAGCAGTATGAAGAAGTAGAGTGTGTGTGGAGTAGCCAATATATTGGGGAATAGCTGCAGAGAAATCCAGTTTTGTGGAGTTATATCTGAGTTCTGACCATATTGGCAAGCTACAAGAGATACCAGTGCTTACCAGGAAGGTAAATATGCTGATGTTGGCATCAGTAGTGACCACTTGTAATGATATCTGTGTCCAATAAAATAAAGATATCTGGGGTTCAGACAAGTAGAAGATTCAGGGAAGAACAAGATAAATTTTTAAAAGATGGGGCAGAAATACCTGAAAATCCTATTCAGAACACACAGGTGTAAATTCTCCTAAGTAAGTGGTTTGAGGCAGTGGGATAGAGGGGTGCTATGGACTAAATTGTGCTCCCCCCAGTGTGGGGAGCCATGATTTCTTGTTATTCTAAAGCCTTGCAGACTGGCTCAGTTTGTGATTAACTTGTTTCAGCTTCTAAGGCATTATCTCTGCCTGCACCTGGAGGGTGCTTGCAAGCTGCTGGGGAATGAGGTGGGAGTGACGGGTTCCCAGATACTGAGGACTGAAGACTAGCAGGATAATTGGTGGGCTTTGTCATGAGATAATGACTTTGGGAAAGTTTCAAGGATTTTGTAGTTTGTATGTAAAAGTCATAAATTTACTCTTAATGAGATAATGCATACTCATGATTGTTAAGCTGCATGTACACAGATGGTATAAATTGGTGAAGAATAGTAAACTCGGTGCTTCAGGATCACTGAAGACCGGCCGCATCATCATATGTGTGTGTCTTTTTTCATTCCCACTCCCCCATTCGGGTACTGTTCGATTTGTGGCGGCTGGCCCGTCACACTTGGCGCCCGAACAGGGACAGAATACGAGGGTAACAGTGAGGAACACCGCGTGGTTAGGGCCCGGCTCTTATTGAGGAGCTTATTTCATGGATGTGCGGTGAGTAAGGCACTGTCCCCTCGGTCGAATGAATGTGTGAGTGAATGATAGCTCCACGACTTCGTGTTACGGAGCTTGTTTGGGCCCTAATCTGAGGTTCCGGTTCTGTCATATGGCATAACGGCAATTGGGCTTCCGCCCACCAGTTCGGGGATTTATACCGAAACGCCTTTGTTAAGACAGATTTGGTCCCATAAGGGGCACGGCCAGACGGGCATCTGATTGTTTTTCTTTGTTTGAAAGAAGGGCCGAGTCAGGGAAAAGAGAAATAGGTCACGCCAGCAGCAAGGACCTGTGTGTTAGAGGACTTAAGAAAATGGGTCACGCCAGCAGCAAGGACCTGTATGTTAGAGGACTTAAGAGATTACTTGCCGCCCGTCGCAGCAGAGTGAGCAAAGAGCAATTAGATAAATTTTTAGAATTTGTAAAGGAAGTTTGCCCATGGTTTCCAGATGAAGGTACCGTCAGCTTGGAGACTTGGGAAAAGGTTGGAGAACAATTACAAGGCTATTATAGTGTCCAAGGACCTCTGCGGGTCCCTGTAGAAACATTTGGATTGTGGACTTTAATCAGAGATTGCTTAGATCTTAAAAGGGAAGGCTGTAAGTTAGAAAGAGTAAAACAGGCAGGGAATGAAGAAACCCTTCCGTTTGCCGCTTCACTGGAAGAGCTGGGAGAAAGGGAGGGGGCTGATTATGCTGAGAAAACTTTTCCATCTGCCGCCTCTCCGGAGGAGAAAGAGGAGGGGGAAGGAGTCAGATATGCAGAGGGACTTGCTAAACATAATAAAGAGCCTGTTAGCCAGAAACCTCCAGATAAACACTGGGAAGATTTAGACCCTCAAGATCAGGAAGATTTAGTAGTGGCTGCAGCTCATGAAAGCAGACGGCTTGTAAATCCTATAGTTACACTTACAGAACAGATAAAGATGATTCAAGAACAATTAGTCGAGCTCAAAGTTGCTGTGGGTAAAGAAAATTGTCTTCTGAGTCCCCAGATTTCTTTAAAAAATCAGTGGGATCCTCGGGGTAAAGAACCCCCCGCCAGGTTATGTTAAGCCAGGATCAGATTCTGTTGTGCGCTCCCCTCTTCAATTGGCTTGCAAAGAGACTCATAAGCAGGGAGAGTCTTTAAAACAATTTGGAGTATATCCTGTTTTTGAAAGGCTTGACCAGACAAAAAATGTGTTTAGAGAATGGAGGCCTTTTCAATAAAAACAAATAAAAAAATTAAAGAGGCTTGCACACAGTACGGTCCTATTGCCCCTTTACCATAGCAATTTTAGATGTTTTGTCTAGAGAAGCATTGGTGGCTCAGTGGTAGAATTCTCGCCTGCCATACAGGAGGCCCGGGTTTAATTCCCAGCCTCCCCATTAACCTTATAGTACAGGAGCAGCTTGATAAAGGCCATATAATTAAATCTACTTCACCCTGAAATTCGCCCATTTTTGTAATTAAAAAAAAAATCGGAAAAATAGAGATTGTCACAAGATTTTAACAAAGTAAATAAAACTAGCCTATAAAAAGATATCAGTGGCGAGTCTTTCCCCAAGACATGGCAAATAGCCCCAACTTGTGTCAAAAGTTTGTTAGTAAAGCAATTGATAACACCAGAAAACAGTTTCCTTCTGTTTACATCATTCATTATATGGATGACATTTTGTTGGCCTGTAAGAAGGAAGGGGTGTTGTTAGCTTGCTTTGTAAAAACAAAAAAAAAAAAAAAAAGGGATTGTTAAACGCACTCATGGCACATTAAAAGGCAATTTACAAAAAATAAAAAAGGGGAAGTTATATCCCCTGACGCCCCATAATTACCTGTCTCATTCTCTCTTTATTCAAAATTTTTTGACCTTGGATGCCCATGGTAAGAGTGCTGCAGAGCGCTTTTGGCATCCTTCTACTGCCACTCAGGCTTTGGTCAAATGGAAAGACCCACTTACTGGATCATGGCAAGGCCCATATCCAGTCCTCATATGGGGCCGAGGACATGTTTGTGTTTTTCCACAGGATGCAGAAGGCCCTCGGTGGCTGCCAGAACGATTGGTGCGACATGTGGACCCTCTACCTGCTGATGACATTGATGACCCTCAGCAATGCAGAAGAAGACCAGACATATTGGGCCTATGTACCTGATCCACCAATCCTCCACCCTGCTGTATGGGATGGTCCTGAAATTCCAGTCTATGTCAATCACACTCACGCCCTAGGATTGCCTTCTGATGGACACATAAAACAACATTTAAAAAGTTTTGTAAATCAGGCACTCCCTGCAGTCAGGTGGCTGCTTTACAAGATGGGACTAGAGATTGGACCACTGTTGTTAAAACTGTTAATGTAACTGCTTGTGTTCCTTCCCCATATGCACTTTTGATTGGAAATATTAATGTACACTTTGTAGGAAATCAATTTAATGTTTCCTGTAATAATTATTCTTTAACAAATTATATTTCTTGGGTGCCGTTAGGAACTAATGTTATGATACTTAAACAACCATCTTTTGTTATGCTTCCTGTTAATATCTCTGGACCTTGGTATACTAAAAGAAATTTGGCATGATGCTAATGTGTCTTTAGATATGTTTCGGCTTCATGATGAAATTCAAAATATGAGAAAAGCTGAACCCTTGAAATTTGATGCAGCTCAGGCTGCTTCAGAGTTTATTGATGCTCTTAGAAATGCTATGCCATCTATGCCTCATATTACCCATTCTGTTATGATTTTTCTTATATTGGGCATCTGTGTCTGTTTGGTTCTGTGCCTACTCCCCATCCTCATTAAATGTTTCATCAGCAGGATGTTAGACTTGCGAGCTGACATCCATCAGCTTGAGCTTAAGACAAGGCCTTAAGTCTCTCTCTCCCCCTTGTATGTATTGGGACGGGTTAGCCAATGACGGGTAAATCCTGGGAGGTCCTTCAACACCTAAGACAGGGCTTGTATTAAAAAATACAAGTTCCAAAGACGGGTTAATTGATGAGACGGTCCTGGGATGCCTAAGACAGGCACCGTCACCTTATATCTCCTGTAATATGGATTTTGCTTCAATAAAATAAAAAAGGGGGAGATGTGGGGAGCCATGATTTCTTGTTATTCTAAAGCCTTACAGACTGGCTCAGTTTGTGATTAACTTGTTTCAGCTTCTAAGGCATTATCTCTGCCTGCACCTGGAGGGTGCTTGCAAGCTGCTGGGGAATGAGGTGGGAGTGACGGGTTCCCAGACACTGAGGACTGAAGACTAGCAGGATAATTGGTGGGCTTTGTCATGAGATAATGACTTTGGGAAAGTTTCAAGGATTTTGTAGTTTGTATGTAAAAGTCATAAATTTACTCTTAATGAGATAATGCATACTCATGATTGTTAAGCTGCATGTACACAGATGGTATAAATTGGTGAAGAATAGTAAACTCGGTGCTTCAGGATCACTGAAGACCGGCCGCATCATCATATGTGTGAGTGTCTTTTTTCATTCCCACTCCCCCATTCGGGTACTGTTCGATTTGTGGCGGCTGGCCCGTCACACCCCAGTTCATATGCTGAAACCATAACCCATAAAGTGATTTTATTTAGAGATAAGGCTATTAAGGAGGTAATTAAGGTTAAACGAGGTTGTAAGCAGGGTCCTCCTAAGAAGGATTAGTGTCCTTATATGAAAAGAAACCAAAGAGTTCTCTCTCTCTCTCTCTCTCTCTCTCTCTCTCTCTCTCTCTCTCTCTCTCTCTCTCTCTCTCTCCCCTCTCCACCATGTGAGGACACAGCAAAAAGGCAGCATCTACAAGCTGGGAAGAGAGATTTCACCAGAAACCAAATTAGCCAGCACCAGGATCTTAGACTTTCCAGACTCCAGAACTGTGAGAAATAAATTCCTGTTGTTTAAGCCACTCAGCCTGTGTTATTTTGTTCTGGCTTTCAGAGCAGACTATCATAGAGTTTGGTACCAAGACGTGGCGTGCTGCTGTAACAAATACCTAAAAATGTGGACATGACTTTGGGACAGAGGCTGGAGGACTTTTAAGGTGCATACTAGGACAAGCCTGGATTGCCATGAAGGGACTCTTAATAGAAATATGGATGTCAAAGGTGATTCTGGTGAGAGCTCAGAAAGAAAAGAAGACGGCTTATAGAGAAAGTCTCCATCTTCTTAAAGAAGACATAAATAATCACGAAAAAATTGTTGGTGGAAATATGGACATTAAAGGTCGTTCTGGTAAAGTCTTAGATGGAAATGAGGAACAGGTTATTAGAAACTGTTATATAGTGACAAAGCACTTGGTAGAATTGTGTTCTAATGTTTGGTGGAAAGCAGAAATTTCCAGTGATGAAATTGGATATTCAGCTGATGAGATTTCTATGTGAGGTGTTGAAGGCATGGTCTTGCTTCTTATAGTAAAATGTAAGAAGAGAGAAATAAATTGAAGGAGTTGTCAAGCTAAAAGGAACCAAAACCTGAAGATTTGGAAAATTCTCAGCCTATCCATACTGTAAAAATTTGAGAAAGCTTGTTCTGAAGAGAACATTAAGGATGTAGCTGAACAACCATTTGATAAGGAGATTAGTATGCGTGTGAACCTCAAAATTAATTAATCATCATAGCAGAAGCCAGTGACAGATATGAAATCATACCAGAAGAAACACTGTGAGCTGGGACTACAGGGATCAGAAAAAGAGACCAAATGATGTAAGACTTTCTGTTGTGATTATATATATATATATATATATAATCACAACAGAAAGTCATATATATATATATATATATATATATTCACCATATATATATATATATATATGGTGAATGCTGCTGCCAGTACCATCCAATGGAAAGGCAGGGATCTTCAATACTGGAAGCTGTACATCAAACGTTAGTAACAGTGTGTGACAAGTTTCAACTTGTTCTCTGTGCCGTCGGTCAGGTGTGAGCTACGGTTGTGAGGTGTGTTTTACACTGTGTCATAAATCATCCTCCATCATGACAATGCTCAGTGTCACACATCGCTTTTGATATATGACAATTTCTGTCAAATAAAGACATTATGGTGTGTCCTCATCCACCTTATTCACCAGATCTGGCACCGTGCGACTTCTGGCTCTTCCCCAAAGTCCAATGATTCAGGACATCAAGGCAGCCGTGACAACACTACTAAAGACACTCATGAAAGAGGACTTCTAGAACGGCTTCATAATGTGGCAAAAACAATGGGATAAGTGTGTTCTAAGTGAGGGGGAGTACTTTGAGGGGTATTGATGGCAATGTGCCTTTTACTGTAATAAATCTTTTTATTTTACCATTCACCGTATTGTTTGATCCCAACTCGTAAGGGAATGGATCAAAATATTGACAGCAGCTTTCTATGGTATTGGGTTTATGAGTGGCAGTGTAGAGGTGAAGAGTGTACGCTATCAAGCTAGACTTCTTGGGTTTGAATCCTGTCTCACACTTACAAGTATGACACACTAGGAATAAGACTTAAGTTTTCTGTACCTTTGTTTCTTCATTTGTAAAATGGAAATAACAATAACATCTTCTTTCTCTGGTTGTCATATGAAGTAAATGAAATAATCCATGGGGAAAAATGCAGAGTATCTAACCCATAGTAAATCCTCAGCCACTGTTACAGTTAGCTAGTACTTTCTTCAAAAATTTAAGTTTTCCACAATACACCTATATTCTTTTATTATCAGAAAATGTTTTATTAAAAGATATATAACACTATTGAATATATATATATACATATATATATATATGTATATATATATATATATATATACATATATATGATTTATTTATTTTGTATATCTTGCAATTTTGGATTTGGGTAAGGTTAGAGATTAGAACATGCTATTAGCATTTATTTTGTAATCCAGCTAATCTGGATTCTAGACAAAGAATGTGTATACAATCTTCATTTTAATGTCCATAGCTATTGAATTCTGTTTCTGACAGCGATTAACTCTGGGGTTTTATACATGTTATCTAACCCCTCTGTGAAAATTGAGGATACTAAGACCGAGCATCTGTGGTTGTTGTTATGATTAAGTTAGATAAACTTGAAAGGTTCCTCCCTGCATAGTGACTGGCATACAATAGCTACTCAATCAATATTAGTTTCCATCACCTGCCACTTAACTTTTAACAGGTTAGACCAAGTTGTCTGGCATGTACTACATTCCAGTACAGTTGTTTTCCAATATAGGAATCAAGTCCAGGCCACTAAGTTGATTTTTTTGCCAATGTTTTTATATAGAAAATTCCCATATATACTTACCATGTTTCCCTGAAAATAAGACCTAGCAAGATAACCAGCTCTAATGCGTCTTTTGGAGCAAAAAATTAATGTAAGATTCAGTCTTATTTTACTATAATATAATACCGGGTCTTTATAATATCATATCATATCATATCATATATCATAATGTAGTAATATAATATAATATAATGTAATGTAATATAATACAAAACCGGATCTTATATTAATTTTTGCTCCAAAGGAAGCATTAGAGCTGATTGTCCAGCTAGGTCTTATTTTTGGGGGGAAATGGTAAGTTGTGTAGACAATACACAGTTGTATTAACTTTTGGGTATTTTTGCAATAACCATGGGACAATCTGTAAGATAAGTCTTCAATGCCAGTTTTCTACATAGTACACAAATGACTTGATTATTTTAGGAAGCTTCTCTAAGGGATACCCAATCCTCACTGAAATTAAAACCATATACAGTCTGAAATTCCGTTATATGTACAATTTGATCAGCCAGAAGATGTGAGTCAGGGAGATCTTTTAACATCAGTGCTTCCATAGAGATGACATATTATCATCTGAGGTATAAAGTGGCAGACAACTGTTCATAGTATAGCAATTTATTTTTGCCTAAAATACTCAGGTACTGTGACTATGGTGGCATAATTAACATTGTGGTTCACCCTGTGAAGAATCTTCAAAGACACTTGTAATTAATATGTGAACACAAAGCAATTGAGGATATTATGGGATATCTTGAGTTTTTAATGCTAGCAAGGGCTTCTTTTGTCAAAATCTGTTTATTTCTACTTTGTGCATGTAATTGCCATGGAGTCAGTAGCAATGGGTGTTTCAATGCCATCTGGCATTTTGTGGATAGCCACATCTCCAAACTCATAAGGTAAAATATCAGTTGTGAAAAACAGAGGTTTATGTTCTCTGTAATGTACTAGCACAGGCTCTGAAGTCAATAACTGTTTGCTAGTCTCACAAAGAGCTTAAAACTGGAAATTCAGTGCCATAAAATATCAGACAGCCCTACTCCCACAATCCAAGCAGGTGATACACTTCAGCAGAAGTTGTCTTTTATGAAATAAAAATCGATATACTGAATAATGCCAGCAACCCCCTTGAAGCCTGTCCATTCTTAAAGACAGCTTAAAGACTTGAAAGGTTTTGGAGTAATCATCTTACAAATTCTATTAAGTGAACATTAGAAGCACTGATACAGTAAATTTCCTGTGATGTTTAATGAATTACCTAATCTCCCTGAATCTCAATTGTCTCATCTGTTAAATGGTAATAGTCCCCAGGTTTCTTAGTCAACAAGTTTGTTACAAGGACTAAATAGGTTCACATCTCCTGTTCACTAGTTTTTCTATTTCAAGCTTCTACACAGAGAACGTCCCTAAAACAGCAACTGTCAAAGTTAACAATGACTTCCATATTACCTTCCCAGCAGCATTAAACCCAGCAGATCATGCCCTCCTGAAGCATTTTCCTCTCTTTACTTCTGAGACACCACGTCTTCTTTACTATCTACTGAGTTCCTTGACCCTTCTCAGGCTCCTTTTGGAGCTCAGCCTTCTCCCTACAATCTTGAAACCTGGTGTGTCTGAGAACTCATGCTTGGGGTCTTTCTCTTTCATTTTCCTCTGTTTTCTCTATACTTCACTCTTCTTTTTCCTCTATAATCATTTCCTAAGTAATTTAATTTTAGCAACATGCCTTTAAACACTATTCATATTTAGATGATTTCCAAACTTAATTCTAAAACACAGACCTCGATCCTGAGTCCATATTTCTATTTTACAATTTATTTGACATTGATACTCAGATATTTAATAGACATCCAAAGTTAATATGTAAAAAAAACCTTCCTGATTTTCATCCAAAATAACTTGCTGCTCATTCAGTTACCCTCAGTTTACTAAATGTTCTACAGTAAATTTCAGTTCCATAAACTGAAAACTAGATTTCATCATTGATGTTTCCTTTCCTTTATTCTCCAAATCTAAATAAAGCATTCCCAAATGCTATGGTTTTATTTCTAAAACAAGTCCCCCAAAAGTTCCCTTCTCACTATTTCTAGTACTACCATTATGATCCAATACAACCAATACAACATCTACTATCACACTGAACTAATTCAACAGCTTCCTAATAGGGCTCCCTGATTCCATTCTTGACCTTCACTATCTATTCTCCCCACAATAAATAGAAGAAAAAAATTAAAGTTTTTTTTTTAAATATATATTTTTAATTTTTTTTAAATTACAGTTGACTTACTATATATATATATATATATATATATATATATATATATATATATATATATATATATATTAGTTTCAGGTATACAAAATAGTGAGGATAAATTTGTATAATTTATGAAGTGATCACCCTGACAAATCTAGTATCCATCTGACACCATACATAGTTATTACAACATTACTGAGCATATTTCTTATGCTATATTTCACATTCCCATGACTTTTTTAAACTACCAATTTATATTGCTTAACACCTTGTCTCTTTTTATCCAGGCCTCCAGCGCCCCTTCCATCTGGCAACCATCATATTGTTTTCTGTACAAGTTTTGTTTATTTCTTTGTTTGTTCTTTTATTTTGTTCTTTACATTCCACATATAAGTGAAATCATATGGCATATATCTTTCTCTGTCTCACATACCCACTCAACCAAATACCCTCTATGACCATCCATGATGTTGTAGATAGCAATCTTTGTTTTTTATGGCTGAGTAATATTCCACTGTAAATACGTACCACCTATTCTTTATTCATTCAACAATTGATGGACACCCAGGGTACTTGTATATCTTGGCTAGTGTAAACAATCATGCATGAACATATGGATTCACATGTCTTTTTGAATTGGTGTTTTGGATTTCTTTAGATAAATACCCAGAAGTGGAATTACTGGGTCTTTCTGTGTCTCCTGTTATAGCTTTTGTTTTGAAGTCTATTTTGTCTGGTATAGGTATTGCTACCCCAACATTTTTCTTCATTTCCATTTTGATGAAATATCTTGTTACATTCCTTTATTTTCAGTCTGTGTGTGTCTTTTGATCTGAAGTGAGCCTCTTTTAGGCAGCATATATATGGGTCCTGTTTTCTTATCTATTGGCCACCCTATATATTTTGATTGGAGCATTTAATCCATGTTCACTAAAAAGTAATCATTGAGGAGTGACGTCATAGGAATGGCGGCAGCAGGGCACACTTTCTGAGTTCTCCTCCGGATCTTGTTGCAAACAAGACCTATAACCCATCAAAGAACTTTTTGCTCATCACACAGAACAGCAGGGAGATTCGTGGATTACTTGAAGCTAAGGAGTACTTGAAGGTGCGCTAATTGGGCGAGCAGGGGAAGGAAAAAGAGGAGCGGAGTGAAAATGCCCGGCCGGCAGCGGCGGGAGATCCCAGCCCGCAACGGAGCCTCAGCTGGCGGGGGCGAAAACCGAAAACCGCGGTGGTACCTGCAGTTCCGGGCACACACGGGATCCCAGGGAGGAACGGAGAGCACAGAGACCAGGAGGTGGGCTCTTTCCCTGCGTCCCACGGCTGATTTCTCCCGCCGGGAGGGCGACCAGAGGGCCCTAGGGCAGACAAAGAACACAGTCTCCATACCTGGGCCCCTCCCCCTCCCCGCTCTTCCAATTCTACCTCCGCCCTTCCAGAGACTTAAACTGGCCCCTGAACTGAGGAGTGGTGTCAGATTACAGAGGAGCCTTAGTGCTCAGGCTCTGGGAAGCCTGACGGGCAGCCCTGACCCAGGGAGACTGGGAAGTGTGTGATTTTGGCTGCGCTAGGAGAGAAGAGACTCCTCCACCCCCAGCCACCACCTTTTCTGGCCTGCGGGAAGAGGGCGATGCACGGCTGGGCTGGGAGAGTGAAGACCCCTCCATCCCCAGCCCCCACCCTTCCTGGCTTGCCTAGGGCGGGGCGGGTGCAGCTGCAGAGACACACCCAGATATCAGCAGTGAGGCAGGCGCAGCTCTGGGCAATCAGCAGATCAGAAATCTCCCGCCTGCACCCATACACACACACACTGAAGAAGTCCCTTAAGACTCAAGAGTACTGGACACGGGACTGGTGGTGCCACTCTCAGTGGGCATATGTGCAGGCAAGGGCAGAAACTGCACTGACTTTGGAAAAACAATCATCCAGACCCCTCAGGCCCACGCATTTATGTCTGTAGTCCCAAAGTCTCTCTGGGCACCAGGTGACCGGCTCTGCCTGTGCAATAAGCAGGGGGCTCTTTGGTACAGCAGAGGACAACCTGGACATTGCTTGGTGGGCTCAGGCCGAGACGGTCGCTGCTTTTTGTTTTGCTTTGCTTTGTTTTGTTTTGCTTTGTCTTTATAACTTTGATATCTTTGCCTGTGTTGAGTGGGGGTTATCGGCTGTTTTTTGCATGTGAATGTACTTGATTTTTTTCTTTGCTGTTGTCGTTGCTGTTGTGCTTGGTGATTTGCTTTGTTCTGAAACTGCCCTGCCGGGGCCCAGCTTGAGAGGCACGGGATTCAGCATATCAAGGGGGCAAATCCAGACCAAACCGGAGTGCTGCCGGGTTTGACCTGCAGGTAACACAACCAGAGGGGGTTCTCTGCAAGCACTGGAGCCCATAGAGGCCAAACCACATTTGGGTGGTCAACCCTCACGCAGCAGAGCGCCCTGCGGGGGGCAGAGCCAAGTCTCACAAAGGGTCACCCCAGGAGTTAACCCCACCTACTCACAAACAAAAAGCAATTAAAGATCTTCTTGAACGGGACAGTGTACACAACACAAGAGTCACCTTTGGAGCACACTCAGAAGAGGACGACGTGGTGCGGGTCAAATATAAAGGACACATACTACATAAGATAACCTAGCAAGAACTAAGAACTCTAGGGGATCTACCTAATATATCAAAATAAACACAGTCAGCCAGAATGGGGAAACAAAGATACACGTCCCAAATAAAAGAACAGAAGAAGCCTCCACAACTGGAACCAAATGAAGCAGACGTAACCAACCTCTCAGAGACAGAGTTGAGAACACTGGTGATAAGAAAGTTTAAGGAGCTTAGAGAAGACGTAAAAAAGGATGTAGAAATCATAACGAACGAGCTTAGAGAAAACATAAAGAAGGATGTAAAAATCATAACGAACAACCAGTTAGAACTAAAGAACACAATTACTGAAATTAAGAACTCACTTGAAGGAATTACCAGCAGGCTAGATGAAGCAGAGGATCGAATCAGCGACTTAGAAGACAAGGTAGCAGAGATCACCCAAACGGAACAACAGAAAGAAAAAAGAATAAACAACAATGAGGATGGCTTAAGACACCTCTGGGATAACATCAAGCGCAACAATATGAGCATCATAGGAATACCAGAAGGTGAAGAGAGTAAGCAAGCGATTGAGAACATATTTGAAGTAATAATGTCTGAAAACTTCCCCAACCTGATGAAGGAAACCAACATAAAAGCCCAGGAAGTGCAGATAGTTCCAACCAGGATTAACCCAAACAGCTCCACACCAAGACACATTATAGTTAAAATGGCAAAGCTTAAAGACAAAGAGAGAATCCTAAAAGCAGCAACAGAAAGACAGAGGGTTACATACAAGGGAACTCCCATAAGACTATCAAATGACTTTTCTACAGAAACATTGAAGGCCAGGAGGGAGTGGCAGGAGATACGCAAAGTGATGGAAAACAAAGGCCTACAACCTAGATGGCTTTATCCAGCAAGGCTATCATTTAAAGTTGATGGAGAGATAAAGAGCTTTCCAGAAAAAAATAAGCTAAAGGAATTTATTACCACCAAGCCAGCATTGCAAGAAATATTAAAAGGACTTCTGTAAATAGAAGAAAGATCAAAACAATCTAACTACAAATTTAAAAATGGCAATAACTATGTACCTATCAATAATCACTTTAAATGTAAACGGATTAAATGCTCCAATCAAGAGACATAGGGTGGCTGAGTGAAAAAGAAACCAACACCCTTGTATATGCTGTATACAAGAGACTCACCTCAGAACAAAAGACACACACAGCATGAAAGTGAAGGGTTGGAGTAAGATATTTCATGCAAATGGAAATGAGAAAAAAGCTGGAGTTGCAATACTTATATCTGACAAAGTAAACTTTAAAATGAAGAACATTAAAAGATAAAGATGGGCACTATATAATAATAAAGGGATCGATCCGACAAGAGGACATAACCCTAGTAAACATCTATGCACCCAACATAGGAGCACCTAAATATGTAAAACAGGTACTGACTGACATAAAGACAGAGATCAACAGTAACACTATCATAGTAGGGGACTTCAACACACCTCTGACAACAAGGGACAGGTCTTCCAGACAGAAAATAAATATGGAAACAACAGTCTTAAATGATACATTGGACCACTTGGATTTAATCGATATTTTCAGAGCATTTCACCCCAATGCTGCAAAATACACGATTTTCTCAAACGCACACGGAACATTTTCCAAGATAGACCATATGTTAGGCCACAAAACAAGTCTTGATAAATTTAAGAAAATTGAAATCATACCAATTGTCTTCTCTGATCACAGTGCTTTGAAATTAGAAATAAACTACAGGAAAAAAAACTGGAAGACACACCAATTCATGGAGGCTAAATAACTTATTACTAAATAATGAATGGGTCTACCAGGAGATCAAGGAAGAAATCAAAAGATATCTCGAGACAAACGAAAATGAAAATATGATGACCCAAAATCTATGGGATGCCGCGAAAGCAATCCTAAGAGGGAAATTCATAGCTTTGCAGGCCGACCTAAAGAAACAAGAAACATCACTAATCGACAGTTTATCTTCACATTTAAGGGATCTGGAAAAAGAACTGCAAAATAAGCCCAAAGGGAGCACAATGAAGGAGATAATAAAGATCAGAACAGAAATAAATGAAATAGAAACCAGAAAAACAATACAAAAGATCAATGAATCCAAGAGTTGGTTCTTTGAGAAGATAAACAAAATCGACAAACCTTTAGCCAGACTCATTAAAAAAAAGAGAGAGGACCTAAATTAATAAAATCAGAAATTAAAGAGGGGAAGTGACAACAAACACCGCAGAAATACAAAAAAAAAAAAAAAATTAAGAAATTACTATGAGCAACTTTATGCCAACAAATTTGACAATTTGGAAGAAATGGACAAATTTTAGAGGCGTACAACCTTCCAAGGCTAACTCAAGAAGAAACAGAAAACCTGAATAGACTGATTACCACCACGGAAATTGAATCAGTAATCAACAGTCTCCCAACAAACAAAAGCCCTGGACCAGATGGCTTTACAGGTGAATTTTACAAAACGTTGAAAAAAGAATTATCACCTATTCTCCTCAAGCTCTTCCAAAAAATCCAGAAGGAGGGAAGACTCCCAAACACTTTTTACGAAGCCACTATCACCCTGATCCCAAAATCAGACAAAGACACCACAAAAAAAGAAAACTACAGGCCGATATCTCTAATGAAAATAGATGCAAAAATCCTCAACAAAATATTAGCGAACAGAATTCAGCAATACATTAAAAAGATCATTCACCATGATCAAGTGGGATTCATCCCTGGTATGCAAGGGTGGTTCAACATCCGCAATTCAATTAATGTGATACACCACATTAACAAAATGGAAAATAAAAATCACATGATCATATCAATAGATGCAGAAAAAGCATTTGATAAAATCCAACAGCCATTTATGATAAAAACCCTTAAGAAAGTGGGAACAGAGGGATCGTATCTAAACATAATAAAGGCCATATATGATAAACCCACAGCTAACATCATACTCAATGGGGAAAAGCTAAAACCATTCCCCCTAAGATCAGGAACAAGGCAAGGATGCCCACTATCTCCGCTTCTATTCAACATAGTGCTGGAAGTTCTAGCCACAGCAATCAGACAAGAAAAAGAAATAAAAGGCATCCAGATTGGTAAGGAGGAAGTAAAGTTATCATTGTATGCAGATGATATGATACTATATAGAGAGAACCCTAAAGACTCCACCAAGAAGCTATTAGAGCTGTTAGATGAACTTAGTAAAGTAGCAGGATACAAAATTAATATTCAGAAATCAGTTGCATTTGTATATACCAATAATAAAACATCAGAAGGAGAAATTAAAAAAAACAATCCCATTTACAATCGCTCCAAAGAGTATAAAATACCTGGGAATAAATTTAACCAAAAAAGTAAAAGATCTGTACTCAGAAAATTATAGGACACTGAAGAAAGGAATGAAGGAAGACATAAATAGATGGAAACACATATCATGTTCATGGATAGGAAGAATTAATATAGTAAAAATGTCCATACTGCCTAAGGCAATATACATATTCAATGCAATTCCTATCAAACTACCAACGACATTTTTCACAGAAATAGAACATATAATCCTAAAATTTATATGGGACCATAAAAGACCCCGAATAGCAAAGGCAATCTTGAGAAATAAGAACAAAGTGGGAGGTATAACAATACCTGACTTCAAATTATACTACAAGGCTACAGTAATCAAACAGCATGGTACTGGCATAAAAACAGACACATAGATCAATGGAACAGAATAGATAGTCCAGAATTAAATCCACGCCTATATGGCCATTTAATCTACGACAATGGAAGCAAGAATGTATGATGCAGTAAAGACAGTCTATTCAATAAATGGTGCTGGGAAACCTGGACAGACACATGCAAAAAAATGAAGCTGGACCATCTCCTTACACCATATACAAAAATAAATTCAAAGTGGCTTAAAGACTTAAATGTAAGATCTGAAACCATAAAATACCTAGAAGGAAATATAGGAAGAAACTTCTCAGACATTACCTGGAGTAAGATTTTTACTGATATATACCCTCGCTCGAGGGAGTAAGAGAAAAAATAAACATGTGGGATTATATCAAACTAAAAAGTTTTTTCACAGCAAAGGAAACCATCAATAAAACAAGAAGGGATCCTACTGAATGGGAAAAGATATTTGCCAATGATATATCTGATAAGGGATTAATATCACAAATCTATGAAAAACTCACTCAACTCAACTCCAAAAAAACAAACGATCCAATTAAAAAATGGGCAAAGGACTTGAAGAGACATTTTTCTAAAAAGGACATACAGATGGCAAACAGACATATGAAGAAATGCTCAACCTCACTAACCATCAGAGAAATGCAAATAAAAACCACAGTGATATGCCACCTCACCCCAGTCAAAATGGCTATCATCAATAAATCAACAAACAAAAATTGCTGGCGCGGATGTGGAGAAAAGGGAACGCTTGTGCACTGTTGGTGGGATTGCAGATTGGTGCAGCCACTATGGAAAACAGTATGGAGGTATCTCAAAAATCTGAAAATGGAACTACCCTATGATCCAGTAATTCCACTCCTAGGTATCTATCCCGAGATACCCAAAACTTCAATTCAAAAATCTTTATGCACTCCTATGTTTATTGCAGCACTATACACAATATCTAAGACATGGAAACAACCGAAATGCCCATCGGTAGATGACTGGATTAAGAAACTGTGGTACATTTATACAATGGAGTATTACACAGCCATAAAGAAGAAAGAAATCTTACCATTTGCAACAACATGGATGGACCTAGAGAACATTATGTTAAGTGAAATAAGTCAGACAGAGAAAGATAAGTACCATATGATGTCAGTTATTTGCGGAATCTAAAGAAAAGAATAAGTGAATGAACTAATCAGAAACAGTTTTGGAGACAAAGACGAAAAACCGAGGGTTGCTAGATGGGCGGGAGGGGTGGGGGGTGAGGGGGAGGGTGAGGGGATTGAAGGGAAGTCGGTGACCACAGGATGGCCACGGGTTTGAAAATTAATCTGGGGAACGTAATTTGGTGGTTACCAGAGGGTAAGGGGGTTGGGGGGTGGGGGATGAGGGTGAGGGGGATCAAATGTATGGTGATGGAAGGGGAGCTGACTCTGGGTGGTGAACACACAGTGTGATTTATGGATGATGTGATACAGAATTGCACACCTGAAATCTATGTAATTTTACTAACAATTGTCACCGCAATAAATTAAAAAAAAAAGTAATCATTGATAGTTATGCAGTTATTGCTATGTTATTATGAATATATATTTTTTCTTCTTCTTTGTTTTATTTTTTTTAATTAAAGGTTATTGAGATGATGGACCTTGGGTTCAAAGATCATTTTATGAATTTGACTCCAAAGGCAAGGGAAGTAAAAGCTAAAATAAATGAATGGGACTATATCAAACTAAAAAGTTTCTTCACAGCAATAGAAACCATCGACAAAATAAAGAGGCAACCAACCGATAGGGGGAAGATTTTTGCAAACACTGCCTCCAATAAGAGGCTAATATCCAAAATATTTTCTTCTTCTTAAAGAAGTCTTAACATTTCTTGTAATACTGGTTTGGTTGTGATGAACACCTTTAGCATTTTCTAGTCAGGGAAGCTCTATATCTTTCATTCAATTCTAAATTATAGCTTTGCTAGGAAAGTTCCAAGATGGTGGCTTAGGTAAGCACTATGGCTTCTCTCTGCCAGGATCACATCAAAATTGCAACTAAATAATAGAACAATCAACCTCAAAAATCATCTGAAGACTAGCTGAACAGAAACCCTATAACAAAAGATATATATATTAAAAAAAAAAAGATCACATTAAGACTGGTAGGAGTGGTGGAGACATGGAACTGACTGATTCAAACCTAAAAATAGTGATTGAGCACCAGGAGAAACTCCTTGGTGGTGGAAGCCCCTCATGAAAAGAGAAGGGTCCCAGCCCCACACTGGGCTCCCAACCTGAGGGGTCCTGTACTGAGAAGAGGAGTCCCCATAACATTTGCAGTGAAAACGGTGAGGACTTTGTCCATCCCAGTGACACAAAAGGCAGCTGGAAAACAAGACGTCCTCTTAAAGGGTTTGCACATAGGCTCAATTGCATTCATGCAATATCCAAATCTGCATTGAATTTGTAAAGATACCCTCTGACTTCCTAGAACCCCACTCTGTCCATTTGGTGCTGCTTTTCCAAGGGCACTCTTGGCTCCTGGGTGGCCAGCTGTGACCCACAAGCTTCAAAAATCTTTTAGTGCAGTAGAAGGCTCGGGACAGCCTGGGGAATTTTCAGTTGTTTCCAGTCAGTCGCAACTTGACTTGTATCCTCTCTTAGGCAGCTCTTTGGAATCTGCAGTCTTGAGGTGAATAGTGGCTGGCTGTGGTGTTTTCTTGGTATTTTACAAAGTGATTTTGGGCCCAGTGCTGTCAAGAAGCTGAATCTTCATTGACCATGTGAAAACCACCAGCTGTGCCTGGTGAATCCCTGGGAACTTGCCCCACCCAGATAGTTGCTGCATTGCCAGGGACAGTCTCAATACAGGGTTAAACAGCCCAACCAACACACCTAAGCAGGCCTTTTTAGTGACTGAGCTGTACAGGCAGCCAGCAGGTGGCAACAGGACTAGGGGACGCCTGGGCCTTCTGCTAAGCTACCCGAGGCCCAATACTAGTGGTAGCCAGCCTTGGTTCACAACAAGGCCACCCACACACAACTTCAGGTCCAACAAAGGCAGAAACTAACCACGTAGAGCTTTGTGGTTCCTACCAGGTAGCCCTGGGCCAGTCAAAGGCAAGGCTGTAATTGGCCTGCACAGAAGCCCCTCCCAAGAGTTATCAGAAAAAGCACACCCAGAGGTCAGCTTCAGACCACACTGAGCAGTACCTGATTAGACTCACCAGTGACATTCCCCCAATATTGGCTAAACAGGCACAAAGGCCCACCAGGGTGATTCTGCTCTGAGAGGTTAGTCCCCAAACAGAAGCTCATACATTGTAGGCATAACCATTCTGCATAGCCAGTAAGCCTGGGAGTCAATCACACCCACTGATATGCCAAAAGCAATCAAGGCTCAACTATAACATGAGAATACAAGCAACACACATTAGAGACATTCCCAAAACAAATGTAAAGGTGATCATCAAGACTGCACCACTGGACCATACAAGACACATGTGAGTACTAAATAAGGAATCCTGGAAAAAATTGAGAGACATAGGAAACCTACCTAATATTAGGTTGGTATAAAAGTAATTGCGGTTTTTGCAATTATTGTTAACCTTTTAAACCACAATTACTTTTGTACTGACATAGACACAAACAGACTTAGGCAGTCAAAATGAGGAAACAAAGAAATATATTCCAAATAAAAGAACAAAAGAAACCTCCAGTAAAAGAACTAAATGAGATGGAGACAACAAAACTACCAGGGACACAGTTTAAAAAACTGGTTATAAGAATGCTTAAAGAACTTAGTGAGAACTTCAACAAAGAGATAGTGAGCATAAAGAAGGACATAGAAACTATAAAAAAGAATCAGTCAAAAATAAAATTAAAAAAACCACCATAACTAAAATAAAATATCCACTGGAAGGAATCAACCACAGATTAGATGAAGCACAGGATCAAATCAGCAGTTTAGACAACAAGGTAGCAGAAAACACCCAATTGGAACAAGAAAAATAAAAGAGGAAAAAAAAAAACTGAAGTTAATGTAAGGGACCTCTGGGACAACATCAAGCATAAGAACACTCTCATCACAGGAATACGAGAAGAAGAAGAAAGAAATCAAGGGATTGAGAACCTATTTGAAGAAATAATGACTGAAAATTTCCCTAATGCGGTAAAGGAAATAGACATAGAAGCCCAGGAAGTACAGATTGTCCTAAATAAGATGAATCCAAACAGGCCCACACCAAGACACATTATAATTAAAATGGCAAAAGTTAAACACAAAGAGAGAACCCTAAAAGTAGCAAGAGAATGACAACTAGTTAATTACAAGGGCTCTCCCATTACACTATCAGCTGATTACTCAGCAGAAACTTTGCAGGCCAGAAGAGAGTGTCAGGAAATATTCAAAATGATGAAAAACAAGGGCCTACAACCACAAATACTCCACCCAACAAGACTATCATTTAAAATTGAATGAGTGATAAAGAGCTTCCCAGAAAAGAAAAGAAAAAAAAAAAAAAGCTAAAGGATCTCATTATCACCAAGTCAGAATTATAAGAAATGTTAAAAGGACTTCTTAAAGAAAAAGAAGGCAGGAAACAAACAAACAAAAGAAGATCAATAATATGAATGATTAAATGGAAAAAACAATGTACCTATCAATAATCATTTTAAATGTAAATGGATATAATGCTCCAATCAAAAGACATAGGGTGAATAAATAAGAAAACAAGGCCCATACATATTCTTTCTACAAGAGACACACCACAGATTGAAAGACCAGATAGACTTAAAGTAAAGGGATAGAAAAATATATTTCATACAAAAAGAAAAGGAAAAAAAGTTGGGGTATCAACACTTATATCAGACAAAATAGACTTTCAAATGAAGACTATAATAAGAGAGAAAGAAGGACATTACAAATTGAAAAAGGGATTAATCCAACAAGAGCATATAACCCTAGTTAATATCTGTACACACAACATTGGAGAAACTAAATATATAAAACAAATATTGACCCATATATAGGAAGAGATTGATAGTAGCACAATCATAGAAGGGGAATTTAACACCCCACTGACACCAATGGACAGATGTTCCAAACAAAAAAATCAACAAAGAAACAACAGCCTTAAATGACACAATAGAACTGATGGATTTAATTGATATGTTTACAGCATTTCATCTCAAAGCAACAGAATATATATTCTTTTCAAGATCAAATGGAACATTTTTCAAGATAGCTCACATGTTAGGCCACAAAACACTTCTCAATAAATTTAAAAATATTGAAGTTATATCAAGTGTCTTCTCTGACCACCATGGTATGAAACTAGAAATCAATTACAGGAAAACAAAACAAAACAAAATTGAAAAACACAGAAACACTTGGAAGCTAAATAACATTCTACTAAATCCTGAATGGGTCAACAACGAGATAAATGAAGAAATCAAAAAGTACCTTGAAACAAATGAAAATTAAAAATACAATGACCCAAAATTTATAGCATACATGGAAATCCTTCAAAAGTGGGAAATTCATAGCAATGCAAGCCTACCTGAAGGAACAAGGAAAATCTCAAATAAACAGTCTAATATTACAACTAAGAGATTGAGAAAAAATCTGCAAACAAAGCCCAAAGTGAGTACAAGGAAGGAAACTATAAAAATTAGAATAGAAATAAATAAAATAGAGGATGAAAAAATGCAAAAGGCCAATGAAAACAAGAGCTGGTTCATCGGAAAGATAAACTAAATTGACAAATGTTTAACGAAACTCATCAAGAAAAAAAGTAGAGGAGCCAAATAAATAAAATTAGAAATGAAAGAGAAATGACAACAGACACCACAGGAATAGTAAATAAACAAACAAATAAATAAAGAAAATAAGAAAATACTATGAGCAGCTATATGCCAACAAATTTGACAATCCGGAAATAATGGATAAATTCCTAGAACCATACACTTTTCCAAGGCTGAATCAAGAAGTAATAGAAAATCTGACCTAACTGATTGCTACAAATGAAATATAATCACCAATCAAAAAGCTCCTAACAGAAGTCCTGGACCCAATGGATTTACAGGTGAATTGTACCAAATATTTTATAAAAAATCGACACCTATTTTTCTCAAACTATTCCCCAAAATTCAAGAGGAGAGAAATCTCCCAAGGTCATTTTATGAGATCATGATTACTCTGATTCCAAAACCAGACAAAGACAGTCAAAAACAAAGAAACAAACAAACAAAAACCTATAGGCAAATATCTCCGATGAACATAGATGCAAATATCCTCAACAAAATATTAGCAAACTGAATTCAGCAATACTTTAAAAAGACCATACACCATGATTAATTGAGATCCATTCTTTTTACACAGCATAGTATTGTCATAAACAACAACAGAAAACAATCCAATTTAAAAATGGGTAGAAGTCTTAAATAGAAATTTTTCAAAAAAGGACATATCTGCAAATCAAATAATGTGATACACCACATAAACAAAATGAGAAATAAAAATCATATAATCCTATCAATAGATGCATAAGAAGCATTTGACAAAATTCAGCATCGATTCATGATAAAAACTTTCAGAAATGTGGGAATAGAGGGAACATATCTTAACATAATCAAGACCACATATGACAAATCCATATCTAGTATCATACTCAATGGAAAAAAGCTAAAAGCATTCCCCTTAAAATCAGAAACAAGTATCCACCTTCACCACTTTTATTCAACATAATACTGGAAGTCCTAGCCTCAGCAATCAGACAAGAAAAATAAAATTCAAGACATCCAAATTGGAAAAGAGGAAGAAAAAAATTTATTATTTGCAGATGATGTTACACGATACATATATGGAAAGAACTCCAAAGAGTCCACTAAAAAAACTATGAGAACTGATAAATGAATTTAAGAAAGCAGCAGGGTACAAAATTAATATTCAGAAATTGGTTGCATTGTTGTATAAATACCAATGACGAACTATCAGAAAGAGAAATTAAGAAAACAACCCTATTTACGATTGCATCAAAAATATCTGGAATAATTTTAACCAAGAAAGTAAAAGACTTGTACTCAGAAAATTATAAGACACTGAAGAGAAAAATTAAAGAAGATACAAATAAATTATACCATACACCATGCTCATGGACAGGAAGAATTAATATAGTGTAAATGTCCATACAACTAAGAGCAATCAATAGATTCAATGCAATCCCTATCAAAATACCATTGGGATTTTTCACAGAACCAGAACAAATAATCCTAAAATTTCTATGGAACCATAAAAGACCTGAATAGCCACGACAATCCGGAGAAAGAAGAACAAATCTGGAGGTATTACATCACCTGATATCAAACTAAACTTCAAGTCCATAAAAATCAAATCAGCATAGTATTGTCATAAAAACAGACACAAAGTTAAATGGAACGAGATAGAGAGCCCAGAAAAAACAAAATCATGCTTATATTTTCATTTAGTCTGTGACAAAAGAAGCAGGAATATATATTGGAGTATGGACAGTCTATTCAATAAACTGTGCTGGGAAAACTGGAAAGATACATGCAAAAAAATGAAACTGGACCACATTCTTATGCCATATACAAAATAAAATGGACTCAAGATTTAAACGTCAGACCATTTAAGTCTTACCATAAAATTCCTAGAAGAAAACATAATCAGTAAATACCTCAGAAATTACCATTAGTAATATCTTTACTGATATATCTCCTCATGCAAGGGAAACAAACAAAAACAATGAACGAATGGGACTACACCAAACTAAAAAGGTTTTGCTCAGCAAAGGAAATCATCAACAACATGAAAAGACATCCTACTGAATGAGACAAGATATTCATCAGTGATACATCTGATAAGGAGTTAATATCCAAAATTTATATAAAAAAACTCATACAACTCAATACAAAAAAAAAAAAAAAGAAACAAACAAAGAAAAAAGAAAAAATCAACAACAGAAAACAATCCAATTTAAAAATGGGTAGAAATCTTAAATAGAAATTTTTCAAAAAAGGACATACAGATGGCCAATAGACATATGGAAAGATACTCACTGTCTCTAATCATCAGATCAATACAAATAAAAAACTCAAAGACGTATCACTTTAAACTAGTCAGAATGGCCATCTTCAATAAATCAACAAATAACAAGTAAGTGTTGGTGAGGATGTGGAGAAAAGGAAACCCTTGTACACTGTTGGTGGGATTGCAAATTGGTGCAGCCACTATGGAAAACAGTGTGGAGGTTCCTCAAAAAATTAAAAATGGAAGTACCATATTACCCAGTAATTCCACTCCTGTGTATTAATCCAAAAATATCTAAAACAATAATTCAAAAAGATATATACACCCCTTATGTTCACTACAGCACTATTCACAATACCCAAGATATGGAAGCAACTGAACTCCCCATCAATACATGATTGGATAAATAAACTTTGGTAGATATATACAATGGAGTATTATCGGCCATAAAAAAATTGAAATCTTACCATTTGTAGCATAGATGGAACTTGAGGGTATAATGCTAAGTAAAATGAGTCAGACTGAGAAAGAAAAATACCATATAATCTCACTTATATGTGGAATCTAAATAACAGAGTAAACAAACAAACAAAACAGAAATAGACTCATGGATACAGAAAACAAACTGTTGGTTGCTAGAAGTGAGGGGGACTGGGGGGGTGGGTGAAAAAAATGCAGGGATTTTGAAGTACAAATTGGTAGTTACAAAATAGTCATGGGAATATGAAATATAGTATGGAAAATATGGTCAATATTATTGTAAAAACTATGTGTAGTGTTAGATGAGCATTAGAATTACCAGGGGAATCACGTCATAAATTATATAAATGCCTAACCACTGTATTTTACATCTGAAATTAATATAAAATAATACTGAATGTCAACTGTAATTTAAAAAAATATATAGTCATGGGCTGTAAAATACAGTATAAGGAACATAGTCAATGGTATTGTAATAGCGATGCATGTTGTCAGATGTGTAGTAGACATTTTGGTGTTATCACTTTGTGAACGTGTGTAAATATCTAATCACTGTGTTGCTGTGTATTCCTAAAACTAATAAAGAGAAAGAAAAGAATATAAAAGAGGGTACAATTATTGTCTAGTTGGTTGGTTAAAGTCTGAAATATATGGTGGATAAAATCAATAACAAATATTTTTATTTAAGTTAAAAAGAATTCATTGATGTTAAAACTAAATTGGAAGTAACATTGTGAGTTCATGTCCTCAAAAATAAATATATATTTTTAGTTCTAAAAAAAATAAATGAGAACTTTGCTGAATACAGTAAACTTGGTTGTACTTTCCTGCTTTTCACCACTTTGAATATTTCATGCCACTTCCTTCTGCCCTTTAAAGTTCCTTTTGAGAACTCCACTGACAGTCTTATGGGAGCTTCCTTGTAGGTAACTAACTGCTTTTCTCCTGCTGCTTTTAAGATTCTCTCTTTGTCTTTAACCTCTGGTATTTTAATTATAATGTAACTTGGTGTGGGCCTGTTTGGGATCCTCTTGTTTGGAACTCTCTCTACTTTCTGGGCTTGTATGTCTATTTTCTTTGCCAGGTTAGGGAAGTTTTCCATCATTATTCTAAAAATAGGTTTTCCATTCCTTGTGCTCTTCTCCTTTTGGTACCACTATGATGACAATGTTGGTATGCTTGATGTTGTCCCAGAAGTCTCTTAAACCAGCCTCACTTTTTTTTGTTGCTTTGCTGTTCTGATTGGGTATTTTCTGCTACCTCATCTTCCAAATTACTGATTCAATGATCTGCTTAATGTATTCTACTGGTGATTCCCTCTAATGTACAGAGGGTGCCAAAAAATGTGTGTGTGTATATGTGTATATATAAAGGAAAACTGTATTAAAATTGTAATACTCAATATATACTGATAACAAAAGATGAACGCAAGTCACATTTGACTTTTGCAATTACAAGAGGTGCTCAAAATGGTTAGCATCAATGTCCAAACACTTCTGATTATGGCAAACTACTGCTTGAGCAATGTTGACCAAAGTGTCCACTTGTATACATATTTTTGGCAGCCCCCGTATTATTTATTTCAGTTCTTGCATTCTTCATTTCTCACTCATTCTTTTTTATGTTTTTTTACCTCCATTTTTATGTTTCATATCTCTCTGTTGCAGTTCTCCCTGAGATCACTGAGCATCCTTATAATCAGTGTTTTGAATTCTGTATCTTAGATTGCTTGTCTCCATTTTGTTTAGTTCTTTCTCTGGAGCTTTGTTCTGTTCTTTTATCTGGGACAATTTCTCCCCCCTTCACCCCACTCCGGTTCAAGCCGTTGTTTCTCAGTCTAATTGTGTAGGACCCATGCTGGTATTATGAGCCTTGCATTCCCCCCGACTGAGGCATTTGGTCACTGGTCATCGGTAGGCTGCTTACAGCAGCTCATGGTAGCTCATGGCAGCTCTTGCCGGCTGCTGGCTGCTGACAATGGCTGCCAGCCACTCATGCTGGCCACAGGCCACTACTGGCTGCACACGTTAGCCCATGGCAGCACAAAGCAGCCCACGGCAACCAATGGCAGCTCACGCAGACCTCCGGCTGCTCACGGCAGACCAGCTCTAGGGAGAGCCACTGTTCACAATCTTAGCTATAGAGGATGCAGCTTACTGGCTCATGTGGGAATGGAACCGGCAACCTCGACTTTTGGAGCATGGAGCTTCAACCACCTGAGCCACCGGGACGGCCCTTGGGACATGTTTCTTTGTTTCCCAATATTGGTTGCCTTCCTGTTTTTGTTTCAATGCATTAGGCAGAGCTGTTGTGTCTCTTGGTCTTAGTGGATTGGTCTTATGTAGTAGCGGTCCTGTGGGGCCCAGTGGGACAGTTTCTCTGGTCACTTGAACCAGGCTCTGTAGGTGTGTCCATTGTGTGGGTTGTGTGTGCCCTCCTGTGGTAGTTAAACCATTTTTTGTTTATGTATCAGTGGGAGGGACTGACGCTCAGTCTAATTCGTTTTGAGTACTAGCCATGACTACAGTGGAGGAGCTGTTGTTCAGGGGCTGATCCTATGGAGCAGAATTCACTTTAACAGGGCTCTGGTGCTTGCCCAGTTACCCCTTGCAATGTTCCATTTGTGGAGGTGGTTGGGTGGTGCTCTAGTGTGCTTGGAAGCTGGCCACCAGGTGTGTTGGTTATGGGGCCTCTTGGGATGGTCTCTGGTGGAGGCCATTGTCTGCTGCTGCCTGTGTCCTACCCAGGGCAACTTAGTGTGGGCTAAAAAGTGATCTGCAGATGGTTGCCACTTATACAGGGCTTTGAGGTGCCTGGAAGGGGCTTAGCTGTAAACCACGGCTTGCTGCTGCTAGTGCTAGGCCTGTGGTTGCTTAGCAAGATCTATGGGGTATGCCAAAGCCAGATGCTGCTTCTATGTGATTTCTGAATCTTCTCTCTGGGACAAAGCTGACTCTCCAATCTCGTCCTAAAGCCAGATAATTTAGTTCCTCCTCATACATCCCTGGCGTCTTTTGAGCTGTTGCGCCAGCACTGGAGTTCAGAGAGAGTAAGTCTGTCAGTGAGTAAATCCATGTGTGTGCATTTTTAAAGGAATGCCTGGGACTCCAGCAGACCTCAGTTTTACTAAGCCACAGTATCCTCTGTTTTTTGACAGCCAGGAGTTATGGAGACTTCTCTTCCCAGTGCTGGAACCCTGGGCTGGGAAGCTTGGTGTGTGGCTGGGCCCCCTCACTCCTCAGGGTTCCTCTGCAGCTAAGATAAGTGTCTTGAGTTTTAACTTCTACGTGTGGCTGTGGGACCAGCTTCTTCCGCATCTTTGCCACTCCTACCAGTCTTGATGTGGCTTCTTCTGTATATTCTTAGTTATAGTATGTATGTTCAGGTAGACTTTAAGAAGTTCTCAATGACGGTTTTTCTTAGTTTAGTTGTAATTTTGATGTGGTTGTGAGAGGAGGCAAGCCCGTCATTTACCTATTCCACCATTTTGACCAGTAATAGAAGGAAATTTTAAAAATACAAATGAGATCATATATTTTCCCTGTGTAAAATACTTCAATGGAGTGCCATTTCTCAGGACAAAATCCATATTTATTACATTAGCCTATAAAGTTTCTAAATAATCTAGTTCCTGATTATTTAGTTCTCCAACATCATCTCATGTCATTCTTCCTCGTGAGCTTTAGCCAAACAGTCCTCCCTCTCTAACTTCCTAAACTACTTTGTAACCTATGCCTGTTGGTTATGGGCAATGTTTTGACCCCAGATTCTTGTATGGCTGACTTCTTTGCATCTCAACCCAAATGTCACCTTCTCAGAGAGGTCTTTCTTAACCCCTCACGTCTGTTAAACTATCTCATCACCCTGTTTACATCCTTTAGAGAATCTAATATAATCTTTAATCAGTTTATTCATTTACATGCTTATCTGTTTCCTCAAGTGTAATATAAGCTCTATGTATACAAAGATGTTGTTTCCTAGAATAGTTTCTATGACGTAGAAGTGTTCAAATGTATTTGTGGAATAAATGAAAAATTGTACAAACATTTGGAACAATATCTATGTTCAATAAATGATAACTATAATTTTTATTAAATGAAGAAAATGAAGATGAGAAACAGGAGGGAAAAGGAAGACAGGACAAAGATAAGCAAAAGTAGAGGAAGGACATTGGAAGAAGATGAGGAATTTCTTAAGTATTTCTATCAATTAATACTTTTTTGATTCAATGAAATGTTGCATATAATTCAAAAAATCTATTTCCATTAAGATACAGAAAATTACAGTGGCAAAATAAATTTTGAACTGATAGATAACATCAGATAGCTCTATCACTGTGAGGGATGTTTGGACTCATTTGTAGCATCATATTTCATTTTACTAACAGGGCACTGACATTTTCCCATTAATATTGCTAATCAAGCTTTCCTGCAAGAACCTACTTGGGTTCCTCAAGCTTTCAAATTATTTTCTTCTTTGAAGAAACTAACATATCTCTTATTTACAGATGGATACACAAACATGGCTGTAATGATGCTAATTCTGCCTTATAATACTTCCATTCCCAAACAATACTTTAGAAATCTGTAACTGAGTATTTTAATGAATTTATTAGACCATGATTCCCAGAGTTGTAAACCATTTTCTACCTAAACGTCTTCTAAATCAAGCCCCTATATCTCTAAATGCAAGCTGCTCTGAGCAGGAGTACTCTCTGTGTGTGTGTGTGTGTGTGTGTGTGTGTGTGTGTGTGTGTGTGTGTAATCTACACAACATTATCTTCATTGCTACCATAGTTGATGTAGTGCATTGCTCTGCAACAAATAGTTTGAACACTATTTTCCTGTGTTATGCTAACATGTTGTTCAGGGCCCTATGTCATCATGATATGTTCTTCTTTTATAATGGAGACTATATCACTTGATTTTTAATATCAGACATTTTCCTATACAATTAGGAATGTTATGTCTGGTTTAATCACGTAGAACCACCATTGGAGGATCATTGCATGAACTCTGCAAAATTAATCTCAAATGCACTCTCTTATTTGTCTTTTTTCTCTCTCCCTCCTCCCTCCTCCTTCTTTCCTCTTCCCTTCCTTTCTTTCTTCATATATTCTGGCATGAATATTTACTCTGTATGAGGTATCATCTTCTAAACAATCCCCCATATTGTAGTATTAAAGTAGACAGTACAGCCCTAAACCATTAAGAGGAGCATCTTCATTTGCATAAATGAACATCTCTAAAAAATGAGTGAAGATATTGAAGAGATGTGGCTTTAAAAAACGTTTTCATCAATTTACTTATTTGCAGCAAGTATGGTATGTGTGAGGCCTTATTATTCCATATATTAGCATCCCAGAAAGTAGCTATGGTTATTTTTCTGGTTCCATCAGGCAGATTAGTTGGTATCAAACTCTTCAATGTATCAAAAATAAGTAATTTTAACCACACTGCTACCTCAGTTTCTGTGGTGAACCCCATATCCAACTGTTTGCTAGAAGTTTTCCCTTGTCCTACTTTCTTATTAAAGAAACCATACTTCTTACCATAAATCAAAAATAATAATTTAAGTGGGTGACGTCATAGGAATGGCGGCAGCAGGGCGCACTTTCTGAGTTCTCCTCCGGATCTTGTTGCAAACGGGACCTATAACCCATCAAAGAAATTTTCGCTCACCACACAGAATAGTGGGGAGATTCGTGGATTACTTGAAGCTAAGAAATACTTGAAGGTACGCTAATTGGGCGAGCAAGGAAAGGAAAAAGAGGAGCAGCGTGAGAGCGCCCGGCCGGCAGCAGTGGGAGAGCCCAGCCCCCAACGGAGCCTCAGCTGGCGGGGGCGAAAACCGAAAACCGCTGTGCCAGGCACGCACGGGATCCCAGGCAGAGCGGAGAGCACAGAGACCGGGGGTGGGCTCTTTCCCTGCGTCCCACGGCTGATTTCTCCCGCCGGGAAGGCGGCGCGCCCTGCGGCGGACGGGGGGCGCAGTCTCCATACCTGGCACCCCCCCCACCCTGCTCTTCCAATCCTACCCAGCCCTTCCAGACACTGGGACTGGAAACCACGGTGGAGCCCCGCTGTGCCAGGCACGCACGGGAGCCCAAGGCGGAGAGGAGAGTGCAGAGACCGGGAGGCGGGCTCTTCCCCTGCGTACCACGGCTGATTTCTCCCGCCGGGACGGCCCTAGCGCAGACAGAGAACATAGCCTCCATACTTGGGCCCCTCCCCCGCCCCGCTCTTCCAATCTTACTCCGCCCTTGCCCTTCCAGAGACTTAAACCGGCCCCTGAACCGAGGAGTGGTATCTGAGGCTCAGGCTTTGGGAAGCCTGACGGGCAGCCCTGACCCAGGCAGACTGGGCAGTGTGCGTGATTTTGGCTGCGCTAGGAGAGAACAGACGCCTCCACCCCCAGCCACCACCTTTTCTGGCCTGCGGGAAGAGGGCGACTCACGGCTGGGCTGGGAGAGTGAAGACCCCTCCATCTCCAGCCCCCACCCTTCCTGGCTTGCCTAGGGTGGGGGGGTGCAGCTGCCGAGACACACCCGGAGATCAGCAGTGAGGCAGGCACAGCTCTGGGCTTTCAGCAGATCAGAAATCTCCCGCCCGCACTCACACACACACACTGAAGAGGTGCCTTAAGACTCAAGAGTTTTGGTCACGTATCTGGTGGTGCCACTCTCAGGGTGCATTTGTGCAGGCAAGGGCAGAAACTGCACTGTCATTGTAAAAACTATCATCCAGACCCCTCAGGCCCACGCATTTAAGTCTGCAGTCCCAAAGTCTCTCTGGGCACCAGGTGACCGGCTCTGCCTGCGCAATAAGCAGGGGGCTCTTTGGTACAGCAGAGAACAACCTGGACATTGCTTGGTGGGCTTAGGCCGAGACTGTCGCTGCTTTTTGTATTGCTTTGTTTTGTTTTGTTTTGCTTTGTCTTTATATCTTTGATATCTTTGCCTCTGTCGAGTGGGGGTTATCAGGTGGTTTTGCATGTGAACGTATTTGATATTTTTCTTTGTTGTTGTTGTTGCTGTTGTGCTTGGTGATTTGCTTTGTTCTGAAACTGCCCTGCCGGGGCCCAGCTTGTGAGGCACGGTCAGCAGATCAGAAATCTCCCGCCCGCAACCATACACATACACTGAAGGAGTGGCCTAGGACTCTGGAGCTCTGGACGAAGGGCTGGTGGTGCTACTCTCGGTGTGCATACGTGCGGACAAGGGCAGAAGCTGCACTGACTTTGTGGAGACTATCATCCAGACCCCTCAGGCCCACGCATTTAAGTCTGTAGTCCCAAAGTCTCTCTGGGCACCAGGTGACCGGCTCTGCCTGCGCAATAAGCAGGGGGCTCTTTGGTACAGCAGAGGACAACCTGGTCTTTGCTTGGTGGGCTCAGGCCGAGACGGTCGCTGCTTTTTGTGTTGCTTTGTTTTGCTTTGCTTGGTTTTGTTTTGCTTTGTCTTGTATCTTTGATATCTTTGCCTGTGTCGACCGGGGGTTATCGGCTGTTTTTTTTTTTTTTTCTGCTTTTTTTTTTTCTTTGCTGTTGTCGTTGCTGCTGTGCTTGGTGATTTGCCTTGTTCTGGGACTTCCCTGCCGGGGCCAAGCTTGGGTGGCACAGGACTCGGCATATCCGGGGGCCAACTCCAGACCAAATCGGAGTGCAGCCAGGTTTGACCTGAAGGTCACACACCTAGAGGGGGTTCTCTGCAGGCTCTGGAGCCCATAGAGGCCAAATCACATTGGGGTGGTCAACCCTCACGCAGCAGAGTGCCCTGCGGGGGGCAGAGCCAAGTCTCACGGCAGGTCAGCCCAGGAGTTGACCCCACCTGCTCACTAGCGGGAAGCAATTAAAGATCTTCTTGAACGGGACAGTGTACACAACACAAGACTCACCTTTGGAGCACACGCAGAGGAGGACGACGTGGTGCGAGACAAATATAAAGGACACATACTACATAAGATAACCTAGCAAGAACTAAGAACTGTAGGGGATCTACCTAATATATCAAAATAAACACAGTCAGCCAGAATGGGGAAACAAAGATACACGTCCCAAATAAAAGAACAGAAGAAGCTTCCACAACTGGAACCAAATGAAGCAGACGTAACCAACCTCTCAGAGACAGAGTTCAGAACACTGGTGATAAGAATGTTTAAGGAGCTTAGAGAAGACATAAAGAAGGATGTAGAAATCATAACAAACGAGCTTAGAGAAAACATAAAGAAGGATGTAGAAATCATAACGAACAACCAGTTAGAACTAAAGAACACAATTACCAAAATTAAGAACTCACTTGAAGGAATTACCAGCAGGCTAGATGAAACAGAGGATCGAATCAGCGACTTAGAAGACAAGGTAGCAGAGATCACCCAAACGGAACAACAGAAAGAAAAAAGAATAAAAAACAATGAAGATGGCCTAAGAGACCTCTGGGATAACATCAAGCGCAACAACATGCTCATCATAGGAATACCAGAAGGTGAAGAGAGCAAGCAAGGGATTGAGAACATATTTGAAGTAATAATGTCTGAAAAATTCCCCAACCTGATGAAGGAAACCAACCTACAAGTCCAGGAAGTGCAGAGAGTTCCAACCAGGATTAACCCAAACAGGTCCACACCAACACACATTATAGTTAAAATGGCAAAGCTTAAAGACAAAGAGAGAATCCTAAAAGCAGCAAGAGAAAGACGGAGGGTCACATACAAGGGAACTCCCATAAGACTATCAAATGATTTTTCTACAGAAACATTGAAGGCCAGGAGGGAGTGGCAGGAGATACTTAAAGTGATGGAAAACAAAGGCCTACAACCTAGATTGCTTTATCCAGCAAGGCTATCATTTAAAGTTGATGGAGAGATAAAGAGCTTTCCAGAAAAAAATAAGCTAAAGGAATTTATTACCACCAAGCCAGCATTGCAAGAAATACTAAAAGGACGTCTGTAAATAGAAGAAAGATCAAAACAACCTAACTACAAATTTAAAAATGGCAATATCTATGTACCTATCAATAATCACTTTAAATGTAAATGGATTAAATGCTCCAATCAAGAGACATAGGGTGGCTGACTGGATAAGACAGCAAGACCCTTGTATATGCTGTATACAAGAGACTCACCTCAGAACAAAAGACACACACAGGCTGAAAGTGAAGGGTTGGAGTAAGATATTTCATGCAAATGGAAACGAGAAAAAAGCTGGAGTTGCAATACTTATATCTGACAAAATAGACTTTAAAATGAAGAACATACTAAAAGATAAAGATGGGCACTATATAATAATAAAGGGATCGATCTGACAAGAGGACATAACCCTAGTAAACATCTATGCACCCAACATAGGAGCACCTAAATATATAAAACAGGTACTGACTGACATAAAGGAAGAGATCAACAGTAACACTATTATAGTCGGGGACTTCAACACACCTCTGACCACAAGGGACAGGTCTTCCAGACAGAAAATCAATATGGAAACAACAGCCTTAAATGATACATTGGACCACTGGGATTTAATCGATATTTTCAGAACATTTCACCCCAATGCTGCAAAATACACCTTTTTCTCAAGCGCACATGGAACATTTTCCAAGATAGATCATATGTTAGGCCACAAAACAAGTCTTCATAAATTTAAGAAAATTGAAATCATACCAATTGTCTTCTCTGATCACAATGCTATGTAATTAGAAATGAACTACAGGAAAAAAATTGGAAGACACACCAATTCATGGAGGCTGAATAACTTATTACTAAATAATGAATGGTCTACCAGGAGATCAAGGAAGAAATCAAAAGATATCTCGAGATAAACAAAAATGAAAACATGACGACCCAAAATCTATGGGATGCCACAAAAGCAGTCCTAAGAGGGAAATTCATAGCTTTGCAGGCCTACCTAAAGAAACAAGAAACATCACTAATCAACAGTTTATCTTCACATTTAAGGGATTTGGAAAAAGAACAGCAAAATAAGCCCAAAAGGAACATAAGGAAGGAGATAATAAAGATCAGAGCAGAAATAAATGAAATAGAAACCAGAAAAACAATACAAAAGATCAATGAATCCAAGAGTTGGTTGTTAGAGAAGATAAACAAAATCGACAAACCTTTAGCCAGACTCATTAAAAAAAGAGAGAGAGAGGACCCAAATTAATAAAATCAGAAATGAAAGAGGGGAAGTGACAACGGACACTGCAGAAATACAAAGAGTTTTAAGAAGTTACTATGAGCAACTATATGCCAACAAATTTGACAATTTGGAAGAAATGGACAATTTTCTAGAGGCGTACAACCTTCCAAGGCTAACTCAAGAAGAAACAGAAAACCTGAATAGACTGATTACCACCACGGACATTGAATCAGTAATCAACAGTCTCCCAACAAACAAAAGCCCTGGACCAGATGGCTCTACAGGTGAATTTTACAAAGCGTTCAAAAAAGAATTATCACCAATTCTCCTCAAGCTCTTCCAAAAAATCCAGAAGGAGGGAAGACTCCCAAACACTTTTTACGAAGCCACTATCACCCTGATCCCAAAATCAGACAAAGACACCACAAAAAAAGAAAACTACAGGCCGATATCTTTAATGAACATAGATGCAAAAATCCTCAACAAAATATTAGCCAACAGAATTCAGCAATACATTAAAAAGATCATTCACCACGATCAAGTGGGATTCATCCCTGGTATGCAGGGGTGTTTCAACATCCGCAAATCTCTTAATGTGATACACCACATTAACAAAATGAAAAATAAAAATCACATGATCATATCAATAGATGCAGAAAAAGCATTTGATAAAATCCAACAGCCATTTATGATAAAAACCCTTAAGAAAGTGGGAATAGAGGGATCTTATCTCAACATAATAAAGGCCATATATGACAAACCCACAGCTAATATCATACTCAATGGGGAAAAGCTAAAACCATTCCCCCTAAGATGAGGAACAAGGCAAGGATGCCCACTATCTCCGCTTCTATTCAATATAGTTCTGGAAGTTCTTGCCACAGCAATCAGACAAGAAAAAGAAATAAAAGGCATCCAGATTGGTAAGGAGGAAGTAAAGTTATCATTGTATGCAGATGATATGATACTATATAGAGAGAACCCTACAGACTCCACCAAGAAGCTATTAGAGCTGATAGATGAATTTAGTAAAGTGGCAGGATACAAAATTAATATTCAGAAATCAGTTGCATTTGTATATACCAATAATAAAACATCAGAAGGAGAAATTAAAAAAACAATCCCATTTACAATCGCTCCAAAGACTATAAAATACCTGGGAATAAATTTAACCAAAGAAGTAAAAGATCTATACTCAGAAAATTATAAGACACTGAAGAAAGGAATGAAGGAGGATATAAATAGATGGAAACACATATCATGTTCATGGATAGGAAGAATTAATATAGTTAAAATGTCCATACTGCCTAAGGCAATATACATATTCAATGCAATTCCTATCAAACTGCCAACGTCGTTTTTCACAGAAATAGAACATATAATCCTAAAATTTATATGGGACCATAAAAGACCCTGAATAGCAAAGGCAATCTTGAGAAATAAGAACAAAGTGGGAGGTATAACAATACCTGACTTCAAATTATACTACAAGGCTACAGTAATCAAAACAGCATGGTACTGGCATAAAAACAGACACATGGAACAGAATAGAGAGTCCAGAAATAAATCCACGCCTATATGGCCATTTAATCTACGACAATGGAAGCAAGAATGTACGATGGAGTAATGACAGTCTATTCAATAAATGGTGCTGGGAAACCAGACAGACACATGCAAAAAAATGAAGCTGGACCACCTCCTTACACCATATACAAAAATAAATTCAAAATGGCTTAAAGACTTAAATGTAAAATCTGAAACCATAAAATACCTAGAAGAAAATATAGGAAGAAACTTCTCAGACATTACCCGGAGTAAGATTTTTACTGATATACACCCTCGCTCGAGGGAACTAAGAGAAAAAATAAACATGTGGGATTATATCAAACTAAAAAGTTTTTTCACAGCAAAGGAAACCATCAATAAAACAAGAAGGGATCCTACTGAATGGGAAAAGATATTTGCCAATGATATATCTGATAAGGGATTAATATCACAAATCTATGGAAAACTCACTCAACCCAACTCCAAAAAAACAAACGATCCAATTAAAAAATGGGCAGAGGACTTGAAGAGACATTTTTCTGAAAAGGACATACAGATGGCAAACAGACATATGAAGAAATGCTCAACCTCACTAACCATCAGAGAAATGCAAATAAAAACCACAATGAGATACCACCTCACCCCAGTCAAAATGGCTATCATCAATAAATCAACAAACAACAAGTGTTGGCGCGGACGTGGAGAAAAGGGAACGCTTGTGCACTGTTGGTGGGATTGCAGACTGGTGCAGCCGCTATGGAAAACAGTATGGAGGTATCTCAAAATTCTGAAAATGGAACTACCTTATGATCCAGTAATTCCACTCCTAGGTATCTATCCGGAGAAATCCAAAACTTCAATTCAAAAATCTTTATGCACTCCTATGTTTATTGCAGCACTATACATAATAGCTAAGACATGGAAACAACCAAAATGCCCATCGGTAGATGACTGGATTAAGAAACTGTGGTACATTTATACAATGGAGTATTATGCAGCCATAAAGAAGAAAGAAATCTTACCATTTGCAACAACATGGATGGATCTAGAGAACATTATGTTAAGTGAAATATGTCAGACAGAGAAAGATATGTACCATATGATCTCACTTATTTGCGGATTCTAAAGAAAAGAATAAGTGAATGAACTAATCAGAAACAGTTTGGGAGACAATGAGGAAAAACTGAGGGTTGCTAGATGGGCGGGAGGGGTGGGGGGTGGGGGGGAGGGTGAGGGGATTGGAGGGCAGTCGGTGACCACAGGATGGCCACGGGGTTTGAAAATTAATCTGGGGAACGTAATTTGGTGGTTACCAGAGTGTAAGGGGGTTGGGGGGTGGGGGATGAGGTTGAGGGGGATCAAATGTATGGTGATGGAAGGGGAGCTGACTCTGGGTGGTGAACACACAGTGTGATTTATGGATGGTGTGATACAGAATTGCACAACTGAAATCTATGTAATTCTACTAACAATTGTCACCCCAATAAATTAAAAATAAATTAATAATAATAATAATAATAATAATAATAATTTAAGTAAACATTCTATCATTTCAATGACACTCTACTCTGTACCACAGCTACCTCAAACTATAGCAACAGGGATATACAGAGGGTAAAGGGAAAGGTGGGTGGTAGATGAGGGCAAAGAGTATCAAATATGTGATGATGGAAAGAGAACTGGGTGATGAACACACAATGTGATCTATAGATGATGTATTACAGAACTGTATACCTGAAATCTATGTAACGTTACTAACTATTGTCACCCCAACAAACTTTAATTAAAAACAAAACAAAACAGGGATCTAAAGAAAACACCAATCAGCATTCAAGGACAACACAGTTACAGACGTTTAAGCAGTTTCCTTTGTTACACACAACAGATTTAAAAATACAAACTCTAAGTAAACATTATCCATACTCTTCCTACAATTTTTCGTTTTCACAGGCTTTTGGTCTGGATGTTTCTAAAGTGCCAAACAGATTAGATAGTAGATATCCAGTCTCTTTGGAAATGAATTCCACAAGGGAGCCATTAAATTTTGTAGAACTGAGAACTTTAATCATTTTACCTCCAGCTCTTTTTTGGGTGTTTTAAGCAGCATGAATGTAGTAAAAATATTACAGCTGTGAGGCATAAAATGAGCAATGCAAAAGACACTATATTGACTTCAGGGTGGGAATTAAAGTATTGGGCATATCATATTCTTTGAATGAAACTTTCAAATTGTAGACTATCATATAGTTAATGAATCATTTAGGCAGGTTTTCTTTTAGAAAATAATGGATATAAGGCCATGTTTCCTAAAATAATTTTTTGTGGAGCACTTATTCTGAGATGTTATGCAGGGGAAAAAAGAATGTCAGCTTTAGGGGGTCCTGGACATTCTTTTCTAGAATATTCACTGTGCTACTGGTGTATTAAAGACAGGGCTATGAGCAGCAATAATAAATAATTTAAGCTCCTGAACCCAGAGATCTCCAAATGTATTAGCTTAACCTAATATTCCTCCCACACACTCCATGTGATCCTTATTTATTCATCCTGAAAAACTTGCTGTTGAAAATGTTGATGAAACAATTTATTTTCTAAACTAAATAGGAGTCCATTGCCCATTTCAAAGTCCCAGCCTTTTCCCTATACCCCAAGTAATTTATTCTTCAGGTAGTATTTCTTAATAGCAGTTCTATTATCAAAATTTGCTTTATTATATTATATTTTGCTTTATTAATGTTATATAGCAAGATTTCAATTTATTAATTGGAAAATAACACTTTAACATCTTTGTATGAAACATGTAAGAACCCAAAATATTATTTGTTTGACATTTTATTTAACAAATCAAACATAGAAAAAAAAACAAAACAAAAAACGCTGTCTCATTTCAAAACTGAACACGGATATGTCAATGCAATAAAACAGAAAGAGATATTACAACAGTCAACAACGACTTCTATCTTCCAGTCTGTCAACTAATAGTCAATTCTTTCATTTACTCTAAAAATCTTTCTCTTGACCCAATTTCTATCCTCAAAACAAGGTTTCATCTCTCTCTTTTCACTACCAAAATACCAATTTGTTACTTGTCCCATCAAGTCTATCTCAGATAATCTATTTGTATCTAATCAAACATGATATATATTTTCATACCTCTGTGCCTCTGCTTCTTTTCTTCACTCCAGGAAGAAATGACCTCCTTCCAACTTTTCACTTGTTGAATTAATAAGCCACTGATTTTTCAGTTTCACATATTACTTGTTCTTGAATATCTTTCCTAATTCTTACTTTCATAATGAATCCCTCGTTTCTTAGTATTTTTCATTCAAAAATTGCTCATGAAACCAGTCCATCTTAAATCTGTGCTTAATTTCACATCATATTAAGATTGTTCTTTCCTATGTTTATAGACTGTAAACCTCTTGAGAACAGTAGGTCATGAATTAGTCTCCTCTATATTGTGTGCAGCAGTGCCTTACACAAAATGGCATTAAATCTATGTTTGTTGATTTTGTGAGTAAATGTCAATAACTTGAACTTTGAAGTGAGCTCTATTTATTCCCATGGAGAAAGACCCACATTTAAATTCTAGATTTTTGTAATAATCAAACCTGGAATTTACTCAAAACCTGTTTTCATCCTTTCTTAGGTTGTATAACTTTCATTCTTTAATTTGTTAATGCTCACAGCCTTAAATCTTTATTCTAGAGAAAGGGAATATGTTTCTTTTCTAAATATTTCATGAATAATCTATCACTTGAATTATATTTTGAATTAATAGCATTAAATTCTTCTAGTCTGAGTTATATGACTAGTCTCTGTGCTTGCAAAATCATATTAACATAGGCATGGGACATATAGAAGATACAGGGGATTAATACAAAATAAAAACTTGACACATAATGATTAATGATAATTACCACATTACCTTCATCTCTCTGTCTCTTTCTCCCCACCACTAACTCTGGAGCTCAGAATGCTGCCTAATTAAAATATAATATAAAAAGAAAAAAATAATACCATACAATGCAAGTTCAAGTACTTGGGTAAAGCCTCAATGAACATAATTATCTTTATTTTCTTAAAAAAGCTAATGACAATAACATAATAATGGAAAAGCAAAAAGTAGGTCCCAAAGCAGTACTGACAGTAATGAAAGAATACAACATTCAGGGAATGGTATTAATGACCCCAGGCATTTATGAGTTTGAAAGTGAAATGATCAATAAATAATTCCTAAAGGAATAAGGGATGTATGGTCATAGTTTTCCTGGGTTATTGTTCTCCTTCTTCAACTGTGCCATGAGAAGAACTCAATTATGAACACAAAGCATAATGAACCACAGTCATTCCTTCAACTCAACTCTGAAAATAATCTAATTTAAAAATTACCTGTAAAGTGTAAGTATCAAACTTCGAATACACTCATATATCCCCCAACAGATGCTAGTAAAAATGAGATGACATATTTTCTACAGCTATCAGACATTGAATTGATATAAAGCCAGGACACAATATTGTTGGAAAGATATTTAACAAAACTTGCACTTAATTCACTTTGATTCTCTCCTCTCAAATGTGCTTCACAAGGAATTATTTCAGGTCCCATGTGTGATGAGCTTGTTTCCTCTTATAACTCTGTTCAAAACCCCTATGCCACCAATATACATCAGTTCCCATACTCCAAGATCTTAATATTAAATTTAAAAAAAATAAACCAAACCAAAACAATAACAACAACTACAACAAAAAACACTGTGCACAATTCTTTTGTGAAGAAAGATGCACATTTCCCAAGATGAAAAAAATTTCCTACTTTGTATACAAACGCTGGTCCCAAAGCACCAACATGTTAAAACACTGGGAAGGAGGCCCAGGCAGCAAAATAAAATCTCTCATCTCCCTGTGGGTCACAGAATATAAATAACAGCAACACAGAGCTAATAAGTGGACTCATTTACCCTTTGCTGTTGCTTTCGGGAAACCTTTCATCAAATTTATTGCCAGAGCTGCTGCACATTATTGTGTTCTTTATTAGGCATTCTTCCCGCCGAAGATTAATTCAGGACTTTATGAGTCTGCGTGTTCCAGAGTAATAGATGATTGCAAGTACGTTAAGAGGTGTCACATTCACATCACTGTAGACCCAAGGAATTGTGACCAAATATCTGATGAAATTCTTAACATAGTATAATGGCTTAAATTTGGCTTGACAACTCTCTTTTTGAATGAATGCCAAGTGAGAATCTTTAAGGGATATTCAGATTTGTGGAAGATGAATAATACAGAATAAAAACAGTTGTAGTATGTTTCCTCAACTACATCTATAAGATGGAAATACAACTTTTAGGAAAGTGAAATAGTGTGTCAAATCACAGGGACTTTGTCTTTCTTTCTTCCTTCCTTTCTTCCTTCCTTCCTTCCTTTCTTTCTTTCTTTCTTTCTTTTTCTTCTTTTTTTTATTTTTTTTAGGAGGGCACAGCTCACAGTGGCCCATATGGGGATCGAACCAGCAACCTTGGTGCTACCAGCACCATGCTCTAACCAACTAAGCTAACTGGCCACCCCAAAAGTCATAGGGTCTTGTTTCTCATCTCCCCAATGTCATCTGTGCCAAAACCTGGATTGAACTAATAATAATGAACCATATGTTTTATACATCTGTCTAGGACCTAAGTTGTATGGGAATGAATTAGCACTGATTTAACTTGCATATTTGAATCTAACTTTGAATTTACAATAGTATGCTGACATAAATGACATTTTGAAGTTGTTTACATAAACTTGAATCAAATCAATCTTTCCATCCATCCATTCAATAACTATTGAGTGCCTACTATCTACTAGATACTCTTCAGGTAACAGGGAATCATTTTTTTGTTTGTTTGTTTGTTTTTCCCAATTGGAAAAAAAAAAGCTAAGTTATGTTGATGGTTTAACTTGTATGTAATGGAAAAATTGAAGGTTGATTAAATTGACCATATAAATATTATCTAAGCATCTTTGCAATCAGAGCTATGTGTAAATCACAAAGCATAATGTCAGACAGATATTTAATAAACCTATGTAGTATATTCAACATAGAGGACCCACCTGTATTATCTACAACTTAAAGTGGGCTTTTGATAATGTTGTTTGATCAAATTTACTGAACACTCAAATTGCCTCCTTTTTTTTAAGACAAAAAAAAGCATTTTGTATATCTGAACTCGATGTTAAAATTATGTTTACAAATATTAATATCTATATGGCATACCTTTTATCTTTAGTGCAAATGATATCAAATTAAAGGAATTATTGAACAAAAACAACATATACTTTTTTTTAAATTTAAGAGTATTGGGGTGACAATTGTTAGCAAAGTTACATAGATTTAAGGTCTACAATTCTGTAACACATGATGTATATATCACTTTGTATGTTCACCACCCAGAGTCAGTCCTCTTTCCATCACCATATATTTGATCCCCTTTACCATCATCCAACACACTGTTCTAAGTACCTTACAAATATCAACCAAAGATGCTATGAGTTAGGTATATTATGCTCATTTTACAGATGATGAAAACAGAGATAGATGTTCACAAAGCTAGTGAGAGGAGATGGCAGGATTATATAGCAGGGAGAAGCAGAATTGTTAGTCCCTATATTGTGAGAGAGAGAGAGAGAGAGAGAGAGAGAGAGAGAGAGAGAGAGAGAGAGAGAGAGAAGCAAGTACCTACATTGTAGTTTGGAAACCTTGAACCATAAATTTTATAAATCTCCTGAATTATTACCTACATTCGTGACTTTTTGATAGTTTATTCAAATTTGCCTATACTTAAAAAGTACTCATTTGAAATAAAAACAGAAATTTTATTTTTAACCATTCTCCTGAAAGAGATTGCTTTATCATTATCAATTGTGGATGGCATAGAGTTTTACATATGAGGTCTGACAATTAAGTTTGCAAACTTGTTGCAATGATGTTGATAATCTTTTTTTTTTTTTTAATATCAAAGGGATTACTCATTATGAATTTGTACCAACTGGAAAAACAGTTAACCAAGTTTACTATTTGGAAGTGCTGAAAAGGCTGCATGAAAAAGTTAAGATGAAAATGATCTGAATGTTTCAATAATTCATGGCTCTTGCATCACAACAATGTATCAGCTCACACAGCACTATCTGTGAGGGAGTTTTTAGCCAGTAACTAATTAACTGTATTGCAACACCCTCCCTACTTACCCGATCTGGCCCCCAATGACTTTTTTCTTTACCCGAAGATAAAGGACATATAGAAAGGAAGACATCTCAATGACATTCAGTACATCAAGGGTAATACAACGACAGCTCTAATGGCCATTCCAGAAAAAGAGTTCCAAAATTGCTTTGAAGGGTGGACTGGGCACTGGCATTGGTGCACAGCTTCCCAAGGAGAGTATTTCAAAGGTGACCGTAGTGATATTCAGCAATGAGGTATGTAGCACTTTTTCTAGGATGAGTTTGCGAACTTAATTGTCATACCATATGCTTTCTTTCCTAACTAAATGGATACAGTGATTCCTTCGTAATTCTAAAATTTAATGCTTCATTCATTCACAAATAGAAAAATAGCACCTGCTAGTGAAAATGTGGTCATATAGATAATATGGGATAAAAAGCAAAATTAAGGGGCCCAGAAATGGACTCTCATTTAGTCTGAAATAAAATCATTTTTCTTGATTTGGTTTCACCAGTTAAAGTAGGCAATGAAAACAGGTTGGTCGTGTTTTTCTTCTTAGAAATATTGTTTTAAAATTTTCTTTCTGCAAACCATTTTTCCCCTACAAAAAATGTTCCATTATTTCTAGAACAGTTTGCTCACTGCTGAACAGGAAAATAATAAGGTCTCTCATATTAAAAATAATACACTATACATAACTAGGCTATTTCTATGTAGAAATATACTGGAACAATATCTGAAGAGCTTAAATAAGTCTACTCATTTAATCTCTACTTCCAGATTTATTTACAAGCTTCCCTAATACCATTCTCATCTTAGTGTGGAAATTTTCTAGGTTAGAACCATTGATTGGTTCTTGTAAGCTTTTCTTGGACAGACTTTGTAGCAGAAGCCACTTATTAGGTTGTGAATACATTACTATCTTTCTAAGTTTTACATTATTACTAATATTAGTATTTTGGGCTATTTATGAATTGATGTAGGAAACCTTGACAAAACATCTTTTAAAACCATGCATATTATAGACTCAACTACATATTTGCATACTATTAAGTCATCTGATATTTTCTGCAGACTACAGCAACATAGGAAAATTGAAAATAAGCAAACACAGAAACAAAACATTAGGAATCCTGGAAATTAGGAATTAGGGCACATTTTTGTACAGGCCTACAAGTTATTTATGTCGATAAAAAATATCTTTTTGGTATAACATTTTAAAGGTGTGAAATGTGTGAAGCAGCAAAAATATTTTAGAGATTCATATGCACACCAGGAGAATATAAAAATTAGTTGTTATAGGAGATGACGTCATAGGAATGGCGGCAGCCGGGTGCACTTTCTGAGTTCTCCTCCGGATGTTATCACAAACAGGACATATAACCCATCAAAGAACTCTTTGCTCATCACACAGAACAGCTAAGAGACTCATGGAAGGATTACTTGAAGGTGCGCTAATTGGGAGAGCAGGGGAAAGAAGGAAGGGAGCTGAGTGAAACCAAGCAGTACCACGGCGGAATCCCAGCCTGCAGCCACACTGGCGGCAGCGGAGGGGAGAACAGCGGTGGCACCCCGCAGTTCCAAAGAAGCACAGGATCCCAGGGTGGAAGAGAGAACATAAAAACCAGGAGGTGGGCTCTTTCCCTGCATCCCACAGCTAATCTCTTCCGTGGGGGGGGGGGGCAGCTAGTGGGCCCTAGGGCGGAAAAGAATACAGACTCCATACTTGGGCCCCTCCCCCCCCCGCTCTTCCAAACCTACACCCGCCCTTCCAGAGACTTAAACTGGCCCCTGAATTGAGGAGTAGAGTCAGATTACAGAGGAGCCGTAGTAGTGCTCAGGTTCTGAGAAGACTGACAGGCAGCTCTGACCCAGGGAAGAGGCTGGGAAGAGTGTGATTTTGGCTGACCTAGGAGAGAAGAGTCTCCTCCACCCCCAGCCACCACCTTTTCTAGCCTGTGGTAAAAGGTGTGACGGGACTGGGCTGGGAGAGAGAAGACCCCTCTATCCCCAGCCCCCACCCTTTCTGACCTGCTTAGGGCGGGGCAAGTGCAATTGTGGAGGCACTCCCAGGCATCAGCAGTAAGCGGCAGACGCAGCTCTGGGCTTTCAACAGCTCAGAAATCTCCCGCCCCACCACCCCATACACACATGCACTGAAGAAGTGCCCTAAGACTCAGGAGTACTGGACAAGGGTCTGGAGGTGCTACTCTCAGTGTGCATATGTGAAGGCAAGGGCAAAAACTGCACTGACTTTGTAAAAACTATCATCAAGACCCCTCAGGCCCATGCATTTAAATCTACAGTTCCAAAGTCACTCTGGGCACCAGGTGACCAGCTCTGCCCGCACAATAAGCAGGGGGCTCTTTGGTATAGCAGAGGACAACCTGGAGATTACTTACCGGGTTTAACCCAAGACTGGCACTGCTTTTTGTATTGCTTTGTTTTGTTTTGTCTTTATATCTTTGATATCTTTGTCTGTGTCAAGTGGGGGTTATCGGGTGTTTTTACATGTGAATGTATTTGATTTTTTTCTTTGTTGTTGTTGTTGTTGTGCTTGGTGATTTGCTTTGCTCTGAAATTGTTCTACCAGGGCCCACTTTAAGAGGCACAAGATTAAACATATCCAGAGGCCAACTCCAGACCAAAACAGAGTACTACTGCGTTTGACATACAAGTCAGACACCCAGAGGGAATTCTCTGCAGGCACTAGAGCCCATAGAGGCCAAACAACATTTAAGTGCTCAAACCTCATGCAGCAGAACGCCCTACGGTGGGCAGAGCCAAGTCTCACAACGAGTCAGCCTAGGAGTTAACCCCACCTACTCACAAGCAAAAAGCATTTAAAGATCTTCTTGAACAGGACAATATACACAACACAAGAGTCACCTTTGGAGCACACGCAGAGGAGAAGAACGAAGTAGTGCAAGTCAAATATAAAGGACACATACTACATATGATAACCTAGCAAGAACTAAGAACACTAGGGGATCTACCTAATACATCAAAGCAAACACAGAGAGTCAGCCAGAATGGGGAAACAAAGATACACGTCCCAAATAAAAGAACAGAAGAAACGTCCACAACTGGAACCAAATGAAACAGAGGTAACCAACCTTTCAGAGACAGAGTTCATAACACTGGTGATAAGAATGTTTAAGGAGCTTAGAGAGGACATAAAGAAGGATGTAGAAATCATAACGAACAACCAGTTAGAACTAAAGAACACAATTACTGAAATTAAGAACTCATTTGAAGGAATTACCAGCAGGTTAGATGAAGCAGAGGATCGAATCAGCGACTTAGAAGACAAGTTAGCACAGATCACCCAAAAGGAACAACAGAAAGAAAAAAGAATAAAAAACAATGAGGATGGTTTAAGAGACCTCTGGGATAACATCAAGCGCAACAACATGTGCATCATAGGAATACCAGAAGGTGAAGAGAGGAAGCAAAGGATTGAGAACATATTTGAAGTATTAATGTCCGAAAACTTTCCCAACCTGATGAAAGAAACCAACATACAAGCCCAGGAAGTGCAGAGAGTTCCAACCAGAATAAACCCAAACAGGTCCACACCAAAACACATTATAGTTAAAATGGCAAAGCTTAAAGACAAAGAGATAATCCTAAAAGCCGAAAGAGAAAGACAGAGGGTTACATACAAGGGAACTCCCATAAGATTATCAAATGACTTTTCTACAGAAGCATTGAAGGCCAAGAGGCAGTGGCAGGAGATACTCAAAGTGATGGAAAACAAAGGCCTACAACCTAGATTGCTTTATCCAGCAAGGCTATCATTTAAAGTTGATGGAGAGATAAAGAGCTTTCCAGAAAAAAATAAGCTAAAGGAATTTATTACCACCAAGCCAGCATTGCAAGAAATATTAAAAGGACTTCTGTAAATAGAAGAAAGATCAAAACAATCTAACTACAAATTTAAAAATGGCAATAACTATGTACCTATCAATAATCACTTTAAATGTAAACAGATTAAATGCTCCGATCAAGAGACATAGGGTGGCTGAGTGAAAAAGAATGCAAGACCCTTATATATGTTGTATACAAGAGACTCACCTCAGAAGAAAAGACACACACAGGCTGAAAGTGAAGGGTTGGAGTAAGACATTTCATGCAAATGGAAATGAGAAAAAAGCTGGAGTTGCAATACTTATATCTGACAAAGTAACTTTAAAATGAAGAACATTAAAAGATAAAGATGGGCACTATATAATAATAAAGGGATCGATCCGACAAGAGGACATAACCCTAGTAAACATCTATGCACCCAACATAGAAGCACCTAAATATGTAAAACAGGTACTGACTGACATAAAGACAGAGATCAACAGTAACACTATCATAGTAGGGGACTTCAACACACCTCTGACAACAAGGGACAGGTCTTCCAGACAGAAAATAAATATGGAAACAACAGTCTTAAATGACACATTGGACCACTTGGATTTAATCGATATTTTCAGAGCATTTCACCCCAATGCTGCAAAATACACGATTTTCTCAAGCGCACACGGAAAGTTTTCCAAGATAGACCATATGTTAGGCCACAAAACAAGTCTTGATAAATTTAATAAAATTGAAATCATACCAATTGTCTTCTCTGATCACAGTGCTTTGAAATTAGAAATGAACTACAGGAAAAAAAACTGGAAGACACACCAATTCATGGAGGCTAAATAACTTACTACTAAATAATGAATGGGTCTACCAGGAGATCAAGGAAGAAATCAAAAGATATCTTGAGACAAACGAAAATGAAAATATGATGACCCAAAATCTATGGAATGCCGCGAAAACAGTCCTAAGAGGGAAATTCATAGCTTTGCAGGCCGACCTAAAGAAACAAGAAACATCACTAATCGACAGTTTATCTTCACATTTAAGGGATCTGGAAAAAGAACTGCAAAATAAGCCCAAAGGGAGCACAATGAAGGAGATAATAAAGATCAGAACAGAAATAAATGAAATAGAAACCAGAAAAACAGTACAAAAGATCAATGAATCCAAGAGTTGGTTCTTTGAGAAGATAAACAAAATTGACAAACCTTTAGCCAGACTCATTAGAAAAAAGAGAGGACCTAAATTAATAAAATCAGAAATTAAAGAGGGGAAGTGACAACAAACACCGCAGAAATACAAAAAAAAAAAAATTAAGAAATTACTATGAGCAACTATATGCCAACAAATTTGACAATTTGGAAGAAATGGACAAAGTTTAGAGGCGTACAACCTTCCAAGGTTAAGTCAAAAAGAAAGAGAAAACCTGAATATACTGATTACCACCAAGGAAATTGAATCAGTAATCAACAATCTCCCAACAAACAAAAGCCCTGGACCAGATGGCTTTACAGGTGAATTTTACAAAACGTTCAAAAAAGAATTATCACCTATTCTCCTCAAGCTCTTCCAAAAAATCCAGAAGGAGGGAAGACTCCCAAACACTTTTTATGAAGCCATTATCACCTTGATCCTAAAATCAGACAGAGACACCACAAAAAAGGAAAACTACAGGCCGATATCTCTAATGAACATAGATGCAAAAATCCTCAACAAAATATTAGCGAACTGAATTCAGCAATACATTAAAAAGATCATTCACCATGATCAAGTGGGATTCATCCCTGGTACACAAGGGTGGTTCAACATCCGCAAATCACTGAATGTGATACACCACATTAACAAAATGAAAAATAAAACTCACATGATCATATCAATAGATGCAGAAAAAGCATTTGATAAAATCCAACAGCCATTTATGATAAAAACCCTTAAGAAAGTGGGAATAGAGGGATCATATCTCAACATAATAAAGGCCATATACGACAAACTCACAGCTACCATCATACTCAATGGGGAAAAGCTAAAACCATTCCCTCTAAGATCAGGAACAAGGCAAGGTTGCCCACTATCTCCGCTTCTATTCAACATAGTGCTGGAAGTTCTAGCCACAGCAATCAGACAAGAAAAGAAATAAAAGGCATCCAAATTGGTAAGGAGGAAGTAAAATTATGATTATATGCAGATGATATGATACTATATGTAGAGAACCCTAAAGACTCCACCAAGAAGCTATTAGAGCTAATAGATGAATTTAGTAAAGTAGCAGGATACAAAATTAATATTCAGAAATCAGTTGCATTTGTATATACCAATAATAAAATATCAGAAGGAGAAATTAAAAAAAACAATTCGATTTACAATTGCACTAAAGACTATAAAATACCTGGGAATAAATTTAACCAAAGAAGTAAAAGATCTGTACTCAGAAAATTATAAGACACTGAAGAAAGAAATGAAAGAAGACACAAACAGATGGAAACACATATCATGTTCATGGATAGGAAGAATTAATATAGTAAAAATATCCATACTGCCTAAGGCAATATACATATTCAACGCAATTCCTATCAAACTACCAACAACGTTTTTCACAGAAATAGAACATATAATCCTAAAATTTATATGGGACCATAAAAGACCCCGTATAGCCTCAGCAATCTTGAGAAATAAGTACAAAGTGGGAGGTATAACAATACCTTACTTCAAAGTATACTACAAGGCTACAATAATCAAAACAGCATGGTACTGGCAAAAAACAGACACATAGATCAATGGAACGGAATAGAGAGTCCAGAAATAAATCCATTCCTATATGGCCATTTAATCTACGAAAATGGAAGCAAGAATGTACGATGGGGTAAAGACAGTCTATTCAATAAATGGTGTTGGGAAACCTGGATAGACACATGCAAAAAAAAGAAGCTGGACCACCTCCTTACACCATATACAAAAATAAATTCAAAGTGGCTTAAAGACTTAAATGTAAGATCTGAAACCATAAAATACCTAGAAGAAAATATAGGAAGAAATTTCACAGACATTACCCGGAGTAAGATTTTTACTGATATAACCCCTCGCACGAGGGAAGTAAGAGAACAAATAAACATGTGGGATTATATCAAACTAAAAAGTTTCTTCACGGCAAAGGAAACCATCAATAAAACAAAAAGGGATCCTACTGAATGGGAAAAGATATTTGCCAATGATATATCTGATCAGGGATTAACATCACAAATCTATAAAAAACTCGCTCAACTCAACTGCAAAAACACAAACGACCCAATTAAAAAATGGGCAGAGGACTTGAAGAGACATTTTTCTAGAAAGGACATACAGATGGCAAACTGACATATGAAGAAATGCTCAACCTCACTAACCATCAGAGAAATGCAAATAAAAACCACAGTGAGATGCCACCTCACCCCAGTCAAAATGGCTATCATCAATAAATCAACAAACGACAAGTGCTGGCGCAGATGTGGAGAAAAGGGAACCCTTGTGCACTGTTGGTGGGATTGCAGATTTGTGCAGCTACTATGGAAAACAGTACGGAGGTATCTCAAAAATCTGAAAATGGAACTACCCTATGATCCGGTAATTCCACTCCTAGGTATCTATCCGGAGAAATCCAAAACTCCAATTCAAAAATCTTTATGCACTCCTATGTTTATTGCAGCACTATACACAATAGCTAAGACATGGAAGCAACTGAAATGCCCATCAGCAGATGACTGGATTAAGAAACTAAGTGAAATAAGTCAGACAGAGAAAGATAAGTTCCATATGATCTCACTTATTTGCGGATTCTAAAGAAAAGAATAAGTGAATGAACTAATCAGAAACTGTTTGGGAGACAATGAGGAAAAACTGAGGGTTGCTAGATGGGCGGGGGGAGTGGGGGGTGGGGGGGAGGGTGAGGGGATTGGAGGGCAGTCGGTGACCACAGGATGGCCACGGGGTTTGAAAATTAATCTGGGGAACGTAATTTGGTGGTTACCAGAGTGTAAGGGGGTTGGGGGGTGGGGGATGAGGGTGAGGGGGATCAAATGTACGGTGATGGAAGGGGAGCTGACTCTGGGTGGTGAACACACAGTGTGATTTATGGATGATGTGATTCAGAATTGCACAACTGAAATCTATGTAATTCTACTAACAATTGTCACCCCAATAAATTAAAAAAAAAAAAAAAAAAAAAAAAAAAAAAGAAACTGTGGTACATTTATACAATGGAGCATTACACAGCCATAAAGAAGAAAGAAATCTTACCATTTGCAACAACATGGATGGACCTAGAGAACATTATGTTAAGTGAAATAAGTCAGACACAGAAAGATAAGTTCCATATGATCTCCCTTATATGCGGAATCTAAAGAAAAAATAAGTGAATGAATTAATCAGAAACAGTTTTGGAGACAAAGAGGAAAAACTGAGAGTTGGTAGATGGGCGGGGGGGGTGGGGGTAAGGGGACGGTGAGGGGATTAGAAAACATTCAGTAACCACGAGATGGCCACGGGGTTTTGAAAATTAATCTGGGGAACGTAATCAATAATGTTTTAAAGATCTTTTAAGGTATCCGATGGACATGTGTCCCATTTGGGAGACCACCTCAGGGAAGATGTAGATGCCCGATCACTGCACTGTACACCTGAAACTGAACAATAATGAATGCCAACTATAATATTAAAAAAAATTAGTTGTTATACTATTAACTGCTATGACAAATGATTCAATTAAACTATGTCCACTAACTGAAATATCCATTTGGTAATAATTCATCACTTTAGTCTTTCAAAAGGAGCAGGAAGACATGCCGCTTGATTTTTGGAGTGGTAAAATAAATATAATAACTAATGGTGAAAAACTGAAGCTCTTTGCTGTATATTCAGGAAACAGATAGGTCTGTCCCACATCACCACTGCTATTCAACATAGTATTGGAAGTCTTAGCCAGAGCATTCAGGGAAGAGCAAGAAACAAAAGGCATTTGATATGGGAATGAACAAATTATATTGTCAGTTTTTGCAGATGACATGATGCTATATATAGAAAACCTTAAGACCACCAAAAAACTATTAGACACAATAAATGAATACGGTAAAGTTGCCAGCAACAAAATCAATGTACAAAAACCCATTGCATTTTTATACACTAACAATGAAATCTCAGAAAAACAAACAAAAAAACAAACAAAAATATTCCTTTTGCAATTGCAACAAAAAGAATAAAATACTTAGGAATAAACTTAATCAGTGATGTGAAAAACCTATACACTGAAAACTATAAAAAACATTTTTTAAAGAAATTGAAGAAGACAGAAAGAAATGGAAAAGACACCCCGTGTTCATGGATTGGAAGAATCAACATAGTTAAAATGGCCATATTACCCAAAGTAATATACAGATTTAATGTATTCCCCACCAAAATCCCAATGCATTTTTTAAAGAAATAGAACAAAAAATCATCAGATTTGTATGGAACCACAAAAGACCTCAAACAGCCAAAGCATTCCTAAGAAATAAGAATAATGCTGGAGGTATCACACTCCCTGGCTTGAGCTTGTAGTATAGAGCAACAGTAATCAAAACAGTGTGGTATTGTCAGAAACACAGACACACAGACCGAAGGAATAGAATTGAGAACTCTGAAATAAACCCACGTAAATATGGGCAGATAATTTATGACAATTTAGCCAAAAACATACAATGGAGAAAAGACAGCCTCTTCAATAAATGGTTCTGGGAGAATTGGAAAGCCACATGCAAAAGAATGAAACTAGACTGCTATCTGTCATGATGCACCACTATTAACTCAAAAATGGATCAAAGACTACAACATAAGGTCTGAAACTGTACCTGCACAGAAGGAAGCACAGGTACTAAACTTATTGACCTTGGGTTCAAAGAGCATTTTAGGAATTTGACTCCAAAGGCAATGGAAGTAAAAGCTAAAATAAATGAATGGGACTATAACAAACTAAAAATCTTCTGCACAGCAAAAGAAACTATTGACAAAATAAAGAGGCAACCAACCGAATGGGAGAAGATTTTTGCAAACAATGCCTCTGATAAGGAGCTAATAGCCAAAATATATCAAGAACTCATACAGCTGAATAACAAAAAGCAAACAATCCAATTAAAAAATGGGCAGAAGATCTGAATAGACATTTCTCCAAAGACAACATACAGATGGCCAATAGACATATGAAAAGATGCTCAACATCACTAATCATCAGAGAAATGCAAATCAAAGGTAGTATGAGATATCACCTCACACCAGTTAAAATGGCTATCATCAACAAGACAAATAATAACAATTTTGGGTGAAGATGTGGAGAAAAAGGAGCCCTCATCCTCTGTTGGTGGGAATGCAGATTAGTGCAGCCACTATGGAAGGCAATGTGGAAGTTTCTCAAAAAATTAAGAATAGAAGTACCATATAACCCAGCAATCTCTCTCCTAGGTATCTACCTAAAAAATCTGAAAACATTTATCCAAAAAGATATATGTGCTCCAATGTTCATTGCAGCTTTATTTATGGTGGCTAAGCCATGGTAACAACCAAAGTGTCCTTTGATAGATGATTGGATAAAGAAGATGTGGTATAAAAAACTGAAAACAACAAACAGACAAGACAAATGAAGAAACAAAAACTCATAGACACTGACAATAGTTTAGTGGTTACAAGAGGTTAAGGGTGGAGGGGGTAGTAGATGAGGGTAAAAAGGATCAAATATATGGTGATGGAAGGAGAACTGACTCTTGGTGGTATGTAGATGATGCATTACAGAATTGTACACCTGAAATCTATGTTATTTTAGAAACAATTGTCACCCTAATAAACATAATTTTAAAAAAATGAATTTGCTAGGGGGCTCAGGAGGAGATTTGAGCTGATAGTGGAAAGAATCACTGGAGTTAAAAACAAATAAATAAAGACGATACATTCTGATATATATATATATATATATATATATATATATATATATATATATATATATACACACACACACATATACATATGTGTGTGTGTGTGTGTGTGTGTGTGTGTGTGTGTGTGTATTCAGAGCCTCAAGACTTGGGGCAACACAGTCCATACCTTACAATAGGATTCTTACAATGAGAAGAGTGACATAAAGAAGCAGAGAGAATATTTTAGGAATGACCAAAACATTTCCTAATTTGATGAGAAATATTAATGTACACATCCAAGAAACTCAATTGAATCAAAATACATAAATGTAAACAGACTCCTGCCTAGAGATATGTAGACAAGGTGGAAAGACAAAGTCACAGAGAAACTTTTAAACAGCAAGAGGTAATCAACTTAACAATAGAACCAAAGTGAGGTTAACATCTTACTTCTAATCAGGATCAATGAGGGCCAGGAGGCAGTGGGTTGGCATACTCAATGTGTGGGTAGGGAAAAAAAAAGTCTGTTAAGCATTCTATACCCATCAAATTTTTTTTTAAAAAATGAAGGGACAAAATAGATACTAATACATATACGAAGATTGAAAGAATTTCTACCTTTTACATCTGCCTTGCAAAAAAATACTAAAGTAAATTATCAAAATGGCAGCGTGAGGTGAGCCTTTGGAAATCTTCCCTGGAATTTACAACAAATCGAACAACTATAACTCCACAAAGGTCTCCCTGCACACTAGACAGACAAAACAAAGAGTGTCACTACTAAATTCATCTGAAGGTGGGCAAATTGCAAGAGCAGGGGAAGAGGGAAGGGAGAAGTGCTGAGATGGGGCCACAAGGGCGAACGACGCGGACCTACCTCAGTGCTCCCAGCTCACTGCATCCCAAACTACTGCAGCTGTAGGAGAGGAAAGGACTTGGACTGCTAGGGTCCGTTTACAGCTCACAGGGCTGAGGGGACAGCATATAACATGGCTGAAACAAAGGCTCACGGCAGAGACCTCGGAGCAAAGACTGAGGGAAGAAGGCTGAAAATGGTATTTTAAGCTCTCACTGCAGAGCAGAGAACAGAAGACTTAGGCACTGAGACTAGCCGCACCTTAACTTCCCTCCCAGAGCTTGCCCTGCCCCCACCTGCCCACTGCTAGAAGCGGAACAGTAGCAGTGTCAGATCAAAAGAAGTAAATGTTTGCAGTTCTGAGAACTGTGGTCCACAGACACAGATTCCCAGCGCAAATAGCTCAGGCAAAGGAGAGGGTGCTGTGGAAGCAGGACCAGCTGTGGTGGTGGTCGCTGCCATTGCTCTGGGCCAATTCTCACAACTCACCCTGCCCCTGTCCCTACCTATCTGGGCAGATCCCTGCAGGAGCAAACAGAACTGCTGAAACACACGGGCTCTGAATCTGGTGCAGGCAGAGCTTTGGAACTTCAAAGCTTTCTGCATCCCCACAGGGACGTGGTGCCCTATGACCCAGGCCAACTGCTAACAGAGGAGAAGTCTGCCTTCCAGGGAATCCCTTCATTATGTGAGAAGATGGAATAGTACAGAGAAAACATAACACTACAGTGTGAGAGAGAAAAAAAGGCTGCCTTTGGAGAGAAAATAAAACATTTCAAAAACACATACTGGAAAACAAAACAAAGATCTCTTCCTATCAATAGGTTGCAGAACCCACTCGTGTAGATGTCTAGGAAGAGAAATAATAAATCATTAATTGCTATGAATAACCAAGGCAACAAAAAAGCTCAGAAGGAAAGTGAAAATTCTCCAGAAAATGAACTTAAAGATAGGGAAATTTGTGACTTAAATGACAGAGAATTCAAGATTGCAATTCTGAAAAAACTTAATGAGATGAAAGAAAACACAGAAAGGCAGTTTAATTAACTCAGAAACACAATCAAAGTACAACATGAACATTTTACCAAAGAGATTGAAATTTTAAAAAAGAACCAAATAGAATTTCTGGAGTTTAAGAATTCAACAGAAGAAACTAAAAATGAAAGAGCCAGCTTAGGTAGTAGAGTTGACCAGATGGAGGAAAGAATCAGTGACATCGAAGACAGAAACCTGGAAATTACAGACATGCAAGAAGAAAGAGACTTGAGACTTAAAATAAATCAAAGAACTCTACGAGAACTTTCTGACTCCAGCAGAAAGAGCAATATAAGAATAATGGGCATACCAGAAGTAGAAGAAAGAGAGAAGGGAACAGAGAGTACATTAAAAAAAATAGTCAATGAGAACTTCCCAAACTTGTGGAGAGAACTGGATCCTCGAATCCAAGAAGCAAATAGAACACCTAATTACCTCAATCCCAACAGGCCTTCTCCAAGTCACATTATATTGAAGCTGTCTAAAATCAACGACAAAGGAAGAATATTCAAGGCAGTCAGGGAAAAGAAGACGATAACCTACAAAGGAAAGCCCATTAGATTATCATCAGATTTCTGCAAGCCAGGAGGGAGTAGAATCAAATATTCAAACTGTTGAAAGAGAGAAATTATGAGCCAAGAATAATATACCCAGCAAAGATATCCTTTAGATATGAAGGAGGAATAAAGACCTTTCTATACATACAGAAGCTGAGGGAATAAACGACCTGCCCTATAAGAAATAATAAAGTAGGCTATTAGACCACCATCAATATCGACAATTTGTAGCAACCAAAACAAAAAAAAAGGGGGAGAATAAAGGCCTGAACCGGAATATGGGAATGGAAAAAGTAGGCATGCTGATGAAATTGCAATACACTAAATATGAAAATTTCTTTTACATAAACTTAAGGGTAACCACTCAAAAAAAAATCAATAACTGAAATATATACTGTAATAAAAGAAGAAACAAAGTAAACATCATAGAATGCCACCACACAAAGATAATAGACAACAACAAAAAGGCAAAGAAACAATGGAGACACATTCTTAACAGAAAATCACAGATAGAATGATAGGAAATCCTCACATATCAATAATCATCCTAAATGTAAATGGACTGAACTCACCAATAAAAAGGCACAGAGTAGCAGATTGGATCAAAAAACTAAACCTAACCATACGCTGTCTCCAAGAGACACATCACAGCTACAAGAACAAGCATACATCAAAGTGAAAGGGTGGAAATTGACACTCCAAGCAAATGGTATCCAGAGAAAATTAGGTGTAGCTATACTGATATCAGATGAGACGACTTCAGAATGAAAAATGTAACAAGAGACAAATATGGACATTTCATAATAGTGAAGTTGACTATACAACAAGAAAACATAACAGTCTTCAACATTTATGCCCCCAATCAGGGAGCACCGAAAGATATCAAGCAACTAGTAACAGAACTAAAGTGAAAAATTGACCAAAACACAATTATACTAGGGGAATTAAATACATCATTGACAGTTATGGATGGACAATCCAAACTGAATGTAAATAACGAAATAGCAGCCCTAATGACAACAAAAGAACAAAAAAACAACAAAAGAACAAGACAAACAAATGAAAAACAAAACCTGATAGACATAGACAGTAGTTTAGTGGGTACCAGATAGTAAGGGGGGAGTGGGGTGGTAGATGAGGGTAAAGGGGATCAAATATATGGTAATGGAAGGAGAACTGACTCTGGGTGGTGAACACACAATGGGATTTATAGATGATGTAATACAGAATTGTACACCTGAAATCTATATAACTTTACTAACAATTGTCACCCAAATAAACTTTAATTATAAAAAAAAAATATACTAAAGTAAGTCCTTCAGGATGAAAGCAAACAATATGATACCAAAACATAAAGAACATTGGTAAAGGTAAATGTTTAGATATAAGAGTATAAATGTGTCATTTTATTTTTTCTTCATCTTAATTATTTTAAAAAAAATTACATAAAGTTAATAATTATTAAATTTTATTAATAGCTTTATAACACATAAAGATATATAAGACAACTCAAAGGAATGGACTGAGAATTGAGCTACATTGTAGCAAATTGTATGCATTTATTGAAGTTCAGTTATCATCAATCTGAAGTAAATTGTAGTAAGTAAAAAGGAATATCGTAAGCTACTCTGCCCTAAACTGTGTCCCCGAAAAATTCATATATTGAAGCCGTAATCCCCAATTTCACTGCATTTGGGGAGGGGGCTTTCGGAATAATTGATGTTAGATGAGGCAATAAGAGTGAGGCCCTACTCTGATTGAATTGGTGGCCTTAAAAGAAGATGAAGGGAGAGATCTCTTCTCTCTATGTGTACACACTGAGAGGAAGCCATGAATACACAATGAGAAAGTGGCTGTCTGCAAGGCAGGAAGAGAACTCTCACCAGAACCCAAACATGCAGGCCATCTGATTTCAGACTTTCAGCCTCCAGAACTATGAAGAAATTAATTTTTGTTGTTTAACGCTGCCCCCACCAGTGTATTGTATTTTGTTTTGACAGCCTGAGCCAACTAAGACATACACCCTATAGTAACCATTAAGAAAATAACTGAAAAAAATAATAAAAAATGGAGTAAATTAAATTGAAATTAAAGTGGCACAGCATAAAAAATATCTATGCAATAAAAAAGAAGTCAGTGAAAGAGAAATGTAGTTACAAAAGGATATGAGATATACAGACACAATAGTAAAATAAATTCTCAGCAAGCTATTATCAATCTGAAGCCACATAATTTTAAAAATGCATTACATGGAATGGCCAGTAATCCCTTAAATGTGATGTTATTTTCATCTCAGAAAATATCAATTAATGTAATACACATTATATGAAAAAAGACAAAACCACATAATTATTTCAATAAAGAGAAAAGAGCATTTGACTAAATCTGACACTAATTCATAACCTTCAACTAACTAATAAAGGAAGGGAATTTGGTCAACCCAATAAAAGTCATCTATTATAAACTTTACAAACAACATCATTTTTAAAGGTGAAAGACTGCGTGGTGCCTAGGATTGGGAAGAAAACACAAACGTCAGCTTTTGTCACTTTGATTCAACATTATAATAGCGATTTAGGCAGTGTAATAAAGAGGGGGGAAATAAAAAAAAACATGAAAATTAGAAATAACAAAGCAAAACAGTGTTGGATGTAATGTGTGAAAAGTGAACCCCTCATGCATTGCTGGTGAGAATGTAAAATGCTACAACTGATTATGAACATAATTTGGCAGTTTTTTAAAAGATGACCATTAATTTTCCATAGGACCCATATATTTTACTCTCAGAAATCTACACAACAGAAGTTAAACATATTCCCATATAAAGATGTATGCAGTAATGTTCATGAAAGCGTTAATCATTACACCCGAACAGTAGAAATGATCCACATGTTAATCAACTGATAAAAGGGTAAATAAAATGTGCTTGTAATGGGCTGTGTTGTGTCCTCCAAAATATATTTTCAAGTCCTAATCCCTGGTATCTGTAAATGTAAACTTATTTGGAAATAAGGTCATTACAAATGTAATCAAGTTGAAGTGAGTTCACACTAGAGTTGGGAGGTCCTTAAAACCAATGACTGATGTCCTTTTAAGTAAAAGAAAGGATACACAGACATATAGAGGAAAATGCCATGTGAAAACACAAAGATTGGAGCTATGCTGCCACAAGCCAAGGAACTCCTGAGGCCACCAGAAGCTGGATGAGGCAAGGAAAATTTCTTCCCTAGAGCCTGCAGAGGGAGCATGGACCTGCCATTCCCCTGATTTTGGACGTCTGCCTCCAAAACTGTGAAAGAGTAAATTTCTGTTGTTTTTAGCTAAGTTTCTGGTAATTTGTTATGGCAGCTCTAGGAAACTAATGCAGTTATACATCCATATAACTTCTGTACACTTTTCGGAAATAAAAATAATGAAGTACTGTTACATTTTACAACATGGATGAACTTTGAAAACATTACATTAAGTTTAAGAAGGCAGATGTAAAGAGTACACATTTAGAATCCATTTAAATGAATAACCTGAAAAGAAAAAAATTACAGAGATGGAAAATAAATTAATGGTTGTCAAGGAGTTGCCACAGGATTTGAATTCAATGAGCATGACTGATCTTTTTTGAGGTGATGAAAATATTCTAAAACTGGATTGCTTTTTAAATTCAGCAAAGTTACTGAAATTCACGGAGTTGTATACTTAAAGTAGGTTAATTTATAGTACATAAATTATGCATCAATAATGATGTTTGATAAAAAAGAAGTAGTAGTGTTTTCTAGCCACTAACTGTTTGTATGTATTTCTCTTATGAACAATTCTGATCTATGTACAGGCATACTTTTAACTATTTCATGTAGACACAGATTTTTTTTTGAAAGACATGCATAAACGTATGTCAAAACTGTAACCACATCAAGTGCTATGCATCAATCTGAGTCCTAAAGACTCTTTTTTAATTCATGATAACAGCAGTCTAGTTTCATTATTTTTTAAATTAAAGTTTATTTGGATGTCAATTGTTATTAAAGTTACATATATTTCAGGTGTACATTTCTGTAATACATCATCTATATATAGCATTGTGTGTTCATCAACTTGTACTACAGAGCAACAATAATCAAAACAGCATGGTATTGGCAGAAAAACAGACACACAGACCAATGGAATAGAATTGAAACTCAAAAATAAACCCACATAAATATGGACAGATAATTTTTTACAAAGGAGCCAAAAACATGCAATAGACAGAAAAAAAAAAAACCCTCTTCAATAAATGGTGCTAGGAAAATTGGAAAGCCATATGCAAAAGAATGAAACTAGAGTCATTTCTCTGATGATTAGTAATGTTGAGCATATTTTCATATGTCTATTGGCCATTTCTATGTCCTCTTTGGAGAAATGTCTATTCAGGTCCTCTGCCTATTTTTTAATTGGATTGTTTGTTTTTTCGTTGTTGACTTGTATGAGTTCCTTATATATTGTGGATATTAGCCCCTTATTGGAGGCTTGTTTGCAAATATCTTCTCCTACTCGGTTGGTTGCTTCCTTGTTTTGTTGATGGTTTCCTTTGCTGTACAAAAGCTTTTTAGTTTGATATAGTCCTATTCATTTATTTTAGCTTTTACTTCCCTTGCCTTTCAAGTCAAATTCATAAAATGCTGTTTGAACTCAAGGTCCATAAGTTTAGTACCTATGTTTTCTTCTATGCAGTTTATTGTTTCAGGTCTTATGTTAGGTCTTTGATCCATTTTGAGTTAATTTTGGCACACGGCAACAGATAGCAGTCTCATTTCATTCTTTTACACGTGGCTTTCCAACTTTCCCAGCACCATTTATTGAAGAGGCTTATTTTTTCTCCATTGTATGTTTTTAGCCCCATTGTAGAAAGTTATCTGTCCATATTTATGTGGGTTTATTTCTGGGCTTTTCAATTTTATTCCATTGGTCTGTGTGTCTATTTTTCTGCCAATACCATACTGTTTTGATTATCGTTGCTCTGTAGTACAAGCTGCAGTCAGCTATCTGTCACCATGTACAAAAATTAAATCAAAATGGGTCAAAGACTTAAACATAAGACCTGAAACAATAAACTGCATAGAAAAGAACATAGGTACTGAACTTATGGTTCTTGAGTTCAAAGAGGATTTTATGAATTTGACCTCAAATGCAAGGGAAGTAAAAGCTAAAATAAACTAATGGGACTATATCAAACTAGAAAGCTACTGCACAGCAAAAGAATCCATCAACAAAACAAAGACACAAAAACCGAATGGGACAAGATATTTGCAAACACTTCCAATAAGGGGCTAATATCCAAAATATATAAGGAACTCATGCAAGTCAACAACAAAAAGATAATCCAATTAAAAATGTGTGGAGGACATGAACAGAAACTTCTCCCAACAAAAAATACAAATGGCCAATAGATATATGTAACAATGCTCAACTTCACTAGCTAGTAGGGAAATGCAAATCAAAACCACAGTGAGATATCACTTCACATCTGTTAGAATGAATACCATCAAGACAAATAATAACAAGTGTGGGAAACTTCATGGAAAAAAAGGGACTCTCATACACTGTTGGTGAGAAAGTAAACTAGTACAGCCACTATGGAAAACACTATAGAAGTTCCTTAAAAAACTAACAATAGAATTACTATATAACCCAGCAATCCATTTCCTGGGTATCTACCAAAAACACCTGAAAACATTTATCCGTAAAGATATATGTACCCTGATGTTCATTCCAGGTTTTGCATGATGGCCAAGCCATGGTAACAGCCAAAGTGTCATTTGAAAGATGATTGGATAAACAAGATGTATATATACACAATGGAATATTACTCTTCCATTTGCAACAACATGGATGGACCTTGAGATTATTATGCTAAGTGAAATAAGTCAGACAGAGAAAGTTGAAAACCATATGACTTCACTCATATGTGGGATATAAAACTGAAAGCAACAAAAGAACAAGACAAACAAATAAAGAATCAAAACCTCATAGACACAGACAGCACTTTAGTGGTTATCGGAGGGTAAGGGGGGAGGGAGGATGATAGAAGAGGGTAAAGGGGGCCGAATATATGGGGATAGAAGAAGAACTGACTCTGGGTGTTGAGCACATAGTGTAATATATGCATAATGCATTATAGAATTGTATACCTGAAACCTATGTAATTTTACTAACTATTGTCACCCCAATAAATTTAACTACAAAAATTAGAGGCTTGAAACAAACAAAAAAATTCATAGTAGAAGTTTGTTACACGTTAATGTCATCTCACAATAGTGACTAATACTGGAATTTCTAGAAGAAGACGTAAGTGGGGAAATAAAACCAAAACCAAAGAAAAAACATGTGACTGTATCTTAACCCATGAAAAAAATACTGTGCTATCAATTCAGAGAACTCTCTGTATGGTCATAATTATACTCGAGGTATGAGGGAATTGATAGTTTTTATTAAAACAGAATCTCAGCAATTGGTATGACAGAGACTAATGATTATTAAAATCACAGTGATAGCATCACTAGCTAACAAATATTAATAACTCTGCAATATCACTTGGATACAGTAGTACATTGAAATAGTCAAAAACTTTGTGGCCAGAAAGAAACAAAAGAAGAAAAAGGCAGAAAAACAACATTTATTGAGCATTTATAATGTGCCAGACTCTTTCGTACACATTATCTCATTTGATCCTTGCATTTCCCTTCCAAGTTTGGTATTATTACCCCTATTTGAGAGCTGAGGAAACTGAGGTTTACTGGTTAAGGAACTTGCTAAGATAAAATAGGTACTAGTATTTGAGCCCAGGACTGTCTGAGTCTATTCACTATACTGTTGACATGTTTGTTTGAAAAACTAAGTTTATTGAGGCAATAGAATGAGATAAAAATCCTGATGCCCAATTTGTACTATCAGGATTTTCTGGGGAGTAGATCCAGGCATTATAATTTTTTAGAGCACCAAAAGGGATTCTATCTTGAAGCCAGAGTTGAGAATGGCTGCTAAAATAGAAATGGGATTTTCCAGGGGAAATATTATAAGTCTAGGAATAAGGACACTGCTTTACTTTACCCTCTGACATCTGGCAAGTAACCCAGCCATACTGCCATAGCGCTTACATATTAAAGGGGGGAGGCAGAAAATAAAAACTAAATGTTCAATTGATATAGTATGATAGAAGGTGATAAGTGCATGGAAAAAAATAGAGCAAGGTTAGAAGATTCAAACTGCAGAATCACAGTAGGGAAGGAGAAGGGGAATAGCGCTTTCATTTAAATAGCAGGGTCACAGAGATCTCATCTAGAAGGTGAATACGTAAAAAGCATTGGGAAAGTATTAAACATTATATGTTGATGTAAGATGGTGTTATAGGACACTTCTAGACTCTTGATTCAAGAGGGAAAACAAAAGCTATGTGCTTATATCTGTGTAAGCGAATAAGTATTTTCATTGAAACACATTAGTTATTATAGAAGATGCTGTTTAGGTTGTAACTTCATGTCAAACAATCAGTTTGACTTTTTAAAAACCATTCTGTTGACCAAATTTTTTTTTAATTTTTTTTTATTAGTTTCAGGTGCACAAGACAAAGTAATACTTAGATGTTTATCATTTATATCCCTCATACTGTGTGAACCCCCTCCCCCATCCACTATGTCTCTGACATCGCACCAAGCCATCCCATTTCCACTGTCTCCACTCCCAATGCTGTACTCCACCTCTTGTAAGTGTATATATATATATATATATATATACACATATATATATATATAATATTATAGTTGGCATTTATTATTGTTCAGCTTCAGGTGTACAGTGCAGTGATCAGGCATCTGCATCTTCCCTGAGGTGGTGTTGACAAATTTTTGCCACTTGTTTGACTCTGACATAATTAATACTGAGATAATGCTATATAGTGCCCCTCCCCAATTAAAACTATGAGCCATATTTGGTCTACTCAGTGCCAATTAAGTGAAGACAAAAATTGGACAAAGTGGTTATCTGATTATGTTTTAAAATGGTAAATTCAGTAACCCTCTATGGCTATGGCCATATATTCTGCTAAAATTTTCTAATACACTCAGTGTTCTTTTCTGGACTTAACAGCTTCTGAATATGTCCATATGCCATTGCACTCAAATAACATTGTGACATAATAAAAATGTGTCAGCTACCAGTGTTGTCAATGGATTTTACTGTTCATTAGCCTTCTTTGTGTTATACTCCAAGTTTCTGAATTTTAATAGAACACGTTAATTTCTGTATACCTTCTGCATAATTATGAGTTTTCTGAATTGAAAGCACAACATTTACTGTCATGTATTTAAAAAGTAGTATTTTTTTTCCCTTTTTCTGTTTTCAGAATGCTAGCTTTTATTGATTTGTTTCCTTCATATACACCTCATATTACTTATGTTAGCCATCTGGGTTCCCTGGTGTTCCGAGTCTACTCAGTGACCTTCGAAGAGATCAAAAAGCCATGTTTATGCAGTTGATACTGGACACAGGTTTAGCTACATATGGATATTCTGAGTGGCATTTAAGGATGGCTGTCTGACTTCAAAAGGTAAGTAATCCTGATGCGAGAGAGCCATCTGATACCCTTGAGCTTTTTCATACTATTTCTATTTTTCTTTCCTGAAATTTCCTCCCTCACTCTCCTTCCTCAACTCTAGCCATTTGTTCTTTTTTTTTTTTTTTTTTAACTGTGGATGATTTTTTGTTTCCTCTTTTTTTTTTTAATTTATTGCGGTGACAATTGTTAGTAAAATTACATAGATTTTAGGTGTACAATTCTGTATTACATCATCTATAAATCCCATTGTGTGTTCACCACCCGGAGTCAGTTCTCCTTCCATCACCATATATTTGATCCCCCTTACCCTCATCTCCCACTCCCCACCCCCCTTACCCTCTGGTAACCACTAAACTATTGTCTGTGTCTATGAGTTCTTGTTTCTCATTTGTCTGTCTTGTTCTTTTCTTGTTTTTGGTTTATATACCACACATCAGTGAAATCATATGGTTCTCTGCTTTTTCTGTCTGACTTATTTCGCTTAGCATTATACTCTCAAGATCCACCCATGTTGTCAAAAATGTTCCTATCTCATCTTTTCTTACCCCCGAATAGTATTCCATTGTGTATATATACCACAACTTCTTTATCCATTCATCTATCGAAGGACATTTTGGTTGTTTCCATGTCTTGGCCACCGTAAACAAAGCTGCAATGAACATTGGAGCACACGTGTCTTTATGTGTAGATATTTTCAGATTTTTTGGGTGGATACCAAGGAGAGGGATTGCTGGGTCATATAGTAATTCTATTCGTAATTTTTTGAGGAACCTCCACACTGCCTTCCATAGCGGCTGCACCAGTCTGCATCCCCACCAACAGTGTATGAGGGTTCCTTTTTCTCCACAGCCTCTCCAACACTTATTACTATTTGTCTTGTTGATGATAACCATTCTAACTGAGGTGAGGTGATATCTCATTGTGGTTTTTATTTGCATTTCTCTGATGATTAGTGATGTTGAGCATTTTTTCATATGTCTATTTGTCATTTGTATGTCCTCTTTGGAGAAATGTCTCTTCAGGTCCTCTGCCCATTTTTCAGTTGGGTTCTTTGTTTTTTGTTGTTGTTGAGTTTCATGACTTCCTTGTATATTTGCATATTAGCCCCTTATCAGAGGCACTGTTTGCAAAAATCTTCTCCCATTCAGTTGGTTGCCTCTTTATTTTGTCGATGGTTTCTTTTGCTGTGCAGAAGCTTTTAAGTTTCATATAGTCCCACTTGTTTATTTTAGCTTTTACTTCCATTGCTTTTGGATTCAAATTCATAGAATTCTCTTTGAACCCAAGGTCCATAAGTTTAGTACCTATGTTTTCTTCTATGCAGTTTATTGTGTCAGGTCTCATGCTTAAGTCTTTGATCAAAAACAGACACATAGACCAATGGAATAGAATTGAGAACCCAGAAATAAAACCACATAAATATGGACAGATAATTTTTGACAAAGAAGCTAAAAACATACAATGGAGGAAAGACACCCTCTTCAATAAATGGTGCTGGGAGAATTGGAAAGCCATGTGCAAAAGAATGAAACTGGACAGCTATCTGTCACCATGTACCAAAATTTATTCAAAATGCACCTGCAGTCTTAATCCTTCCCTTTCCCCTAGGCCACAGTGAGCTCTGGACTGTGTACCATGGAGCCCATCTCTGCACTTCTCCTTTCCCTCCTCCCCTGTTTGCCCTGATTCACTCACTTTCAGATATCTGGATGCACAGATCTCTAAGATGTGGCTGTGTGTTGGGTAGGGAATCCTTTGTTGAATAGGTTTTTCAACTTGTTGTAACTTCAAGGGGAGATATCAAGGAGTACCTCTCACATCACCAGATTTCTGAACTATTCTACACTGACTTTGAAGGTGAGTCTTCAAATAGAGGATACACTAACCCTGAAATTGAAGAGAGGCTAACCAGCTTCTATCACTGTCTCTCTTAAATGTATTTGTGTGCCTTATGATTCCAGAGATTGTTGTGTAATGGTTAAGAGTAGCTGTGTAATTTAGTGTTGATTGCCCAATATTTTTAGAGCAGACACATAATTGTAGACCCTGTGAGGTGCCTGATGCTTATGTAATGTTTTTTGAACTCCAAGGCACTATTGATCCTACATAATTCAGTCTCTTACATTTCCCCATTAACATCATCAGCATATCAATGCTCTTCATCATCATTCTTTAGAAGTATGCCACATATCACAATCATTATTATTTGAAACATATTGTCTGGAACTATTCAATAGCTGCAATATGATGACTCTGGGCTGCTGAGCACAAGTGATTGGCACATTAAACTGCTAAGAGACTCTTATCTGGGGTAGACAGAATTCTCTCCAATGTAGTCCTAAGAGACCCTCTAGTAATAAAAAAATAGTAATTTGAAGTCCTTCCTACTTGTCTGTTGACAGCCTACTCTAAATGGAGTCTCAATAGTTTTTCTTTTCTCATAACCCATATTAAAACAATTCAAGTGTAAGCCAGTAGAAGTTGGAGAGTTTTACAGACTCTGCCATTATCAACTTAAGAAGTATTCCAAAGTCTATTAATTCCCAGATAAAACACTATAAATCAATTTGATGTATGCAAGAGATTAATTTTCTTAAACTGTAATCACTAAATTAGCTCATCAATTAAAAATTTCACACTTACCTATACACATATTCACATATATGTGTAATGATTTTTAAAAGAAGTTTTAAGAAAACTTAAGCTTTTATAAAGCTGATATGTATTCTAAAACCTAAAGAAATCTCTCATGTTTTCCCACCCACACTATATCCAGCCTATTGTGAGCACATTTTGGAAATGAGGAAGCTCTAGCTAGTTAAAATAAAATGACACCTGATTCAAGATTCTGAGTTTGAAGACACATTTCTTCAAATAAAGTTTGAAAATTTGAATTTGAAAACTTGAATGTTATCATTCAAACATTTTAAACTTGGTGCCATCTTTAAAACTGATGTATTTTTAGAATGAATAAATCTGTAGCTGAGTGGCATTTCAATTGCAAATTTTCCAGAGATGAATGAAAATGATGCTGGATTGGCTAGTGTGCAACAATTGTATATTTGTGTGTTCTAATTGCGTATGATGTTCTTTTACTGCTTCTGACTAATTGTTATATAGAGTGGCTTCATATATGTAAATTCCTCTTAATTTTTCCCTAGGTAGCTGCAAACTGCACTGACAAGTGATTGATGTATGTGTTGTAAAACACCTGAAAATTATAAGGCATTATTATCTGAAAAACCTGTAAGATAGAGTACAGTTATTTTTTTTTGAATTTTAATAATTTATTTTATTTTTCAGTTATACTTGACATACAATATTATATTAATGTCAGGTGTACAACAAGGTGATTAGATATTTAAATAACTTATGAAGTGATCACCCTGATAAATTTAGTACTCATCTGACACCATATATATTTATTACAATATTACTTACTATACTAGTTATGCTATGCTTTACATCCACATGACTATTTTGCAACTACTAATTTGTACTTCTTAACACCTTCCCCTTTTTCATGCAGGCTCTTAACCCCCTCCCATCTGACAACCATCAAAATTTTCTCTGTATCTATGAGTTACTTCCTCTTTTGTTTGTTTATTTTGTTCTTTAGATTCTACATATAAGTGAATTCATATGGCATTTGTCTCTCTCTGACTTACTCTGCTCACAGAGTACCCTCTAAGTCCACCCATGTTATTGCAGGTGGCAAGATTTCTTTCTTTTTATGGCTGAGTAATATTCCATTGTATATATGTACTACCTCTTCTTTATCCACTTATCCACTGATGGACATCAAGATTGCCTCCATAACTTGGATAATGTAAATAATGCTGAAATGAACATATGGATGCACATGTCCCTTTAAAGAAGTGCTTTGTGTTTCTTTGGATAAATACCCAGAAGTGACATTACTGGGTCCTTCTTTGTCTTTTGTTATAGCTTTGTTTTAAAGTCTGTTTTATCTGGTATAAGTATTGCTATGCCAGATTTTTTGTTTGGTTTCAATTTTCATGAAATATAGTTTTAAATCCATTTACTTTTAGTCTCTGTTTGTATTTTGATCTGTAATGAGGTTCTTGTAGGCAGCATATGTAAGGGTTGTGTTTTCTTATCAATTCAGCCACCCTATATCTTTTGATTGGAGCATTTAATCTACCTACATTCAAAGTAATTGTTGATAGGTATGCACTTATTGCCATTCTGTTATTCATTTTTTTTAATCTTTTTTTTTTTCTTTTGTCTGAAAGAAATCCCTTTAACATTCCTTGTAATATTGGTTTGATGGTGATGAACTCCTTTAGCTTACTCTTGTCTGGGAAGCTCTTTATGTGTCCTTTAATTCTAAATAATAGCTTTGCTTAGTAGAGTAATCTTGGTTGTAAGTCCTTGCTTTTCATCACCTGGAATACTTCATTCCAGTACCTTCTGGCCTACAAAGTTTCTGTTGAGAAATCATCTGACAGTGTTATGACAGCTCCTTTGTCGATAATTAACTGCTTTTCTCCAACTGCTTTTAAGATTCTCTCTGCCTTTAACATTTAGCATTTGAACTGTGATGTGTCTTGGTGTGGGCTTCTTTGGGTCCATCTTATTTGAGACTCTCTGCACTTCCTTGGCTTGTATGTCTATTTTATTCACCAGGTTAGGGAAGTTTTCCATCATTATTTCTTCAAATAGGTTTTCAATTCCTTGTTCACTCTTCTCATTCTGCTAGCCCTACGATGCAAATGTTGGTATGCTTGATGTTTTCCCAGAGGCCCCTTAAACTATTTTCATTTTCTTGGATTCTTTTTTTTTCTTTTTTCTTTTCTGATTATTTTCTGCTACCTCATCTTCTAAATCACTGATTCAATCCTCTGTTTCATTTAATCTACTGTTGATTCTCTCTCCTATACACTTCATTTCAGTTATTGTGTTCTTTATTTCTAACTGATTCTTTTCTATGTTTTCTATCCCCATTTTTATGTTTCTTTTCTCTTTGTTGACGTGCTCCCGGAAACCATTGAGCATCCTTATAAACAATGGTTTGAACTCTGCATCTAGTAGATTGCTAGTCTCCATTTTGTTCAGTTATTTTTTCTGGAGCTTTGTTTTGTTCCTTCATTTAGGACATGTTTCTTTGTCACTGCATTTGGGTTGCCTCCCTGTGTTTGTTTCTATGCATTATGTATGGCTGCTACATTTCCTGGTTTTAGTAAAGTGGCCTTATGTAGAAGGTGTCCTTTAGGGCCCAGTGGTACAGTTCTCCTGGTCACCTGAGCCAAATGATCCTGACATGTCCTTTTTGTGGGTTGTGTGTGCTATCATATTGTACTTGAGCATGGTTGCTGTTTGCATGTCAATGGGAGGGATTCATCCTTGAGCTGATTGGTTGTAAGGACGGGCTGTGACTATAGTGGAGGAGCTGTTATGCAGGGGCTGACCCTGCAGAGCAGGATTAGCTTTAGCAGGAGTCTGGTGCCTGCTCACTCTGCCTTTTGGGTGTGTTGTCCTCAGGGGTAACTGGGTGGTGTTCTGGCAAGGTCTGAATTTGGCCACAAGGTGTGCTCACCTCTTGACCTCCTGGGGAGGTCAAGCCAAATACAGCAGCAGACTGTGCCCTGCCCAAGGATACCTGGCATGCGCCACAAAGCATTCTGCAGATGGCCACCACATGTGCTTGACTAGGATGTCTTGAGAAGTAAAGCTATAAAATGAGGCCAGCTGCTATCAATGCTGGGCTTAGGGCTGCTCAGCACACTGTGCCAGTTGCTACTTGTTTAGACTTTGTGAACCTTTGAGAGATTTTACAAAATTAAGCAGCATGAGTCAAGACAGGCTGTTTGTATGGAAAAGTCACTGGAAGTGGCTTGGGTAGGCCCACAGTTTGGGTTAAGTGGGATCTCAAGGTATCCCAAGGGTGGGGTGACCTGTATTAGCTAGGTTGACGGATTCTCAGATATGGTAGTAAGAGGGAGTCTTCAATAAAGAAACAATGGATTTTGCCAGCACTTCTTTCTGGGAGAAAGCTGTCTCTCTAGCCCTTGCCCTGGAGTCAGACAATTCAGTTTTTCCTAGTATGTTCCTGGAAACTTTTGGGCTGCAGCACCAATGCTGGAGTTCACAGCAAGTGAGTCTGACAGTGAATAAGTCCATTCATGGGCTCTTTAAAAGGAATACCAGGGATTCTAGCCATCATGTCTCATTCGGCTACAATCTCTGCTGCTTTTCACAGCCAGAAATTATGGGGACTTCTCTTCTTGTCACTAGAACCCTGGACTGGGGCGGCTGGGATCCCTTGCACCTCCATGGGGGTGACCTCTGTAGCTGAGCTATCCCTCCTGATATTTAACTGCCATCCATGGGTTTCGGACCAGTCCATTTTGTGTTTCTGCCCATCTTATTAGTTTCTAGGTGGTTTCTTCTGCATGCCCTTATTTGTAGGACTTCTGTTTAGCTAAGCTTCAGGTGATTCTCAATGATGGCTGTTCTGTAGTTTAGTTATAATTTTCATGTGGTTATTCGAGGAGACAGCATAACGTTTACTTACGCCAATTTCTTGACCAGAAAATTCATACAGTTAACTTTTAAAATGTTTTATTTTGCTAACTCAAATGATATTTCCTCCCAGCATTAAAACTAAGTGATTTTCCAGAGATGATTCTATTCCTTTAATAGTTCTTTAATGGACAGCAAAAACTAAGACCTTTCTGATTATTAGTATTCTTTTAATTTAAATATGCCCTTATCCTAGTGGAAGATTATATCAAATAATTGTTTCATTAAAATTTAAAGTAACCTTCTTTAGTTTTGCATTGTAAAAGGACCCATTTGCCAAAATAGCAATCCCTTAAAAATTCAAGTATGACTCAGGCTCACCAATTGTTACTCTGGTTCACTATTTTGCAGGCTCACCAAAAGAATTTCAAATTAATGAGCTGTCTTTAAATTAAAACTCTACACAAGGTCACATCCATAAATCTGAAATTGTAGAGAAAGCAACAGCCTCTAAGCTTTCTATTAGCAGTATAATGCTATACTCGTAGCAGACTAACCGTTCAAAATGGACAACCTGAACAGCAAGATGAAAAAAAGTATAACAGAAGTTCTTCTAAATTTCCAGAATAAAATTCCATGATACTTTTATTTTCTATTACGAACTTTCATTCACACACAACGTTCTGTATCAATGGCAAGACAAATCTTTAAAAACGTGTAGTTTGCCCTTTCTGGGGTGTTGGAAATTAACTGTTTCTAAACTGCACCTGTGAAAAAAATCAATCATTTTTTCTATAAATAGTTGCAATTAATTCATAAGCATTAGGTTTATTTTCCTACCAATAGTATTATGGTATATATATTTAATAAGATTATTTAAACCACTATTTTAAATCGTCTTGCTATTTATAGGCCTACATTACTGACACATACTGAGCACCATAGTGCAAGGTTCTTTATATTCTTAACTGGGTTCTAATAAGTATAGTTACATTTTAATTTGTGAATGAATAATATGAATGATATTTTAAAAGCCTTGCTCATGTTTCATTTAGAAACATAATAAAACATTTTCAAACTTCAAGGAGTATATAGCAATGGAGAAGCAATAAAAATAAAGTGTCTTATGTTTTTAATACTTCTTTGTTTATTTATTTATTCATTCATTTTCTTTTACGTTACATGACTGAGTGAATATGTGTATATGTGTAAAGGAGGGTGGGTGAGGAGAGAATACAAGTAGTGTTATGATTATCTCAATAAAGAGAAAACTAAACCTGAGAAGGTAAGTTGCTTAAGACCATACAACCATTAAGTGGTGGAGCTGAAACTCAAGACAATGTTTGTTAACTTCCAAAGCCCATGATCTTTCTACTGTATAACTTTGTTTTGCCTTAAAGTATGCACTAACAATCTCAGATATAACATGTTTAAATACAGCTCCATAAAAAGGATTCTTGATATAAGAAATAGCCTATATAACAAGTGTTTGTTCCATCCCCCACAGTAGCATTAGTATCTGATATCTATCTAGTTAATTAAAACTAATTTAATTGATTAATTTAATTAATTTAAGCCAAGGCTTAAATGTATCTTCCAGGTATTTACAAGATTTCCTTACAAGGCTTAGAACCAAGGAAAATCCTAGTAAGAATTAGGCCAATAAAAACTGAAATCAATGAAATGAATTGGAAGAGCTTTCACAAGAGAAAGACAGATCAAATTCAATTTTTACACTCTTCAGAAGATCCTAGAAAATCTCTAAGTATACCCATTGGTATGGAATGTTGAACTTGAGAGAATGATGGACAATGTCAATTCAAAGGCAAAAGTTTAAATTCTTGCCCTGGAAGGAAACATTTGTTGAAAAGATTCCAACCACTGTCTCCAGAAAAGCCTTTGTTCTCTGCTATGATGGGGAGAGTGCTTTAATATGACACAGTCAAGGTAAAACACTTTATTTTCTCAACCTTTTTTCCCTCCTTTTCTGTAATATATTTCAGTACCAGGGCTATTGCTATAATACTCCTATTATATAGCAACCAGTATTTACAATGAATGGGAAAAAAAAGTCTTTCAAACTAAAGATAACAAATTAAAAGACATTATCTGGAATCCAAGATATCACTCTAATTTTCTTGAAAGGAAAATTATAACAATTAAATTACAGCATCTAAATTTACAACATAGTTAAATAATCTATTCTGTTTGCCAGGACTGATCTTCCTAATAACCCATATGAATCTCCATTATCTTGTATTATTCTATACTAATTGTTAAAACCCATAGAAGAAAATTAGTATGGACAAAAGTGTGGGAAGCTTACCACTTCCAACAAAGTTACTTAGTTTATTTTGAGGGGTAGACCTAGAAATAAATCAAAAGTCCAGTCCAAGTAAAGCCACACTAAGGTTTGAGTCTTGTTTTCTGACAACTGGGTCCATCTTCTTACTCCGGGTCCCATTGGTTTTCTCATCACACATCAACACTGTTTGAAATATGGTACAAGTTCTATTAGAAATGTACCCACAATCTTTTGCAAGTCAAATACTGTGCCATTTCAAGGCCTTTTAAAATATCAGATATTTACCAAAAAATCTGAAAATATTTATCCATAAAGACATGTGTGCTCCAATGTTCATTGCAGCTTTATTTACAGTGGCCAAGACATGGAAACAACCAAAATGTCCTTCGATAGATGAATGGATAAAGAAGTTGTGGTATATAAACACAATGGAATACTATTCAGCAGTAATAAAAGATGAAACAGGACCATTTGTGACAACATGGATGGATCTTGAGAAATAAATCAGACAGAAAAAGTAGAGAACCATATGATTTCACTAATATGTGGTATACAAAACTGAAAACAACAAAAGAACAAGACAAACAAATGAAGGAACAAAAACTCATAGACATAGACAATAGTTTAGGGGTTACCAGAGGGTAAGGGAGGAGAGGGGTTGTAGAAGAGGGTAAACAGGGTTAACTATATGGTGATGGAAAGAGAAATGACTCTGGGTGGTGAACACACAATGTGATATATAGGTGATGTAATACAGAATTGTACACCTGAAATCTATGTAACTTTACTAACAATTGTCACCCCAATAAACTTTAATTTAAATAAATAAATAAATAAATAAATAAATAAATAAATAAATAAATAAATAAAATATCAGATATAGCCGTGTGCTTTTCGCAAATTTTCCCTAGACTTCAGATGCCATGTGAGAAAAAGTGGCGATCTACTGTGATTTTTTCTGCAGCATATTTATTATAGTCACAACTTGACTAAGTTAATACCTAGTTATCATCAAACTGTTTTATGTAACCCTAACTCTCTATAGAGGAGTCTTAGAATTGGCTTGATTATAAGAGATGGTCAAGAGAGGTATCAAGTCTCCATATTCCTCCATTGCCCTGCTTCAATCAGAAACTTCACTATTATTTTTGTTGTTCTAAATACTGAGGTTTAGTAAAATAAGAGAGAGATTCAAGATGGCAGATTAGTTAAATGCTGTACCTGCTGCATCCCAGGATCACACCAAAATTACAAATAAATTATAGGACAATAAACTTTAAGAATCATCTTAACACTAGCTGAACAGAACCACTATAAATAAGTATATAATGAAGAGGTCACATTGAGACTGGTAGGAGGGGCAGAGACACAAAACGACCTGGTACTGTGTCTTCTAGAAACATTGTGGCTCTAGATGGGAACCACAAGATGACTCTTCTTGGATATATAGATTTGATCTTCTCACACCTGTAAGGAATGGGACCTTAATGCAAGAACATAAGGACTTACTGATGCAAATTTGTTCAAGCATACAGCTTTTGGCTAGACATTAAACTGAATATGAAAATATAGGATTTGCTTGGCTTTTAGTATATGTGGTACATTGTATTTGTCAGTTGCTGCATAAGTGTCAGAGAGAACATAACCCTGAAATCTTGCTCGCTAGACCTGAATTACCTACTCCTAGTCATTACACAGTTCCACTATTAGAACAAATGCTTTCAGAAACTTCTGCTATCTATCCTCCTTATATCACAGGTATAGACCCTACTAATAATACAATCTCTGCTACAATTCATACTGTAGTTCCATCTCCTGTATTACCACCTTCTAAAGCAACGTATAAGGTACCCACAGGGTCCACTCCTTCCAGCACCAAGATTAGAGGAACACATTCCTAAATACATTCTATACAACATTTCTAGGATTTTGAGTACATTTTTTAACAGAGGAGTATGAACTTGATCCCATTGCTATCTGTACCAGGCACAGGACAGATACATGCAAGTTATATTGCAAAGACAGCAGACAACCAGGGGAGGGAGAGAACTTACACACCAGACACCACAAAGACAAGATGTCCAAACATGCAAGGATACACTAATAGAATGTACAGAATTGGCTTATTGTACATCAAATCAGGATTTTAATAACATAACATCACACTTTTCAGACCGAGAAGGTGCAGAAACTTTTAAAATTCACAAAGGCTCCACACAATATGACACACCTTTTGGTATGAACATTGATACTACTTGAATTGAACCATATGGTCTCAGCCCTAATTCTACATGCTTCCAATTAATGCTAGAATCTTACAAGGGCTTTACGAATTTAATCTATAACTTTTGGTGGGTACCTGGAGAAGAGGAAGACGATATTTATGATCATTATATGAGGAGGATTATGAGGATTATAAGGAGGAGAGCAATAACATTACATCTACTAACAGTACTGCACCTAACAGTAATGATGCATTTGCAACACCTACCAGCACTAGAATTAGAGCAGAAACTACAGCTAAACCATCTATCCTCAATCTAATCTATCGTTCTTTCCAGTTCTCACCTAACAAAACACCTATAACAGGAAGATTTGGATATCCACTTTCCTACAATATTACTTTCACAGACAAAGATGGTAAAATCTGTTATACATATAAACTGACAGATTTTCCAAATTTCCCAGTCTTTTGGAATTGTTGTATCCATAAATGTGTGAGAAACTCACTATTTGATATTTGGTATAACCCTTTGGACAATTTTTTATCTCCTTCAAAATTTTTTAACAAAACCAAAACTACCCTTTCACCAGCAGAGATGGATTGGATCACTCATCCACTGGTTACAATTCTTACAGCCACATTAATCAAACTTAATAGACCATTGGAATAAACTCAGAGAGATTTGGACCAGGAAATAATAAAAGCATGTCAAAAATTGGAACACATTTGTGTAATTGGATACGGAGCTAATTATACTACAATACCCTAAAGAACAGTACTTGGTTAAAAACTCAAAAAACTTTTGTTTGCTTCCTTGTAAATGAAACTATCACACAAAGAACTTGGAACCATGCAGGTATAGAAACACAATCTCATACTATGCCATTCATATCCAACACAGGTAGAAGCTTAAGGACAAGCATATATTCTTATATGTAAAAATAGAACCAAACCTTGTCAGTGATTATCTTAGGCTTAATCACTCTAACCTTGTTTTATGGTACAAGCTTCTAAATACAACCAGGGTACATCCACTTAGGAACTTTACATACATTAATGATACATTATATATATATATATATATATATATATATATATATATATATATATACATATTTGATATATCTTTATTAAAAAAAGCTAACATTGAAAACATACAAAGCCACTGGTTGGGAGAAATATGTTCTTTTTTGGAAACATTTCCTTCCTGCTACTGCCCCAGTATGGAAACTGCTTTTTAACTTCACAGATTGTGGCTACCCTTTACAAGAGCCTTATAAAGAAAAAGTTCAAATACCATTTTTTGCAGGTACACAAAAGGATGGCCATTGGCCAGCTATTCAAAAAACTATTGGCTATTCTATCTTTCTTGCTCACACAAGCAGGAGATGGTAACAGCTATGCAGCACTATTCACCCATAGCTGCAGGCCTATATTTTCCCTTAGGAACTAAAAGTAATATTGCTGACATTTGGACAGATTTATTATATAACACTTCATTTTTCTATAGCATTACCAACCATTATAATCACACAAACATCAGGGTAATGTCTATTAATGGATCTGCTTGAGCAGATACTCTACAGAGACAGTCTCTAAATTTTGCTTTTTGTCAACTGCACACCTTTTCAGATCTTCATTTTATTTTCTACTCAATGTTTCTGCACACCTCCAAGGATGGTCACCTGAGTGGTGGGAAACCTTGGGAGGTTCTTTACCAGACTTGCCAAGAGTAAATACGCTACTAGATCCTTATTCTTTTCAGATGCTGTTGCCAATACAAAGTACCTGGAATTATGCTGCCTTTGTTTCTCACATACCAGCTGAAGGAATTAGAAACACCACCTTAGTCAACACTGAACAGAACCTTTTTCTATCAATAATGACATGGAAGAAATTCCATGTTCCTGAGTATGTGCCAGGACTGTGTTTTATAGAGAGAGTTTGCTTCAATGCAACACATTGCCTGAGAACTGAACATTGTAAACCAGAATGCACATCTGGATTGGTTAAACCACGCCCAGTAGTCAGCACTACATTCAGACCATTACCTATTATGCTGCAGCCTAAATGCCTGCTATACAGAACTACACATAGAAGGGTACATATTACCTTTAATTCAGATGATATCAGGGTGTCATATCTACTCCCTGAATGTAAGGGATACACAGACACAGATCCTAGATATCATATGACAATTAATTTAGGCATAATGAAACCATTGGATGACTTTAAAGTTAGGAAACCATTACAGGTACTGTTAGAAGCTGGAGTGGTTACCAATTTCATCGTTGCAGGAGTACAAGAAGCTGAGGTATAGGAGATAAGAGGGAAACTATTTGAGGAACAAGTAACCAGACAACATTTTCTCAAGCAAATTCAGGACATTTTACAGGATCTTTCTTCTTCTATCGGTGAAATTAATTCTTTACTACATACACATGACATACTTATCAATGTACTTATGAAAACTCAACAATTACAACAAGAATAACATGAGCAGTTAGTACAAAATTTTTCTTTATTAAATCCCAATAATTAGAAAACCAGCTAAGAGGACACTGTGATAAAACATACACTTTGCTGCAGCTTGCTTATATTGACATTCAGAGACTCCTTAATTATATTATTGCATCTACTAATTCTTGGAGCACTTCTTCTCTGTTAGAAATGGATTATTCCAGGCCATCTGGCTGTACATCCGATGGTGAATGTCAGATCAATCAAATAGAAATAGAACTAATAGATACAGCTTCAGGACTTTTCTATGATACTTATGCTACACACGTCACAATTCAGAGACGGACATTTGTTTCCCTTGAAAGACCCTTTTATCTACAAGGCTATTACCTTTCTAGAGATCTTGTTCATCCTTTCACTTCATCTATTTACTTCACTATGCAACCTTTGGAAGTTACCTTTTCCAATATTCCTATGGTACAAATTGAAACCCCAACACTTGTAAAGAGCTTGGGTGATGGTGCATGGATTTTGTGTACAGGCAACGTAACTCAGTTATTCTATTTTAATCATACAGCCATGTCAAATAACAATTTAACCTTTACAGCTTGCATTCATGTTTTGAATGTTATTAATATTACTTTTACTGGTCATAGTTACATGATCTCTACTAATATACATTTATCACAGCACTTCCTTTCACCCATGGTGGCAGATACTAGCAAACCAATTCCTTGGATTAATTCCACCACAGTCAAGGAAGCTATTCATCAAAATCTGGATGTACTAAAGACCACTCATGATAACACCATTAAACACCTCCATGCATTGGAGGCACATACAACTACAATACAGTCATTGGTTTATACCATGAATGCAGGGTTATCTAAGGAAGGCATGGCCACTGAATTAAGTACACCTTGTTCCTTTTGGGGACTCATTAAGTGCCTACACACTTGTTCTGGCTTGTGGAGCACATTCAACCCTTTGTATTTCTTTTGCATTACCTAGAATTCTATCATTGGAAATATTTGCAGTGGACTTAAAGAAATTTTGCTTTTTATGACATGTATTGTTTTTGGATGGTATTTGCTTAAATATATAACGCACACCTGTTGCACAGGTAAAATTTTTGCTAAATCACAATAATAGTGATGTCCTCAATGTTTTCTTTGTAACATTTCAGAAATCAGGGGAAGGAATGTATAGAGCATATAAAATGTATTATATATGTTGGATTAAGGTTTACAAAACAAGTCGTTTACTAGTTGGGACAGGACTAGGGCCGTTCATGTGTGAAATTGATAAGAGTGAAGTAAAAAACACGTTTTCGTGTGAAACTGAGCATAACAAAATTGAGTGATAAACACGTTCACCAAAACGACTTCTGGTTATCACCTAAGAAGTAAACAAGTCCAAAGAAAAGAGGATAAAAGCAGAATTCCAGAGCAATTCCATGAGTATTCCAACAGGGCGCTGGGGCTAAGACCCTCTGCGAGGCTCTAAGCAAGACATTCTGGAATGATCCTCTGGGATATTCATCTGGGGGGATCCAACAGAGTCCTCTGTGAGGTGCAAACCATGATACCAGGACTCTCTGAAGCTCTTCCTTGCAAGACCAGCTTGCCTCAGACCCGTCGTTGGCCCAGTCACCTCTCCCGGACCAGGAACCTTCTCCATCCCAATTGACTCTGGAACTTGGTTCGTTATTAAATTATATTCTACTCTGTATAACCTTCTGTGCTTACTAGAGCATTGTCCTCTGGAGGGACATTGGCTCTCAAATAAAGCTGTGTTGCTCACTCTATGTGAACCTGTATGATGGGACGTCGTTCCCCACTTGCCTCATGAATACCATACAAGGACGTAGAACCCTGCTTAGGCGTTAATATCCCCTTGACTTGCAGGAACAGACTGAAATGGGGCAACTGCCCTTTCAGGCACTCACAACAGTGGAGCAGAAGGTGGTGGAAACCCAGATGCCTCCTTGAGGAGCTGGCACTCCAACTCTGCTCACTGGCGGGCACTCACCTGGTCTCTGGTGTAGGGGGTGGCAGCTCGGGAGGTCCAGGGATGTGTGGGAAAGGACTGGACTGAGTGCGTTTAGCATGAGAACTGGAAGAACAGGAGCCATTATTAACCCTGTGTGGAGCCTGCACAAATGTTGCTTGGGGGCGGGGGTTACCAGCTTTTCAGGATTAAGCCTTCCCCCAAATGGCCAAGTCTGCAACCACATTGGTCTGGGGGAATCTGTCCATGTACACTGTCTTGGTAACACCCTGGGTCCTGGCTTTCCACACAGCTGGTGCTACATCACCCTGGAAACTCTTGACTATGGGGCTGCTGACCCCATTGCACAGGCTGTGGAATAAATTAGACAAAGGGCCTGTGAAACATTTTCTGGAGGGCATTAAGCCAAGACCTGCACCACAGCATAGAAGGAGGTGGTTTGGCAGGCCTGTGATGGGCAGTGGCTAGCTGTAATGTTCTCGGGGCATTTTTGTGGGGTGGTCCTGGGCCCAGCACCAGTGCAAATCCTAGACTGCTCTGTAGAAATGACCAAGCACACCCCTTAAGTCCGTGGAGCCCTACCCCACTCACCTAAAGCTGCATTGCCAGGGGCACTCTGGGCTCCTGGACAGCCGGTCTAATCCCCAAAAGCCACTGAGGATTTTTTTTACAGCAGCGGACAATCCAAAATGGACCCGGGGAGATTTTGGTGGTGGATAGTTACCCAAAATCTGTATTGCAACCACTCAAGGGCAGCTCTCGTTAATTTGTGAGCCTGAGGTGGTGGCAGGCTGCAGTGTTCTTGAGGCATTGGGCAAGATGGTCACTGGCATAAGAACTGAATCTGCATTAACATTGTAAAAACCACCAGTCATATCTTGTGACTCCCTTGAACTCCACCTCACCCAGCCAGCATTGCATCGCTGAGGACACTTTCAACACCAGGTCAACTAGGTCGGCATGTGCACCTAAGCAGCCTCTTTCAATAGCTGGGCCTTATGAGCAGCTGACAGTTGGTAATAGGGTTAGGGGGCCCTGGGTTTTTTGCTAAACTGACTCTAGTCTATTATTGGTGGAAGTCATCCTCAGTCCACAGAGAGGCCACCCCCACATGCCTCTGTGTCCAACAGAGGCAGCAGCCAAACACATATACCTTCAAGGGTCCTATGAGACAGCCACAGGCTGGTAACAGGCAAGGCTGAAATTGCCCTGCATGGGAGTCCTGCACAAGAGACACCAGAAACAACACACTGAAAAGTCAGCTTCAGAACACAGCAGAGCACTAACTCGTTAGCCTCACAAGTGGCATACCCAAAGGAGGATCTCAACAGGCACAAGAGCCCACAGAGGCAAAGCAATGTGCCAAAAGCATTCAAAGTTCAACTACAACAAGAAACACACAAACAAACAAACAAACAAAAACATACAAGGGACACTCCTGGAACACACGCACATTAGATTAGGACGATTGGGTAATTTGACTACACAGGACACATACTACATAAGGACACCCGGCAAAGACTGAGAAACAGAGGAGATATAACTAATACATAGAAGCAAGCACTGAGCAGCAGCCAGAATGAGGAAACAAACATCAATAGCAACCAAAAACAAACAAACAAACAAACAAACAAACAAACATGTATCAAAATAGGAGAAACATCCAGTAATGGAACTAAATGAAATGGAGACAATCAATCTACCAGAGACAGAGTTTAAAACACTGATTATAAGTCTATTATAATAGAACTTAGTGAAAAGTCTATTAAAGGAATTAGTGAAAATGTCAACAAAGAGATAACAAGCATAAAGAAGAACATAGAAACCATGAAAAAGAACCAGTCAGAAATAAAGAACACAATAACTGAAATGAAGAATACACTAGAAGGAATCAGCAGCAGATTAGATGAAGCAGTGGATCAAATCAGTGATTTAGAAAACAAGGTAGCAAAAAACACACAATTGGAGAAACAAAAAGAAAAAAGAATGAAAAACAATGAAGATAGTTTAAGAGAACTGTGGTACGGCACCAAGCATAAGAGCATTCATATTATAAAGGTGCCAGAAGAAGATGAGAGGGAGCAAGGGATCAAGAACGTATTTGAAGAAATAATAACTGAAAATTTTCTTAACATGGTGAACGGAATTGATATACAAGCCAAGGAAGTGCAGAGAGTCTCAACCAAGATGAACCCAAACAGGCCCACACCAAGACACATTTTTGTTAAAATGGCAAAGGTTAAAGACAAAGAGAAAATCCTAAAAGCAACAAAAGAAGGGCAACTAGTTACTCACAAGGGAGCTACCATGAGTCTATTAGCTGATTTTTCCAGAGAAACTTTGCAGGCCAGAAAGGAGTGGCAAGAAATATTCAAAGTGATGAAAAACAAGGGCCTATTATGAAGGAGAGATAAAGTACTTCCCAGATAAGAAAAAGCTAAATAAATTCATTACCAACAAGCCAGTAGCACAGGAAATGTTAAAAAGTCTTCTTTAAGCAGAAGAAATGACAAAACAAACAAACTAACAAGGACCAAAATATGAATAATAAAATGAAGACTATAATAAAAGGCAAAAAAGGGCATTACTTAATGATAGAGGGATATATCCAGCAAGAGTACATAACCCTAGTAAACATCTATGCACCCAACATAGCAGCACCTAAATATATAAAACACACATTGACAGATGTAAAGGCAGCGATCAACAGTAACACAATCATAGTAGGGAAATTTACCACCCTACTGACAATAATGGACACATCCCTCATAAAATCACCATGGAAAGAGCAGCCTTAAAAAACACATTGGACAAAATAGATTTAATAGGTATTTTTAGAGCATTTCACCCTAAAGCAGCAGAATATATATTACTTTCAATGGGACATGGAACATTTTCCAAGATAGACCACATGCTAGGCCACAAAACAAGTCTTAATAAATTTAAGAAGATTGAAATCATATCAAGTGTCTTCTCTGACCAAAGTACTGTGAAACTAGAAATCAATTACAAGAATAAAAAACTGAAAACACACAAACACATGGAGAATAAATCACATGTGACAAAATAATGAATGGGTCAACGATGAATACAAGGAAAAAAATCGAAAGATACCTTGACACAAACTAAAATGAAAACACTATATTTATGTGAGTTTATTTATGGGTCCTCAATTCTATTCCATTGGTCTGTGTGTCTGTTTTTCTGCCAGTAACATGTTGCTTTGATTTTTGTTGCCCATTAGTACAAGTGGAAGTCAGGGAGTGTGATACCTCCAGCATTGTACTTTTTCTTAGGATTGCTTTGGCTATTCAGGGTCTTTTGTGGTTCCATACAAATCTGATGATTCTTTTGTTCTATGTCTAACATATGCCATTGGGATTTTGATGGGGATTGCATTAAATCTGTATATTGCTTTGGGTAATATGTCCATTTTAACTATGTTGATTCTTCCAATCCATGAGCATGGAATGTCTTTCCATTTCTTTGTGTCTTCTTCAATTTCTTTTAAAAATCTCTTATAGCTTTCAGTGTACAGGTCTTTCACATCCTTAGTTAAGTTTATTCTTAAGTATCTTATTCTTTTTGTTGCAATTGCAAAGGAATTGTTTTTTTTTTTAATTTCTCTTATTTATTTTTCTGTCATTTTATTGTTAGTATATAGGAATGAAATGGACTTTTGTAAGTTGATTTTGTAGTCAGCTACTTTACTGTATTCATTTATTGTTTCTAATAGCGTTTTCATAGTCTTTAGTGTTTTTTACATATCATCATGTCACCTGCAAAAAGTGACAATTTAACTTCTTCATTCCCTATTTATATGCCTTTTATTCCTTTCTCTTGCCTAATTGCTCTGTCTAGGACTTCCAATACTATGTTGAAAAGCAGAGGTGACAGGAGACAGCCCTGTTGTGTTCCTGAACGTAGAGCAAAGGGCTTCAGTTTTTCACCATTAATTATGAGATTAGCTGAGGGTTTGTCAGGTATGACCTTTATTATGTCAAGGTACTTTCCTTCCTTATCTATTTTATTAAGTGTTGTAATCATAAATGGATGCTGTATCTTGTTGAAAGCTTTTTCTATATCTATCGATATAATCATATGATTTTTGTTCTTCATTTTGTTTATGTGGTGTATCACATATAGATTTGCATATGTTGAGCCATGCCCCTGGGATACAATCCCTTTCCTGGGTATCTACCCCAAAAATCGGAAAACATTTACCTGTAAAAATTGTCACCCTAATAAATAAAAAAGAAAAAAAAAAGAAAGAAAAAAAAAGAAAATAACTTTTTAAAATCGAAAAATATATATATATATAAATAAATAAATATATAAAAATAAATAAATAAATATATATATATATATATACACATATATATGTATATATATATATATATATATATATATATATATATATGCTCTGATACTCATGGCAGCTTTACTTACGGTGGCCAAGATATGGAAACAACCAAAGTGTCCTTCGATAGATGGTTGGATAAAGGAGATGTGGTACGTATACACAATTGAATACTATTCTGCCATAAAAAAGATGACATAGTGTCATTTGCGATAACATGGGTAGATCTTGAGATTATTGTGCTAACTGAAATAAGTCAGACAGAAAAATCAAGAACCGTACGATTTAACTGATGTGTGGTATGTAAAACTGAAAACAACAAGAAACAAGACAAACAAATGAAGAAACAAAATCTCATAGACATAGACAATAGTTTAGTGGTTACCAGAGGGTAGTGGTGTAGGGGGTGATAAATGAGTGTAAAAGGGATCAAATATATGGTGATGGAAGGACAACTGACTCTGGAAGGTGAACACACAATGGGATTTATAGATGACATAATACAGAATTGTTCACCTGAAATCTATGTAACTTTACTAACAACTGTCACCCAATCAACTTTAATTAAAAAAAAGAATTATTTTCCTGAAACCTATGTAACTTTAATAACAATTGTGACCCCAATAAACTTTAATTTAAAAAAGAAAAAAAAATGAAAACACAAGGACCCAAAATCCATGTGTCACAGCAAAAGCAGTCCTAAGAGGAAAATTCATAGTAAAGCAGGCCTAAAGAAAGAAAAAAAATCTCAAATCAACAGTCTGTCTTTACACCTAAGGGAAGTGGGAAAAAAAAAACAAAAGCCCAATATGAGTATAAGGAAGGAAATAATAAAGATCAGAGCAGAAAAAAATGAAATATAGACAAAAAAATTACAAAAGATCAATGAAACCAAGAGCTGTTTTTTTGAAAAGATAAACACAATTGACAAACATTTCAGCAGACTCATCAAGAAAAAGAGAGGACCCAAATTAATAAAATCAGAAATGAAAGAGGAGAAGTGACAAGACACTGAAGAAATACCAAAAAAAAAAAAAAAAAGTATGATCAATTGTATGCCAACAAGCTAGACAATCTGGGAGAAATGGATAAATTCTTAGAAGTATAGTACAATCTTACAAGGCTGAATCCAGAAGAAACAGAAAATCAGAACAGACAAGTTACTATTAATAAAATTGAGTCAGTAATCAATAAGCCCTCCCAAAAAAAGTCCTGGACCAGGTGGTAAAACAGGTGAATTTGATCAAAGATTCGAAAAAGAATTAACACCTATTCTCCTCAAAGTATTAAAAAAAAAAAAAATCCAGGAGGAGAAAAGACTCCCAAGCTAATTTTATGAATCCACCGTTACCCTGATCCCCGAAGCTGATAACTACATTGCAAAAAAAGAAAAGTATATGTCATTATCTGTAATGAACATATATACAAAAATCCTCAATGAAGCAATAGCAAACCAAATTCAGCAATACATTAAAAAGATCATAGACCACGATCAAGTGGGATTCATCACTAGTATGCAGGGTTGGTTGAATATCCACAAATCAATTAACATGATACATCACACAAACAAAATGAAAAATAAAAATCATATAGTTAATTCAATAGATGCAAAAAAAAATATTTGACAAATGCCAGCATCCGTTTATGATAAAAACTCTCAGCAAAGCAGAAATAGAGGGACTATATCTCAACATAATAAAGGCCATGTATAACAAACCCACAGCTACTATCATATGCAATATGGAAAAGTGAAACACATTCTCCTGAAGGTTAGGAAAAAGACAAGGATGTCCACTTTCACCACTTTTATTCAACATGGTACTGGAAGATCTAGCCACAGCAATCAGACAAGAAAAGGAAATGAAAGACATCCAAATTGGAAAAGAAATGTAAAATTGTCATTATTTGCAGATGACATGACACTTGAAAGAGAACCCCAAATATTCCACCAAAATATTAATAGAACTGAATTTAGGAAAGTAGCAGGATGCAAAATTAATTTTCAGAAATTGGTTGCATTTTTATACACCAATATCAAAGTATCAGAAAGATAATTTAAAAAAATAATCTATTTACACTTGCATCAATAAATAAATAAATAAAATACCTAGGAAAAAATTTAACCAAGGAAGTAAAAGATCTGTTCTCAGAAAATTATAAAACATTGAAGAGAGAAAGTAAAGAAAATATAAATAAATTGAAATATATACCATGCTCATGAATAGGAAGAATTAATATAGTTAAAATGTCTATAATACCCAAAGCAATATATAGATTCAATGCAATCCCTATCAAATACCAATGACGTTTTTCACAGAACTAGAACAAATAATCCTAAAAATTTATATGGAATCATAAAGAACCCCGAATAGCCATGGCAATCCTGAGATATAAGATTAAAGTGGGAGGTATCACACTACCTGATATCAAAGTATACTGCAAGTCTATAGTAATCGAAACAGCATGGTATAGGCATAAAAACAGACACAAAGATCAATGGAACAGAATAGAGAGCCCAGATATAAATCCATGACTGTATGGACATTTAATCTACAACAAAGAAAGCAAAAATTTACATTGGGGTAAAGACAGTTTATTTAATAAATGTTGCTGGGAAAAATGGACAGATACATGCAAAAAGGTGAAACTGAACCACCTTCTTACACCACATACAAGAATAAACTCAAAATGGATTAAAGACTTAAATGTAAGACATAAAACCATAAAACACAGACAAAATATAGGAAGTAAACTCGCAGACATTACTCTTAATAATATTTTTACTGATATATCTCCTCAGGCAAGGGAAGCAAAAGAAAAAATAAACAAATGGAAATACATGAAACTAAAAAGTTTTTTCACAGCAAAGGAAACCATCAACAAAACAAAAAGATATCCTACTGAATGGGAGAAGATATTTGTCAACAATACATCTGTTAAGGGGTTAATATCCAAAATTAATTAAAAAAAAAAAAAAAACTCTTACAACTCAACACCAAAACTACAAACAACCCAATTTAAAAATAGGCAGAGGATATGAAGAGACATTTCTAAAAGGAGGACAAAGAGATGGCCCATAGACATATGAAAAGATTCTCAACATCACTAATCTTCCGAGAAATGCAAATAAAAAACACAATGAGACACCACCTCACTCCTGTCAGAATGCCTATCATCAATAAATCAACAAACAAGTGATGGGAAGGATGTGGAGAAAAGGGAACCCTCATGCACTGTTGGTGGAATTGAAAATTTGTACAGCAACTACGGAAAACAATATGGAGATTCCTCAAAAAATTAAAAACATAATTACCTTATGACCTAGCAATTCCAATCCTGGGTATCTATCCAAAGAAATCCAAAATGCTAATTAAAAAATTTTGTATATATATATATATATATATATATATATATATATACACATATACATATACATATACATATATATATACACACACACAAAATTTTACGTAAAATTTATATATATACACATAAAATTATATATATATATATATATATATATATATATATATCCCCCTTATGTTTATTGTAGCACTAGTCACAATAGCCAGGACATGGAAACAACCAAAGTGCCCGTCAACAGACAATTGGGTAAAGAAATGGAGTATCACTCTGCCATAAAAATGAAGGAAGTCTTACCATTTGCAACAACATGGATGGATCTAGAGAATATTATGCTAAGTGAAATAAATCGGACTGAGAAAGACAAACATAATATGATCTTACTTATATGTGGAATCTAAAGAACAGAATAAATGAGCAAACAACACAGAAATAGACTCAGAGATACAGAGAAAAATCTGATCTTTGCTAAATGGGAGAGGGGTTGTGGGATGGGGGAGAAGGTAAAGGGATTAGAAAGTACAAATAGATAGTCACAAAATAGTCATGGATATTTGAAATACAGTATGGGGAATATAATCATTAATATTGTATAGATTATGTAGGGTGCCAGATAGGTACTGTACTTATCAGGGGGATCATTTTATAGATGGTGTAGATGCCTGACTGCTACACTGTATACCTAAAGCTCGTGTAGAATAGTATTGAATGTGAACTAAATTTTATATATTCATATTCACGGGATGTCAAGTACAACATAAGGAATATTTCTCAATGGTATGGTTACAGCTATATATGACATCAGAGGGGAAGTAGACTGGGAGGGGGTTTATCACTTTGTGAGGGGTATAAATGTCTAATCATTATGTTGTTTTGTATGCCTGAAACTAATTTTTTAAAAACCCTAAGAAATGATTAAATAAATACTGAAGTTCAAAGTAATCATTGGTTTAAAAAAAATGGTTTGGCTGCAAAAAAGAGTTTGATAACTGCTGCTATAATCTATGTATATCAAACCCATTACCAATGTCAATCACAACCACTGATTTCTGATCTCAAATTGCTCTTATTTGTGGGTCAACAGAGAACACTCAAACAGTAAATTTTCATTATTTACTAGATATTAAGAAATTATGTAATCAGTGCACTGTATATCTAAAGCTGAAGCTGAATAATATTGAATGTCAACTATAATTTAGTATATAATTATGCAAGGGCTATTTTCTGACCAATTATACAATAGCTTTTCCTAACCAAAAATATATTATAATAGTAGATAATGACACTATTCTCTGTGAGTAAATTTATCTAGACTCCATAGAACCACTAGTTCACTTTAATATATTAGCATTACATGAGAGTTTTAACAAAGATCCAAAATTTGACTGAGCTAATAAGCAGAACAGTGCAACGATAATAAAAATTGATATTTGTAATATTTCAAAAATTCCTTGTTGGGAGTAACTGTGATGATTAATTTTATGCAACAACTTGCTTGGGCCATAAGGTGCTCAGATATTTGGTCAAACATTATTTTGGGTGTGTCTGTGATGGTGTTTTTTGATGAAATTAACATTTGAGTTGGTAGACTGAGCAAAGCACATTGCTTTCCCTGTTGCAAAAAAAACTGACTACATTGAGTATTAAAAAAGAGAGGATCCTTGCTTCCATTGACCTTAAAGCTTGGTGGGGGTGAAAAGCAACAAAGAAGTCAACAAGCAAAAAAGAATCTTTACTAATGGTGAAGAGAGTAAATCACTGTATTTAAGAATTCTAGAGAGATATTTTATTTATACTTGTCCTCACTCTTCATATAAAAATGCACTTAGCTCAAAGACATTAACATAAAGGAGAAGACAAAATATTTTCTAATCATCTTATTTCCAAATATAGTGCTTTTCCCTGACAAACATGAATACTTGGCTTTAGTGACTTTGCCTTTCTGTCCCATACGGTTTACGCAAAACCTTCTCTGGAAACTTTTGTTTGCATACACTTTAATTACACATGGAAATTAAATTTTGGCAGTTTGCTGTCTTATTTGAGGTCACTCCTACCTGCCACCTTTGAAAACTAGGCCAGCAGAAGGCAGATTCTTCATATATTGTAGTGAATAAACTGTAAGGAGAAAGGCAGACCTGAAAAAATCTAATCTAAAGGATGGCACCAATCCTTATGGAGCGCATATTTTGTTGTCTGAACCGTAGGAGATAACAAGATGAACCAGAAAAGGATACTGCCTTCAAATGTTCCTATTATCTATTATGGGTGATAAACAAACAAAAACAAAACAAAAAAAACTACATCATGAACATATCCTGCATATCAAAAGGGGGGCATTTGAGAAGAGTTTTGCTATCTGATGTTTCAGATGCCAAAGCAGTAGAAGTAAAAGTGAACACCCTGCTGCCCTCCCAACACCTTTTAGCATACACACACACACACACACACACACACACACACACACACACACACTTTTGTCCAAATAGTAAACTTAGTTAACTGTCGATTTGGTACAAATTCATAATGAGTAATCCTTTTGATATCAAAAAAGGTTAGCAACATCATTGCAACAAGTTTCTGAACTTAATTGTCAGATCTCATATTTGAACCCCTTTACCCTCTTCTACCATACCCCCTCCCTGCTTACCCTGTGGTATCCACTAAATTGTTGTCTGTGTCTATGAGTTTTTGTTTTTTTTTGTTTTTTTGTCTCGTTCCTTTGTTGCTTTCAGTTTTATACCCCACATATGAGTGAAGTCATATGATTATCAACGTATTCTGTCTGATTTATTTACAATACATTTGGAAGCAACCTAACTATCCACTGATAGATGAATAAATAAAGATGTGATATATATATATATATATATATTTATGTGATATTTATATATATAAATACTTCATTAATGTCTATCTATATGTAGATATAGATAAATAGATAGATAGATAGTCTCATTTTTACCCCTGAAATGTAAAACCCTTTATATTAGTTGGAGATAAAGCTTAAAACTGATTTTAATCTCATGTAAACAAGAATGCTCAGATTTTACAATATTCCTTGGTATGCTGTGGAGAAAATGACTGAGGAAAATGAACAGAGAATTCTGTCTTTACTTAAATTTGTTGAACACTAATCTTAAAGTTTGAGTGTAGTTATAATTTGATTCTGTGAAAGTCTTATTCATTTATTCTTTTTTTTTTTTTTTTTTTTTTTTTTTTTGTAGTTTTTTTTTTTTTTTTTTTTTTTTTTTTTAATTTATTGGGGTGACAATTGTTAGTAGAATTACATAGATTTCAGTTGTGCAATTCTGAATCACATCATCCATAAATCACACTGTGTGTTCACCACCCAGAGACAGCTCCCCTTCCATCACCGTACATTTGATCCCCCTCACCCTCATCCCCCACCCCCCAACCCCCTTACGCTCTGGTAACCACCAAATTACGTTCCCCAGATTAATTTTCAAACCCCGTGGCCATCCTGTGGTCACCGACTGCCCTCCAATCCCCTCACCCTCCCCCCCACCCCCCACTCCCCCCGCCCATCTAGCAACCCTCAGTTTTTCCTCATTGTCTCCCAGTTTCTGATTAGTTCATTCACTTATTCTTTTCTTTAGAATCCGCAAATAAGTGAGATCATATGGAACTTATCTTTCTCTGTCTGACTTATTTCACTTAACATAATGTTCTCTAGATCCATCCATGTTGTTGCAAATGGTAAGATTTCTTTCTTCCTTATGGCTGCATAATACTCCATTGTATAAATGTACCACAGTTTCTTAATCCAATCATCTACCGATGGGCATTTTGGTTGTTTCCATGTCTTAGCTATTGTGTATAGTGCTGCAATAAACATAGGAGTGCATAGAGATTTTTGAATTGAAGTTCTGGATTTCTCCGGATAGATACCTAGGAGTGGAATTACTGGATCATAAGGTAGTTCCATTTTCAGAATTTTGAGATACCTCCATACTGTTTTCCATAGCGGCTGCACCAGTCTGCAATCCCACCAACAGTGCACAAGCGTTCCCTTTTCTCCACATCCGCGCCAGCACTTGTTGTTTGTTGATTTATTGATGATAGCCAAAATGAATATTTATTTGAAAATGTTTTGACAGCCTCATAACACACCTTGACCTTGTAGACATTTTTCAGATATTGCAAAAACAAATTTAGGGATCCCTACTTTATCCCCTGAACCCGCAGTAGGACAATCGCTACACTTTTAGCCCTTATAGGTATTATTTCTCCAAATTTTGGGTCAAGGGGGAAATACAATTAATTTCCCTGGAATTGTTAGTTCTCTGGCCTTACTGTGTACCAGCCTCTATAACCTTATTTGTTATACTGGCAACCAACAAATTTATTTTGAGTTGATAGGGGCTCCTATTACAGACCTCACTAGCCACTCCCATACCTATTTCCTTAAAACTATTCCGGAATTGAGCATTAACCAGAGAGAAGTTTTCCACCAAGGGTAAATTGCAATATTGAGATTTGCTGAAAAGCCTTCTGAGTCTATGTCTCACTGCATTTTTAGCTTGTATCTTGCACTTTTTCTCAGTGGAGTAACTGTCAGTGTCATATATGGGATACAGAGAGGTGGGAGACTGCAGTCATCTAAGAATCACTGTGAGAGATCAAACAAGAAGAGGGAATTTTTGTATCAGGTCTCAGGCTTTGAGGCAAATGAGGCATAAAAATACTACATAGATACAGCCTGTGGACCTACTGAATCAAGCTTTCAATGAGGAGGAAAGCATTTCCTATCATCTCCCTCAAGAAGAGGAATTCAATTAAACACATTTTGTAATGAAATCAAACTTATTTAATGATAAGAAAAAAAGAAATAGAGAAGCTATTTCTTATATTCAACCTGAAATCTCTGAATGGAAAAAGAAAATCACATTAAATATGAAATCTATCTTAAAATAATATCAGGTATGTCAAACTGCCATAAGCAAAACTATATAATTAAAATGAAAACTGCATGCACTTTTTAACATGTAATAAGCTGAACTTTCTTCTTGTGATATAGTGTCATTGAGAGAATTTTAAATTCAAATATCTCTCTCTCTCTCTCTCTCTCTCTCTCTCTCTCTCTCTCTCTCTCTCTCTCTCTCTCTCTCTCTCTCTCTCTCGCCCCCACACCTCCCCTCTCTTCAGTAGGCTCACAATTTTCACCAGTTGAAAAATTGCACATCACCTTGTAAAACAAAACTCCAGCAGTATCTATATAGGTGAAAGTCTAGACATTTCATATTCTGACTTTTCAAATTAAAAATAAATGCAAATATCTCACTACAAGGAGAATTGGGCCTCACATTTTGGGAGATTTCATAGGATGAGAGGAAGTGAATAGTTGCATATCCACTTTCAGTTCATTCTATGTATAACATCAGTAGTTCAAATTCATTCATTTATTTTCTGATAATAAATAAATAAATAAATAAATAAATAAATAAATAAATAAATGACATACTGATGAATTTTCAATCAGAAAAATGACAAATGTTACAAAGATGAGATTCCAATACTTAAGGCGCAAAGTCCCAAAACAAAAAGTACCTGACAGAACCATGCAATCTTGGCAACTCATCCAGGGGTTGCCTGACAACTGGCTTCACTTTTGAAACAAGGAGATAAATATGAAAATCAAATATAAACAATGAACACTTGAAAAGGCCCTAAATATGACATAAAGCTAGGAACAAGTCATCTGACCGTCTTCTGTGAAATCGTCTTCTGTGAAACTGAGCAGTGGAACAACACAGATGGCTGGGTTAAGGAGGTCCCAAACCCACCACTACTGCCTTACTCATCTAGGCTATAAATTTCAGGCACATCTGTGTGACTCTAGGCTTAAAATTTTCAACATTGCAGTAGCTTCTTTGGGATACATCTTGCTACAACAAAAAGGAAAAGTTGAAAATATTTAGCTACAATTAATCATCAAAACCTCAGTTTGAATGGCTTTATGGTTATCAGCATCTTAGGATGAATATGTTTTGTCATTCATTGGCCAAATACCAATGCCTTGTATGAATGAGACACAAAACGAGTTTATAACTTCTCAACTTTCTGTGTACATGATCATATCTAATCCCAAGATTTAAAATAGGCCTATATGTCTTGGCCACCACAAGTAAAGCTGCAATGAACATCAGATCATATATATCTTTATGGATAAATGTTTCCAGATTTTTTGGGTAGATATCCAGGAGAGGGATTGCTGGGTCATATAATAATTCTATTCGTAATTTTTTGAGGGACCTCCACACTGCCTTCCCTAGAGGCTGCACCAAACTGCATTCCCAACAACAGCAAATGAGGTTTCCTTTTTCTCCACAGCCACTCCAACCCCAAAAATCTGAAAACATTTATCTGTAAAGATTCACGTGCTTTGATGTTTATTACAGCTTTATTTATGGTGGCCAAGACATGGAAACAACCAAAGTGTCCTTCAAGAGATAATTGGATAAAGATGTGGTATATATACACAATGGAATACTATTCTGCTATAAGAAAAGATGAAATAGTGCCATTTGTGACAACATGGATGGAACTTGAGATTATTATGCTAAGTGAAATATGTCAGACAGAAAAAGTCGAGAACCATATGATTTCACTGATATGTGGTATATAAAACTGAAAACAACAAAGGAACAAGACAAACTAATAAAGAAACAAAATCTCACAGACCCAGACAATAGTTTAGAAGTTACCAGAGGGGCGGGGGGAAGGGGGTGGTAGATGAGGGCAAAAGGAATAAAATATATAGTGATGGAAGGAGAATTGACTCTGGGTGGTGAACACACAATGTGATATATCAATGATGTATTACAGAATTGTACATCTGAAACCTATGTAACTTTACTAACATTTGTCACCTCAATAAACTTTCATTAAAAATAAATAAATAAATAAATAAATTAATTAATTAATTAATAAATAAATAAGTAAAATAGGCCTACATGAGAGGTCCATGATGGCAGATTAGGTAAATGATATGCCTACGGAATCCCAGGAACACACCAAAATTACAAATAAATTATAGAACAATCAACCTCAACAACCATCTGAAGACTAGCTGAACAGAACCCCTATAACTAATTATTTAAAGAAGAGGCCACATCGAGACTGGTAGGAGGGGTAGAGACATGAAACAGGCTGACCCAAACCCACAGATAGAGGGAGAATGCCGGGAGGGACCACGGAGTGACAGTGGCCCCCTCTGAAGATGGAGTAGCCCCCCAGACCCATGCCTGGCTCCCCAGCCCAGGGGTCCTGTGCTGGGAAGAAGAATTCCCATGGCATCTGGCAGTGTAAATCAATGGGGACTCTATCTGCCCTTCCCTGTGAGGCAGAAGGTGGCTGCAAACCCAGAGACACCCTCTTGTAGAGCTGGCACACAGACTCACTCACTTGTGGGCACCCACCTGGTCTCTGGTAGAGGGACTGCACCTGAGGAGGCCCAGGGACATGCAGGGAAGGACTGAAATGAGTGGTTTCAGTGTGGGAACTGGAGAGACAAGAACAATTGTTGTCCCTGTGTGGAGCTTGACACATGTGTGGATTGCAGGAGGGCACCATCTTTGCAGGGTTAAACCCTCCCCCAAAAGGCCAAGTCTGGGACCACACTGGTCTGGTGGAATCTACAAGTGCACCCTGCCTTGTTGACACCCTGACTCCCTGCCCTTCACAGAGCTTGTGCTACATCACCTGGGAATCTCTTGACTACTGGGCTGTTATCCCCATCTCACTGGCCACTAAAGTCTTTTACAGTGGGTAGAGGGCCTGTGGTGGTCCAGGAAATGTTTGCTGGTGGGTGGTAATGCAAGACCTGTGCCACAGCATAGCCGGGAAGTGGTTGATCTGAGATTGGCGGTGGTTGGCTGTAGTGTTCTCAAAACATTTTTGTGGGGTGGTCGCAGGCCCAGCAATGGTATAGGAGCAGAGACTGCATTGACTTTGTAGAAACCACCGACCACACCACTGAACTCCCTGCAAGCCTTCCCCACTCACCTAGACATGCATTGCCAGGGGAACTCTGAGCTACTGGGTGGCTGCTCTCACCCCACAGGATGCAGAAGTCTTTTATAGAAGCTGACAATCTGCTACAGCCAGGGGAGATTTTAGTGGTGGACAGTGACCCAAAAACAGTGCTGCAGCCACTCAGGGGCTGCTCTCAGGAATTTGAAAATCTGAGATGATGGCTGGCTGCAGTGTTCTTGGGGCACTAAGAAATGTGGTCACAGGTCAGGAATTGGCCTAAGAATGGGATCTACATTAACATTGTAAATACCACCAATCACGTCTCATGACTCCCTTGGACTCCACCCCACCAACCTAGTGTTGCATCTTCGTGGGCACTCTCAACTCCAGGTCAACCTGCCCAGCACATGAACCTAAGGAGGATCTTTCAATGGCTGGGCCTTATGGGCAGGTAGTGATAGGTCTAGGACTTTTGTTAAGCAGCCTCAGGTCTACTAATTGGTGGCAGCCAGCCTTATTTCACAGCAAGGCCACCCACACATGCCTTCAGGCCCGACACAGGCAGATGCCAATTACACATAACTTTGAGGCTACTACCAGGTAGCCATGGGCTGGTAACAAGTAAGACTGAAATTGCCCTATATGGAGCCCCTCCCAAGAGACACCAGAAACAACACACCCAGAGGCCAGTTTCAGACCACACCAGAACACTACCTGGTTAGCCCCACAAACATCATACCTGAAGGGGGGTTGCAACAAGCATAAGAGCCCACAGGGGTAAAACCTTCTCTGAGGGGTCAGCCTCCAGACAGCATCTCATACACTGTAGGCATAGGCAATCCTTACAGTTAGTCTGCGTGGGAGTCAGTCCCACCCACTGACTTGCCCAAAGCAATTAAGGCTCAACTACAATAGGGAACACACACAACACACAGGGGACACTCCTGGAACACACGCCCAGGCGATTAGGGAGACTGCACAATTGGATTACATAGCATACATACTACGTAAGAACACCCAGAAAAGACTGACAGACATAGGGGATCTACCTAATACATAAAAACAAACACAAACCGGCAGCCAAAATGAGGAAACAACAACAACAAAAAAACATGTTCCAAATAAAAAAAACAGGATAAACCTCCAAAATTGGAACTAAGTGAAATGGAGGCAACAAATGTACTAGAGACAGAGTTTAAACACTAATTATAATACTGTTTAAGGAACTTAGTGAGACTCTCAACAAAGGGATAGCAAGCATAAAGAAGGACATAGTAGCCATTAAAAAGAACAAAGCAGAAATAAAGAACACAATAACTAAAATGAAAAATATGCTAGAAGGAATCAACAGCAGATTAGACAAAGCAGAGGATCGAATCAGCAATTTTGAAGACAAGGTAGTAAAAAACACCAAATCAGAACAACAAAAAGAAAAAAGAAGAAAAAAATGAAGATAGTTTAAGGAACCTGTTGGACAACATGAAGCATAACAACATTCACATCATAGGAGTACCAGAAGGAGAAGAGAGGAAGCAAGGGATAGAGAACCTACTTGAAGAAATAATGATCAAATACTTCCCCACCCTGGCAAAGGAAATTGACATACAAGCCCAGGAAGTACAGAGAGTGCCAAACAAGATGAACCCAAACAGGCCCACACCAAGAAACATCATAGTTAAAATTGCAAAGGTTAAAGACAAAGAGAGAATCCTAAAAGCAGCAAAAGAAAGACAACTATTACAAGGTAGTACCCATAAGACTATCAGCTGATTTCTCAGCAGAAAAATTGCAGGCCAGAAGGGAATGGCAGAAAACATTCAAAGTGATGGAGAACAAAGGCCTACAACCACGACTACTCTACCCGGCAAGGCTGTCATTTAAAATTGAAGGAGAAATAAAGAGCTTCCTAGATAAGAAAAAGCTAAAGGAGTTCCTAGATAAGAAAAGATAATTTTAATACCACAGTGGTGGTATCACAAATAATATTGAAAGGGCTTCTTTAAGCAGAAGAGAGGCGAAAACAAACTAACAAAGACCAAGTATGAATAATAAAATTTCAATAACTATGTACCTATCAGTAATCATTTTAAAGGTCAATGACTTAAACACTCTAATCAAAAGACATAGGGTAGCTGAATGAATAAAAAAAAAACAACAAAAAAACAAAACAAACAAACAAACAAACAAAAAACAAGACCCATGCATATGCTATCTACAAGGCACTCACCACAGATCGAGAGGCACACACAGACTGAAAGTAAAGGGATGGAAAATGATATTGCACACAAATAGAAATGAGAAAATATCTGGGGTAGCAATACTTACATTGGACAAAGTATACTTTAAAGTGAAGAGTATAGTGAGACAAAGAATGACATTACATAATGATGAGAGGATCAATTAAACAAGAGTATATAACCCTATAAAACATCTATGCAATCCTCATAGGAGCACCCAAATATATACAAAAAAATATTGACTGACATAAAGGCTGAAATTGACAGTAACACAATCATAGTGGGAGACATTAACACCCCACTGACACAAATGGACAGATCCTCCCAACCTAAAATCAACACAGAAACAGCGATGTTAAATGACACACTAGATCAGATGGATTAAATTGATATTTTTAGAGCATTTCACTCCATAGCAGCAGAATATAGTTTCTTTTCAAGTGCATATAGAACATTTTTTCAAGATAAGCCATATGATAGGCCACAAAACAAGTCTTAATAAATTTAAGAAGATTGAAATCATATTAAGTATGTTATCTGACCATGGTGGTATAAAACCAGAAATCAATTACAAGAAAAAATGAAAAAAAAACTGAAAATCACACAAACAGATGGAGACTAAATAACATGCTACTAAATAATGAATGTGTCAACAATGAGATCAAGGAGGAAATCAAAAAGTACCTGGAGACAAATTAAAATGAAAACAGAATGACCCAAAATATATGGGACACAGCAAAATCAGTCTTAAGAGGGAAATTCATAACAATACAGGCCTACTTCAAGAAACAAGAAAAATTTCAAATCAACAGTCCATCTTTACACCTAAGTTAACTGGGGGGAAAAAAACAACAAAATAAGCCCAAAGTGAGTATAAGAAAGGGAATAATTTAAGAACAGAGTGGAAATGAAATAGAGGATCAAAAAAAGCTGGCATAAGAATCGTTATACCAGACAAAATACACTTTAAAAGGAAGGCTATAACAAGTGACAAAGAAAAACCCAGTAATCCCATTCCTGAGTATTTATCTGAAGAAACCCAAAACGTTACTCTGAGGGCTCCTGTTCATCCATATGTTCATTACAGTATTGTTTCAATGACCAAGATGTGGAGACAACGTTGGTGTCCATCCTCAGACAAATGGATAAATAGGAGGTACTACATATATAGAATGGAATTATTACTCAGCCATAAAAATAATCTTGCTATCTGTAACAACATGGATGGACATACAGGGTATTGTACTGCGTGTAGTTAGTCAGACATAGAAGGACAAATGCCATGGAATAGAATGAGTTATTTCCCTCTGCAACAGCATGGGTGGACCTGGTGGGTAGTGTGCTGAGTGCAGTATGTCAGACAAAGAGAGATGCAATGTGATTTCGCTTATATGTGGACTCTAAAGAACAAAATAAATAAACAACAAAAAGAAACAAACTCATAAATACAGAGAACATTTTGATGGCTGCCAGATGGGAGGGGGGTTGGGGAGTGGCTAAGAAAAGGGAAGGGATTAAGAAGTACAAATTTGTTGTTACATACTAGTCATGGGGATTTACGGTACAGATAAAGAATATAGTCAATGATATTGGAATAACTATATATGTGTCAGATGGGTACTAGATTTAGTGGAGTGATAGATGGGACATGGTTGGGGAAGGGATTAAGAATCACAAAATAATAGTTACAAAATATTCAAGAGGATGTATAGTTGACCATATGTTAATACCTATGTACAGTGCCAGGTGGGCACTAGACTGGTCAGGGGGATCACTTCTTAAGTTATATAAATGTCTAATTACTATGTTGTACACCTGAAATTAATATAAAATAATATTGAATGCAACTGTAATTGAAAATTTCATAAAGGGGGAAAGGGGGGAATGGCATTAAGAAGTTCAAATTTACAGTTATAAAACAATTAAGTCTTGGGGATATGATGCACAGCATAAGGAATATAGTTAATGATACTGTGGTAGCATGGTACAGTGTCAGATGGTTTCGGGATTTACCATGGTGATCACTTCTTTTGGTATATAAATATAAATAAATTTGGTATATAAATATATAAATATTTGGTATATAAATAAATGTTGAATAACTATGGTGTACACCTGAATCTAGTATAATATTGTATGTTAGGTATATTTTTTAAAAAATCTTAGTAAAATTGTGAATGCAGAAAAGAAAAAAAAAAAACAAATAGGTTCTTGATTCCTTGCTCTCTTTTATCCTTCTGGTACTTATATCATGAGAATGTTGTTATGCTTGATGTTGTCCCAGAGGTTACCTTAAAGTGTCCTCATTTTTTAAATTATTTTTTTTTCTTTTTTGGTTGTTGTTCTGATTGGGTGGCTTCTGGTTTCTTGTTTTCAAAATTTGTGATTCGATCATTGGCTTTATCTAATCTGCTGGTGATTTACTCTAGTGTATTCTTCATTTCTGAATAATATTTTTTTTTATTGTTCTATGTCCTTATTCATGGTTACTATCTTTTGCTGGAGTTCATAATAAGTTCCTTGAGCATCCTTATAACTATTTTGAACTCTATCTCTGGTAGGTTGCATGTTTCCATTTCATCTAGTTCTTTTTCTGGAGTTTTCGGATGTTCTTTCATTTGGGACATGCTTCTTTGTTTCCATATTTTGGTTGTCTCTCTGTGTTCATTTCTATGTATTATGTAGATCTGCTACATCTTTTTGTCTTTGTCTGGTTGCCTTAGTTGTAGATGTTCTTGGGGCCCTGTGGCAGTCTCCTCGATCCACTAGGCCATGTATTCCAGGAGTGTTCCTTGTGTGGGTAGTGTGGGCCCTTGTGTTGGAATTGAGCTTTTGTTGCTGTTGGAATGCCAGTAGGTGGTATTGACTCTCCAGCATACTGTCTTTGAGAATTAGCCATGTCCACAGTGTATGAGCTGCTGTGGGGGTGCTCAACCCACAGAATTGGATTCTCCCCAGGGGGCTTGTGTGCTAGTTGAGAACACCCTTTGGGTGTGCCTCTTGTGGGGCTAATTATGTGGTGTTCTGTTGTCATCTGAATCCAGCCTCTGGGTGTGTCTTTCTGGGGCATCTTGGGAGGGGCTCTTGTGCAGGCCAAGTTCAGTTGCTCCCTGTGATTAGTTCATGACCTCCTGGTAGGTGTAACAAATATATCTGTGATTTATTGCCTGTCCTGGACTCGGAAGCATGTAGAAAAGCCATGCTAAGCTTTGATGCCGGCTCTCACCACTACCTGTCATGGGGCAGCTCAGCAAAAGGCCCAGGGTACCACAAAACTTGATGCCACCTGTCAACTACCTGAAAGGCTCAGCTACTGAAAGAGCCTCAAGTAGTTTCTGAGTTTGGTGTGGTAGGGTCCTAGGTAGTTACCAGGGTGGGGCAAGTGGTGTTCATCAGGTAAGTGCAGATTCAGGTTTGGTATCGATGCTTAGCCTGGGGCCCCTCACAAAAGTTTCAGAGCACACCAAAGCCAGTGGCTTCCTGCCTTATGCGTGCAGACCCCTGAGAGATGTCTAAGAAAGATTGCAGCACAGGTTAGGACTGGTTGTCCACCACTGAAACTACCTCATGTGTTATGTGAGACTTGCTGTTTCCTGGTGAAAGAGTCTCCAGCAGAAAGTACTTCTGCCTTGGGTGATTTGTGAGGCAGAGTTCCAGGGAGTCACCAGGGTGGGACAACTGGTATTCCTCAGTTTAGTGCAAATTCAGGCTTTGCACCAGTGCTGAGCTTGGGTTCACTCCAAAAAATTCTCAAGCCACACCGTGGTAAGCCACCACCTGCCTCAGACCCACAGATTCTTGATGGTTGTCCAAGAAAGACTGCAGTGCAGGTTGGGGCTGGTTGGTCACCATTGAAAGTGTCTTTGGCAGTGTGCGAGTTGGGTGGGGTGGGGTCCCAGGGAATCACCAGGGTGGAGTGAGCAGAGTTCACCAGATCAATGCAGTTTCAGATTTGGCCTTGTGTGGGTGGGTGGCTCAACACATGAAAGATGCTTGCCTGTAGGCTACATGGGAGGAGGGCTCAACACATGGACAGTGATGTCTGTTCCTATAGCCCTTGCTCTGAAGCCACACAACTCAATCTTTTCCTGTATGTTTCTGGTGCCTCCGAAGTTGCTGTCCCTCTTTCCAAGCCCAGGATGAGTGACTGCAAACGAGTGAGTTTGTGCATGAGCCCTTTAAGAGGATTTCTGGATTACCAGCAGCATTCTGTCTCATTCAGTGGGATGGAATCCCTGCTGGTTACCTGTTCTGGTGACTCCTCTTCCCAACACTGGAATCCTGGGCTGGGGAGACAGATATGGTGTTGGGGCTTCTTGCTCCTCAAGAGGTACTTCCTCATCTGAGATGTCCCTCCTGATGCACAAATGCTCAACTGCCAAACATGGATATGGGACCAGCCTGTTTCGTACCTCTGCCCCTCTGACCAGTCTAGATGTGACCCCTTTTTATAGTCAGATAGTCTTCAAAGGGTTCTCTAGTTTGATTATTCTATAATTTAGTTGTAATTTTAATGTGGTCATAGGAGGAGGCAGGCACAGCATTTATCTACTCTGCCATCTTGTCTGGAGAGCTTACCCTCGTAAGTGACACACTACAGTGCTTTTAACATAGAAATTGAAACAGGTAAGTTTTCAATAAAAGTTTTTGAACAATGCATGAATGTGCTCTTATAGGCTATTTAGGTATAGCTTAGCTCTAGACCCTTGAGGGAGGGAGATAGGTGGTCTTCATTATCTCTAGGTCACCTTCCAACCTAGGGCTCCAGAGGATTTTTTTTTTTCTGAATCTATTTCACTCTGGACGTCAAGATGCCTTAGATTCAGATCATCAGTGAAAAACAATTTGAGATACCATCAGTGAAAACTGATGTGATTGTTTTCCTGTATTCTGAGAAATTGTTAATGTGTTCTCTATCACCTATCTAAAAAAACACCAAATGATCCTTTTCTCCTAGCACCACCTATTTCAGCTTCCCTCCTGGATAATTTTAGAGGGATGACTTCAGAAGGAATTCATTTCTGAGGCAAGCAATCTCTGTATCATTAGCACAAAGTAATCCTTAGAATAATGGGCTTTAATTGTCTTTAATATTTTTATATCTGAATTACCATACACTGAAGGACATTTAGAATCATAATAGCAAAATGTCTTGTTATAGTGGTTTAATGAAGTAGTATGCTCAGCTTTAACTGTTGGGAATCACCCTGAGGACTAACATTGCTTGTAAGTCACTCTAATCTTACAAAAGTTGAAGGTGCAATGAGACCCTGAATAGGAAGTGAAACATATACACTTTTCAAATTAATTCCTATTAAGTCCTGGGGCTTTATTCCTACTCTCATTCTGCTTGAGTTTTGATAAAATTTAAGTAGCTAATCCACTCGTCAGCCACATGGTAAATTACTTTTAAAATAAAAAAAATCAATATTTTATATTTCAACATTAAAATAATTATATTTCTGTCCTAAAACTATCTTAGCGGCTAGTGAAATGACAGAAACATCAGCTGCATTATTATTAATCCTCATGTGTAGGTGGACTATTGATCTGAATGCTACAGATTTTAGAGGGAGATTTATTTGTTTTTTTTAAAAAAACAAGGCTAGAACCTATCTCCGTATAGTCTATTAGCCTATGTCTCAGCAGAATGTTCATTAAGCAATGAGGGTTTCCAGGTGTGGTGAGGGTGATTAAAGAAGAATGTGAGGTATATTACCTAAGTGTGAGGAAAAGATTTTAGTCACAGTTCAATATTTCCAACAATTGCCTGTATTGAATGCCATACTATTTTATACACATGTATATTTATGCAGACACATATAATGCATACAAAAACATCATTGAAAGGGGAAAAATCCATGTAAAAAGGCAAACTGACTTCAGCCGATAAGAAGTACAGAATAAGGACTTCCTTTGGAACTTGCTTCCTCAGTAGGTAACAGTTGGTTATAATCTTTTTTTTTTTTTTTTTAATTTATTGGGGTGACAATTGTTAGTAAACTAACATAAAATTCAGGTGTACAATTCTGCATTACATCATCTATAAATCCCATTGGGTGTTCACCACCCGGAGTCAGTTCTCCTTCCATCACCATATATTTGATCCCCCTTACCCTCATCTCCTACTCCCCACCCCCCTTACCCTCTGGTAGCAACTAAAATATTGTCTGTGTCTATGAGTTCTTGTTTCTCATTTGTTTGTCTTGTTCTTTTGTTGTTTTTGGTTTATATAGCACATATCAGTGAAATCATATGGTTCTCTGCTTTTTCTCTCTGACTTCTTTCGCTTAGCCTTATACTCTCAAGATCCATCCATGTTGTCACAAATGTTCCTATATCATCTTTTCTTACCACCGAATAGTATTTCATTGTGTATATACACCACAACTTCTTTATCCATTCGTCTATCAAAGGACATTTTGGTTGTTTCCACGACTTGGCCACCATAAACAAAGCTGCAATGAACATTGGAGCACACCTGTCTTTCTGTATAGATGTTTTCAGATTTTTTGGGTAGATACACAGGAGAGGGATTGCTGGGTCATATGGAAATTCTATTCGTAATTTTTTGAGGAACTTCCACACTGCCTTCCATAGCGGCTGCAACAGTCTGCATTCCCACCAACAGTGTATGATAGTTCCTTTTTCTCCACAGCCTCTCCAACACTTGTTACTATTTGTCTTGTTGATGATAGCCATTCTGACTGGGGTGAGGTGATATCTCATTGTGGTTTTTCTTTGCATTTCTCTGATGATTAGTGATATTCAGCATTTTTTCATGTCTATTTGCCATTTGTATGTCCTCTTTGGAGAAATGTCTCTTCAGGTCCTCTGCCCAGTTTTCAATTAGGTTGTTTGTTTTTTTGTTTCTGAGTTTCATGAGTTCCTTGTATATTTTGGATATTAGCCCCTTATCGGAGGCACTGTTTGCAAAAATCTTCTCCCATTCAGTTGGTTGCCTCTTTATTTTGTCGATGGTTTCTTTTGCTGTACAGAAGATTTCAAGTTTCATATAGTCCCATTCGTTTATTTTAGTTTCTACTTCCATTGCCTTTGGAGTCAAATTCATAAAATGCTCTTTGATCCCAAGGTCCATAAGTTTAGTACCTATGTTTTCTTCTATGCAGTTCATTGTGTCAGGTAGTATGCTTAAGTCTTTGATCCATTTTGAATTAATTTTGGTACATGGTGACCGATAGCAGTCCGGTTTCATTCTTTGGCACTTGGTTATCCAATTCTCCCAGCACCATTTATTGAAGAGGCTGTCTTTCCTCCATTGTATGTTTTTAGCTTCTTTGTCAAAAATTATCTTTCCATATTTATGTGGATTTATTTCTGCATTCTCAATATTATTCCATTGGTCTATGTGTCTGTTTTTATGCCAATACCATGCTGTTTTGATTATTGTAGCCCTGTAGTTCAAGCTAAAGTTAGGGAGTGAGATACCTCCATTATTGCTCCTTTTTCTTAAAATTGCTTTGGCTATTCGAGGTCTTTTGTGGTTCCAAACAAATCTGATGATTTTTTTGTTCTATTTCTTTAAAAAATGCCATTGGGATTATCATGGGGATTGCATTAAATCTGTATATTGCTTTGGGTAATATGGCCATTTAAACTATGTTGATTCTTCCAATCCATGAGCATGGAATGTCTTTCCATTTCTTTGTGTCTTCTTCAATTTCTTTCAAAAATGTCTTATAGTTTTCAGCATATAGGTCCTTCACATCCTTGGTTAAGTTTATTCCTAGGTTTTTTATTATTTTTGCTGCGATTGCAAAATGAATTGTTTTTTGTATTTCTTTTTCTGAGATTTCCTTGTTAGTATATAGGAATGCAATGGACTTTTGTACGTTGATTTTGTAGCTAGCAACTTTACTGTATTCGTTGATTGTTTCTAATAGCTTTTTGATGGAGTCTTTAGGGTTTTCTATATAAAGCATCACGTCATCTGCAAAGAGTGATAATTTAACTTCTTCATTCCCAATGTGGATGCCTTTTATTTCTTTCTCTTTCCTGATTGCTCTAGCAAGGACTTCCAACACTATGTTGAAAAGCAGAGGTGATAGGGGAGAGTCCTGTCGTGTCCTGAACGTACAGCAAAGGGCTTAAGTTTTTTACCATTAATTATGAGATCAGCTGAGGGCTTGTCATAGATGGCCTTTATTATGTTAAGGTATTTTCCTTCTATACCTGTTTTATTAAGTGTTTTAATCATAAATGGATGTTGTATCTTGTCAAATGCTTTTTCTGCATCAATTGATATAATCATATGATTTTTGTCCTTTATTTTGTTTATGTGATGTATCACATTGATGGATTTGCGGATGTTGAACCATCCTTGTGCCCCGGGGATGTACCCCACTTGGTCGTCATGAATGATCTTTTTAATGCATTGTTGTATTCGATTTGCTAAAATTTTGTTTAGAATTTTTGCATCTGTATTCATCAGAGATATTGGTCTGTTGTTTTCTGTTTTTGTGTTGTCCTTACCAGGTTTTGGTATAAGGGTAATGTTGGCCTCATAAAATGAGTTAGGGAGTACTGTCAGTTCTTCAACTGTTTTGGAAGAGTTTGAACAGACTTGGTATTAGATCCTCTTTGAAAGTTTGGTAGAATTCACTAGTGAAGCCATCTGGTCCCGGGCTTTTTCTTTTGGGAAGGTTTTGTATGAATGATTTCATTACTGGTGATCCGTCTGTTTATATTTCAAATTCTTCATGGTTCAGCCTTGGACGCCTATATGTTTCTAAGAACATGTCCATTTCTTCTAGGTTATTGAATTTGGTGGTATATAGTCCTTCATAGTAGTCTAGGATGATCCTTTGTATTCCTGTGGTGTCTGTGATAACTTCCCCTTTTTCATTTCTGATTTTGTTAATTAGTGTCTTCTCTCTTTTTATCTTAATGAGTCTAGACAAGGGTTTGTCAATTTTGTTAATCTTTTCAAAGAACCAGCTCTTTGTCACATTAATTTTTTCTATTGTCTTTTTGTTCTCTATTTCATTTAGTTCTGCTCTGATTTTTGTTATTTCCTTTCTTCTGCTGACATTTGGGTTCACTTGTTCTTTTTCTAGTTCTTTAAGGTGGGACATGAAGTATTTTATTTGGGATTTTTCTTGTTTCTTGAGGTAGGCATGTAATGATATAAATTTCCCTCTTAAAACTGCTTTTGCTGCCTCCCAAAAATTTTGGTAGGATATGTTTTCATTGTGATTTGTTTCTATGTGTCTTTTGATCTCTCCTCTAATTTCTTCTTTGACCCAGTCGTTTTTTAAAAGTATGTTGTTTAGTCTCCATGTATTTGTGTTTTTTTCTGCTTCCTTTTTGCAGTTGATATCAAATTTCAAAGCCTTGTGATCAGAGAATATGCTTGGTATGACTTCAATCTTCTTAAATTTGCTGAGGCTGATTTTTGTCCCAATATATGGTCTATCCTTGAAAACGTTCCATGTTCACTAGAAAAGAATGTATAGTCTAATGTTTTAGGATGAAGTGCTCCATATATGTCAATTATGTCCATTTCATCTAATGTGTCATTTAGGGCTGCTATTTCGTTATTTACTTTCTGTTTGGATGATCTATCCATAGCTGTCAATAATGTGTTTAAGTCCCCTAGTATAATTGTGTTTTGGTCAATTTCTCCTTTTAGTTCTGTTAGTAGTTGCTTGGTATATTTCGGTGCTCCCTGATTGGGGGCATAAATATTGATGACTGTTATGTCTTCTTGTTGTATAGTCCCCTTTACCATTATGAAATGTCCAATTTGTCTCTTGTTATCGTTTTCACCCTGAAGTCTGTTTCGTCTGATGTCATTATGGCTACAGCTGATTTTCTCTGGGTACCATTTGCTTGGAGTGTCAATTTCCACCCTTTCACTTTGAGTCTATGCTTGTCCTTGTAGCTGAGATGTGTCTCTTGGAGACAACATATGGTTGGGTTTAATTTTTTGATCCAATCTGCTACTCTGTGCCTTTTTATTGGTGAGTTCAGTCCATTTTCATTTAAGGTGATTATTGATATGTGAGGATTTCCTGTCATTCTATCTTTAGTTTTCTGGTAAGGCTGTGTCTCCATTGTCTCTTTGCCTTTTTGTTGTTGTCTATTATTTCTGTATGGTGGTATTCTATAATGTTTCCCTCTGTTTCTTCTTTTATTACAGTATATATTTCAGTACTGGATTTTTCTTGAGTGGTTACCCTTAAGTTTAAGTAAAAGAAAGTTTGATATTTAGAATATTCCATTTTCTTTAGCACACTTACTTTCTCCATGCATATGTTCCGGTTCAGGCCTTTACTCTCCCCCATTTTATGTTTTGGTTGCCACTAATTGTCCCTTTTGATGGTGGTTGAATAGGCTCCTTAGTATTTGTTGTAGTGCAGGTCGTGTGTTAGAAAATTCCCTCAGCTTCTCTATGTCTGGAAAAATCTTTATTCCTCCTTCATATCTAAAGGATATCTTTGCTGGATACATTATTCTTGTATCATAATTTCTCTCTTTCAATAGTTTAAATATTTGGTTCCACTCCCTCCTAGCTTGTAGAGTTTCTGCTGAAAAATCTGATGATAATCTAATGGGCTTTCCTTTGTAGGTTACCGTCTTCTTTTCCCTGGCTGCCTTGTGGATTCTTTCTTTGTCGTTGATTTTAGACAGCTTCAAAAAAATGTACCTTGGAAAAGGCATGTTGGGATTGAGGTAATTAGGTGGTCTATTTGCTTCTTGGATTCGAGGACCCAGTTCTATCCACAAGTTTGGGAATTTCTCATCAACAATTTGTTTGAATATATTCTCTGTTCCGTTGTCTCTTTCTTCTCCTTCTGGTATGCCCATTATTCTTATATTGCTCTTTCTGATGTAGTCAGAAAGTTCTTGTAGAGTTTTTTTCATTTCTTTTAAGTCTCAAGTCTCTTTCTTCTTCCATCTGTATAATTTCCAAGTTTCTGTCTTCGATGTCACTGATTCTTTCCTCCATCTGGTCAACTCTACTACCTAAGCTGGTTATTTCATTCTTAGTTTCTTCTATTGAGTTCTTAATCTCCAGAAATTCTATTTGGTTCTTTTTTTAAAATTTCAATCTCTGTCGTAAAATGCTCATGTTATTCTTTGATTGTGTTTCTGAGTTAATTAAACTGCCTTTCTGTGTTTTCTTTCATCTCGTTGAGTTTTTTCAGAACTGCAATCTTGAATGCTCTGTCATTTAAGTCACATATTTCCATAACTTTAAGTTCCTTTTCTGGAGACTTTTCACTTTCTTCTGAGCTGTCTTGTTGCCTTGGTTATTCATGGCAATTATTGATTAATTATTTCTCTTCCGAGACATCTACAGCAGTGGCCTCTGCAACAGGTTGATAGGAAGAGGTCTCTCTTTTGTTTTCCAGTACTTGTTGGTAGAATGTTTTATTTTCTCTCCAACTGCAGCCTTTTATTTCTCTCACACGGTAGTGCTATGTTTTCGCTGCACTATTCCAGCTTCTCACACAATGGAGGGATTCCCTGGGAGACGGGCTTCTCCTCTGTTCATATTTCGCTTGGGTTTCAGGGTGCAGTGTCCATGTGGGTATGTGAAGAACTTTTGAAGTTCCAAAACTCTTCCTATGCCAGATTCAGAGCCTGTATGTTTCATGAGTTCTGTTTACTCCTGCAGGGATCCACCCATATAGGTGGGGCCAGGGGCGGGATGAGTTGTGAGAAGTGGCCCAGAGCAATGGTGGTGACCACCACCACAGCCGGACCCTCCTCCACAGCTGTCTGCCCCCTGCCGGGACCAGTTGGGTTGCAAATCTGATTGCGGTCCACAGTTCTCAGAACAGCAAACATTCCGTTCCTTTGATCTGATACTGCCACTGCTCCGCCTCCAGCACCGGCCAGGTGGGTGCTGCAGGAGCCCTGGGAGGGTAGGGAGGGGGCGGCTAGTCTCAGTGCCCAAGGCTTCCACTCTCTGCTCAGCAGTGAGGGCCCAAACCACCGCCCTTAGCCCTCCTCCCTCAGTCCTCACTCTGAGGCCTCTGCCGTGAGCCTTGGGTTCAGCCATGTTATATGCTGCTCCCCCAGCTCCGTGGGCCACAAGCGGAGCCCCAGCAGTCCGAGCTCCTCCCTCTCCCGCAGCTGCAGCAGTTCCGGGATACAGTGAGCTCGGAGCACTGAGCCAGGTCTGTGTCCCGCGTCCCCGCAGCTGCGTCTCCTCACCTCCCTCTCCCTCTTCCCCCTCCCCAACTCGCGTGATTCGCCCATCTTTCAGTTTATTTAGCAGTGGGCCTCTTCTTCTCGCCTGTCCGCCGTGCATAGAGTACCTTGTGGAGTCATTGTTGTTCGATTAGTTGTAAATTCCAGGGGAGCTCTACAGAGGCTCACCTCACGCCGCCATTTTGATCGGTTATAATCTTTCAGAAACCAGTGTCATGGCTGTGTCACCTCACCAATGGCTGAAATATCCCTTGAATAAAGTGGTATCTACATCAATCCAAGTTTGGTCCACCACCACAGAAAAGCTGTCTGATATATCTTTTAAAAACACCATAGACAGTTAATCAGAGAGGCTTAATGTAAAAAACTCATTTCAGACAACTAATATCTTTAAATAGCATGGGGCTATAAAAATAAGTCTATTAATAAAAGGTGAACTCATTTTTTCCACCCCAAACTACCTAACAAGTGTTAGACTATGCTTTCATCTGATTGTTCTCTCAATGTGGTTTTTCTAAGCACCCTGGGCCTCTATTTTGAGCCAAATTATCACTAGGCCACAATTTTGTTACACCTTCCCTTCTGTTCATCCAACCCATGTGATTCATTTCTTAAAGGTTAGTGCAAAGTCAGCTCAATAAGGTGTTAATATACTTTGCAGATATTAGCAAGGATACAACATTTAGAAAACACTTGAGATTCTCATGCCCTGTACTCCTTCTGCCACCCACCCCCAAGCTAACTCAACCTTCACTGTATTTCACTAAAAACCTATTGTGAATTATTTTGTCCCTTTGTGTTTGGCTATTATTAGAGTTAAAGTGCATTAATCATGTCTTTCACTTAACTAGAAAAGGTGATCCTAAAGCTCTCAGATCACGACTTGAGAATCCTCAGTTTGAGTAAGCTCATAGAAATGAAGATGAGGAGATAAAAGGCAATGATAATATTGTGAGTAACCATTATATATCAATCATACCTATTACAAATATTTCATATATTTCTCAGTTTTATGCACATACAAATGTTACCATGTGGTTTTCACAATCCTTACTATTTAAAAAATAAAACATGTTCAGAAATGGAAAATATTGCCCCGGTTCAAACAGCTAGAAAATATATCAGCCAAAATTTGAGCAAGAGTCTGTCTAAGTTCACACTCATAATGCTTTCCACTTTACAACCTAGCATGTCTCACAACCTGCCTCACACTACCTTCTCTGATGCCTCTAGAAATTACTAACCACTAACAGATCAAAATCTCCCCCCAACACACACACAAAAAGTTATATCGGATGTGAAAAATAGCTTTTAACCCGGTATCTATGGTGACCATATGTCCAGATAGAAAAGAAAATAATGAATTTAAACTGTGGTCCCATTATACACTAATTGTCACAAAGTTACAATTTTTCAGCAATCAAACTCTACTTCCCAGATCATCTCCTAATCTGTAAGTATTATAGAAAGCTAAGACCATGTCTGATGAATTTTCTTAAATCAGAAAGTAAGGTGACTACTCCTATACCCCTTATTCCACCTTAAAAAAAAAAAAAAGAGTTTTTTAGTTTGACATAGCCCCATTACATGTTTTAGCTTTTTATTTCCATTTCTTTGAGGTTAGATTCATAAAATCCTCTTTGAACCCAAGGCCCATAAGTTTACTAACTATGCTTTCTTCTATACAGTTTATTGTTTCAGGTCTTATGTTTAGGTCTCTGACCCAGTTGAGTTCATTTTGGTACATGGTGACAGGTAGCAATCTAGTTTCATTATTTTGTATGTGGCTTTCCAATTTTGCTAGCACCATTTACTGAAGATGCTTTCTTTTCTCCATTCTATGTTTTTGGCTCCTTTATCAAAAAATATTTGTCTATATTTATGTGGGTTTATTTCTGGGTTTTCAATTCTATTCCATTGGTCTGTGTGTCTGTTTTTCTGCTTTGATTTTTGTTGCCCTGTAGTACAAGCTGAAATCATGGAGTGTGATACCTCCAACATTGTTCTTTTTTTTTAGGATTGCTTTTGTTATTTGGCGTCTTTTGTAACTTCATACAAATCTGATGATTTTTTAATTCTATTTCTTTAAAAAAACACCATTGGGATTTTGATCGTGATTGCACTAAGTCTGTATATTGCTTTGGCTAATATGGACATTTAAATTATGTTGAATCTTCCAACCCTTGAACACAGAATGTCTAAAAAGGTTTTGCACAGCAAAAGAAACTATCAACAAAACAAAGAGGTAACCAACAGAGTGGGAGAAGATATTTGTAAACAACGCCTCCAATAAGGAGCTAATTTCCAAAATATATAAATAACTCATACAACTCACCAAAAAAAGACAAACAATCCAATTAAAAAATGGGCAGAGGACTTGATCAAAAATTTCTCCCAACAAGACATACAAACTGACAACAGATACATGAAAAAATTTTAATTTCACTAGCTATTGGAAAAATACAAATCAAAACCACAATGAGATACCACCTCATGCCAGTTAGAATGACTATTATCTACAAGACAAATAATAACAAGTGTTGAAGAGGCTCTGGAGAAAAAAGAACCTTTGTACATTGTTGGTGGGAATGTAAATTGGTACAGCTGCTATGAAAAACAGTAAGGAGGTTCCTCAAAAAGTTAATAATAGCCTCTGGTAACCACCAAACTATTATCTGTGTCTCTGAGTTCTTGTTTCTCATTTGTTTGTCTTGTTCTTTGGGGTGGGGGGGTGGGAGATGAGGGTAAAGGGTATCAAATATATGGTGATGGAAGGAGAACTGACTCCGGGCGGTGAACACACAATGGGATTTATAGATGATGTAATACAGAATTGCACACCTGAAATCTATGTAATTTTACTAACAATTGTCACCCCAATAAATTAAAAAAAAAGAAAAGAAAAAAGAAAAAAAAGTTAAGGATAGAATAACCATATGGCCCAACAATCCTTCTCCTGGGTATCTACCCCAAAATTCTGAAAACATTTATTCATAAAGGATAAACTCCAATGTTCAACACAGTATTATTTATGGTGGGCGAGACATGGAAACAACCAAAGTGTCCTCAATAGATGATTGGATAAGGAACATGTGGCATATATACACAATGGAATATTACTTTGTCATAAGAAAAAGTGAAATACTGCCATTCCTGACAACGTGGGTGAATCTTGAGATTATTATGCTTAGTGAAATAAGCCATAAAGAAAAAGTTGAGAATCGTATGACTTCACTCATGTGTGGGATATAACACTGATAGCAACAAAGGAAGACAAACAAATAAAAAACAAAAGCTCATAGACACTGACAACAATTTAGTGGTAACCAGAGGGAAAGGGTAAGTGGGGGGGATGGTGGAAGAGAGTAAAGGGATTCAAATATATAGTGATGGAAGGAGAACTAACTCTGGGTGGTGAGCAAACAATGTGATATATAGGTGATGTATTAGAGAATTGGCACCTGAAACCTATGTAATTTTACTAACCATTGTCACCCCAATAAATTTCATTAAAAAAGGAAATACAGTAAAACATAGGACTTATTTATAAAAGTGGGGGAAAAAAGTGCATATCAAGAGGTTTCTTTTTTAATTAAATTTTTTTGGGTGACAATGGTTATTGAAATTACGTAGGTTTCAAGTATGCATTTCTATAATACATCATCTATATATTACATTGTGTGCTTACCACACAGAGTCCATTCTCCTTCTTGTTAGGATGAAAATTTCATTCTTTATCATGGTAGTTAAAAAAACAAAACAAAATGCGTTTCTGTAGTCGGATGAGGTCAGTGCTCAAGAGAAGACATCAGTAGTCTTTGAGGTACTTACATAGTTTGTTCTGTAGAATTATTGTGATATAATTTAATCTGGGATAATAGTGAAGCAACAGATAAACTTCTCCATTAGAAAATTAGTTTATTTGTTGCATAAGACTTCTTGTTCTAAGTTTGCTTTTATATTCTGATTTAGAAGTCACAAATCTTCAGCAGCCAGGAGCCCTTTGTGAAAAACTATTTATCTTGCTAGTAAGAAGGTTCACCCATTTGTCTCTTAGGGATTCTTGCTTTCTGAATGGTGTGATCTTCCATATTTGACAATGAGGCCTAAGATTCTGTGATTAGGGAGTAACTCCAATGGAGAATTATTATTTGAATGCAATATTCCTGGAATGTGTAATGCATGAACTCATCGTTTGTATGAATAAACTTTACAAAATTGATAGTATTATTTTCTAATTGATTAATTCCAAGATCCTATGCCATAATTGTAGGTGGGGAGAGAGGAGTAAGGTTTACAGGATTATAAGATTCTGATGAGAGAAGAATCTCATACTTTGTTGAATGGACAATAAATGTCCAGGGGAAGGACATAAATCTGGGAAACGTGCTTAGTTGAGAAAGCCAGGATTGAAGGTATGGATGGGTGAGAAGAGAAGTACTGAAAATAAGGTAGGAAGGTCAAAAGCAGCCCATCTACATGCCAGTTGTCAAAGTATGTCCTTGGTAATAGGCATCACAACATCCAAATCTACCTCAGAAGAAAGAAGAGATGCCTGCATTTGCGGCTGGAAATGACTCCATTTAAGTTGCTTCTATAACTTCAGGAAATGAAAATACATAATAATAAGTCTGAATAAAGATGTATACCTGAAAATGAAAAACAGCTGTAATCTCTTTTAAAACTATCATTAGACTTCACAGACAGATAGGAACAGAGAGGGAATGATGGACAATCAAATGCACTATTGGCTCTAGTAAATTCTAAACGTTGGCTGACTTTTGAAGCTTGCATGAGAATCAACCTGATAGAAATACTACACACACTCAATGAATGTCAAAGTATATTTGGCAAAGTATTTAACTCTATTCTCCTCAAGCTTTTCCTTATTTTCCTTAGATTACTTTCAGAAAGTCTGTTTTCTTCATGTCATAAAAACATGAATCATTTGAAAAGGGAGACATGGAAATATGATTTTTGATTACATTTTTCTTTAACCAGCTACCAGTAAGAAAGTTCATATTTAATGCTGATACATAACTGATCTATTTTTCCATTTTCATGATTAACTGGACCACATTTTATTCAATTGCTTTGAAAATATAAATATCTGTGATACCCAGGAAAATTGCAAGTAATCTACTTATGTTGTCTAATTAGTTTAAGTGACTTTCTTTTACAAGATGTTTTGAAGATGGGTCATTCAGATTGCATCCTAACACCATCATCCTCAATCTACCATTTATTACTGGCATATGTGTATTCCTGTCATGATGTGATAGCTTTGGAAATAATGTTTTAAAATGTCTTCTGCATCTGGCAGCTAATAGGTGTGAACAAGATTCAGGAAAGCACTGTGTTACTGAAAATTAGTATCACCAAGTATAAGGCACTATCAGTCAAAACTCCGGGTGTGTGAGTAAAGCAGTTGCAACAGAACAACTTTTTTTTTAAGCCAGAGAGAATTATTTGTCTTCAGTCATGCTTATGAATACATTTGATTTATTTTTATACACATAATAGAAAAGAGTACCTTCTTACTTCATGTCCTGTGACATGGTGACAAATAACACTGTAGAGTATATTTTCTAGAAGCTGTTGTATTATATATGGGGGCATAAGAAGTAAAAGGGATTACTCTGTGCCATAAATTAAAAATGGACTAATTGAATGCCCAGGGTGGTCCTTTTAACACATGGTAATATCTTTTTACTCCACCTGCCATGTGCCTCCAAATTCAGAAACATATCTAGTGATTTGTAAGCAATGTGCTTTCTTTGGCCAAATAGGCACCTTCTTGTTTGTGTGGGCTTCTTGGGAACAGGTTCCTGCCAATGAAATGTTCCAAATACATCTCTGTCACCTCACTTTCTGTGCTGAATCAACACTCTCTGGGTTCAGTTTTCTTGAAAGTTTCTTCAAAATATTACACACTGGAGGGAGTATTTTTACAAAATCTGATTCAGCCAGTGGAAGAAGAGAGGAAGCGAGAGATTTCTAGGGTTCTTTCAACTCTGGAAGTAGCCCTGCTGACAAGAGGATGATTATGCACCTTAGCCTATGTAGGCTGAGCTTCCAGAGAATGAACCTCGGTGTCTTTATTTTGTTTGAAATTAACACTCTTAGTAGCCTTGTTGTATAATCTGCTATTCAAAGCCCAGGCATTCCATCATACTTGCATTTAAATGCATTTAAATTTAAATGCATTTCACTCTTCAAACTTTTTCACATTTATTTAATTTTTTGTCTTCTTCATATAATGGTTAGGTATGCAAGTCAGATATGATTAGCCAAATTTGACAGACAAAGAAAACAAGGGAAAAGGAGATTAAATAACTTGTCTAAGACCACATAATTAATTATTCACAGGGTCGTGACTAGTAGACTATAATCCAGGTTGCTTGACTTCCATTCCATGAACTTTTCATTGTACATACTGTCTACATGTTTGGACATATAAATTCTATATGGAGATAGAGATAAAGGTAGAGATAGAGATGAAGATGGAGCTAGAGATGGAGCTAGAGATAAAGGGATGCATGGATGGATGGATGATAGATAGATAGATAGATAGATAGATAGATAGATAGATAGATAGATAGATAAAGAGGCACTATATATGTCAGGGGTTGTGCAAAGAACTTTAGTTACCTTTATAAAAAAATCAGTCTCTGTCCACAAGGCAGAACGAGACAGAGGCAGTTTAAACTCAAACAGTAGTTTAAGTCTTCTGCTTTCTGTTGACTAACATGAGAAAAACACAGTCTCTGATTTGAAAATACAGTCTCTGATTTGAATATTTGAATGTAGGCATTAATTGGAGCTGTGATGTCAACTTATTTCTAAAGCTACTGAAAATGTTTCATTATCTCATTATAATTCCTGGTAGATTTTTCTTTTTTAAGTTAACATCCAAACACTGACAGAAAGTTACTGAAAACAGAGAGCTATATTTCTAGAGTTACTGAGCTCTTGGATTTACAATATTGGATACTCATTTGACACTTCTCACATACAGCACAGCCCAGAATGATAAGTCACGTGGTAATCTGATTAATTCTGCCTTGCCACCAACACATAAATAATCCTTCATTCATAGCCTGTCCTTAATTTCACAGGTGAAAATTTTCAGTCTGTTTATATTGAGTTTTTCTTAAAGCTTAGTATATGCCTGCATCCTACTAAGAAAGCTAGTATGTTAACACACTTTAATTAGGGAAAACTGAAATTCTTGCATTCATTCACCAAATGATTTTTGAGCACCAACTATGAGCCAAGAACTATGCTATGTGTTCAGGTCCCTGCCCTCATGCATTGACAGTATTATAAGTGGGAGAAAACAGACATTAATAATTGCACAAACATAAAGTTACAACTGTCCCAAGTGCTGTGAAAAAGTTATATGTGTTATTTCAGTTTATAATAGGTGTATTTGACATACTCATGGTAATCAGGGAAGATTTGCTTGAAGAAATCTATTAGGTCAAGAATTGAGGAATAAGGCATTAAACAGGCAAAGAGTTTAAGGTAGACATTCCAGGCAGAAGCATATGACGATAATACAGACGGACACTTTTGCAGACTGTATTAAGGGCTCTTAACCTGGTTGAGAAATCAATGGAATAACAAACTCAGCATGGAAAAATTAGACTTTATTTGAGAAAAGATAAAAAGATTTTACATAGATGTTCCCAATCATCTTTTGGACAATGTTCACCCTATAACAACCTCTCTTCCTGAAGGGCTGTCATTCCAGTTATTCATTTTAATCATTTATCCCACTGTCCTAAGAACCATCTTTAATTCAGTTGCATATGTGGGAATAGAAAATGGGTGTTTACCCATGTTATTCCAATCTATTCAGCTACTGGGCATTGTCTTTGTCTACTCAGGACAGCATTCAAAGGGAGAGTCAGATTCTTTGAAACTGGCAAAATGTTTCCCCTATTCTATACAAACTGTACAGTCCATTATAGGCAACAAGAACTAGTCATCCTACAACAAAACCAGACCTACACTAAACACAGCCTTATAAGTCTTCAAAGAAATTTTAAAGATCAGTGTGATGTTTGACAGAGAGTCAATATATATCACTGTTTTGCGATGAAATGCTGAGGTAGGAGTTTACTCAGCTTGGAGCCTACGCAGCAGTCTCAGAAGATGAGTAAAATTAAATGAAAAAATGATAAGAGACTAACAATGAAAGCTTCACTGAGGATCTGAAAATAAATGGGTAACATTCTCTACTAAATATATATAGAAGTAGTAAAAAGACCAATGTGAGAAAGCCTTCCCTGCCCTTATCAGTCCAGCTAGCCTTTCCAGATGGCCTTGCCTACTTCCTTTGATTCAAATGCTACAGCCTTCACAGATCATTTACACTTCACTTATTAAGCCTTACATATTATCACTCCAGTATCTTCTTTTCCCAAGGAGATTGTAAAGTATTTGAGGACAGAAGCTGAGCCTTTGTTCTACTCTCTTTGCTGTTTCAGGTACTTTCCCTATTTGTATCTGTATACAACAAAGGTACTAAGTACTGTAAGTGCTAGCTGAGGAAATGTGTATCATATTGGAGACCACCCATTGATTTGGCCAAGGTTAAATTGTTAATAAATGGTGAAGCCTGTATTTGTACCCTCATTTTACTGACTCTTTAGTTCTGAAGTCAGACAAAACCAGATTGGAATCCCTGGCTCCATTATGTATTTACTTGTATGAATGCGGGAATAATATAAACTCATTAATTCAGCACATACTATGCTAAATTCCTATTCTCATTCATGTCTTTATTGGCATTGGTCTTTTAACTACATCCTTATGCATTCAGTAGAAAGTTTTACCCACTTATTTCCATATCCTCAGTGTGTATTTCATTGTTAGTCTGTTATTTATTCATTTGATTTTACTCATATAATTTATTCTTACTATTCTATCATAGCTGTAAACTCTCCTGCTTGCACTGTTTCTTGTAGAAGTCCTGGTGACTTAGAAAAGTGCTATTATTATTTCCATATCACAAAAGAGTATATCAAGACACAGAAAAGTTAAGTAATCTGTCCAAGTTCACACCGTTAATAAGCAGCAGAAGTAAGATACAAACCCAACAAGTTCATCTGTAAGCTCATTAGTGTAGCTGATGGTGCCTCCTTAATTGATTAAAACATTCATTGAACACATGCTAGGTAAGATACTCTTGGCCCCTAAAATTGTATGGAAAGTTTTACTCTCTATATATGCATATTTCCCCTGAAGTTTTCTCTCATCAAATTCTCAAAGTTGTCCATGACTCCAAGAAAGTATATGAACACATATTAGAATGAGTGGCGGAGGAGGATGGGGATGTATAGTCATGTAGCTCATGTTTTCTGTACTCTAAAAGCTCATGATTCACTTGAAAAGTTAAGACAGTCAAAGAGGTAAATATGGTATAAGATAGGAAGGATATGTTCACTTCTAAACAAGTAGCTTAGAGGAGGGAGAAATAATTTTGGCTGAGGCAATAAGGAAATACATCACAGACAAAAGTGGATTTGAATTGTATCTTAAAATATGGGCAAGATTTTGAGAGGTAAAAAAGGTAAAATAAGCCTTACAGGCTGCAGAGGTGGGAGATGCTATGTGAACAAAGACAGTGTCACCCTCTGAATTTGGTACAGTGTGTTAAACATCTCTAATTTCTCCTTCTTATTCCAGAATAGCTGTGAAGTCTCCTGCTTATACTGTTTCCTGTAGATGTTCTGATGACTTAAGAGGGCTTGGCAGAAAATTTTGCAGAGCACTGGTTTTAAGCTAGTCGTTTTCACGACCTTGCATTCAAGCATCCCAAAGCCAAAGTGAAGTTAAATTAATTTGACCCTTAAAAATTACATTTGTAATAAGGAGAACTAATGACCATAAAATGAAGATAGCACAACAAAACAGAAATCAAATTAAGAGGTTGTCCTGAAGACCTTTAAGGTGAGGAGGACCTTTTATGTATTGGGTGTTGTTAAATCATTCAGTTCATTTCACAGTTATTTGCTTTTGATGCAGTCTAGGATGAAATGTACTTCATTGCTCCCATGCATAATTAATATTATTCTGTAGTCTTTATCAGATAGGTCACTTATGAATATAAAGCAATTGTGTTTTTCCTGATTTTTTTTTTTTTTTTGTAATGGAGCCTCAGCTCATACATGAGGGACCATAAAGAACTACAATAAGTGCTGTCTTTTAATGAACTTAACCTTACTAACTACCATTCATTCATTTATTCCTGCATTCATTCCTTTTTCCACCTACTACATTAATAAATATATTTTTATCCTTGTAATCAGTTGCCTGAGTGATTATTGCCATCAGGCACTGTGTTATATGAAGCACATATCAGGCACAGGGTATATGAAGAGGAATAAGACAGATTCTATCCTTAAGTTGCTCACAGTCATGTGGGAAAAGCTCACATATAAACAGATAAACTACACTGTGATAGATGGGCTATAAAGTTAGGATTTTTATTTTTAAAGAGTACAAGTGTTTTATTTTAAAAATCTTTGTCCTCTTCTACCATTACCCTCTAGTAACCGCTAAACTCTTGTCTGTTTCTATGAGTTTTTGTTTATTTGTTTGTTTGTCTTGTTCCTTTTTTGCTTTCAGTTTTATATCCCACATATGAGGGTAAAGGGGTCAAATATATGGTGATGGAAGGAGAACTGACTTCGGGTGGTGAGCACACAACACTATATATAGATGATGTATTATACAAATATACACTTGAAACCTATAATTTTACTAACCATTGTCACCCCAATAAATCTGATTTAAAATTTTTTTAGAAAAACACCTTCGTGTTAAAAAACAAAACAAAACAAAATCCAAAAACAGGCAAACAAACAAAAAGTTCATACAATAAAATAAATCCTGGTAGGACAAAAAGAAGTATAATAAAATATGACACTATCACCTGAAACATTAAGTCTCCCTACCCAAAGGCAAGACTATTCAGCTTCCTGTATTTCTTTCCATAATTTCCATAGATTTTTACATATATGCATATGTACACATATTATGTCCAGTCATCTGCATCTTGCTTTTTTTTGCATAGAATATCTTGGGCATTTTTCCATATCAATTCCCACTTCTCACTTTGTTTAATAACTAAGTGGTATTTCATTGTGTGGATGCAAGCCACATTTACTTAGCCAGTCTCTTCCCATGCACATTTTGTTGTTTTTCAGGTGGTTGCTATTTCAAAACAAACCAACAAAGAACAGTGTAATAAAAAACTTTGTGTTTGTAACTGTGCAGTACATTCCTAGTGGTGGAAGTACTGTATCACAGATTATGTGATTATTTGGACAAATATTTCCCAATTGCCTTTCAAAAACATTTGTTACAATTTTATTGCAGTGCTAGGAAAGTCTACAAGTGGGCACAACTAATTCTGCTTGGAAGACTTAAGCAAATTTTTCAAAGGAGTGGAGTTTGAGTAACATTTTAAAGAATGAGTTCTCCAGGTGGAGAGTATGCAGGTGGACATTCTAGGTACAGGGAATGAAGTTGACACTTGAAAGAACATAGTATATGCGAGTTGCTATCAAAATATATGGTGAGTGTTTAAATAAAAAAAATATTACAGTAAAAAACACATTGCCTTTAACTTCATCAAAATACTCCCCCTTGCTTCTAACACACTTACCCCATAATTCTTGCCACTTTCGGAAGAAGTTCTGGAAGTCCTCTTTCATGAGTGTGTTTAGTTGTCCTGTCATGGCTGCCTCAATGTCATGAATTGATTCAAAATGTTTACCTTTCATGGTCATTTTAACTTTGGGGAAGAGATAGAAGTTGCAGAGTGCCAGATCCGGTGAATAGGTGGATGAGGACACACTGTAATGTTTTTATTTGACAGAAATTTCTTTATACCAGAAGTGATGTGTGACACAGAGCATGGCCATGATGGAGGATGATTTACGGCACAATTTAAACACACCTTGTTTCAACCATAGCTCGCACTGGGCTGACTGCACTGAACAAGTTGAAACTTGTCACACACTGTTACTAAGGTTCAATGCCCACTTCCTATATTGAAGATCCCTGCCTTTCCGTTGGATGGTTCTAGGCAGCAGCATTCATCACAGTTATTTTATCACAGCGGAAAGTCTCCATGTCACATATAGCTTCTGGTATGGCAATTTCTGTCAAATAAAAACATTATGGTTTATCCTAATCCACTTTATTCACTGGATCTAGCACTGTGCGACTTCTAGCTCTTCTCCAAATTCAAAATGACCATGAAAGGTAACACATTTTTTTTTAATTTATTGGGGTGACAATTGTTAGTAAAATTACATAGATTTCAGGTGTGCAATTCTGTATCACATCATCCATAAATCACACTGTGTGTTCACCACCCAGAGTCAGCTCCCCTTCCATCACCATACATTTGATCCCCCTCACCCTCATCCCCCACCCCCCAACCCCCTTACCCTCTGGTAACCACCAAATTACGTTCCCCAGATTAATTTTCAAACCCGTGGCCATCCTGTGGTCACCGACTGCCCTCCAATCCCCTCACCCTCCCCCCCACCCCCCACCCCTCCCGCCCATCTAGCAACCCTCAGTTTTTCCTCTTTGTCACATTTTGAATGGATTCAGGACCTCAAGGCAGCCACGGTAGTGCAATGAAAGAGGCCTTCCAGAACTGCTTCAGAAAATGGCAGGAACGATGGGATAAGTGTGTTTGAAGTGAGGGGGGGTATTATGAGGGGATGGACAGCAACATGTCTCTTACTATAATATTTTTTAAATAGTCACTGTATTTTTTTTTTATTATACCTCATATGTTCAGAGAAACTTGACAAGTTCCCAGTAGTGTTTCACTGCCCCCAAATCCCCTGAACTCCTCCTATTCCTCCCTCTTTCCATTCCCTTAAAACTCTGGTAACTACTGATCTTTTTATTGTCTCCACAGTTTTTCCTTTTCCATAAATTCATATAGTAGTTGGAATCATATGGTACATAGCTTTGCTTTTTCAAATCGGCTTTTTTTCACTTAGTAATATGCATTTAAGTCTCCTTCATATGTCTTTTTGTGGCTTGATAGCTCATTTCTTATTATTGTTGAATCGTACTCCATTGTCTAGATGTAGCACAGACTATTTATTTATTCACCTACTGAAGGACATCTTGGTTGCTTCTGAGTTTTGGCAAGTATAAATAAAGCTGCTATAAATATCCACGTGCAGGTTTTTGTGTGTGTGTGGACATAAGTTTTCAATTCCTTTGGGTTAATACCAAAGAGTGTGATTGTTAAATCCGATGGTAAGAGTAAGTATGCTTAGGTTTGTTAGAAACTTCCGAACTGTCTTCTAAAAGTGGCTATGTCATTTCACTTTCCCACCAGCAATAAATGGGAGTTTTTATTGCTCTGTATCTTTACCAACAATTGGTATTTTCAGATTTTTGGATTATAACAGTTTTAATATGTGTGTAGTGGTATCTTATTATTTTAATTTGCATTTCCCTGATGACATAAAATATGGAGCATTTTTTTCATATACTTATTTGTTATTTGTATATCTTGTTTGGTGAGTTGTCTGTTAAAGTCTTTGCTTCATTTTAAAATTAGGTTGTTAGTTCTCTTTGTATATTTTGGATAGTTTTTTATCAATTGTATTTTCTGCAAATATTTTCTTGTAGTCTGTGGCTTTTCTTCTAATTCTCTCAACATTGTCTTTAGCAGAGCAGAAGTTTTTAATGAATCCAAAGTATCAACTATTTTTTATTTCATGGATCATGATTTTGGTATTGTTTCAAAAAAGTCATTGACAAACCCAAGGTCACCTATATTTTCTCCAACATTGTCTTCCAGAGTTTTACAGTTCTGTATTTTACAGTTAGGTCTATGATTCATTTGGAATTAATTTTTATGGAAGATGAAAGGTTTGTCTTTACATTCATTTCTCTCTCTCTCTCTTACACGTGGATGTTCAGTTGTTCCAACAGCATTTATTGAAATTATTTTTACACTTTAATAATTTTTCTGTTTATTCTTTTGAATATTTTTTTTTAGTTTTCTATACAGAGAATTATACTGTCAGGCAATAATGAGAGTTTGTTTCTTCTTTTTTAACTTTATATATTTTTTCTATATTTTTTTTCCAAATGCCCTGGCTAGGACCTCTATAGTACAATGTTATATTGATATGATGATAGGATGCATGCTATCTTATTCTTGATTTTAAAGGGAATGCTTTCAACATTTCACTGTACAATGTGATGCTTGTTGTAGGTTTTTAAATATATTTTATTTCTATATAATTCAAACACCATAATATTCAGTTTTGAAGTATATAATTCAGTATTTTTTAGTATATTCAAAAAGTTGTGCAACCATTATCACTATCAAATTCAAGAATATTCCATCACACCGAAACAAAACCCCTTACTCATTAATAGTCACTATCCATTCCCCCTAACTCCCAGTTCCTGGAAACCCTGAATCTACTTTCTGTCTGTAAAGATTTGCCTATTCTGGACATTTCATGTAAATCGAATCATACAAATGAGGCCTTTTGTGTCTGGCTTCTTTCACTTAGCATCATAACTTAAAGGTTCATCCATGTTGTAGCAAGTATCAGTGCTTTATTAGATTTTATTGTTGACTACTACTTAATTATATGGATATACCATTATTTTAAAAATAATTCTTCAGTTGCCTTTTGTGTTCTTTCTACTTTTTCACTGTTTTGAGAAACATTGCTATGAATACTTATTGTACAAATTTTTGTGTGCATATATGTTTTCAACTCTCTCAGGTGCATACCTAGGTCATATGACAACACTATATTTAACTTTTTGAGGAATTGGCAAACTGTTTTCCAAAGGAGCTGTGCTGTAGAATTTATGGGGGGAAAACATTTTTGAAGTTTCTAGTTTGCTAATTTCTAGTTTGCTAATTTATGTTAAAATTATGAATGGCTGTTAAATTTTACCTTTTTTTCCAGTATTTATTGAGTATATCATATGTTTTTCTCTTTTACTTTGTAAATGTGGTAAATTACATTAGGAGATGTTTAAATGTTGAAGTAAACTATCATTCTTTTAATAAATCCAAATAGGCTATAATGGCTTGACTTATTTATACATGTCTGACATTCGTGCCTAATAACTTTTTGCAATTTTTGCATTAATGTTCATAAATAAGGGTCTTATATTTTTCTTTCCTCTTTTTATCCTTTTCTTGTTTTGGTATAAAAGTTATATTGCTTTTATGAAATTATTTTGAAGTAGTCCCTCTTTTTCTATTCCTTTAAATGTCAGAATATATAATTTCTTGAATGTTTGATAGAACACACTCATAAAACTTCCAGGATTTAGTGATTTTTGTGTATTAAGATTTTGAAATACTGATTCCATTCCATTAATAATTGTATGAAACAAATAAGATATTTCATTTTTTTCTTGCATCAATTTCAGTAATTTTATTTCTTATATTTCACCCATGTTTTTAAAGTTTTTAGAATAATGTTGTTAGTGATACTCTGCATTTATCTTTCAATATCTGCTGCATTTATATTTATGCTTTTTCCTATTTTTTTCCTAAAAGCAGTGTTTTGGCATAACGTTATCAAATTGTTTTGTATTTTCTTTTTTTTTTAATTCTTATTAAATTTATTGGGGTGACATTGGTTAGTAAAATTATAAAGGTTTCAAGTGTACAATTCTATAATATATCATCTATACATTGTATTGTGTGTTTACCATCCATAGTCAGTTCTTCCATCACCATATATTTGACCTTCTTTACCTATTTTCTAATGATATAAACCTGGTCCCAGATTTCTGGTTTCCAGCATATATCCAGGAAAACTGTATCCTGGACTGCAGGTATGTTTGAAATTGAGGAAGAATTGAGTTACCATGTTTCCTTGAAAATAAGACATAACTGGAAAATAAGCCCTAGCATGATTTTTCAGGATGACATCCCCTGAACATAAGCCCTAATGCATCTTTTGGAGCAAAAATTAATATAAGACCTGGTCTTATTTTCGGGGAAACATGGTACTAAGATGTCTAATATGATCTCACTCTCTTATAATTCCAAAGGTACATCATGATTGTGTAAACAAAAAGTGATATGGGAATACATGATTTGAAAAGATACAGTCTCTTATTATCTTTCTCCCAAGTGTAATTACTGTTAACACTTTGGAATATATCATTTCTGATGCTATTTATTTATTTATTTATTTATTTATTTATTTATTTATTTCTGTACAAATGAAAGCATAGCAAATTTAATCTTTGAAAACTTTATTATTTTTATTTACTTACATCTTGAGTATATTATCATGCTCTAAATCCTGAAATTTAAGAGTATGTAAGACAGGTTATGTATTAGGCCAGTCATTTTAATTTCCACTATGATGCTTCTCTCTTGAATAATCCCTCTACAATCTAGCACTTGATTATATACCATCTTCTATGTTATTTAATACAATGGTATTTTATTGTTTTATATGAACCTTAGTGAGATTAACTTTTGTGTTGTTTTTTTTGTTTGTTTGTTTTTCTTGTATCCCACCATCACAATAAGAACACAGGAGATATTCACCTCCTTGTTAACTTCATTTGATCTTCTAAATCTGGGCTTACTGACTTCAGCAAGCAAAGGCATACAAATGATATTCACACCAAGTTCTCCTTAACTAACCAGAGAATTATTATCTTTTTTTTTGCTTCACTCTTAAAGAAAGAAACTATGTTGTGCTCACATTCTGCACAGCCCCTGGCACATTGCCCAATCTCAATACATTTTAAACAAGAAAAACTGGGATGTATTAAACAGTGCAGTTAATTCCATCTGCAGACGTCAGTATTTATTCCAATGAAGGGTTTCTCTGGCCTACAGTTTGATTTTCATAAAGGAATTCACCTGTTCATCTTTGCCTGCATTTTAGTCTAAATGTGTTCATAGGCAGAGGTGGGCCCAGAGACAGAAATAGTTCAATATTGCTGATCATTTTATTTGTTCCATAACAAATAGAGGTATTCTTACACTAAATTAAAAAAAAAAAAAGCTTTTCAATAGTCAATGAGCATTCCCCATACATTTTCATTCAATTCTGCTACTCAACTTTTTTTTAATTAGTTTCAGGTGTACAAAAAACAGTGATTAGACATTTATATACCTCACAAAGTGATAAGTCAAATAAGTCTTTTACCCATCTGACACTGTACAAAGTTATTATTTCACCTTTAAGATATATATATACAGAGTACTTAATATTTAATAGAGAATACAGATGTTCTCTATTTTAATATTGGTAACAACTACTCACATCTTTTGACATCTTCTGTAAGCATTTTTGTGGGGACAGAGCCAGGAGTGCAGTTTCCAGGCTCTCGGCCTCACGTGGAAAGGTGCTCACTTGGGTAGTTAAATGGCCATCAACTGTGATTGGATGGCCATCAGCTGTAGCTAGTTGGCAGTCAGCTGTAACCAGTGAGCCATTGGTCACTAATATATCTGCCATGGCTTCGCTAGCAGAAAATGGGGGCTAGCAAGAAGATGGTGGCTGAGCTAGCAAGCGGCAGAATGTGGATTGCGGATTGCAGAGGCGGATTGCAGCTAACAAGTGGGGAGTCAGTTGGTTAGCAGAAAAGTGGACAGCAGGTCACGCGTCATGTGAATCCAGCCTCCAGTGAGACTATAGTGGTGTGACTCCCCTACCTATGGCTCCATGGGTGTTCCTTTTTGGCCTCACCTTATCCTGTGTTTTTATGTGGGGAGCAGGACCAGAGACCCCGCATGCTGCCCCGCACGACAATTTTCCTTTCTGTATCTAAGAGTATGGCCTTAGGCACAAAGTACTTTATTCTGAAAAATCCTCTACATTGCTTCCCTGCTTGAGCTACACTAAACTCTATGTGTTTTATTAATGTCCTTGTGATTTCCTTATCTTTCAAATAGCTGTATAATATAATCTTTCTGCTACTGGTGAGAGGCAAGTATTTTCTGCCATGAGAATTAGATTCTGAATGTGTAATCTTTGCAACAGGAATGCCAAATGCATCTATGGTTCCCTCTCCAGTTATGTTTCAGGCTTCTAACAGGATGGTGTCCAGATAGTTTTTGCTGAGGTGTAGAGTAAATCTCTTATAGGAAAAGGATTTACAATTTGATATAGACAGGGGCTTTCATGGCCAGCTGTGTGCTCCTTTATTTCTAGAGGAAAGGTCTGAAACCCCTCTACAGAACAGTACTTGGAACAAATGTCAATGCATAGTGATTCTTCTGGCCTAGCTAAGACATAAACTATCATAATGAGATTTCAAACTGAGTTTAGTAGCTGAAACCCTCTAGGTCAGTGTCACTCTATCAAGCATCTTCAATCTTACTCTACAACTGTGAAGCATGTTAAAAACAGAATGTACCCTGCTCTACATGGCACCTATGTCTTATACCTTCTAGAACCACATCAGATGAGCCAGCAAGACCTGTGGTAGTCTTCTTATTGGAAAATGTGGAGAGAAAATGTACCAATTGCCGACATTAGAGGGATATAGATCCTTTTGTTTAAACAAAACATAAAGAACATTAAAAGTCTGACAAAGTGAAGTCATTCTAATAGTTCCTTTTTTATCTTTCCTAAGATTTACATTTATTCTTTTAAAAAACACAAACTAAGGGACAATACTTGCTCTGTGAGAGGGGAGAATAAGGTTGATGGTGACTTTTAGTTAAGTGTGACAGACTAAATCTATGGAAAAGTAATGAAAATTAGATAAAAAATAATAAGATTAAAGAAAGTGGAAAAAAGAACAAAACAATAGAGGAGAGATGCAAATAACATGGGGGAGTAGTAACAGATATATTACAACTTAGAAAGCTGAAAGCTAAGTCTCTGAGGGGAGTGAAGGGACAGGATGGAGGACAGCAATGAAACAAGCAAATTTTTGTTCAGAGCCTAGGAAGGGTCATCAATTACAATCACCATGTAGCTCTGAAGTTCTGGGTGTGGTCAGCGTTTAAAATTAACAGCAAAACACAAACAAACAAAAATCCAAGAGGAGTGTCTGATAGTCATTGTAAAGAGCATTTAGATCTCTAAATCTACTTCTTATTCTGACATAAAATGATAGGGATTGGAACAAGGGGATTCTGGACTTGTGGATCATTTGGGACAGCTAAGAATGAGGATGTCATAATTGAAACTCGGATATTATCTGGAAACCAGCCTTTTCTCTCACCTTCTAGAGCACTGGTAATCAAGATTGAAATCCCAGGAGACAGATTGGTGGATGGATTTCTGCCTGATCTAGTTGATTGACCCAGGAAAGATCATGCATATGCAGAAATTGCAATCAGCTTTTCAGTGTCTCACTTCTAAACACGAAGAACTCCTAAAAGAAAAACTACTAAAGTAAAAAATAGACCAAAATGAACAAACAAAGGCTAGTGTTTAGAGGAAACAGAGGTAGTACAAGGAGCAAAATAGGATATCATCATCACCACCACCATCATCATGCACAGATCAAAAACCAAAAAAAATGTCAATAGAATGGTTGGAAGACAAAGTTGATGAAACTGCACAGAAAGTAGATAAAACAGCAGGCCTTGGAAAACAACAGAAAAGATCAGAAAACAGATATGTTCAGGAGGTTTTGCTTCATCATACTAGAATTTCCATAAATGCGTGAAAAGTAAGCACAAGGGAGGAAATGATCAATAAAATAATAACATGAAATTTCCCATACTTGAAGAACATGAATTATTTCCAATAATGAAGGTGCCAACCAAATATAATGAATGAAAACTTACACAAAGGCACATTATTGTGAAATTTCAGAGAACAGAAGCAAAGAGAATATTCTTAAAGTTCCCTAGAGGAAACAAAACAAATGAGCAAACAGAAAAACAAAACAAGTGGCTTACGAAAGATCCGAAACAAGAATAAATTTTCTAAACAAGGACACTGGAAGGTAGACAAAATTGATGAAACAGTTTCAAACTTCAAAAGGAAAATTATTTCCAACCTAAAAATTATATCCTGTTAAAGCACCAAAGAAGTGGAAATGTAATGCTTAAGATGATTTTAAGATGATGGTTAAGAGAATTTCTCATATGCCAAACAAAGAAGTCAAGAGATGATATTTAAAACTAAAAATTGAGAAATACAAATTTAAGCATGCGATCTAGAAATAGGAAAATAAATACCAAAGGGACATCTAAAAGAATTGAAAGCTATTTGCCTAGGGAACGATACTTGAGGTTGGAGATAGGGGGAAGAGGTGGATTGACGTTTTTATTTTTTTCACTTTTAAAGCAGTGCAGTGGTCATGTAATTTTTATAAAAAATAAAAACTACATAAAAATATGATAACCTCAAAGGGGATTTATTTTTGAGCCTCAACACCACCTTATCCAAGCCTTAAGGTAACTAACTATATGATAGACATGAAGAACTTAGTAACCTTTAATTATTATACACCTTTCTAGAATAAGCCAGCAGTTTTTTAATGCTTTACTCAGTAGAGTGTGATGTTTAAGCTAGTTGAATACCAGTGATATAGAAAGCTCCTATATAATTTTGAGTTGCAAAGGTAAACACTGGACTTTTAGCTTCATCAATGTGTCTGAGAAACCTTCTTATTGTGTATCCCGTAAAGCTCTCTGCTTTTAGTTGGCCCAAGTAGATGAGTGACATCTCTATCACCAGAAAATTCTTACTACTTTTTCTAAAATATACACTGTTGTAATAATAATAATAATAAAAAATACTAAGTATAAGCCAGCTCTGATGAAAACTTTACATAGAGTTGGGAGTTAGGATATCTTATGTGTGATAATTTGGGTACTCTTCCTGTATACCTTGTGGGAAGGGAATGGAAAAATTCTGGCATCCCATTTGAAGTCAATGTGGCACGCCATGTCTACTGTAACAAAACTGCTTTCGTTGAGTTTCAGCAGCAAATGTAGTAGACAAACCATAGGGTTTGGCATCGTACTAGACACTCGTTTGATTTCCAGTTGGGTCACTAAAAAAAACCCTATGATCTTAGGGAGAGGGTTCAAGATGATGGATTAGGCAAATGCTATACCTGTTGTCTCTCAGGATCACATCAAAATTGCAACTAAATTATAGAACAATCAACCGCAAGAATCATCTGAAGCCTAGCTGAACAGAACTCTCTTAAATAAGGATATAAAGGAGAGACCATGTCAAGAATGGTAGGAAGGGTAGAGATGCAAAAGAGTCTGACCCCAAACCCACAGGTAGTGTTTAAACACCAGGAGAAACATCTTGGTGGCAGAGGTCAGCCCTGAAGAGGAAGGGGTCCCAGCCCCACACCAAGCTCCTTGGCCCAGGGTCCTCTGCCATGAGGAGAAGTCCCCAAAACATCTGGCAGTGAAAATCAGTGAAGACTCTGTCTGTCTGTCTCAGTGACACAGAAGATAGCTGGAAACACAGACATCTTCTTACAGGGCCTGCACACAGACGCACATGCTGGCAAACACTCACCTAGGCTCTGGTGGAGGGGCAGCAACTCAAGAGGCACCAGAAACACAGGAGGAAAGACTGAGCTGTGTGACTTCAGAGCAAGGGCTGGAGGGTCAGCCAATATTGTCCCTGTGTGGAGCCTGCCTCATGTGTAGCCTACAGGAGGGCGTCATCTTTTATATGTTAAACTCTCCCCCAAATGGCCAAATTGGAGACCACATTGGTCTGGTAAAATCCATGTATGCACACCACCTTGTGAATGCCCTGGGAACCTGCCCTGCCCAGCTAATGCTGCATTCCCTGGGATACATTCAACACCAGGTAAACCACCCTGGCCCATATACCTAAAAATGTTCTTTCAACAGCTGAGCCATACAGGCAGCCAGCAAGTGACAACAGGCCTGGGAGTTCCTTGTCATTTTGATAAGCTGTCTCATGCCCAATACTGCTGGCAGATAGCCTCATTTCACAGCAAAGCCACCTCCATATGACACCAGATGCAGCACAGGCAGCAACCAACCACATATAGATTTGTAGCTCTGACCCAGTAGCCCCAGGCTGGTAACAGGCAATACTGAAATTGGCCTGCATGGAATCCTCTCCAAGAGACATCCAAAACAACAAACCCAGAGGCCAGCTTCAGACCACACCAGAGTACTACTCAAATAGCCCAATAAGGAGCACACACAAATGGTCACAACAAGCATGAATGTGGCTGCGAGGGTAAATCACACTCTGAGGGGTCAGCCCCACACAGCAGCTCATATATGGTGGGTGTAACCAATACACACAGTCAGTCAATCTTGGAGCCAATCCCAACCACTGATGTGCAATCAAGGCTGAAATACAACAGGAAAATATACACGACACACATGAGGGACACTCTAGGAACACACGCTCAGGTGATCAGTTACACTGCACCACTGAGATCACACAGAGTACATACTACATAAGGCCACCCAGCAAAGACTAAGAAACATAGACATTCTACTTAAAACATAAAAACAAACACAGAGAGGCAGTCAGAATGAGGAAACAAAGAAAAAAGCATATCCCAAATAAAAGAACAGGATAAACCTCCAGAAAAAGAACTAAAAGAAATAGAGACAACCAATGTACCAGAGACAGAGTTTAAAATACTGGTTATAAGAATGCTTATGGAACTTAGTGAGAACTTTAATAAGGAGATAGTAAGCATAAAGAAGGACATAGAAACCACAAAAAAAGAACAATTCAGAAATAAAGAGCACAATAACTGAAATGGAATACACTGGAGTGAACAAACAGTAGATTAAATGAAGCAGAGGATCAAATCAGTGATTTAGAAGAAAAGATAGCAGAAAACATCCAATTGGAACAACAAAAAGAAAAAAAAATAATTAAAGAAATGAAGATAGTTTAAGGGACCACTGGGACAAGATCAAGGGTAACAACATTCGCATCATAGGAGTACCAGGAGGAGAAGTGCAAGCAAGGGATCAAGAACATATTTGAAGAAATAATAACTGAAAATTTCTGTTACCTGTCAAAGGAAATAGACATACAAGCTCAGGAAGTACGGAGACTCCCAAATTAGATGAATTGAAATAGGTCCATTGTAATTAAAATGGCCAAAGGTTAAAGACTAAGAAAGAATCCTAAAAGGAGCAAGAGAAAGGCAACTAGTTACTTACAAGGGAGATCCTATTACACTATCTGCTGATACTGCAACAGAAATATTGCAGGCCAGAAGAGAGTGCCAGGAAATATTCAAAGTAATAAAAAACAAGGGCCTACAACCAAGACTACTCTACCTAGCCAGGTTATTATTAAAATTGATGGAGAGATAAAAAGCTTCCCAGACAAGAAAGAGCTAAAGGAATTCATTACCATTAAGCCTATATTACAAGAAATGCTAAAAGAATTTCTTTAAGAAGGAGAAGGGGGAAAACAAACAAACAAAAGAAGATCAAAACTATGAATGAAAAAATGGCAAAAATAATGTATCTATCAAAAATCATTTTAAATGAGCACATCAAAATTACAACTAAAAAACAAATAACTGTCATTGAGAATCACCTAAAACCTTGCTGAACCGAAGCTCTACAACTAAAGACGTGCAGAAGAAGCCATCTCAAGACTGGTAGGAGAGGCCGAGACTCCGAAAGGGCTGATCCCACAGCCATGTGTGACCATTAAAGATCGGGACGGATATTTCAGCTGTGAAGGTTCCCCCACTCCCCAGAGGAGTGAGAGGTCACAGCCCCACCCAAGTCCAGGGGTCCAGTATTGGGAAGAGAAATCCTCATAATTTTTGATTGTGAAAACCAGTGGAGATTGTGACTGAGTGAGATGGAGGGTGGCTGCACTCCCAGGCACTCCTCTTAAAGGGACCATGAATGGACTTACCCACAATGGAATAACTCACTCTGAATTCCAGTGCTGGGGCAGCAGCTAGAAAGGAGGCAGGGACATATGGTGGAGAACTGAGTGGTCTGGCTTGTGATGGAGGCTAGAGAGGTGGCTTTCTCCTGGACAGAGGAGCTGGGAGAGGCCATTGTTTCTTTGGTGAGCCCTCCTCCTTTCAAATTAGTAGTTACAGCTGGCTGCTATATATGAGTCTCTGCCATTCAATCACCACACCCTGGTTATTCGAGACCCCACCTGGCCCAACTTTCAGGCACACCCAAGTCACTTCCAGTGGCTTTTTTGTACAAACCTCCTGCCTTAGCTCAAGGTGCAGACTTTCCTAGGGTATCTCAAAAGTTCATGGAACCCAGACGAGTAGCATCTGGCTTGAACATGTCCTGTACATCTGGCTGAGCCCCTGTACCCCTTAAACCTGCACTAGCAGCAGCCGGTCTTTGTTCATGGCTTAGCCCCTCATGGTGCATCCAAGCACAGCACAGGAAGCAGCCACCTGCAGATTTCTTTGTGGCTTCTGTTGGGTGGCCCTGGGTTGGGCACGGGCTGTGGCTGAACTTGACCTATTGCAGATCCCCTCTTACATGGTCCTGGGGCTGGCACCTCCAGTGGCCAGCTTCAAAATGAGCTGGAGAATCATTCAGTTGCCTCCAAGTGTGACACACCCAAGGGGCGGATTGGTCAGACACAAGAGTCCTGCTGAGGCAGATCTTGCTTTATAGGGTCCGGCCCTGCACAACATCTCCCACTGTAGCCAAGGCCAGTCCAAACAACCAGTGAGCCCAAGGGTCAGCCCCTCCAATAGATGTGTAATTACCAACCAAGTCTCAACTACAAAAGAAAGACACACACAACTCACACAAGCGACAACCTGAAGTACATGGATCAGGTGATCATAAAGACTGAGCCACTGAGCCTCACAGCATGCCTACTACATAAGTCCACTCTACTAAAACCAGAAGACATAGCATCCCTACCTAATACATGGAAATAAACACAGGAAGGCAGCCAAAATGGGAACACACAGAAGCATGTCTCAAATAAAAGAACGGAACAAAGCTCCAGAAAAAGAACTAAACAAAATACGGACAAGCAATCTATCAGATGCAGAGTTCCAAACGATAGTTATAAGGATGCTAACTGATCTCAGGTAGGATTTTAACAAAGATATAGCAAACACAAAAATGGAGATAGAAAACATGAACAAGAATCAGTCAGAAATAAAGAATACAGTAACATAAATGAAGAATATATTACAGGGAATAAATAGTAGATTAGATGAAGCAGAGGTTCAAACTAGTGATGTAGAAAATAAGGTAACAGAAAACACCCAAGCAGAACAGCAAAAAGGAAAAAAAGAATTAAAAAAAAAAAAAACTGAGGTGTTTAAGGGGCCTCTGGAACAACATCAAGCATACCAACATTTGCATTATAGGGGCACCAGAAGGAGAAGAGAAAGAGCAAGGAATTGAAAACCTATTTAAAGAAATAATTATAGAAAACTTCCCTAACATGGTGAAGGAAATAGGTATACAAGTCCAGGAAGAGCAGACCGTCCCAAATAAGATGAGCCCAAAGAGGCCAACAACAAGACACATTATGATAAAAATGCTAAAGGTTACAGAAAAAGAATCATAAAAGCAGCAAGAGAAAAGCAGTTAGTTACATATGAGGTCTGACAATTAAGTTTGGAAACTTTTTGCAACGATGTTGCTAACCTTTTTTGATATCAAGGGATTACTCATTATGAATTTGTAATAACTGGACAGTTAACCAAGTTTACTGTTTGGAATTGCTGAAAAGGTTGCATGAAAAAATTAAACGACCTAAACTTTTGGACAACAATTCATGGGTCTTGCATCACAACAATGCACCAGCTCACACGGCACTGTCTGTTAGGGAGTTTTTAGTCAGTAAACAAAATAATGTATTGGAACATCCTCCCTACTCAACTGATCGGGCCCCTAATTACTTATTTCTTTAACCACAGATAAAGGAAATATTTAAAGGAATACATTTGAATGGCATTCAGGACATTAGTCGTAATACGATGACAGCTGTGATGGCCATTCCAGGAAAAGAGTTCCAAAATTGATTTGAAAAGTGGACTAGGCACTGGCATCAGTGCATAGCTTCCCAAGAGGAGTATTTGGAAGAGGACCATAGTGATATTCAGTAATGAGGTATGCAGCACTTTTTCTAGGATGAGTTTTTGAACTTAATTGTCCTACCTCATACCAGGGACCCCCCCATGAGAATGTCAGCTGATTTCTTAACAGAAATGTTGCAGGCCAGAAGGGATTGGCAGGAAATATTCAAAGTGATGAAAGAAAAAACTTACAACCAAGATTACTCTACCCAGCAGAGCTATCATTTAGAATTGAGGGACAGATAAAAAGTTTCCCAGACAAGAAAAAGCTAAAGGAGTTCATCATCACCAAATCAGTATTACAAGGAATCCTAGAAGACCTTCTTTAAGTTAGGAGGGGTTTAGGGATGGGTGAACAAGTAAAGGGATGAAGAATTACAAATTGGTTGCTACACAATAGTCATGGGGATGTAGGGTATAGCATAAGGAATATAGTCAATAATATTGTAATAACTGTATGGTGCCAGATAGGTATTATATCGATCAGGGTGATAGATTGGAATGGGGTTAGGGGCAGGGTGAAAAAGGTAAAGGTATTAAGAAATACAAGTTGGTAGTTACAAAATAGTCATGGGAATGTAAAGTATAGGGAATATAATCAACAACATGGTAAAAACTATGTATCGTGCCAGGTGGTACTAGTTAGGGAGAATACTTCTTAACTTATATAAATGTCTAACCACTATGCTGCACGTTTGAAACCAATATAAAATAATATTGAATATCAACTCTAATTGAAAATGTTAAAAAGGGGGGGAAAGATCAATATTTTGAGAGCATGGTACAGTGTCAGATGGTAGCTGGACTTATTATGATGATCACTTCTTTAGCATAGGGAATAAAATCAATAATTTGGTTATAACACTGTATAGAGCTAGGTGGGTACTGTTGAATAACTACGATGTACACCTGAAACTAATATAATATTGTATGTTAGCTGTATTTTAATTAAAAAAAAAAACTTTAAAATATCACTTTAAATGTAGTGGATTAAATGTTCCAATTAAAATACATAGGGTAGCTGTATGGATAAAAAAACAAGATGCATGCATATGCTGTCTATAAGAAATTCACCTCAGATTGAAAGAAACATATAGTTTGAAAGTAAAGGGATGGAAAAAGGTATTTCATGCTAATGGAAACAAGACAAAAGCTAAAGTAGCAATATAAATCAGATAAAATAGACTTTAAAATGAAGACTATAATAAGAGACAAAGAAGGACATTGCATAAAAATAAAGGGATCAATCCAACAAGAGGACATGACCTTAGTAAATATCTATGCACCAAAAATAGGAGCACCAAAATATATAAAACAAATATTGACCAACATAAAAGCAGACATCACAGTAACACAATCATAGCAATGTACTTCAACACACCACTGATACCAATGGACAGATCTCTGAGACAGACAATCAACACGGAAACAGTGGCATATATGACACACTAGAACAGATTGATTAATTTAATGTTTTTTTTAGAGGATTTCAGCCCAAAGCAGCAGAATATACATTCTTATCAAGTGAACATGGAACATTTTCCAAGATAGAACATATGTTAGGCCACAAAACAAGTCTCAGTAAATTTAAGAAGATTGAAATTATATCAAGGGTCTTCCCTGACCACAATGGGATGAAACTAGAAATGAATTACAAGAAAAAAACTGAAACCACACAAACACACAGAGGCTAAATAGCATGCTACTAAATAAAGAATAAGTCAAAAATGAAAACAAGGGAGAAAACAAAAGAACCTTGAGACAAATGAAAATTTAAAAACAATGACCCAAAACTTTTGGACACAGCAAAAGCAGTCTTCAGAGGCAAATTCATAGCAACGGAAGCCTACCTCAAGAAACAAAAAAATTAAAAAAAAAAAATTCGGAGACGTCATCAAAATGGCGGCGTGAGGTGAGCCTCTGTAAAGCTCCCCTGGAATTTATAACTAATCAAATAACAATAACTCCACAAAGGACTCCCTGCACAGCAGACAAGCAAGACGAAGAGGCCCACTACTGAATTCAGCTAAAGGTAGGAGAATTGCATGAGCAGGGGAGGAGGGAAGGGAGAAGTGCGGAGACGGAGCCATGCAGGCCAAGGACGCAGACCTAGCTCAGTGCTCTGAGCCTGCTGCATACTGGAACTACCACAGGTGAGGGACAGGGAAGAATTCGGACAGCTAGAGCTCTGCTTATGGCCCACAGGGCTGAGGGGGCAGCATATAACACGGCTGAACCCGACGTTCATGGCAGAGACCTCAGAGAAAAGACTGAGGCAAGAAGGCTGAAAACGGTGGTTTAAGTCCTCACTGCCGGGCAGAGAACAGAAGCCTTAGGCAAAGAGACTAGCCACCCCTTCCCTACCCTCCCAGAGCTCGCCCCACCCCCACCTGCTAGAAGCCAAACAGTAGCAGTGTCAGATCAAAAGAACAGAATATTTGCTGTTCTGAGAACTGTGGACTGCAGACACAAATTTGCAGGGCAACTAGTTCCGGCAAAGGGGAGGGAGTTGAGGAAGCAGGACCTGCTGTGGTGGTGATCACCGCAATTGCTCTGGGCAACCTCTCACAACTCACCCTGCCCCTGGCCCCACCTATCTGGGCAGATCCATACAGAGGTAAACAGAACTGCTGAAACATACGGACACTGAATCTGGTGCAGGAAGAGTTTTGGAACTTCAAAAATTCTCCGCATACCCACACGGATACTGCGCCCTGTGACCCAAGCGAATTATTAATAGAGGAGAAGCCCGACTCCCAGGGAATCCTCCCATTGTGTGAGAAGCTGGAATAGTGCAGAGAAAACATAGCACTGCCGTGTGAGAGAAATAAAAGCTTGCAGTCAGAGAGAAAATAAAACATTCTACCAACAAATACTGGAAAACAAAAGAAAGACCTCTTCCTATCAACCTGTTGCAGAAGCCACAGCTGTAGATGTCTAGGAAGAGAAATAATAAATCAGTAATTGCCATGAATAACCAAGGCAACAAGACAGCTCAGAAAGAAAGTGAAATGTCTCCAGAAAAGGAACTTAAAGATATGGAAACATATGACTTAAATGACAGAGAATTCAAGATTGCAGTTCTGAAAAAACTCAATGAGAGGCAAGAAAACACAGAAAGGCAGTTTAATAAACTCAGAAACACAATCAAAGAACAACATGAACATTTTACCAAAGAAATTGAAATATGGAAAAAGAACCAAACAGAATTTCTGGAGATTAAGAACTCAATAGAAGAAATGAAGAATGAAATAACCAGCTTAGGTAGTAGAGTTGACCACATGGAGGTAAGAATCAGTGACATCGAAGATAGAAACCTGGAAATTACACAGATGGAAGACGAAAGAGACTTGAGACTTAAAAGATATGAAAGAACTCTATAAGAACTTTCTGACTCCATCAGAAAGAGCAATATAAGAATAATGGGCATACCAGAAGGAGAAGAAACAGAGAAGAGAACAGAGAATATATTCAAACAACTTGTTGATGAGAACTTCCCAAACTTGTGGACAGAACTGGATCCTCGAATACAAGAAGCAAATACAACACCTAATTACTTCACTCCCAACAGGCCTTCCCCAAGGCACATTGTATTGAAGCTGTCTCAAATCAACGACAAAGAAAGAATCCTCAAGGCAGCCAGGGAAAAGAAGACGGTAACCTACAAACGAAAGCCCATTAGATTATCATCAGATTTTTCAGCAGAAACTGTACAAGCCAGGAGGGACTGGAACCAAATATTCAACCTACTGAAAGAGAAAAATTATGAGCCAAGAATAATATATCCAACAAAGATAGCCTTTAGATATGAAGGAGGAATAAAGATTTTTCCAGATATACAGAAGCTGAGGGAATTTTCTAATACACCACCTGCACTACAGGAAATACTAAAGGAGGCTATTCGACCATCATCAACAGGGACAATTTGCGGCAACCAAAACATAAAAAAGGGGAGACTAAAGGCCTGAACCAGAATATAGGGTGGAGAAAGTAAGTGTGCTGAAGATAATGGAATACCGTAAATATCAAACTTACCTTTACATAAATTTAAGGGTAACCACTCAAAAAAAAATCCAGTACTGAAATATATACTGTAATAAAAGAAGAAACAGAGGGAACCATCATAGAATACCACCACACAGAAATAATATACAGCAACAAAAAGGCAAGGAAAGAATGGAGACACAGCCTTACCAGAAAACTAAAGATAGAATGACAGGGTATCCTCACATATCAATAATCACCTTAAATGTAAATGGACTGAACTCACCAATAAAAAGGCACAGAGTAGCAGATTGAATTGAAAAACTAATTGAAACCATAGGCTGTCTCCAAGAGACACATCTCAGCTACAAGGACAAGCATAGACTCAAAGTGAAAGAGTGGAAATTGACACTCCAAGCAAATGGTACCCAGAGAAAATCAGGTGTAGCCATAAAGATATCAGATGAAACAAACTTCAGGGTGAAAACGATAACAAGAGACAAAGATAGACATTTTATAATGGTAAAGGGGACTATACAACAAGGAGACATAACAGTGATCGATATTTATGCCCCCAATCAGGGAGCACAGAAATATACCAAGCAACTACTAACAGAACTAAAGGGAGAAATTGACAAAAACACAATTGCACTAGGGGACCTAAATACATCATTGACAGCTATGGATAGATCATCAAAACAGAAAATAAATAACAAAATAGCTGCCCTAAATGACACATTAGATGAAATGGACAAAATTGGCATATATGGAGCACTTCACCCTAAAACATCAGACTACAGACTCTTTTCTAGTGTACATGGAACATTCTCAAAGATAGACCATATTTTGGGACATAAAATCAGCCTCAGCAAATTTAAGAAGATTGAAATCGTACCAAGCATATTCTCTGATCACAAGGCTTTGAAATTGGATATCAACTGCAAAAAGAAAGCAAGAAAAAACACAAATACATGGAGATTAAACAACATACTTTTAAAGAACGACTGGGTCAAAGAAGAAATTAGAGGAGAGATCAAAAGATACATGGAAACAAATGACAATGAAAATACATCCTACCAAAATTTTGGGATGCAGCGAAAGCAGTGTTAAGAGGGAAATTTATATCAGTACAGGCCTGTCTCAAGAAACACGAAAAATCCCAAATAAATAACCTCTTGTTACACCTTAAAGAACTAGAACAAGAAGAACAAGTGAAACCCAAGGTCAGCAGAGGAAAGGAAATAACAAAAATCAGAAGCAGAACTAAATGAAATAGAGAACAAAAAGACAATAGAAAAAATTAATGTGACAAAGAGCTGGTTCTTTGAAAAGATTAACAAAATTGACAAACCCTTTGATAGTCTCACTAAGATAAAAAGAGAGAAGACACTAATTAACAAAATCAGAAATGAAAAAGGGGACGTTATCACGGACACCACAGAAATACAAAGGATCATCCAAGAATACTATGAAGGATTATATGCCACCAAATTCAATAACCTAGAAGAAATGGACAAGTTCTTAGAAACATATAGCCTTCCAAGGCTGAACCATTAAGAACTGGAAAATCTAAACAGACCGATTACCAGTAACGAAATTGAATCAGTCATCCAAAACCTTCCCAAAAGCATAATTAAGGGACCAGATTGCTTCATTAGTGAATTCTACTGAACCTTCAAGAGGATATAATACCAATCCTGCTCAAAGTCTTCCAAAACATTGAAGAAGACATAGTACTCTCTAACTCGTTTTATGGGGCCAACATTACCCTGATACCAAAACCTGGTAAGGACAACACAAAAAAAGAAAACTACAGACCAATATCTCTGATGAATACAGATGCAAAAATCCTAAACAAAATTCTAGCGAATCGAATACAACAATGCACTAAAAAGATGTTCATCACGACTAAGTGGGGTTCATCCCGGGGCACAAGAATGGTTCAACATCCGCAAAACCATCAATGTGATACATCACATAAACAAAATAAAGGACAAAAATCATATGATTATATCAATTGATGCAGAAAAAGCATCTGACAAGATACAACATCCATTTATGATTGAAACACTTAATAAAATAGGTATAGAAGGAAAATAACTTAACATAATAAAGGCCATATATGACAAGCCCTCAGCTAATCTCATAATTAATGGTGAAAAACTGAAACCCTTTGCTCTACGTTCAGGAACACAACAGGGCTCTCCCCTGTCACCTCTGCTTTTCAACGCAGTGTTGTAAGTCCTTGCCAGAGCAATCAGGCAAGAGAGAAAAATAAAAGGCATCCAAATTGGGAATGAAGAAGTTAAATTATCACTCTTTGCAGATGACATGATGCTACATATAGAAAACCCTAAAGACTCCACCAAAAAGCTATTGGAAACAATCAACAAATACAGTAAAGTTGCTGGCTACAAAATCAACATACAAAAGTCCATTGCATTCCTATGTAATAAAAATGAAATGTCAGAAAAAGAAATAAAAAAACAATTCCTTTTGCAATTGCATCCAAAAGAATAAAATACCTAGGAATAAACTTAACCAAGGATAGGGAGGACCTACATGCTGAAAACGATGAGACACTTTTGAAAGAAATTGAAGAAGACACAAAGAAATGGAAAGACATTCCGTGCTCATGGATTAGAAGAATCAATACAGTTAAAATGGCCGTATTACCCAAAGGAATACACAGATTTAATGCATTCCCCATCAAAATCCCAATGGCATTTTTTAAAGAAATAGAACAAAAATCATCAGATTTATTTGGAACCACAAAAGATCCCGAATAGCAAAAGCAATCTTCAGAAAAAAGAAGAATCCTTGAGGTATCACACTCCCTGAGTTTAGCTTGTACTACAGAGCTACAATAATCAAAACAGCATGGTATTGGCAGAAAAACAGACACATAGAACAATGGAATAGAATTGAGAACCCAGATATAAAACCACATAAATATGGACAGATAATGTTTGACAAAGAAGCTAAAAACATACAATGGAGGAAAGACAGCCTCTTCGATGAATGGTGCTGAGAGAATTGGACAGACACGTGAAAAAGAATGAAACTGGACTGCTATCTGTCACCATGTACCAAAATTAATTCAAAATGGATCAGACTTAAGCATAAGACCTGACATAATAAACTGCATAGAAGAAAATGTAGGTAATAAACTTATGGACCTTGGGTTCAAAGAACATTGTATGAATTTGACTCCAAAGGCAATGGAAGTAAAAACTAAAATAAACAAATGGGACTATATGAAACTTAAAAGCTTCTGCACAGCAGAAGAAACCATCAACAAAATAAAGAGGCAACCAACTGAATGGGAGAAGACTTTTGCAAACAGTGCCTCCGATAAGGGGCTAATATCCAAAATATATAAGGAGCTCATGAAACTCAACAACAAAAAACAAACAACCCAATTGAAAAATGGGCAGAGGATCTGAAGAGACATTTCTCCAAAGAAGACATACAAATGGCAAATAGACATATGAAAAAATGCTCAACATCACTAATCATCAGAGAAATGGAAATAAAAAGCCCAATGAGGTGTCAACTCACCCCAGTCAGAATGGTTATCATGAACAAGAGAAATAGTAACAAGTGTTGGAGAGGCTGTGGAGAAAAAGGAACCCTCGTACACTGTTGGTGGGAATGTAGACTGGTGCAACCATTATGGAAGACAGTGTTGAGGTTCCTTAAAAAATTGCGAATAGAATTACCATACGACCCAGCAATCCCTCTCCTGGGTATCTACTCAAAAAATCTGAAGACGTTTATACATAAAGACACGTGTGCTCCAATGGTCACCGCAGCTTTGTTTACAGTGTCCAAGACATGGAAACAACCAAAATGTCCTTCCAAAAATGAATGGATAAAGAAGTTGTGGTATACATAGACAATGGTATACTATTCAGCGATAAGAAAAGATGATATGGAAATATTTGTGACAACATGGATGGATCTTGAGAGTATAATGCTAAGCGAAACAAGTCAGACAGGAAAAGCAGAGAACCATATGATTTCACTGACATGTGGTATATAAACCAAAAACAACAAAAGAAGAAGACAAACAAATGTGAAACAAAAACTCATAGACACACACAATAGTTTAGTGGTTACCAGAGGGTAGGGGGGGTGGGGGGTGGGAAATGAGGGTAAGGGGATCAAATATATGGTGATGGAAGGAGAACTGACTCCAGGTGGTGAACACACAATGGGATTTATAGATGATGTGATACAGAATTGTACACCTGAAATCTATGGGAATATACTAACTATTGTCACCCCAATAAAGTGTAATTTGAAAAAAAAAAAAAAGAAAGAAAGAAAAAAGAATTCCTGGCTGATGTTGGTGTCGTATCGTCCAGGAATACCGGCCAGAGAGCTGTGCTGAAGGTTGCTGCTGTCACCTGAGCCACTCCTATTGGTGGCCTCTTCACTCCTGGGATCTTCACTAACCAAATCCAGGCAGCCTTCTGGGTGCTGAGACTCATGGTTACGGATCCCAGAGCTGACCACCAGCCTCTCATAGAGGCATCTCATGTTAAGCAGCCGACTATTGCCCTTTGTAATATAAAGCAATGTGTTATGTCCTTTGTGCTATGTGGAAATTGCCATCATTTGCAACAACAGAGAAGCTCACTCCGTGGATCTGATGTGGTGGATGCTGGCCCAGAAAGTCCTGCACATGCGTTAAAAAAAAAAAAAAAAAAAAAAAAAAAAGGTTAGCAACATTGTTGCAACAAGTTCCCAAACTTAATTATCATATTAAGTGTCAGGTGGGTACAGAACTTATCAGGGGGAATCACTTCATAAATTATATAAATGCCTAACCAGTACACTTTTAACCTGAAACCAATATAAAATAATATTGAATGTCAAGTATAGTTTAAAAATTCATATAGTCATTAAATGTAAAGTACAGCATAGAGAATATTATAAATGGTATTGTAATAGCTATATACTGTATCAGATGGGTAGTAGACTTGTTGGGATTATCACTTTGTGAAGTGTGTACATATCTTTCTTTTTTAATTAAAATTTATTGGGGTGAGAATTGTTAGTCGAGTCACATAGATTTCAGCTGTACAATTCTGTAATACATCATCTATATATCACATTGTTTGTTCAAGTGTATACATATTTATCATTATGTTGTTTATCCTGAAAATAATAGTAAAAAGAACTTATGATCTTGTATAAGTGACTTAACTAACCTTCAATTTCATCTTTGTAATGGAGGTTGGAATAGTATATACATTATAGAGTTACTGTTGAGTAGTAAATGAAATATAGGTAAGGTGCTCAACATGCTACATAAAACAATAAAGTTAACTCAGTGTTGTTTCTTAGTTTCTTCTCAAAATCACTCCAACTTGAAATTTATTTTTATGAGTTATCTACTTACTATGATTTATTGAATGCCAATTTTCTACAGATATGTTTTCCAAATACTTATTTCTCCTTTTTAAAAGTTTGGGGAAGTGTTACTGATACTATTCTTGCATTTAAATAGCCCCTTTCTTAGAGATGATATACAAAGACAATGCAGTGATTAAAATCCTCAAGTTGTTAACATTACCAAAGACCATATAGGGGACTATATAGCAACAGGTATTCAGCACATCTTGACATGTATCCATTACTGATAGGAACCCTACGTATAATTTTTAGAAAGTGTTTCCTTGGGCTGCAGCTTCTTATGTATAAGTTTGATCTGGATTTCAAAGTGTGACTTAGTATCTGAAACTCCAAATGAGAGTCCCACCATCAATTCGCTCCAATCTTACTCTACAATTGTGAAACATTTTATTTTATTTTATTAGTTTCAGGTGTACAAAGCAATGTAATAAATATTTACATCCCTCACAAAGTGATAAACCCCCCAGTCTACTACCTCTCTGACATTGTAGATAGCATGCAGCTGTTACAATGCCATTGACTATTTCCCTATGCTGTACTTTACATCCCATGACTATATATATATATATATATATATATATATATATATATATATATATATATATAATTATAGTTGACACTCAATATTATTGTACTTGAGCTTCAGGTGTATAGCTCAGTGGTCAGGCATCTACAAAGTCTACGAAGTGATCCCTCTGATAAGTCCAGTACCCATCTGGCACCCTACATAACCTTTAAAACATTTCTGATTATATTCCCCATACTGTATTTCATATCCCCATGACTATTTTGTGACTGCAAATTTGTACTTTCTAATCCCTTCATCTTCTCCCCCATCCCCACCCCCTCCCATCGAACAGCCATCAGTTTTTTTCTCTATATCTCTGAGTCTATTTTCATTTTGTTTCCTTGTTTATTCAGTTTTGATTCCACATATAAGTGAGATCATATGGTATTTATCTTTCTCAGTCTGACTTATTTCACTTAACATAACATTCTCTAGGTCCATCTGTGTTGTTGCAAATGTAAGATTTCATTCTTTTTTATGGCCAAGTACTACTGCATTATATGAGATATCACCTAACTCCTGTCAGAATGGCTACCATCAATAAGTCAACAAACAACAAGTGTTGGTGAGGATGTGGATAAAAGGAAACCCTCATGCACTGTTGGTGGGATTGCAAATTGGTGCAGCCACTATGGAAATCATTATGGATGTTGCTCAAAAATTTAAAAAATAGAATTACCTTATGACCCAGTGTCATGCAGGGTGTCATGCAGGGTCTCTGTTCCCGCTCCCCACATAAGAATGCAGGATATGGTGAGGCCAAAAAGGGACTCCCATGGAGCAATACATAGGGGAGTGATACCATTATATTCTCCCTGGCACCAGACGAGACACACGCAGTAGGATCCATAGGATCCACAGTCAGCCAATCACTTCTCTACCTGCCAACCAACGAACCAATCAATGCAATCCCAGCAGTTATATCAGTAGCCAATTGGCTAAACAGCTACCGGTGATGGCCAACCTATCAGTCGATGGTCATTCATCACCTGAGCCAGCACCGCCCCACGCGAGGCCTAGAGCATGGCAACTGCTCTCTGGGACTCTCTTCCCACACTCCACCCCTCCAGGGTCTTGCCTCACAATCTGCGCGACAAGCGTCATCCGCCAGGGGCCCTGTGTCAGGAACCCAGCTCATGAAAGAAAAAGGTCCCAGTCCAGTTCAAATAAACCCTCATGGATAAAAGGAAACCCTCATGCACTGTTGGTGGGATTGCAAATTGGTGCAGCCACTATGGAAAACATTATGGAGGTTGCTCAAAAATTACAAAAATAGAATTACCTTATGACCCAGTGTCATGCAGGGTGTCATGCAGGGTCTCTGTTCCCAGGGTTGTCCCTCGATGTCCACCTACTTTCTGGGCACAGCCAGAGCTCTCATAGTCAGACGATCCAGCAAATCGAGTATTGAAAGTACTGCAGCGTGCAAGGGTGGTGTCACCTTATTTAACTCCCTATAGACCATAGTCATTCGCCAGGTCCTATCTGGCTTCTTGACAGGCCATACTGGGGAGTTAAAAGTACTGTGCATCAGCCTCACAATATGTGCCTTCTCCAATTCCAAAATTATACGACCAATCTCCTCCTTTCCTCCTGGCAGGCGGTACTGTTGCACTGTAACCATGTCCCGGGGCTGTGTCAACACTTGAGGAGGCTGGTGAGCATGCCCATGTGTCACCGCTTTCACCACTGGGATCCTGAGAAGGAACTCTCCCACCGACATCTGTAAACTGAAGCCATGTAGCACATCCACTCCTAGAATATGTTCCAAAACGGAAGAGACATACACCTTGTAGGTACGGGGGTGGGGGTTGGAAGCCTTCTTATATGTAGTGGCTAGGAAACAGCTTTTACCATCACAGTGTTTCCCCCGTAGCCATCATTGTAGATTGCTGGTCCAGGAAACAGTTCTGGGTTCCCATAAACAAGACTGCAGTCTGTGTTAGTGTCAATTAGAGCCAAAACCCTCTGAACATTAGAAGGAGATCAATGTATGGACAGTTCCATGTGGAGCCTCCAGTTTCCACTTGTACCCTCTGACCAGGTACCTTGGCCCCACCTCTAATCAAGCTGAAAGGAGTCAGCATCAAGCAGCCACATGAAGTCCTGGAGCGACACTGGTCGCGCTTTCCCAAACTTCTCCTTTAGACTTCCCCGGAATTGCTGTTCCAGATGCAACTGTTTCCAAATTTCCAATAAAAGAATAAGTGAATGAACTAATCAGAAACAGTTTTGGAGACAAAGAGGAAAAACTGAGGGTTGCTAGATGGGCGGGGGGGGTGGGGGCAAGGGGGAAGGTAAGGGGATTAGAAAACAATCAGTAACCACAAGATGGCCACGGGGTTTGAAAATTAATCTGGGGAACGTAATTTAGTGGTTACCAGAGGGTAAGGGGGTTCGGGGGTGGGAGATGAGGGTAAGGGGTATCAAATATGTGAAGATGGAAGGAGAACTGACTCTGGGTGGTGAACACACAATGTAATTTATAGATGATGTGATACAGAATTGCACACCTGAAATCGATGTAATTTTACTAACAATTGTCACCCCAATAAATAAATTAAAAAAAAAAGAAAAACAAGAAAAAAAAAAGTGAATTGGGTTGTTGGTCTATTTTTTCCGATCAAGCCCTGCTGACATGAGATCACCCCACATCTGCGTGTGTGTCATGCTGTGAGGCCCATAACCTCACCCCCTTACTTTTGGCTTGGGCGTCCAGGTCTTAACTTCTTGACCTCTTGTCTTAACTTCCTTTGCCACCGACTTTCAGCATCCACTAGGGTGGCCATGGCAACTTCATCGATCCGACGCCCCACATAGGGCATAAGAATGGCCACCAAGAATACAAAAGCACTTGGCAGGGGCAGTATCCAAAACCAGATCTCTCATGCTGGTTGTAAAATGCTTGTCATCCGTTCCCTCATATTATGGTTGAACATAGCATGTCTCATACCCATTTCATGGATGATTTGAGTAAGTTCAGTATACGATTGCCATTTTCTCACAGTGTCTGACAGCTCACCAGCCTCTCCCCATACTGTGCGTAACGCAGCAGTGAGCCAATCCATTAGTGTGTGTTTGCCATGGTCTTGGGCCAACCTACGGCAATTCTGTAACCTTTGTTGCAGGGATGGATGCACTGTCACGAAGGCTAGCTTTTCCATCTGGCCTGGGGAGCAGAGAATGTTGTCTGCTCCCTCACCCCATAAACGTAATAGCCAAGCCGAGACTGGCTGTCCAGGGCACTGTTGGCATTGTCTCTCCAGCTCCTGCAACTCAGTGGGAGTGTAAGGGTGTAGGTTGTGAACTCAGTCATAGCTCGGTTACCAGCAGCAATGCCCACGGGGCCCAAAGGTTGCTCATGCTTTACCTTTTGCTTCAAGATGGGCCGGGGTTGGGGGTTGGGACTACATTGTCTCTACTCACATCGTCCGCCTCTGCCTCAGAATCTCCACTGTGGAACTCCTCCTCTAAGAAGTGGATCTGAGCTTCCAGTGCCTCCCCCTGGGGCTACTGATCCAGCAACTGAGCTATTTCATTAAGCGCATCCTCCATGTTATGACGCAAGGCAGTGAGGAACACCCATCCCATAAGGCCGGCTGTACCCTCCGCCTCCTCAGGCAACCGCTCAGCCAGAACATACAGGGCCCTCTCCACGCTGGCCGGAGAGCCATCCATGTTCTCCCACCCCTCCTCGAGTGTCCAACCCAGTGGCCACTGGGTACCACACACTGTGTGGGGGCCACATGTCCTGGCCAGAGTCACACTCCCTTCCTACCTGGCCGGAATCCTGCTCACCATGCCAGACATCTGATTGGGTGGAGGCCTCAGTGCAAGATATCCGCAACCCTCGGAGCCTACAGCAGCAGCAGATTACCAAAAGGAAGGCAACACCTTCTATGGACAAGAAGGTGGCGTGCCATCTGGAGACGCGAGTCTCCTAGGCAGACCGCACCTCCATTCCCTGAGCAGCAAATCACGGGTCTCCCGAAGCTGAGCTGTCACATGCTGTAAAGCTTCGCCTGGCACCATACCCTGCTAGCTGTGCCATTTGTCATGCATGGTGTCATGCGGCGTCTCTGGTCCCACTCCCCACATAAGAATGCAGGATACGGTGAGGCCAAAAAGGAACACCCACGGAGCCTTAGGTAGGGAAGTCATACCACTATATTGTAGTGGGCACCAGGGGAGACACAGGAAGCAGGAGCCACATGATCCGTAGTCCGCCATTCACTTTTTCCTGCCTGCCAACCAACCAACCAATCAATGCAGTCCAGGCAGTTACATCAGTAGCCAATTTGCTAACCGGTTACAGCTGATGGCCAACCAATCACAGTCGATGGTCATTCACCACCCGAGTTAGCACCTCCCCACTGGAGGCCAAGAACTTGGAAACTGCTCTCTGGGACTCTGTCCCCATACCCAGCAATTCCACTCCTGGGCATTTATTCAAAGAAATCCCAAACACTAATTAAACAATATATATGCACCCCTATGTTTACTGAGAGCTATTCACAATAGCCAACATATGGAAACATCTGTGAAGCATTTTGAAGTCATTGTGTCCAGTGTTTTTATGCCTTCTTTAAATATTTTTCATCAAAAGTGTAGATGTAACGTAATAGCCATGCATTCGTGAAACCTTCTTTTCATCTGTCTGCAACATCACATGCTTTCCCTACATAGACAGGGACACTTGTGTGTTCTCTTACTTTTACATTATGATCTTTTCTGATGATTTTAATCTTTTTTCCCTCTCTTATATATGAGATTTTTCAGTCGGCAACCTTTCTGATGATCCAATTCAATATCTATTTATTGGTCATGTACTTGGTATCTGTAAGGGTACTTGGTACCCTTATTAGATGGCAAAAAAAAGGGTAAAAGGGTTGCCCTTTAAGGACCTACACAAAAAAAGAAGAGATGGCTTGGTACACTGCTATTGGTTGAATCCTAAAAAAAAAATTGGGCTATAAGTATGTATATAAGTATATAAGAGAGAACAGGAAGATAATAATATTGCATAGTGCCCAGCATATTGTATATGCTTAATAAATTTTAACTGTTATTCCCTTCTTGTAGAATTACTTATATATTCTCTACAGTATTTCCTAGCATCTATTACTTAGATTTAGGGTTTTTTTTTTTCTTATTTGTATTACTGTTTGTTTTCATTACACTTTAAATTTGTTATGGATACAGCCTCCAAAGGAACTCATTCTAGTGCAATTTTGCAGAACACTACATCTAGTGCTCTTCCCATATTAAGTTCTCAAGCAATGTTGCTGTGGGTTATTTTGAAGAAATATTTAACTATATCTCTTTGCCCATGATGTAATTATATTCTGGTTATCTTCTTTTGTTATTCCTTTCCATCTGAAAGTTTCCAGAGCAAGAATAGTAAATGACCATATATGTGGAACATCTGTGAGTCTCAGAAAGGTGTCTCTCTCTCATATATTATCCCTGTTATTTTCCTAACATGTTTTTTTTTTGTTCACATAGTAGTATCACACCTATTATTTCAATTGATTACCACAAAATAAAATCTCTTTTGACAAATAAGAAAACTGAGATTCAGAAACTCAAATGGCTTGTCCAAGACCATTCAGTTAGTAAGTGTTGAAGCTGAGATTAAAGCTCCAAACCCCAAGGAGTTTTCTTGATCTTAGTATACTGTAATTTAAAAAATACATCTATTACTCAAAAGAAGAAGTGGACTATTTCCTAAATTCCTTCTGAAATGAAAAATAATAGATATGAAAACTGCATGTAATGACTATACAGTAGGTTCTTGAATAATATTGTTTTGTTCAATTTTTTTTTTTGTTATAACATTGGTAAGATGTCTTAGGAACTTAACTCATATTTATATCAATCAGCCTATGGTAAAATTGTTTTTGTTATATGTCATCATTTCACTTAAGTTCAGAGAACATATCAACACCTTAACTGAGGACTTACTTTACTCAAAATCTTTATTCTAAAAGACTTGACTCTCTGTTTTTCTGTAAAATTTCCAGTTGGCTCAGGATGCTACATCCTTGGTTCATATTAGGGATGTTAAACATGGACCAGGACCTTGAGCATAAACATGTTATGAATACATTCATAAAGGTACAGCATCCCTGCTCTATTACACTCTTCCTGACGTTAATGTCAGCGTCAAGACTAGGGCAATTAGATTGCTACTACATCTAGACCTCCTCCTTGGTGACTGAGATGAGCTTTTCCTTTTCTTTCCTATACTTTTATTCTGGATATGATGTAATTTCCTCCCACCCCTTCCCAATCCCATTCTTTCATTTCTCAGGCAAACCTCATTTGGTCAACTGCATTACATTTCCCCCTTTCTTTTTATCCAAAGGGGAAAGAAAAAGTTGGGAAGAGGAAGGAGATGTGGGAAATGACTAGATGTCAAGGATTGCAATCTTTATAGTCAATTTTCCATTTCAAACTCAGAAAGGGTTATAGAAAAGCCTTAGTTTTTTTGTTTTGTTTTCTTTTGTTTCTATTAAGGATACAGCACAGCAAAAAGGCAACCCCAAGAAATATTTAACTTAAGTAAAACACACACCAGACTAATTTGAATCTTGGGAAAGTCAGAAGATTTTGTTTCCTCAGCTGGTCTCTAGTTATCTTTGGGACACTAGAATAATTCATATTAATATTGATAGTCCCACTCTTTCAATCTTCACAACACAGAGGAATATTCTACAGCTACCTCCTCTATAGCAATATGTGAAAACTCGTCAGCAGTTCTCTTGGTTGGCCCTACAGAAACCACTGAGGGATTTTTCCTTTTATAGAGGTTAAAAGCAACTAGGACTTTGAAAAGTACCAAATGAAACACTTTGCAGTAGATTTTCCCTGGAAGCAGACTATCAGTAAAGACAGGCTATCTAAAGAAGAGTTTTTAAGTGGAATGAGGTTCTTTTAGCAGGTGACATACAATTTGAAACTGCCAGTAGTGGGGAAGGGAAGGGTGCGATAGATGGTAATTGGAAAAAAGAATTTGTACTGTTCTGATGGTTAAGTGACTGGTTTTATTTTAGCACAGCATATCTAAGAAAGCCCTTATGATAATAATGGGACCTTAAAATATCTTATGTAAAAAACTGTGTCTTTGCCTTGAAGCTCCTGTTGTAATTTAAGTGGTTCAAAGGTTATCTGTAGTTTATTCAAAATTCTGTTGGTAGGGAAGCAGGTCCCTGGACTTGCATTTGAAAATAGTTCATTAAACAGATTTCCAAAGATCCCACTGCAAAGCTAGAGCTGTATAATAATGTCAGTAGCAGTTTATAGAAAATGAAAGAGGCCATGAAAATTAGAATTTGTAACATCTAGGGTAGCAATAAAAAGGAGAGGTGAAACTGCCCTTTTCATCATAGAATTACAGAACTAAATGTACCCTAATTTCTGTGGTACACAAATAAAATAAATAAAACAAATAAGCGAATCTACATACCAGCTACCTCATATTTAGATTCATGTTAGGATCTACACTTTATTTTTTCAGGGCCTTTCTAAAATGTCCCACTATTTTGTCTGCTCAAAGAGTAACTGCAACTCAGACTTCAATAGGCATATTTAATGTGTTTGAGAAGCTGAGATTTGTTCGTTATTTTTAAATCTCATGGTAAAATGGAAGCCAGCCATGCACTGGAGTAAAGTGCACTGGACCTTAAATCAGGAAACTTATATTTGGCCTTTGCTCTACTTTGGGCAAGTCTCTCTCTCTCTCTCTCTCTCTCTCTCTCTCTCTCTCTCTCTCTCTCTCCCCCTCCCCCTTTCAGTCTCTGTTTCAACTTTTGTAAAATAAAGAGAATCAATTAGATGTTCTTTAAGGTCCCTTCCATGTATAAAGTTCTATGATACTATGGTCCTGTTAAGAAATCAATAGCAAAGGGCAAGCTGTAGTATATGAGTAATCAATAGACAGGAAATGTGTACAAATCTTATTAAAAGCAGGACATCAAAAAGTACATTGAAAAGGAACCACAATAAAATTTTACCACTTTGTAGTGGTGAAATTAGCTCATCAAAAGAAATTGAATATTAATTTTATAATATTAATATTAAAAAAGTAATCCTCTACTGTTCCATGCCCTGAGGCACTACATACAGCTATACTGTGGTCAGTTGATAAGTGGTAATTACAATTAATGGGGAAAGATTCAAACAATTCAGTAAAGATGAGGGTTTGAAGGTCATACACACAAACAAAGAAGAAGAAGATGCAGTTAAATAGAAGAAATAGTTGGTTATGTAAGGGTTTCTGCCTTACCGGGCCTGTGTGTTTGCTGAGCTTGGCCCTATGGTTCTGAACAGAAAAGAATTTTAGGCAAACATTTTAAAAATATATGCTCGCTGAATGCAGTGATGTCCTCATTCAGGGTAGATCTCTTACTGAATCAAGTAGGGTTTAAAAACAGAAATCTATAAAAATGCATGGATTATCCTTTGTTCTTCCATTACTGTAAATATTAATTGGTTTTAGTCTTTAGCTGTAAAACAACTGAATCACATGACATCTGCAACCAGAGGGACATTACATATGAAGTCTGTGTTGAAAGAAGCGTGGTCTGCATGTGGATTGTCATGATCTCAGTTTTGGTCCAAAAATTCTTCTAGTTTAAAGGCTGTATCTTATTTGTATTTGTATCACTCCACAGTTTCTTGCAGAGTATCTAGCATAGTCTTTTAAACTGTAGGCACTAAAACTGCCATGTTAATCAACAAAGAAGTATTTGTATTTTCAGGATTCAAAGGTAGTAAAAAAATTTGGCTATTACATAACTGTGCTGAGTTTTAGTGAATACATAAGAACTGTTTGTAATTAATATGTTAGGTGTCCAAAAGCACATTGACACACCTAAGAACCTTTGAAGTTTCTTGGCTATTTTAAACATATTAAAAAAAATCCAGTTACACAGCTAATTTTCTTAGAAAATATCTGGTCTACACAGGTAGTTAAAAAGGTAATCTATCCAGGCTATGTGTGAATTATTAATAATTTATATTAGGGGTATTTGAATTTGTGAGATTCTATAAATATCTAGCATCAAATTTTTCTATGCTGAGGGAAAGTTGATTATAGTTTAGAAAGACAATCCCATGCATACAGTCTTTCAACCCTCACTTGGCCACATAAGAATGGGTCTTGGGAATGCAACACTTCTTCAATAAATGAAGAGCTCACAGAGCATCTTCCAGGCTCATCACCTAGTGTGAGAATATCTTTCCCTGATTAAGACTCAATGGTTATTCTTTTGTTCTGCTTAAACAAGTATTTCAATGGCCCTCAGGCACACTCCCAGCTTTCAGACTCCATATGGAGGCAGAGGGGTTCTTCAGCTGAGGCATGAGAGTGATGTGCATAGGCCAATTGCTTTGCTTTGGCTTCCAGACCACTCAATAGCCATGAGAGACTGATGTCCACTATTGAAGTCAATCTTGCTTTGTCTCTTCTCTAGGTGAGTAAAAGCTTTTTCCCTCCAGCGCTTGACTGTGTTGTTTTCCTTGGTGACTCTGATACCAAGATGAGGTGAGCGTAAGTGTGTGGACTTGTATACCTGGTGGTTGATATTGTGATGATATTTGCTAATCCTTCATGTAGTCAAAGTTTTTCCCTGGCATTGGTTGCCAATGCATGTTGTTCTTCTCAACAATTATATATAGTGATAATGAGGTAATACTGATGCAAATTTTAATGGTAATCATAAGGATTTCAAAAGTCAAAGATCACTGTCTGTATATAAAACTTCTTCCTATGCAAAAAAAATATAATAATTTCTTAAGGTTCTGTGTAAGTGTAAGCTAAAAAAAAACCCAGTATAAATAGTTAAATGCTTTAGTTAAAATGTGTAATAATTATTACAAAAGGTGAGAATTACAAGTTGGAAATGTCCATATTTTCCTGGAATCCACATTAAAGAATAAAACTCTAAGATTAATTGTCTTATTTAATGCTTGAAATTTTAAATTTGGGGAGCCAGCCATGAGACATCATTTTTATTTCCCTTTTTAAAATGATGGCAAAGTCCTCTCCATATTAAAATGGCTGCCTTACATATCTCTTTCAGGTACAACATTAATGCTCTCAGAAGTGTCAAAGTTTTAAAGGTCCCAAGGAGCCATTAGATTAGAGCCAATCTGCCCTTGCCAAACCTAAGCACCTAAGTAGGATTTCTAAACATGTATTAAATATTTATTTCATTCTCTAGAAAAATACCATTAGGACTAGTCATTTTCAGATACAATTGTATAGTGTACTCATATCCTACTTCCTATTTCTCATTATACAGTTACATTAGAAAAGTCTTGGTTCAGAAAATTTAGACTTCCATGCAATATTTTCCTTATCCCATCTCTTTTCTGTTGAAGCATGTATACTTTTGGATCCTAAATCAATAAAACTATGAATAATGAATGTAACCAGCTGAAGTTTTGGTGAAAACTGAAGTGGGAAATGCTTTTTTTGATATTCAAAGAATGAAAGTTGTGTAAGTGCTTGCAATCATAGCATAATTACTCAGAACTTGATGTAAGATGGAGCAGAATGAAATTTTTAGAGGGTTTTAATATCATTGCAGCCGCTCCAGAGGTACTTTTCAAATATATTCCATGCCCATTCCCACATTTCCATAAATGATCCTTATTTTTATTCCTCCCCATGTAGAGTATTACTGGGAGTTGGTGAGATTAGGAGTGAAAGTAACGATCAATAGTATTGTAGTCATAAGGGCACTCTATACTGGCTAAATTAAATGTATTGGTATGAAATGGATTTGCAACAATCACACGTTTTGCCAGGAATCTTGTAAACAATTTGCATGTGGAAGAGCCAGAAACTGTTACAGCACATTTTAGGGTAACTGTATTGAAGATAGCATGCATACAGCCAGGTGAGCAATCTGAATATGGTTTGATGGGGGACAAAAAAAACCACCTCATATGCAAATACTCATTTCAAAACCACCTGAAATGAGTCTCACAAATATGAAGCTACACTTCCAATGAACACAACAAAATACTGAAATCCATTAGAAAGTATTTATGAAACATTGAGGCTTTTAGGGCTTGGTTTTCATGATTTGAAAGGCAGACAAAGAGTGCAAAACTAATTTCTATTTGTTTGTCTTGTTCTTTTGTTGCTTTCAGTTTTATATACCACATATCAGTGAATTCATATGGTTCTCGACTTTATCTGTCTGGCTTAATTCGCTCAGCATAATAATCTCAAGATCCATCCACGTTGTCACAAATTGTACTATTTCATCTTTTCTTATGGCAGAATAGTATTCCATTTTTTATATATACCACAACTTCTTCATCCAATCATCTATTGAAGGCAACAAATGAAGAAACAAAAACTCATGACACAGACAATGGTAGTTTAGTAGTTACCAGAGGGTCAGGGGGGAAGGAGTGGTAGAGAGGGTTAAGGGGATCCAATATATAGTGATGAAAAGAGAACTGACTCTGGGTAGTGAACACACAATACGATATTTAAATGATTTATTACAGAATTGTGCACCTGAAATCTATGTAACTTTACTAACAATTGTCACCCCAATAAACTTTAATTAAAAAACCAAAGAAACAAACAAAAAAACTAATTTCCACCTGAATAGGGGGTTTATTTCCCTTGCTTATTTTAAATCAGAGCCAACAGTAATACATGGTTTAGAATGACCCTAGAACACTCCCTTTATTTAGACCAGAATGATTGGCAAGTGTATGAACAAATAGGTTATTTTCTATAGAAGGGCTATGATACATGCACTTTCCATTGCCAGTTTTGAAATCCCTCATATTTTGGATTCTCTAAAACTGCTCCTTAGACTGGACCTAATAAGCAACACCAAACAGTAGCAGATATGGCACAATCTTAAAACAGAAATTTGAATAAAACAAACTCAACACTGATTCAAACATGAAGAAGAATGAGTCAAGCTCTACAATACATTCTAACATTCCTCTTTTATTTCACCTTGAAAAATAAATTCTCATATTTCTATTGAAAAATTATTTTTCATATTTCTCTTGAAAATTCACATCTTATATTAACATATGATCAACTTTGTTGCTAATTGGTTGTAATACGACAATAGAGTTAGATGCTCAAACACAAAGGGAGCTTATAGAAACTTAGTTGACCACAACTCAAACTTACAGTCCCAAAATGGATTATTAATATGGTTATGAATAGAGTTTCATACAATGAGACATTCATGTTTACATAACATTTACTGATTGAAAATGGACATGTTGTCCAAAATCCATCCATAGATGCTGGCCATAGAGATGGTTCTAGTTATGTCGCCACGTCACTAAATATATCAATCCTCCTCTATTTAGAACAACTTTGATGGGGGGAAAAACATTTGAAAAGATCAGCAGTTGGATATGCTCAAATGCATGGTGTAAGAATGAGGGGAAGTATTTCACTAAATAGTCACTTTTTAAGCTATCTCTATATTAGGCTACAAAATTAATATTTTCTTTTACTAAATTACAAAATTAAGTTACATTGTGGAAGGAAATAACCTTCCAACTTTTTTAATTGTCATTTTTCATAATTTTTCTTAAAATTAAAGTTTATTGCGGTGACAATTGTTGCTAAAATTACATTCGTTTCAGTTCTACAATTCTGTAATATATCCTCTGTACATCACATTTTGTATTCACCATTCAGAGTCAGTTCTCCTTCCATCACCATATATTTGATCCCTTTTACCCTTATCTATTACCCCCACCCCCCACACTCTGTTAACCACTAAACTATTGTCTGTGTCTATATCTTTTTGTTTCTTTGTCGTGTTCCTATCTTGTTTTCAGTTTTATATATGGCATATCAGTGAAATCATATGGTTCTCTACTTTTTCTGTCTGGATTATTTCACTTAGCATTATAATGTCAAGATCCACCCATGTTGTCTCAGATGGCACTATTTCATCTTTTCTTATGGCAGAATAGTATTCCATTGTGTATGTAAACCACAACTTCTATACCCAATCATCTATCAAAGAATAGTTTCGTTGTTTCCATGTCTTGGCCACTGTAAATAAAGTTGCAATGAACATCGAAGCACATATATCTTGACAAATAAATGTTTTCAGATTTTTTCGGTAGATACCCAAGAGAGGGATTGCTGGGTCATGTGGTAATTCTATTACTAATTTTTTGAGGAATCTTCACACTGCCTTCCATATCGGCTGCACCAATCTGCATTCCCACCAACAGTGTATGAGGGTTCCTTTTTCTCCACAGCCTCTTCAACACTTGTTATTATTTGTCTTATGGATGATAGCCACTCTAACTGGTGTGAGATGATAATTCATTGTGGTTTTTATTTCCATTTATCTGATTATTAGTGATGTTGAGCATTTTTTTCATGTCTCTTGGCCATTTGTATGTCCTCTTTGGAGAAACGTCTCTTCAGGTCCTCTGCCCATTTATTAATTGCATTGTTTGTGTTTTTTTTTGTTTGTTTTTGTTTTTGACTTGTATGAGTTCCTTATATATTTTGAATATCAGCCGCTTATCAGAGGCATTGTTTGAAAATATCTTCTCCCATTCAGTTGGTTGCCTCTTTATTTTGTCCAAGGTTTCTTTGGCTGTGCAGAAACTTTTCAGTTTGATATAGTCCCATTCATTTATTTTAGCTTTTGCTTCCCTTGCCTTTGATGTCAAATTTATAAAATACTCTTTGAACCCAAGGTACATAAGTTTAATACCTATGTTTTCTTCTACACAGTCTATTGTTCCAGGTCTTATGTCTAGGCCTTTGATCCATTTTAAATTAATTTGGTACAGGAGACAGATAGCAGTCTGTCTAGTTTCATTCTTTTTCACATGGCTTTCCAATTCTCCCAGAACCATTTATTGAAGAGGCTGTCTTTTCTCCATTGAATATTTTTGGCTCCTTGCCGAAAATTGTAAGTGCATATTTATGAGGGTTTATTTCTGGTTTTTTGATTCTATTCCATTGTGTTGTGTGTCTATTTTTCTGCCAATAACACTCTGTTTTGAATGTTATTGTTCTGTAGTACAAGTTGAAGTCAGGGTGTGAGATACCTGCAGCATTTTTCTTTTTTCTTAGGATCGCTTTGGCTATTCAGAGTCTTTTGTGGTTTCATACAAATCTGATGATTTTTTGTTCTATTTCATTAAAAAATGCCATTGTGATTTTGATGTGGATTGCATTAAGTCTGTATATTGCATTGGGTAATATGGCCATTTTAACTATGTTGATTCTTTCAATCCATGAACATGGAATTTCTTTCCATTTCTTTGTGTTTTCTTCAATTTCTTTTAAAAATGTCTTCTACTTTTCAGTGTATAGGTCTTTCATATCCTTGGTTAAGTTTATTCCTAGGTATTTTATCTTTTTCCTTGCAATTGCAAAAGGAATGATATGTTTGCTTCTTTGTTTCTTTTTCTGAGGTTCTGTTGTTAGTAAATAGGAATGCAATGGACTTTTTGCACGTTGATTTTGTAGCCAGTAACATTACTGCATTTGTTTTTTGTTTCTAATAACTTTTTGTGGAGTCTTTAGCGTTTTCTGTATATAGCATCATGTCATCTCCAAAAAGTGACTCTTTAACATCTTCATTCCCTATGTGGGTGCCTTTTATTCCTTTCTCTTGCCTGATTGTTCTGTCTAGGACTTCCAACACTATGTTGGAAAGCAGAGGGAATAGGGGACATCCCTGTCATGTTCCTGAATGTAGAGCAAAGGGCTTAATTTTTTCATTGTTAATTGTGATATTAGCTGAGGGTTGGTCATATATGACCTGTATTATGTTAAGGTATTTTTCTTCTATACATATTTTATTAAGTGTTTTAATCATAAATGAATATTGTATTTTGTGAAACATTTTCTATATCTATTCATATAATCATATGATATTTGTCCTTTATTTTGTTTATGCAGTGTATCACAATGATCAATTTGCGTATGTTGAACCATCCCTGTGCCCCTGGGATGTACCCCATTGGGTCGTGATCTGTAATTTTTTTAATGCATTGTTGCATTCAATTTGCTAGAATTTTGTTTAGGATTTTTGCATTTCTATTCATTAGACATATTTCTCTGTAATTTCCTTTTTTGTGTGTTATTCTTACCAGATTCTGGTGTCAGGGTAATGTTGGCCTCATAAAATGAGTTAAGGAGTATTGCCTCTTCTTCAATTTTTTGGAAGAGCTTGAGTAAGACAGGTTTTAAATACTCTTTGAATGTTTGGTAGAACTCACTAGTGAAGCCATCTGGTCCTGGACTATTGCTTTTGAGAAGTTTTGGATGACTGATTCAGTTTTCTTACTGTTGATCCGTCTATTTAGATTTTCCAGTTCTTCGCGATTCAGCCTAGGAAGGCTATATGTTTCTAAAAACCTGTCCATTAATATTAGGTTATTGAATTTGGTGGCATATAGCCCTTCATAATACTCTTGGACATTCCTTTGTATTTCTGTGGCATCTGTGGACACTTCCTCTTTCGTTTCTTATTTTGTTTGTGTCTTTTTTCTTTTTATCTTAGTGACTAGCCAAACGTTTTAATTTTTATTAATCTTTACAAAGATCCAGCTGTTTGTTGCATTAGTGTTTTCTATTGTCTTTTTGTTCTCTGTTTCATTTAGTTCTGCTCTGAATTTTCTTATTTCCTTCCTTGTGCTGACTTTGGGTTTCATTTATTCTTTTTCTAGTTCTCTAAGGTGTAACATGAGTTTATTTACCTGGGTTTTTTTCTTGTTTCTTGAAATAGGCCTGTAATGATATAAATTTCCCTTTTAAAATTGCTTTTGCTGCATCCCCCAAATTTTGGTGGAATGTATTTTCATTCTCATTTATTTCTATATATGTTTTGATCTCTCTTCTTATTTCTTCTTTGACTCAGTTGTCCTTTAAAAGTATGTTGTGTAATCTCCACATATTTATGGATTTCCCTGCTCTCTTCTTGCAATTGATGTCCTATTTCAAAGCCTTGTGATCAGAAAATATGGTTGGTATGATTTAAATATTGTTAAATTTGCTAAGAATAGTTTTATGTCCCAAAATATTATCTATCCTTGACAATGTTCCATGTACACTAGAAAAGAATGTATAGTCTGATGTTCTAGGATGAAGTGTTCTATAAATGTCAATTATTTCCATTTCATCTAATGTATAATTTAGGGCTGCTATTTCGTTATTAATTTTCTGTTTGGATGATCTATCCATAGCTGTCAATAATGTATTTATGTCCCCTACTACAATTGTGTTTGGTGAGTTTCTCCCTTTAGTTCTGTTATTAGCTGCTTGGTATATTTAGCTGCTTCCTTTTGTGAGCATAAATATGGATTACTGTTATATCTTCTTGTTGTATAGTCCCCTTTACCATTATGAAATATCCATCTTTGTCTCTTATTACCTTTTTATTCTGAAGTCTGTTTCATCTGATATCAGTATGACTACACGTGCTTTTCTCTGAATACGATTTGCTTGGAGTGTCAATTTCCACCCTTTCACTTTGAGTCTATAGTTGTCCTTGTAGCTGAGATGTATCTCTTGCATGCAGCATATGGTTGGATTTAGCTTTTCGATACATTCTGCTACTCTGCCTTTTTATTGGTGAGTTCAGTCCATTTACATTTAGGGTGATTAGTGATATATGAGGATTTCCTATCATTCTATCTTTGGTTTTCTGGTACAACTGTGTTTCTTTGCCTTTTTTGTTGCTGTCTATTATTTCAGTGTGGTGGTATTCTATGATTTTTTTCCCTCTGTTTCTTCTTTAATTATATGTTTCAGTTCTGGATATTTTTAAGTGGTTGCCGTTAATTTTATGTAAAAAAAAGTTTCATATTTAGAGTATTCCATTTTCTCCAGCATGCTAACTTTCTCCATTACCTTATGCTGGTTCAGACCTTTACTCTCCCCTCTTTTATGTTTTGTCACAACTTATCCCTATTTATGCTGTGTCGATTCTTGCTCTGCTGTAGCAAGTTGTCTTTTTCTTCTTTTTCTTTAAGTGTCTTTTTTTTTTTTTTCTTCTGTAGTTTACCCCTATATTATGTTTAAGGGCATATTGTCTTATTTGGTGTAGGGGTTGCCATTTCTCGCTTCTGTCTCTCTGTCTGTTCATAATAGTTCTCATGGTTTTTATTTCTTTGGCTTTTTTGTTTCAGATCAAATAGCCTTCTTTAGTATTTCTTGTAGCTCAGATCATGTGTTAGAAAATTCCCTCAGCTTCTGTATGTCTGAAAATGTCTTTATTCCTCCTTCATATCTAAAGGATATCTTTGCTGGATATATTATTCTTGGCTAATAATTTCTGTCTTTCATTAGTTTGAATATTTGATTCCAATCCCTCCTGGCTTGTAGAGTTTCTGCTGAAAAATCTGACGATAACCTAATGGGCTTTCCTTTGTAGGTTACCATCTTCTTTTCCCTGGTTGCCTTGAGGATTCTTTATTTGTCATTAATTGTTGACAGCTTCAATACAATAGGCCTTGGAGAAGGCTTGTTTCAGATTGAGGTAATTAGGTTTTCTATTTGCTTTTTTGGATTTGAGGATCCAGTTCTGTCCACAAGTTTGGGAAGGGCTCATCAACTATTTGTTTGCATATACTCTCTGTTCCCCTCTCTCTTTCTTCTCCTTCTGGTATGCCCATGATTCTTATATTGCTCTTTCTGACAGAGTCAGAAAGTTCTTGCAGAGTTCTTTCATTTGTTTTAACTCTCAAATCTCTCTCTTCTATCTGTGTCATTTCCAAATTGCTATCTTCATTGTCACTGATTCTTTCCTCCATCTGGTCAGCTCTATTACCTAAGCTGGCAATTTCTTTCTTCATTTCTTTTATTGAGTTGTTAATCTCCAGAAATTCTTTTTGGCTCTTTTTTAATAATTCAGTTACTTTGGTAAATTGTTCCTTTTTTATTATTATTATTATGTTTCTGAGTTCATTAAATTGCCTGTCTGTGATTTCTTGCATCTCATTCAGTGTTGCCAGAACTGGAATCTTTACTTCTCTGTCATGTAAGTCACATATTTCCATGTCTTTAATTTCATTTTCTGGAGACTTTTCATTTTCTTTCTGAGCTGCCTTGTTACCTGGTTATTCATGGCAATTAGTGAATTATTATTTCTCTTCCTCTGCATCTACAGGAATGGGATCTGCACCAGGTTGATAGGAATAGGTCTTTCCTTTGTGTTCTAGTAAGTATTGGTAGAATGCTTTATTTCCTTTCCAACTGCACCCTTTAATTCTCTCTCACGATGTTGTGTTATATTTTCACTGCACTCTTCCATTCTCACACAATGAAGGGATTCCCTGGAAGTTGAGCTTTTCTGTGAGCAGGTTGCCTAGGTCTTAGAGTACTGCCTCCGTTGGGGAATGTGGAAAGCTTCTGAAGTTCCGAAACTCTTACTGCATCAGATTCAGGGCCTGTGTGTTTCAGCGGCTGTGTTTACCCCTTCAGGGATCTGCCCAGAAAGGTGGGGGTGGGGGCGGGGTGGCTTGTGAGTGGTGGCTGTGAGCAATGGTGATGACCCCCCAGCACAGTCCGTCCTTCACCCAGGGCTTTCTCCCTTTCTCTGGAACTAGTTGGGCTGAGAGTGTGTGGCTGCAGGCAGCAGTTCTCAGATCTGCAAATATTCTGTTCTTTTGATCTGACATTGCTACAATTCTGCTTCTAGCATTGGGATGGTGGTGGTGGGGCAAGCTCTGGAAGGGTGGGAGTGATTGGATAGGCTCCGTGCCGAAGACTTCCATCCTCTGCTCAGCAGTGAGGTCTTAAATCAATTTTATAAGACTTCTTCCCTCAGTCTTTGCTCTGAGGTCTCTGCTGTGAGCATTGGGTTTAGCCGTATTATATGCTGATTCCTCACGTGGGACTGTGGGTCTAATGGGAGCATTTGGAGTTTGACTTCTTCCTTCTCCCACAGCTGCACGACTCTGGAATGGAGGGGGCTTGGATCTCTGAGCTCGGTCTGCGTCCTGCACCCGCATGGCCCTTGTCTCGTCACTTCCCCTTACCCTCCTCTCTCGCTCACCCAATCTGCCCACCTTTTGATGATTTCAGTTGAGCATCTCTTAGTTTTGTCTATCTGCTGTGCAGGCAGTCCTTTGTGGAATTATAGTTCTTCAATTTGTTGTAAATTCCAGGGAAGATTTCAAGAGGCTCACCTCATGCTGCCATTTCTATGCTATCATCTCCTATCTTGCAATCCTTTTTACTTCAACATGAATCTGATCCCCATTTCCCTTTGCAATTTCAGAACTTTCTGGCCCCCCTTTATGTTTTTGTTGTTACAAGTTATCCCTATTTATGATGTGAGTTCATTTCTGATCTCAGTAGCAAATTGTCTTTTTCACTTTTAAAAAAAATATATATATTTTTAATCTTCTTTAACCTTTATATTATGTTTAACTTTATGGAGCCCTATTCTGCGTAGGAGTTGCCACTTCCCACTTCTTTCTGTTGGTTTGGTATCTTACTCATAGTTTTGTATTTATTTATTTATTTTTGACTTTTTGTTTGAGGTAGAATATCTTCATTTAGTATTTCTTGTTACAGGCATTGGGGTGGAAAATTCCATCAATTCTGTATACCTTGAAATGTCTTTATTCCTCCTTCATATCAAAAGGATAACTTTGCTGGATATATTATTCTTGATGCAATTTCTCTTTCAATAGTTTGAATATTTGATTCCACTCCCTCCTGGCTTGTAGAGTTTCTGCTGAAAACGCTAATGATAATCTCATGGGCTTTCCTTTGTAGATTACCATCTATTTTCCCCTGGTTGCCTTGAGAATTCATTCCATGTCATTAATTTTTGAAAGCTTCAATATACTCTACCTTGGAGAAGGACTTATAGGATTGAGGCAATTAGTTGTTCTGTTTGCTTCCTGGAGTCAAGGATCCAGTTCTTTCCATAGGTTTGGGATGTTCTCATCAACTATTCATATGAATAGGTTCTTTGTTCTCTTCATCCTCTTTTCTCCTTCTGATATACTCATTATTCTTATATTTTTCTTTTTGATAGAGTCAGATATTTCTTCTATGCTTCTTTCATTTCTTTTAACTCTCAAGTCTCTCTCTTCTTCCATCTGTGTTGTTTCCAGATTTCTGTCTTCGATGTCACTGAATCTTTCCTCCATCTGGTCAGCTCTATTACCTAAGCTGGCTATTTTATTCTTCATTTCTTCTTCATCTACTGCTTGAGCAAAGTTGAAAAAAGTGTCCACTGGTATACATTTTGTTGGCACCCTCGATATCTATCTATCTATCTATCTATCTATCTATCTATCTATCTATCTAGATAGATAGATAGATATAGAGAGATATTCAGATATATAGATATATATTCATATATAATAAAATGTGTAAAATATATGCGAGAGAGAGAGATTTATCGAGCAAACCTTATCATTTATTTTCACTTGTTAATAGTAGATTTTCCATAGGATCATCCAGCTCTTCCTGATTCATTAATAAAGAATTCATCAAAATGAGACATTAATAAATGAGCTTAGTTAAATACTACATTGCATTTTAAATAATTGTCAGAACTTGTTACAATGGAAGCTGTCTATGAATCCATCACTCTCAATTTACAGAATTTACTCAATTTACAGAATTTGTCTGCCTTGGTTTTTTCATCAACTCAAGCTGGTTTTTGGCCAGTGGCACTGCCTGAGGCAAATTTATATCAACCTGACAAAAAGCAATAGTAAGTCCTGCTTCAGAGGTTCTCATTGCTTAAATCTATAATACCTCTTTAAGAACTGCAAGGTGTTACAATTAAAACCATATCAATTGCTTAACTTGTCAATTAATGGCAGCTATTGCAAAGCATTATTTCTCCTCAAATAGCTAGATTCTCACTACTCAAGCGTGATTGCAGTTGTAGGAATATATATATATATATACACACACACACATATATGTGTATATATAAATATATATATATACACACACATATATGTGTATATATAAATATATATATATACATATACATATATGTATATGTATATGTATATGTATTTAATTATATATATGTATATAATTAAAGTGTAAATTTAACTTCTGGGAAGAAAACCTCATCAAAGCATCTCTAGAACCTTCTGGAATCTGCCCATTTTCTGGTAAACTGTACATATTAACTTTTTACTCAGAGTTACAGATAAATAAACATGTGCAAACACAATTAACATGCAGAATTTTAATTTTTTATTAAATTTATTGTGGTGACATTGGTTAATAAAATTATATAGGTGTCAAGTGTATAATTCTGTAATACATCAGCTGTATATTGCACTGTGTGTTCACCATCCAAAGTCAAATCTCCTTCCATCACCGCATATTTGACCCCCTTTAACCTTTAACCTTTTCATGGTGACGTGAGAGCAGGGGGGAAAAGACTTTTTCCAGAAATGTTAATTTGAATTTAGTAACAGAATGGCAATTGAAATTGTAGTTAAAGTTATTTCTTTTTAGTAATTTCTTTATTTTTTTTTAATTTTTCCCTTGTTTCTTTTTTTTTTTTTCAAGAAATGCAGAAGGCAATTATTAGCAAAAAGATTTAAGAAATAATTAGACATGATAGGCTCACATCACAATAATTAAGGATATGTTCAAGCTTCTACTACCATGTCAAATTAGTAAATTCTCTCTACTACAAAAATGTTTGGGAAGCAAAATTACCCTTTCTTCCCCTGATTTCATAAACATACACACACACAAATAAAAATCACTTCTCCATAAACTGAAATTCAGGAATCAGTTCTACTCTGTTGTGTTTACACAAGCAAGTTGCTTTTCATGGAAATCTTTTATTTTAATTAAACAGCAGACTCAACCCATTGCAAATAATTGTGTGGTTAATCTCACTAATTTACTTTGAACTGAAAATGAGGAAAAACTGGTCAATTTTAATCAATTGCCTTGGAGTAACAGAGAGATCTTTTCACAGAGTTGAATAATGGATGAAGCACAAAATGAGATAATTGGGAGATGTTTGTCCTAGAGGGTATAATTACAATTAAAAATTTCTCTTATCTCCTAATATTATCCTTTGTAAAGACATGCACTCTATCTTTACTTGACTGCATCAATATATGTTTTTACAAACTGATAATGTTCTGTTCATCTGCAACCTGGCCTGAGGTTAGAAAACTAAAGAAAGAATATAAATAATGCTATGCCGACTATTTGTATATTTTTTAATGTTAGTGCTATTGCATGATCATTCAAAGATAGCTTCTTAATCAGAGAATGCATGTTCCCAGAGTGGCTTTGGAAAAAATACACATATAAATTATTTTTTCCAAAATTTTAAATCTGCGTTGTTTCAAGGTTATGTTTTATAAACCCCCAATCTCCAAGTGACTGTCTATGCTTTATGATGTTAGAGAACTCATGGGCAGATCAAGTATTTTCAGAGATGCTTTATATCAAATAGTGATAAGAGTTCAACATCTTGTTTATTTTAAGGAAATCAAAGCATTTTGTTGATAGCTCTTTGTGCCCTGTCATTTAGCCAATGCTTAATCTCTTAAGACATAACAATAAAAGAGTTGCTAATATGTTGCATAGTGATATTCCTTCAGAGTTTATAAGAACATTATTTTTTCTTCATTACAATCTTGTGAAGTAGGTAAGGCTAGTTTTCTTATCTCCATTGTAAATGTATAGTTGAGAAAATTGGGGCTTAGTCAGTAGGTAGCAGAAATAATTTGAATTCAGGTCTTCTAACTCCAGGTCTAATGCTTATTTTCTTGTACAATAGTAAGAAATAATAATTTAAAAAGCCAAAGGAGAAGGTAGAGAGGGATTAAAACCATGATATTGGTGTCCATTCTCTTTTGCAGGCCAGTCATGAGTATATTTATTATTTCTTTCACAAGTTTCACAGTGTTAATGATGTTTGTCATAATGTCCAGCTGAGTGAATGGTCTGTACAAACTATAGAAAAAGTCCATCTTGATTTAAATATTTATAAATTGCATCTTGCTGCCAAGATATACCCTCATGTTCATTAATAAGCCCTTAACAATTACTTTGAGACTTTTTTTTCTTGTGGCCACATATTTATTGGTAAAAAAAAGAAATATTCTAATAATCAATTCTCTGACAAGAATGAGAACCCTCAGAAATTATGCAAGACAGCAGTACTGAAAACTTAATTTCTGTTTCAAAGCTTAAGTGTCGTTCAAATCTTACTATTTTGGGGTAAATATATGGAATTAAAACAAAACATTCAATGAATCCAAGTAGTGTTTCAAGATGCTTATCTAATATTAAGGTTGAAAGGACACTTAGACAGCATCTACTCCAACTCCTTTCTCTGTCCAAATAAAAAAGATAAGGTCCAGAGGAGTTGTGACTTGCCCAAGTTCTCACAGTTAGTGTTACAGTTGGTAATAAAATTCTCCTTTCTTGTGTGCGAGTTAAATGTCTTTCTATCAGATCTCCAATTTTTTTTTCACTTTACTGCAAAATGTAGGTTTCAATAGAATATAAATATTTAATTAATTTTTAATATTGGAGTAACAGTTGCATAAAAATCAGTACCCAAACAAAATATTTCAACTTATATTAAATAATATGAATTCTTAATATTTTCCCTAGTAAAAATAACATTATTGCTATCACTAATTAATTATTGTGTTTTCTAACTCTGTATAATTCCCTGGTTGTTCTATATCAAATCCTCAGGGTTACAATTAATGCATTTATGATTATCAGAACTAATCAAAACAAGCTATTTCTCAATAATTACACAATTAAAAGCCTTGTGTGCATATGACCTATAAGCTTGACATTCGAGACTGTTACTTTTTAATATGACATGTTCAGCTCTAAATGAAGACCCCACCTTCTGACTATGTAGAATACTTTTATGTTTTCTTAGAACAGTCCCACTGTACGCTATGAATCAAAGATAATTTAACATACCATGCATCACACAAAAACATTTTATTTGGTAGAACACAACATAGTGAAAAGAACAAAAATAATTGATGCTTGTACTTTAAATTTGTTCATAAGCTACGAAACACAGACATGAGGGCTTCAGATGCTTACAATGAGATATGATGTCTAAATATTACAAATGTTCCCCAAGTTCTGTTACACTTTTATATATTTTTCTCACTTTAATTGCAAGGGTTTAGTAACCAGTTCCATTGCCACTCATTTGTCTTCTTCTTATTCTGAATTCAGCTGTCAAATTAATCTATCTAAACCAAGTTTTCAAGATACTACTTTTAATTACTCCTCAACATCTAAATTGAAATATCTCTGCAATCTTTCCCAACCCGGCCTGCCCTAGCTTTTCTCCTGCTTCAACACCATAAAGTCCAACACATTTCCAGAACTGTCCAAGGAAGGGTTCCTTTATTTACAAATAAGGAGCATTGGCTTCCTTGCTATCCCTGAAACAGCCACGCAGACCTCATGATATCTCAGGTAACTAACAGGAACCATTAAGAATACTGGAAGAGAGTGACATCATAGGAATGGTGGCAATGAGGTGGTCTTCTTGAGTTCTTCTCTGGAACTTACCACAAATTGAACATCTATAACACATCAAAGGACTTTCTGCTTATCACACAGAACAGCTAAGAGAAGTCTACAAGGATTACCTGAAGGTGGGAAAATTAGGCGAGCAGAGGAAGAGGGAAGGGAGCAGTGCAGAGATGCCAGGACATGGGGGCCTCAGAGCACAGAACAGAGATCACAAGAGCCAGGAGGTGGGCTCTTTCACTGTATCCCACAGCTGATCTCTCCTGCCGAGAGAGCAGCACATCCAGCATTTGAGGCAGTAACCTCACTTGAGATCTCCAGCTGGGCCCTAGGTCAGACAAAAGAGAAAAAAGACAAACTCCACACCTGGTCCCCTCCCCCTACTCTCCCACAGCAAACCTACCTGCACCATTCCAGAGTCTCAAACTGGTCCTGGAACTGAAGAGTAGTGTTAGAGTACAGAGGAGCTGTAGTGCTCAGGACCCAGAAAAAGCCGCTTTACAGCTGTGACCTAGGGAAGAGGCTGGGAAGAGTGTGACACTACTAGGCTAGGAGACAGAAGACACCTCCCTTCCCTGCCCCCACCTTTTCTGGGCTGCAACCCAGGACTATTACATCTACAGAGACACATGTATAGGTCAAAAGCAGGTGGCAGAGGCAGCTCTGGGCTTTCAGCAGCTCAGAAGTCTCATGCCCTCTACACTCTCTGATAGAAGAAGTGCCTTAAGACTCAGGAGACCTGGTCACAGGGAATAAACCCAACTCTCATTGGCTGGCTGTGGTGTTCTCAGAGCATGTTATGTGCAGGCAAGAGCAGAAACTGCACTGACTTTGTAAAAACTCCCACCCACACCACATGGCCCCACTCAACTAGAACTGCAGTTCCAGGGACACTCTGGGCACCAGGTGGCTGGCTCTGCCTCCACAAGGTGCAGAGGACTCTTTGTACAGCAGAGGACAACCTGGAGATTGTTTGGTGGGCTTAAGCCAAGACTGGTGCTGCTTTCTTTTTTTGTTTTTGTTTTTGTATTTTTGATATTTTTGCCTGTGTTGAATGTGGGTTATTAGTTGTTTTCAGGTGTGAGTGTATTTGTTTTTTCATTTTTGTTGTTGTTGCTGTTGTGCTTGTTGATTTGTTTGGTTCTGAAATTGCCCTACACTAGGGCCTAGCCCAAGAAGCAAAAGATTCCACACACCCAGAGGCCAACTCCAGACCAAACCAGAGTATTACCAGGTTTGACCTACAAGTGACACACCCAGAGGGAATTCTCTATAGGCATGAGAGCCCATAGCCTCATCTGAGGGGTCAACCCTCACACAGCAGCTCATACACTGTGGGCATCGCCAATTCTCACAGCTAGTGAGCCTAGGAGTCAATACCTCCTACTGACAAGCCCAAAACAATTAAAGCTCAACTTTAATAGGAGAATGCACACAACACAAGGGTCACATCTGGAGCACAGGCACAGGAGAATAAGGAGGCAGTGCAATTAATACATCACATCATAGGAATACCAGAAGGTGAAGAGAGGAAGCAAGGCATTGAGAATATATTTGAAGTAATAATTACCTGGTGAAGGAAACTGACATACAAACCCAAGAATTGCAGGCCCACACCAAGACACATTATAGTTAAAATGGCAAAGGTTAAAGATCTATCATCCAGATTGGCCCTCTTCTGTAACAGCCAGGATTTAACCCTGAGCTTCCTGAATTCAAAGCCCATTTTCTTAACTATTAGCTTCAGCTTTCTTATATGTTAAATAGGTGAAGACATGGTAAAAATGCAATGTTTGAGGTCCTTTCTAGCTCTGATGTTTTCTTTTGCATGTAAAACTATTCCTGTGTTAGTATCTTCTCAGTTTCTTCCACAGGTCCCAGGAGGGTTGGTTATTTGGAATCCAGAATAAAGTTCCTTAAAAAAATAAGCCTATGTTGGGTTTCTCGGCATTTATTGGAAATTCGTAACCCATCAGAGGCCTAAACCAAAGCTCCATCTCCCCCAATTCTAAACCCTTAATAGGAACTTCCTAGGTTGTGCTCCATCAGAGTGGCTGACCCACCATCATGCCCCACCCACTCTCCTCCCTGTGTCCTCTGTCATAGGGTCATCAACTATCCCAGTATGCCAGGGACTGAGGTGTTTTGGGGGGCACAATAGTTTCAATTTTAAAACCAGGACAGTCCCCGGCATACTGGGACAAGTTGCTCTCCCCACTTGGTTATGAGCCCACAGCAGTGTCCCCAGCTGGGTCTCAGGCAGATTTGGACTTACTGGAGTGGGCCTGCAGGCAGAAGGCAAACGAACTGAACGAACTATTTTTCCCCCTGATTCTATGAGACACAGAGGCACAAGTCATCTTGCTTTGGGGTCTAGTGACAAGTCCAGAACAGACATGAAGGCAACGGGCTTGTCTTTTCTTTGGACTGAATATGGCCTGGCCACAGCCCAGTGAGCCTGGCAGGGCCGGCAGCACCATGAGTCTTGGCAGCTTCAGTCCCAGGAGGCCCGAGGAGTCTCTGCTCTCAAAACCAGCTCTCTGAAGGCAGACACAAGGCCTCATCCTTGACTTCTCTTTAACTTCCAGGCAGTTAGGAGTTCTGTGGTGTCTGTTGCCAGGATGTCTCTGTAATGTTTCCCATCTTCATCCTGACCACTGCCAGGAACAGGCAGAGAACAAGTTTCCTAATTTTTTATTCCTAGCTCCTGCTGAATAGCAGATTCATAGTACAGAATGAAAGAAGGAATGAATGAATGCATGGTCTCCTTTAATCCTGACGGCTGAGGAGTTCCCAGCATAGAGCTGTGCTGGGGTTAAGACCTCAGGAGCAAAGAGGAAAAGGAGGAGGATCCAGGACTCTCCTGCTCTTTTTGTTCCCACAGATCCTGAACCTGGCTAGCTAAAACAGGGGTTTGTATGTAGACCCTGGTATGGCAGGGAGGCCAGCACAACCCGCCAGATCGGAAGTGTGGAAGAAGACTGAGGACTTGATGTTGTTGCATATCGAAACAAACCCCATGTACAGATCTGTGGATGATCTGTTCTTTCTGGGAGACTGGGTAGGTTAGGAGGAGGGGGAAGGCTGCCAAAGAGGGAAGACAGAAGAGTCAGAAACTGGGAAAGGGACCTCCAATACTGTGGGAGGAGCTAGCCTGGGTCCCAGAGGTCATTGGAATCCTCCTGGGCTGTGTGTGAAGCTGCCCTGCCGTCCCCTCCCCTTCCCCCACTGGCCTTATCCAGAGGCCCAGCAGCTACCGCAGTATCTCTTAATCTCACTGCAGCTCTGTGAGCTATGGCTGTGTCATCCCCACTTACAGGTGAGGAAGCCTTCTTCCCCGCCTTCTTTGGATTTATTCAAATATTTTTTTAGAATTCCACTTTATTTTTCAGTTCTGCATAGTTTTAGTGGTTTATCTAGAGGTCACAATTTATATCTGCTATAGACTGAATGTTTGTGTCCCTCCTTCCCTAATTCATAGGTTGAAATCCTAACCCCAAGGTGAAGGTATTAGGTCATCACTCCTTGGGAAGCTGATTAGGTCATTAATAAGATTGGTGTCCTTATAAGAGAGGCTCCGGAGAGACCCCCAGGCCCTTCCACTACATGAGGACACAGCTGGAAGGCACCATCTATGAACCAGAAAGCAGGCCTTCACCAGACAATTTGCCAACACCTTGATCTTGGACTTCCCATCCTCCAGAACTGTGAGAAATACATTTATGTTGTTTATGAGCCACCCAGTCTCTGGTGTTTTGTTCTAGCAGCCAAAAAAGACTAAGCCAATATCCTTACTTTTTCACAGTCTGCTGAGAGTTAATATTGCACCATTTCATGTTTCCAAATATTTACTATCACTATTGTTTACCACCCTCCTGTCCTTTATAAAACAAAACAAAACAAACAAAAAACATACAAACAAAACAAAACAAAACAAAAATAAATCTAGGGAGACAAGTTAGAAGGCTCTTTCAGAAAAAAAAAATTAATATTGGAAAAATACTTCCAGTTCTTAATATTTTTTTACAGATTTTTACTAAAACAGAGCTAACATACAATATTATATTAGGTTCAGGTGTACACCATAGTTATTTAACATTTATATACCGAAAAAGGTGATCATACCATGGTAAGTCCAACAACCATCTGACACTATACCACACTACCACAGTAGATTACATTTCCTATATTACATCTCCATGACTTATTTGGATTACATCTCCATGACTTATTTGTTTTATACGTGGAAAATTTAACCTCTAATTCCCCTTCATCTTTCTCCCCTTCTTTATTTAACTTTTCAATTACAGTTAACATTAAATATTATTTTATATTGGATTCAGGTTACAGCATAGGGGTTAGATTTTTATATAATTTACAAAGTGATATCCCTGACTAGTCTAGTACCCACCTGGCACTATACATACTTATTACCATATTATTGACTATATTCCCTACGATGTATTTTACATCACCATGATGATATTGCAACTACCAATATGTACTTCTTAATGTCTTTAACTTTTCCACCCTGCCCCACAAAGCCCCTTCCATCTGGCAACCACCAGCTTTATACTGCATCTATGAGTCTGTTTCTGTTTTGGTGGTTCATTGATTTTGTTCTTCAGATTCCACATATAAGTGAGATCATATGGTAATTATCTTTCTCTGTCTGACTTATTTCACTTAGCATAATACCTTGCAGGTCCATCCATGTTGCCGCACATGGTAAGATTTCATTCATTTTTATGATTGAGTAATATTCCACTGCATATAAGAACCACTTCTTCTTTACTCAATCATCTGTCTATTCGTGGGCACTTAGGTTGCTTCCATATATTGGCTATTGTAGATAAAACTGCAATGCAATCAGAATAGCATATGCTTTTCCACATGACTACATAGAGCATTTAGGCCACAATTGTCATCAGCAGTGGTGAAGACCCTGTATGTCTGTATAATATATCAGAGGAATTTAATACAAAATTTCAAATATTTTCTCCTTAAAATGAAGTAACATTTTCTCATGTTATTAAAAGTCATGTTATCATTTTCCTTTTTAGTTTTCAATTATAGTTGACATTAAATATTATTTTACTTTAGTTTCAGATGTATATCATATAGGCTATACATTTATATACTTTTTTAAGTGATCACCCCAATTGGTCTAGTAACCACCTGGCACTATACATAGTTATCACAATATTATTGATTATATGGCCCATGCTGTACTTTACTTCCCTGTGACTATTTTATAACTACCAGTTTTTACTTCATCTCTACTCCTTTCTCACCTAGCTCCCAACTCTCCTCCTAAGTGGCAACTATCAGTTTGTTCTCTGTATCTATGAGTTGGTTTTGATTTCATGTGTTCATTTATTTTGCTTTTTTACCTTGCACATATAAGTGAGATCATATGGTATTTATCTTTCTAGGTCTTATTTCACTTAGTATAATACCCTCCAGGTCAATCCATGTTGTTGCAAATAGTAAAATTTCATTTTTGTGTGTGTGTGGCCAAGAGATATTCCATTGTTTATATGTACCAATTTTTCTTTATCCAATTGTCAATTGATTAGCACTTGGGTTGCGTCCACATCTTGGCTATTGTAAATAGTGCTGCAATGAACATAGGGGTGCATGCATATTTTCAAATTGGCATTTTGGATAACCTTGGATAGTTACTCAGAAATTGAATTGCTGGGTCACAAGGTAGTTCTATTTCAATTTTCTTTCTAATTAGGGTAATTTATTAAGGATTTGTCAGTGGAAGAAAAATAATTGCTGTTTGTAAATGTTCTATCACATAAAAAGTGAATGTTGACTTAAAGTTCCTTATTTATTTTTAATTGAATTTATTGAGGCAACATTGGTTAGTAAAATTATATAGGTTTCGTGTGTACATTTATATAAAACATTATCTATATATTGCATTTTGTGTTCACTACCCAGCGTCAGTTCTCCTTCCATCACCATATATTTGACCCCATTTTAACCTCTTCTAAAATCCTCCCTCACCCCATACAATCTGGTAATGACTAAACTATTGTCTGTGTCTGAGTTTTTGTTTTTTTTGTTTGTCTTGTTTGTTTGCTGCTTTCAGTTTTATATCCTGCATATGAGAGAAGTCATATGGTTCTTGAATTTTTCTGTCTGACTTATTTCGCTTAGCATGATTATCTCAAGATCCATCATTATTGTCACAAATGGAAATATCTCTTCTTTTTATGGCCTAGTAATACTCCATTGTGTATATGTATCACATCTTTTTATTTATTAAATGTATTAGGATATGAAAAGTTATTATAATTACATAGGTTCCAAGTGTATATTTCTATAATACATCATCTATATATCACATTGTGTGTTCACCACCCAGAGTCAGTTCTCCTTCCATCACCATATATTTGATCCCTTTTACCTCTATTACAATCCCCCTCCCCCTTACCCTCTGGTAACCACTAAACTATTGTCTGTGTCTATGAGGGATTTTTTTTTCTTTGTTTGTTTGTCTTGTCCTTTTGTTACTTTCAGTTTTATATACCACATAGGAGTGAAGTGATAGGTTCTGGACTTTTTCTGTATGACTCATTTTCTGTATGACTCATGGTGGCATGAGGTGAGCCTCTGTAAAACTCCCCTGAGCTTGTAAATTAAATCGATTAATTTACAAATAATCAAACAACAATAACTCCACAAAGGACTCCCTGTACAGCACACAGGCAAGATGAAGAGACCCACTACTGAATTCACCTAAAGGTGGGCGAACTGCGCAAGCAGGGGAAGAGGGAAGGGAGAAAAGCAGGGACGGAGGCATACGGGCACAAGACGAAGACCTAGCTCAGTGCTCCAAGCTCGCTGCATCCCGGAAATACCGCAACTGAGGGAGAGGGAATAATTCGGACTGCTAGGGCTCCGCTTATGGCCAATAGGGCTGAGGGGGCAGCATATAACACGGCTGAACCCAATGTTCATGGCAGAGACCTCAGAGAAAAGACTGAGGCAAGAAGGCTGAAAATGGTGGTTTAAGCCCTCACTGCTCAGTAGAGAACCGAAGCCTTAGGCACTGAGACTAGCCGCCCTCTCCCTACCCTCCCAGAGCTCACCGCGCCCCCACCAGCCAGGTGCTAGCAGCGGAAGAGTAGCAGTGTCAGATCAAAAGAACACAATATTTGCTGTTCAGAGAATTGTAGATTGCAGACACAGATTTGCAGCCCAAATAGTTCTGGCAAAGGGGAGGGAGCTGTGGAAGCAGACCCGGCAGTGGTGGGGGTGGCGGCAATTGCTCTGGGGCACCGCTCACAACTCACTCCGCCCCTGGCCCCACCAATCTGGGCAGATCCCTGCAGGAATGAACAGAACTGCTGAAACATACGGGCTCTGAATTGGGTGCAAGAAGACCTTTGGAACTTCAAAAGCTCTCAGCATGCACACACCGCACTGCGCCCTATGTCCCAGACAAACTATTAACAGAGGAGAAGCCGGTCTCCCAGGGAATGTCCCCATTGTGTGAGAAGCTGGAATAGTGCAGAGAAAACATAGCACTACCATGTGAGAGAGGAAAAAAAGGCTGCAGTCAGAGAGAAAATAAAACATTATACCAACAAGTACTGGAAAACAAAAGAAGGACTTCTTCCTATCATCCTGTTGCAGAAGCCACTTCTGTAGATGTCTAGGAAGAGAAATAATAAATCAGTAATTGCCATGAATAACCAAGGCAACAAAACAGCTCAGAAAGAAAGTGAAAAGTCTCCAGAAAAGGAACTTAAAGATATGGAAATATGTGACTTAAATGACAGAGAATTCAAGATTACAGTTCTGAAAAAACTCAACGAGATGCAAGAAAACACAGAAAGACAGTTTAATGAACTCAGAAACAAAATCAAAGAACAACATGAACATTTTACCAAAGAGACTGAAATTTTAAAAAAGAACCAAATAGAATTTCTGTAGATTAAGAACGCAATAGAAGAAATTAAGAATGAAATAACCAGCTTAGGTAGTAGAGTTCACCAGATGTAGAAAACAATCAGTGACATCGAAGATAGAAACCTGGAAATGACACGAATGGAAGAAGAAAGAAATTGGAAACTTAAAAGAAATGAAAGAACTCTACAAGAACTTTTTGACTCCATCAGAAAGAGCAATATAAGAATAATGGGCATACCAGAAGAAGAAGAAAGAGAGAAGGGAACAGACAATATATTCAAACAAATTGTCGATGAGAACTTCCCAAACTTGTGGACAGAACTGGATCCTCGAATCCAAGAAGCAAATAGAGTACCTAATTACCTCAATCCCAGCAGGCCATCTCCAAGTCACATTGTATTGAAGCTGTCTAAAATCAACGACAGAGAAAGAATCCTCAAGGCAGCCAGGGAAAAGAAGACGGTAACTTACAAAGGAAAGCCCATTAGATTAACATCAGATTTTTCAGCAGAAACTGTACAAGCCAGGAGGCAGTGGAATCAAATATTCAAACTATTGAAAGAGAGAAATTATGAGCCAAGAATAATATTTCCAGCAAAGATATTCTTTAGATATGAAGGAGGCATAAAGATCTTTCCAGACATACAGAACCTGAGGGAATTTTCTAATGCACCACCTGCACTACAGGAAATAATAAGGAGGCTATTCGACCACCATCAATAGGGACAATTTGTGGCAACCAAAAAATAAAAAGGAGGAGAGTAAAGGCCTGAACCGGAATATGGTAATGTAAAAAGTAAGCGTGTTAAAGAAAATGGAATACTCTAAATATCAAACTTCCTTTTACATAAACTTAAGGGTAACCACTCAGAAAAAATCCAGAACTGAAATACATACTGTAATAAAAGAAGACACAGAGGGAAACATCATAGGCTACCATCACACAGAAATAATAGACAACAACAAAAAGGCAAAGAGACAATGGAGACACAGCCTTACCAGAAAACTAAAGATAGAATGACAGGAAATCCTCACATATCAATAATCACCCTAAATGTAACTGGACTGAACTCACCAATAAAAAGGCACAGAGTAGCAGATTGGATCAAAAAACTAAACCCAACCATATGCTGTTTCCAAGAGACACATCTCAGCTACAAAGACAAGCATAGACTCAAAGTGAAAGGGTGGAAATTGACACTCCAAGCAAATGGTACCAAGAGAAAATTAGTTGTAGCCATAATGACATCAGACGAAACAGACTTCAGGGTGAAAAAGGTAACAAAAGACAAAGATGGACATTTCATAATGGTAAAGGGGACTATACAACAAGAAGACATAACTGTAATCAATACTTATGCCCCCAATCAGGGAGCACCAAAATATACCAAGAAACTAGTAACAAAACTAAAGGGAGAAATTGACCAAAACACAATTATACTAGGGGACTTAAATACATCATTGACAGCAATGGATAGATCATCCAAACAGAAAATAAATAAAGAAATAGCAGCCCTAAATGACACATTAGATGAAATGGACATAATTGACATATATGGAGCACTTCATCCTGAAACATCAGACTATACAATCTTTTCTAGTGTACATGGAACATTCTCAAGGATAGACCATATATTGGGACATAAAATCAGCCTCAGCAAATTTAAGAAGATTGAAATCATACCAAGCATATTCTCTGATCACAAGGCTTTGAAATTGGATATCAACTGCTAAAAGAAAGCAGGAAAAAACACAAATACATGGAGATTAAACAACATACTTTTAAAAAATGACTGGGTCAAAGAAGAAATTAGAGGAGAGATCAAAAGATACATAGAAACAAATGACAATGAAAATACATCCTACCAAAATTTTTGAGATGCAGCAAAAGCCGCTTTAAGAGGGAAATTTATATCATTACAGCCCTATCTCAATAAACAAGAAAAATCCCAAATAAATATCCTCAAGTTACACCTTAAAGAACTAGAAAAAGTAGAGCAAGTGAAACCCAAGGTCAGCAGAAGAAAGGAAAATATAAAAATCAGAGAAGAGCTAAATTAAATGGAGTACAAAAAGACAATACAAAAAATTAATATGACAAAGAGCTGGTTCTTTGAAAAGATTAACAAAATTGACAAACCCTTGGCTAGGCTCACTCAGATAAAAAGAGAGAAGACACGAATAATCAATCAGAAATCAGAAAAAGGGGAAGTTATCACTGATGCTACAGAAATACAAACGATCATCCAAGAATACTATGCCACCAAATTCAATAACCTAGAAGAAATGGACAAGTTCTTAGAAACAAATAGTCTTCCAAGGCTGAACCACGAAGAAATGGAAAATCTAAACAGACCGATCAACAGTAATGAAATTGAATCAATCATCCAAAACCTTCCCAAAAGCAAAAGTCCAGGACCAGATGGCTTCACTAGTGAATTCTACCAAACCTTCAAAGAGGATCTAATACCAATCCTGCTCAAACTCTTCCAAAAAATTGAAGAAGAGACAGTACTCCCTAACTCATTTTATGAGGCCAACATTGCCCTGATACCAAAACCTGGTAAGGACAACACAAAAAAGAAAACTACAGACCAATATCTCTGATGAATACAGATGTAAAAATCCTCAACAAAATTCTAGCAAATCGAATACAACAATGCATTAAAAAGATCATTCATCATGACCAAGTGGGGTTCATCCCCGGGGCACAAGGATGGTTCAACATCCACAAATCCATCAATGTGATACATCACATAAACAAAATAAAGGACAAAAATCATATGATTATATCAATTGATGCAGAAAAAGCATTTGACATGATACAACATCCATTTATGATGAAAACACTTAATAAAATATGTATAGAAGGAAAATACCTTAACATAATAAAGGTCATATATGACAAGCCCTCAGCTGATCTCATAATTAATGGTGAAAACTGAAGCCTTTTGCTCTACGTTCAGGAACACAACACCTCTGCTCTACGTTCAGGAGCAGGACACCCCTAGCTCCTCTGTTTTTCAACATAGTGTTGGAATTCCTTGCGAGAACAATCATGCAAGAGAAAGAAATAAAAGGCATCCAAATTGGGAATGAAGAAGTTAAATTATCACTCTTTGCAGATAACTTGATGCTATACATAGAAAACCCTAAAGACTCCACCAAAAAGGTATTAGAATCAATGAACGAATACAGTAAAGTTGCTGGCTACAAAATCAACGTACAAAAGTCCATTGTATTTCTATATACTAAGAATGAAATCTCAGAAAAAGAAATACAAAAAACAATTCCTTTTGCAATTGCAGCAAAAAGAACAAAATACCTAGGAATAAACTTGACCAACAATGTGAAGGACCTATATCCTGAAAACTGTAAGAAATTTTTGAAAGAATTTGAAGATGACTCAAAGAAATGGAAAGACATTCCGTGCTCATGGATTGGAAGAATCAACATAGTTATAATAGCCATATTACCCAAAGCAATATACAGATTTAATGCAATACCCATCAAAATCCCAATGGCATTTTTTAAAGAAATAGAACAAAAAATCATCAGATTTTGTTTGGAACCACAAAAGACCCGGAATAGCCAAAGCAATCTTTAGAAAAAGGAACAATACTGGAGGTATCACACTCCCTGACTGAAGCTTGTACAACAGGGCTACAATAATCAAAACAGCATGGTATTGGCAGAAAATCAGACACATAGACCAACTGAATAATATTGAGAACCCAGAAATAAAACCACATAAATATGGACAGATACTTTTTGACAAAGAAGCTAAAAACATACAGTGGAGGAATGACATCCTCTTCAATAAACGGTGCTGGCAGAATTGGAAATCCACGTGCAAAAGAATGAAACTGGACTGCTATCTGTCACCATGTAACAAAATTAATTCAAAATGGATCAAAGACTTAAGCATAACACCTGACACAGTAAACTGCATAGAAGAAAACATAGGTAATAAACTTATGGACCTTGGGTTCAAAGAGCATTGTATGAATTTAATTCCAAAGCAATGGAAGTAAAAGCTAAAATAAACAAATGGGACTATATGAAACTTAAAAGCTTCTACACATCAAAAGAAACCATCGACAAAATAAAGAGGCAACCAACTGAATGGTAGAAGATTTTTGAAACAGTGCCTCTGATAAGGGGCTAATATCCAAAATATACAAGGAACTCATGAAACTCAACAACAAAAAAACAAACAATCTAATTGAAAATTGGGCAGAGGACCTGAAGAGACATTTCTCCAAAGAGGACATACAAATGGCAAATAGACATGAAAAAATGCTCAACATCACTAATCATCAGAGAAATGCAAATAAAAAACACAATGAGATATCACCTCACTCCAGTCAGAATGGCTATCATCAACAAGACAAATAGTAACAAGTATTAGAGAGGCTGTGGAGAAAAAGGAACCCTCATACACTGTTGGTGGGAATGCACACTTGTGCAACCATTACGGAAGGCAGTGTGGAGGTTCCTCAAAAACTTATTAATAGAATTACCATATAACCCAGCAATCCCTCTCCTAGGTATCTTCCCAAAAAATCTGAAAACATTTATGCATAAATACACGTGTCCTCCAATGTTCATTGCAGCTTTGTTTACGGTGGCCAAGACATGGAAACAACCAAAATGTCCTTCGATAGATGAATGGATAAAGAAGTTGTGGTATATAAACACAATAGAATACTATTCGGCGGTAAGAAAAGATGATATAGGACCATTTGTGACAACATGGATGGATCTTGACAGTATAATGCTAAGCGAAATAAGTCAGAGAGAAAAAGCAGAGAACCATATGATTTCACTGATATGTGGTATATAAGCTAAAAAAAAAAAACAAAAGAACAAGACAAACAAATGAGAAACAAGAACTCATAGACACAGACAATAGTTTAATGGTTACCAGAAGGTAAGGAGTGTGGGGGGTGGGAGATGAGGGTATGGAGGATCAAATATATGGTGATAGAAAGAGAAATGTCTCTGGGTGGTGAACACACAATGGGGTTTATAGATGATGTAATACAGAATTGTACATCTGAAATCTATGTAATTTTACTAACAATTGTCACCCCAATAAATTAAAAAAAAAAAGAATCATGTTATCTTCTAAAAGGAACACTTTGACTTCTTCATTCCCAAGTTGGATACATTTTATATGTTTTTCTTGCCTGATTGCTCTGTCTAGGACCTTCTATACTATGTTGAATAACAGTGGTAACAGGGACATACATGCCTGTCTTGTTCCTGATTTTAGAGGAAAAACGTTCAGTTTTTCACTAAGTGTATGATATTAGCTGAGCGGTCGTCATATATGGCCTTTATTATGTTGAGGTGCATCCATTCTATACCAATTTTGTCAAGCATTTTAATCATAAATAGATGTTGTATCTTGTCAAATGCTTTGTTTTACATCTATTAATATAATGATATAATTTTTATCTTTTATTATGTTTACATAGTGTATCACATTGATCTATTTGTGTATTTTGAACCATCCTTGTGCTTCTGGAATGAACCCCACTTGATTGTAATGTGTAATCCTTTTTAATGTTTTTTTTATTTTTTTATTTGCTGAAATTTTGTTTAGGATTTTTGCATCTGTATTCGTCAGATATATTGGTGTGTAGTTTTTTTTCTGTTTGTTACCTTTACCAGGTTTTGTGTCAGGGTAATTTCGGCCTCATAAAATCAGTTAGGAAGCATCAACTCTTCTTCAATTTTTTTGATTAGTTTGTGGAGGACCAGTATTACATCCTCTTTGAAGGTTTGGTAGAATTCATTAGTGAAGCCATCTGGTCCTGGACTTTTGCTTTTGGGAAGGCTTTGGATGATTGTTTCAATTTCCTTACCGTTGATCAGTCTATTTAGATTTTCCAGTTCTTTTTGATTCAGTCTAAGAAGGTTATATATTTCTAAAAACTTGTCCAATATTTCTTGGTTATTGAATTTGGTGGCCTATAGTCTTTATTAATATTTTTGAATGATCCTTTGTATTTCTGTGGAATCTGTCACATCTTTCACTCTTTCATTTCTGATTTTGTTTATTTGTGTCTTTTCTCTGTTTTCTTTAGTGAGTCCAGCCAAGGGTTTGTCAATTTTCTTAATCTTTTCAAAGAACCAACTCTTTGTTGCATTAATTATTTCTATGGCCTTTTTATCCTCTACTTCCTATAGTTCTGCTCTAATTTTTATTATTTCCTTGCTTCTGCTGACTTTGGGTTTTATTTACTCATCTTTTTACAGTTCTTTAAGATGTACCATTACACTGTTTATTTTGGGATTTTTCTTTTTTCTTAAGATAAGCCTGTAATGATATAAATTTACCTATTAATAGCACTTTCACCACATCCCAATAATTTTGATATGGTGTATTTTCATTGTCATTTGTTTCTATGTATGTTTTGATCTCTCTTTTTATTCCTTCTTTGACCCAGACATTCGTTAGTAGCATATTGTTTAATCTCCATGTACTTGTGACTTTTCCTGCTATCTTTTTGCATTTGATCTCCAATTTCAAAGCCTTGTAATTAGAGAATATGTTTGGCATGATTTCAATCTTCTTGAATTTGCTGAGGCGTGGTTTTTTGTCCCAACATTAGGTCTACGTTTGAGAAAGTTCCATGTGTACTAGAAAAGAATAGTCGGGTGTTCTAGGATGAAAGGCTTTGCAAATGTCAATTGTATCTATTTTGTCTAATGTAGTATTTAAGGCTCATATTTCCTTTTTGATTTTTTTGGATGATCTATCCATAACTATCAATGGTATATTTAGGTTCTCTACTATAATTGTGCTTTTATCAGATTCTCCACTTAGTTATGTTAGTGGTTGCTTTATATGTTTTTGTGCTCCTTAATTGGGAGCATATATGTTGATGAGTGTTATGTCGTCTTGCTGCATTGTCCCCTTTATCATTATGAAATGTCCATTTTTATCACTTGTTATCTTTTTTATCCTGAAGTCTGTTTTGTCAAGTATAAGTATGGCTACACTGATTTTTTTCTGGATGTCATTTGCTTGGACTATCATTTTGCACCCTTGAACTTTCAGTCTATATTTTGCCTTGTAGCTAAGATGTGTCTGTTGGAGGCAGCAGATGGTTTGGTTTTCATTTTTTGATCCAGTTTGCACGTCTGTGCCTTTGTATTCGTGAGTTCAGTTCATTTAAGTTTAAGGTGATTATGGATAGATGAGGATTTCCTATAGCCATTTTATCTTTTGTTTTCTGGTATCTCTAAATCTCCATTGTTTCTTTGCCTTTTTGTTTCTGTCTGTTCTTTCAGTTTTGTGGTATTCTATTATTTTTTCCTGTTTCCTATTTTTTTTTTTTTTATGTTATGTGACTCAGTTCTGATTGTTTTTTAGTGGTTACCATTGCATTTGTGTAAAAGAAAGTTTCACATATAGAATAATCCTTTTTATTCATTCCCTTTTGCAAATGAGAACTTTCTAACTCCCCGTTTTATGTTTTTGTTGGCACAAATCACCCCTATTTACGCTGTAAGTTTATTTTTGCAGTAGTAAATTGTCTCCTTTGCTTTTTCTTGTTTTTAATATTTTTATCTTCTTTACCCTTTACGTTATGTTCAAGTGCATAGTGCCGTATTCTGTATAGGGATTGCCATTTCCTGTTCCTGTCTGTCTGTTAGTTATCTTGTTCCTGGTTTTGTATCCTTTTGTCTTTTTGTTTCAGGTTGAATAACCTCCTTTAGTGTTTCCTGTAATGTAGGCTTTGTGGAGCAATATTCCCTCACCCTCTGAATACCTGGAAATGTCTTTATTCCTCCTTTATATCTAAAGGACAACTTTGCTCGAAATATTGTTCTTGGCTGGTAATTTCTCTGATTCAATAGTTTGAATATTTGATTCCCTCTCTTTTCTGGCTTGTAGTGTTTCAGCTGAAAAGTCTGACAATAATCTAATGGGCTTTCATTTGTAAGTTACTGTCTCTTTTTGTCTGGCAGCCATGAGAATTTTTTCTTTTTCATTGATTTTTGACAACTTCAATATGATGTACCTTGAAGAAGACCTGTTGAGATTGGGGTAATTAGGCATTTTGTTTGCTTTTTGGATTGAGGATCCGGTTCTTTTAATAGATTTGGGAAGTCCTCACCAACTATTTGTTGTAATAGATTCTCTGTGCTTTTCTTCCTCTTTTCTCCTTCTGCTATACCCATTTATCTTGTATTTCCCATATTTTTATATATTCTGCTCTTTAACCCAAAACCTCTACTGCTCTTTCTGATGGAGTCAGATAGTTCTTGTAGAGTTCTTTCATTTCTTTTAACTCTCAAGTCTCTCTCTTCTTCCATCTGTGTCATTTCCAGATTTCTATCTTCGGTATCACTAATTCTTTTGTCCATTTGGTTGTGTTTATTTCCTAAGCTGGCTATTTCATTCTTCATATATTTTATTCAGTTTTTCAACTCCAAATTTTTTTTAAATTTATTGGTGTGACAATTGTTAGTGAAATTACATAGATTTCAGGTGTACAATTCTGCATTACATCATCTATAAATCCCATTCTGTGTTCACCACCCAGAGACATTTCTCCTTCTATCACCATATATTTGATCCCCCTTACCCTCATCTCCCACCATCATCCCCTTGTGGGGAGCCATAATTTCTTGTTATTCTGAAGCCTTGCAGACTGGCTCAGTTTATGATTAACTTGTGTTAGCTCTTAAGGCATTGTCTCTGCCTACACCTGGAGGGTGCTTACAAGCTGCTGAGGAATGAGGTGGGAGTGGCCGGTTCCCGGACACAGAGGACTGATGATTATCAGGGTAATTTGTGGGCTTTGTCATTGAGAAAATGACTTTGGGGAAGTTTCAGTGATTTTGTAGTTTCTATGTAGAAGTTAAAAATTTACTCTCAATGAGGTAAAGCACACTCGTGATTGTTAAGCTGCACGTACACAGGTGGTATAAATTGGTAAAGGAAAGTAAACTCTGGGCTTCAGGATCACTGAAGACCGGCCGCATCATCATTTTGTGTGAGTGTCTTTTTTCATTCCCACTCCCCCATTCAGGTACTCTTCGATCGGCGGCTGGCCCGCCACACCCCCTTACCCTCTGGTAACCACTACACTATTGTCTGTGTCTATGAGTTTTTGTTTCTCATTTGTTTGTCATGTTCTTTTGTTGTTTTTGGTTTATATACCACATATCAGTGAAATCATATGGTTCTCTGCTTTTTCTGTCTGACTTATTTGGCTTAGCATTATACTGTCAAGATCCATCCATGTTGTCACAAATGTTCCTATATCATTTTTTCTTTCCACCGAATATTAAATGTCAATCTCTGGTAAAATATTCATTTCATTCATTGATTTTATTTCTGAGTTCATTAAACTACTCACCTGAATTTTCTTGCATCTTGTTGTTTTTTTTTTTTTTTTTTTTTTTTTTTAGGACTGAAATCTTGAAATCTCTGTCATTGAAGTAACATATTTTCATGTCTTTAAGTTCGTTTTCTGGAAATTTTTCATTTTCTTTCTGCACTGCCTTGTTAACTTGTTTATTCATTGTTTTTAATGAATCATTTCTTTTCCTGGGGATCTATAAGATTGGATTCTGTAGCAAGATGATATAAGAGGTCTTTATTTTGCTTTCCAGTAGTTGGCACTGGAGCATTTTGCTTTCTTTACTGTGCAGTTCTGGCTTTGCGTGGGGTGGGAGATTTTCTGGGAAGATGGGAGTCTCCTCTGTGACCAGGTTGCACAGTCTCAGTGCACCATCCCCATGGGAGGGTGTGGTGGGTAATGGGATTTTGAGCCTCTGAAACCCCAGTGGTGAACTTGCAGCCAGATGTTTTCACAAACTCAGCAGCACTGTGTACCTCCAGTGCAATCAGCTGGGAAAGGTCATGGCATGGTGGGCTGGGAGAGGTATTTGAGTTTCTCTGTCTGACTTGTTTCACTTAACATAATGTTCTCTAGGTCCATCCATATTGTTGCAAATGGTAAGATTTCATTCTTCGTTATGACTGAGTAATATTCCATTGTATAAATGTACCACAGTTGCTCAATCCAGTCATCTACCAATGGACATTTTTGTTGTTTCCATATCTTGGCTATTATAAATAGTGTTGCAATAAATATAGGGGTGCATATTTTTTTTTTAATTAGTGTTTTGTCTCATCCTCTGGAGCAGGGGAGATATGAGATGATGTTTGCTATTCTGTCTGTGCTGTCATGTGATGGTTAGCTTAGAGTTAAAGAAATTCTTGATCAGAGGGGTGAGAGAATTCCCTCTTTGTTTTGTCTGTTTCACCCACATCAGCAAATGAAATGAAGAAGCCGCTAAGTTATATCAGGATGATGTGACAGGCACATTGCCAGGCTTTGGAAGACCTTGGGCTGATGGTCCCAAGCAAGAACAGTCCTTCAGCTGTATAAGTAACATATTTTATTTTTCTTTTTTCTTTTTTTATCTTTGACTGCCAGAACCTCCCGGAACTGGCTATTCCTTGAGAGGGGAGGCAGGAACACACAACTTGGCTATGGGGTACATCTAAAAAGACGTATAAGATAGACCTCAGGTGGATTGAGATTGATTGGTTGCTGTTTCAAGAGATTGATATGCAAAATATTTTCTGTTTCAGGACTGCTTTTCAGGATTGGATTGTTTCAGAGTAGGAGATCAGAATTTGCCTCAATGGACAGTAGAGACTTATTTTGTTGGTGAATTGTCATCATTATAGCATCTTTTGGAACTTGTGTGCAACTTGCAGCTTGCAGTATCAGAAGACATCCTAACTTCCAACAACAACAACAAAAACAAGAACAACAAAAACAACAACGATGTCAACAGCAGCAGCATTCTTGGGAACTACCAAACACTGGTGTGGGAGACGCCTGAGTTTCTCTCAGCTACAGACCTGGCAAGGTTTTGATTTATGACTTTTCCCGTGCTGCTCGCCCCCACCTGGTTTGGTGAGCTTTTGGCATCTACTATAACAGTTACTATCCTATAAAGCTTATGACTGCTTTTAGATACTCCTTACTAATATTATTTGTGTATTTAGCCAAGTGATTTTTGATGAATAGTAAATATGTGTTGGGAACTCTTAAAATTATATGTATGTAGACTCCTTTGACATGACATTGTTATCAATGTATACAGTTTAGTCCTAACCACCTTTGCTTTCTGTCATTAGCACATTCTATTAATTGTCTTTGTCTTTTGCTGTTGCGTATTGGTAAATAAATTGATTAGATATTAAATAAATAAATAAATAAATTACCCCCATTCCAGTGTGTGTCCCTCCTCTTTCTTCCCCTCCCACTCATCATCACAGGACATTTTAATGATATCAATTCTTTCCATCCATGAGCATGGTATGTGTTTCCATCTATTTCTATCTTCTTTAACTTCTTATAATTTTCTTATATTTTTTTACTTCTTTGATTAAATTTATGCTTAGGTATTTTATAGTATTTGAAGTAATTGTAAATGGGACTGTTTTCTTAATTTCTCCTTCTGATATTTTATTATTGGCATATACAAATGCAACTGATTTCTTAATATTAATTTTGTATCCTGCTATTGTACTAAATTCATTGATCAGTTTTACTAGTTTTTTTGGTGGAGACTTTGGGATTCCATATATTTTGTATCACTTCATCTGCGTATATTGACAATTTTACTTCCTCCTTTCCAATTTGGATATCTTTTATTTCTTTTTCTTGTCTGAATACAGTGGCTAGAACTTCCAGAACTATGTTGAATAGAAGTGGAGAAAGTGGGCAACCTTGCCTTGTTCCTGATCTTAAGCAGAATGGTTTTAGCTTTTCCCCATTGAGAATGATGTTAGCTGTGGGTTTATCATACATGGCCTTTATTATGTTTAGGTATGGTCCCTCAATTCCCACTTTCTTCAGAGTTTTTACCATAAAAAAAATGGCCACTGGATTTGTCAAATGCTTTTTTTCTGCATCTGTTGATATGATCATATGATTTTTACTTTTCATTTTGTTAATGTGGTGTATCATATTAATTCTTTTGCAGATGTTGAACCACCCTTGCCTACCAGGAATGAATCCCACTTGATCATGGTGTACGATCTTTTTAATGTATTGCTGAATTCTGTTTGCTAATATTTTGTCGAGGATTTTTGCATCTATGTCCATTACGGATATCAGCCTGTAGTTTTCATTGTTTGTATCATCTTTGTCTGATTTTGGGATCAGCATGATAGTGGCCTTGTAAAAAGTGTTTGGAAACCCTCCCTCCTTCTGGATTTTTTGGAATAGCTTGAGGAGAATAGGTGATAATTCTTTTTTGAATGATTTTTAAAATTCACCTGTAAAGCCATCCAGTCCAGGGCTTTTGTTTATTGGGAGCTTGTTGATTACTGATTCAATTTCCCTGGTAGTAATCAGTCTATTCAGGTTTTCCGTTCCTTCTTGAGTTAGCATTGGAAGGTTGTATGCTTCTAGAAAATTGTCCATTTTTTCCAGATTGTCAAATCTGGTGGGATATAGTTGCTCATAGTAGTTGATATCTAATTTCATATCACTGTGATAAGAGGAGACACTTGGTATGATTTCAATTTTTTTAAATTTATTGAGACTTGTTTTGTGTCCTAACATGTGGTCTATCTTGGGAAATGTTCCATGTGCACTTGAGAAGAATGTGTATTCTGCAGCTTTAAGGTGAAATGCTCTGAAAATATGGATTAAATCCAACTGGAACAATGTGTCATTTAAGGCCTCTGTTTCCATATTGATTTTCTGTCTGGAGGACCTTTCACTTGTCGTTAGCAGTGTGGTAAAGTCCCCTAGTATGATAATGCTACTGTTTATCTCTGTCTTTATGTCAGGCAATATCTGTTTTATATAATTAGGTGCTCCTATGTTGGCTGCATAGATGTTTACTAGGGTTTTGTCCTCTTGTTGGGTCGATCCCTTTATTATTATGTAGTGTCCATATTTGTCTTTTAATATATTCTTCAGTTTAAAGTCTATTTTGTCAGACATAAGTACTGTTTCTCCAGCTTTTTTCATTTCCATTTGCATGAAATGTCTTACTCCATCCCTTCACTTTCAGCCTGTATGTATTTTTTATCTGAGGTGAGTCTCTTGTATATAGCATATGCAAGGATCTTATTTTCTTATCCATTCAGCCACCCTATGTCTTTTGATTGGAGCATTTACCCATTTACATCTAAAGTCATTATTGACAGGTTCATAGTTATTGCCATTTTGTTATTTGTATTTCTGTTCATTAGTTAGATTGTTTTCATCTCTGTTCTGTTGACAGAAGCCCCTTTAACATTTCCTGCATTGCTGTCTTGGTGGTAATGAATTCCTTTAGCTTATTCTTTTCTGGAACGCTCTTTATCTCACCTTCAATTTTAAGTGATAGCCTTGCTAGATAAAGCAATCTAGATTGTAGGCCTTTGTTTTCATCACTTTGAATGCCTCCTGCCACTCCTTTCTGGCCTGCAAAGTTTCTATAGAAGAGTCATTTGATAATCTTATAGGAGTTCCCTTGTATGCAACCTGCTGTCATTCTCTTGCTGGTTTTAGGATTCTCTCTTTGTCTTTAACCTTTTCCATTTTAGCTATAATGTGTATTGGTGTGGGCCTGTTTGGGTTCATCTTGACTGGAACCCTCTGCATTCCTGGGATTGTATGTTGGTTTCCTTCACCAGGTTAGGGAAGTTTTCTGCTGTTATTACCTCAACTATGTTCTCGATCCCTTGCTCCCTCTCTTCATCATCTGGTATTCCTATGATGTGCATATTGTTGTGCTTCATCTTATCCCAGAGGTCTCTTAAACCATTGTCATTGTTTTTATTATTATTATTATTATTATTATTATTATTATTATTATTATTATTTTCCTTTTTGTTGTTCCACTTGGTGATCTCTGCTAACTTGTCTTCTAAATCACTGATTAAATCCTCTGCCTCATTTAACCTGCTGGTAATTCCTTCAAGTGTGTTCTTCGTTTCAGTTATTGTATTTTTTAGTTCTAACTTGTTGTTCTTTATGATTTCTCTATCCTTCTTTATGTCATCACTAAGCTCCTTAAACATTCTTATCATCAATGTTCTGAACTCTGCCTCCGATTGGTTGGTTACCTCTATTTCATTTGGTTCCAATTCTGGAAGTTTCATCTCTTCTTTTATTTGGTACATGTTTCTTCTTTTCCCCATTCTGGCTGACTTTTTGTGTTTGCTTCGATGTATTGGGTAGATTCCGTAGGGGTTCTCAGTCTTTGCTGGGTGATCTTGTATAGTATGTGTCCTTTATGTTTGACTTGCACCACGTCCCTATTCTCCTGTGCATGTGTTCCAAAGTGACCCTTGTGTTGTTTGTATTGTCCTTTTAAAGTTGAGCTTTAATTGCTTTTGGCTTGTCAGTAGTTGGGATTGACTCCTAGGCTGACCAATTGTTAGAACTGGCTATGCCCACAGTGGATGAGCTGCTTCATGAAGGTTGACTGCTCAGATGAGACTTAGCCCCTATTGGCTCTCGTGCCTGTAGAGAATTCCCTCTGGATGTGTCACTTGTAGGTTAAACCCGGTAATACTCTGGTTTGGTCTGGAGTTGGCCTCTGGGTGTGTTGAATCGTGTGCCTTTTGGGTTGTGCCCTTCAAGTAATCCTCGTACCAGTCTCTTAGCTGTGTTGTGTGATAAGAAGAGAGTCCTTTGATGTGTTATAGATGTTCGATTTGTGGTAAGTTCCAGAGAAGAACTCAAGAAGACCACCTCGCTGCCACCATAACTATGACGTCACTCCCCTCATATTCTTTCTTAATCATGCCAAAAATCCTCCAAGCTTACAATGGGACAAGACTTAACCATTTTCGCCCCACAACCCATTCCCCTCTGACCATTTTTCAATTGAATTGTTTGTTTGTTTGATGTTGAGTTGTATGTATGAGTTGTATGAATTCTTTATACATTTTGGATATTAACCCTTTATTGGATATATCATTTTCATTTTGTTGATGGTTTTCTGCACTGTGCCAAAACATTTTAGTTTGATGTAGTTCCATTTATTTGTTTTTTCTCTTTTCCCTTGCCTGAGGTGACATATCAGAGAAAAATATTGCTAAGATCAATGTCAGAGTGTTACTGCCTATATATTCTTCTAGGAGTTTTATGGATTTGAGCCTTACATTTAAGTTTTTAATCCATTTCGAGTTTATTCTTGTATATGAAGTAAAAAGGCATATCAATTAATGTTATACACGTCATAAGCCAAATGAAATTCAAAAATCAACTGATCTTATAAACAGATGCAAAAAATATTTGACAAAAGACAGAATCCATTTATGATAAAAACTCTCAGCAAAGTAGAAAGAGAAGGTACATACATCAACAACAACAACAACAACAACAACAACAACAAAAAGTAAATATGACAAACCCACAGCTATCATAACGTTCAACAGGGGAAAGCTAAAAACATTTTCTTTAAGATCAGGGACAAGATACAGATGTCCAGTTTCACCACTTTTATTCAACACAATATGGGATACCTAGCCACAGCAATCTGATGAGAAAAAAATAGTAAACACATCCAATTTGGAAAAAAAAGAAATAAAACTGTCATCATTTGCTGATGACATCATATTATATAGAGAGAACCACAAATATTCCACCAAAAAACTATTAGAACTGATGAATGAATTCAGTAAATTAGCAGGATACAAAATTAATGTTCAGAAATCATTTTCATTTTTACACACCAATAGTGAATTATCAAAGAGAGATATTAGGGAAAAATCTCATTTACAATTGCATCAAATAAAAAATAAAATACTCGACAAAATCCAACGGCCTTTTATGATAAAAAAACTCTTAAGAAAGTGGGAATAGAGGGATCATATCTCAACATAATAAAGGACATATATGATAAACCCATAGCTAACATCATACTCAATGGGGAAAAGTTAAAGCCATTCCCCTTAAGATCAGGAAGAAGACAAGGTGGCCCACTTTCTCCACTACCATTCTACATAGTTCTGGAAATTCTGACCACAGCAAACAGACAAGAAAAAGAAATAAAAGACATCCAAATTGGAGAGGAGGAAGTAAAATTGTCATTATATGCAGATGACATGATACTATATAGAGAGAACCCTAAAGACTCCACCAAGAAACTATTAGAACTGATAAATGAATTTAGTAAAGTAGCAAGGTACAAAATTAATATTCAGAAATCAGTGTCATTTGTATACACTAATAATAAACTCTCAGAAGTAGAAATTAAGAAAACAGTCGCATTTACAATTGTTTCAAAAAGTATAAAACACTTAGGAGTAAATTTAACCAAAGAAGTAAAAGATCTGTACTCAGAAAAATATTAGACAGTGAAGAGGGAAATTAAAGAAGATACAAATAAATGGAAACACACACTATGCTCATGGATAGGAAGAATTAATATAGTTAAAGTGTCCATACTGCCTAAGGCAATATATAGATTCCACACAATTACTATCAAACAACCATGGACATTTTTCACAGAAAAACATATAATCTTAATATTTATATGAAACCATAAAAGACCCTGAATAGCCATGACAATCTATAGAAGTAAGAACAAAGTGGGAGGTATCACGACACCTGACATCAAATCATACTACTATAGTAATCAAAACAGCATGGTAATGGCATAAAAACCGACACATAGATCAATGGAACAGAATAGAGAGCCCAGAAATAAATCCATGCCTATATAGTCATTTAATCTATGAAAATTGAAGCAAGAATGTACATTGGGGTAAAGGCTGTTCAATAAATGGTGCTGGGAAACCTGGACAGACACATGTAAAAAAATGAAGCCAGACCACCTCCTTACACCATATACAAGAATAAACTCAAAGTGGATTAGAGACTTAAATGTAAGATCTGAAATCATAAAACTCCTATAAAAATACAGGAAGTACATTTGCAGACATTACCTTTAGTGATATTTTTACTGATATTTCCCTTGGGCAAGGTAAGTAAGAGGAAAAGTAAACATATGGGATTAAATCAAACTAAAAAGTTTTCTCACAGCAAAGGAAACCATTCAATAAAGAAAAAGGCATCCTCCTGAATAGGACAAAATATTTTTCAATGATATGTCTGATAATGGGTTAATAGCCAAAATTTACAAAAAACTCATTCAACTCAAGACCAAAAAACAAAACAAAACAAAAAAACACACACACAAAAACAACAACAAATAACCCAGTTAAAAAATGGGCAGAGGACATGAAGAGACATTTTTCTAAAGAGGGCATACAGATGGCAAACAGACATATGAAAAAATGTTAAATGTCACTAATTAGAAAAATGCAAACAAAACCCACAATGAGATACCACCTCACTCCAGTCAGAATGGCTATCATCAATAAATCAACAAAGAATAAGTGCTGGTGAGAATGTGGAGAAAAAGAGATCCCTCATGCACTGCTGGTGGGATTCCAGATTGGTGTAGTCCCTATGGAATTCATTATGAAGGTATCTTAAAAAACTGTAAATGGAAGTACCTTATGACCCAGCAGTTCCACTCCTAGGTATCTATCCAGAGTAATCTGTGGGGAGCCATGATTTCTTGTTATTTTAAAGCCTTGCAGAATGGCTCAGTTTATGATTAACTTGTTTCAGCTTCTAAGGCATTATCTCTGCCTGCACCTGGAGGGTGCTTGCAAGCTGCTGAGGAATGAGGTGGGAGTGACCGGTTCTCGGACACTGAGGACTGAAGACTAGCAGGATAATTGGTGGGCTTTGTCATGAGATAATGACTTTGGGAAAGTTTCAAGGATTTTGTAGTTTGTATGTAAAAGTCATAAATTTACTCTTAATGAGATAATGCATACTCATGATTGTTAAGCTACATGTACACAGATGGTATAAATTGGTGAAAGAAAGTAAACTCAGTGCTTCAGCATCACTGGAGACCGATATCGCATCTTAATTAATTGTGAGTGTCTTTATTTAATTCCCACTCCCCTTTCAGGTTCTTCGTTGATTTGTGGCTGCTGGTCGGCCACAGTAATCCAAAACACTAATTCGAAAAAAATGTATGTCCCCTTATGTTTATTGCAGCATTATTCACAATAACCAAGACATGGAAAAAACTGAAATGCCCATTGGTAGGTGACTGGATTAAGAAACTGTGGTACATTTATACAATGGAGTGTTACTCGGTCATAAAGAATGAAATCTTACCATTTGCAATGATATGGATGGACTTAGAGAACATTATGCTAAGTGAAATAAGTCAGACAGAGAAAAGACAAATGCCACATGATCTCACCTATATGTGGAATCTGAAGAATAGAATAAATTAACAGACTAACCAGAAACAGTCTCAGAGATATAGAGGAAAAACTGAGGGTTGCTAGATGGGTGGGAGGGGGTGGGGATGAGGGAAAAGGTGAGGGGATTAGAAAGCACAATCGATAAACACAGGATTGCAATGGGGATACGAAAGACAGTTTGGGGAATATAATCAGTAATATTGTAAAGATTTTATAGGGTATCCAATGGACACTTGTCTTGTTAGGGAAACCACTTCATGGACTGTGTAGGTGGGAGACCACTGCAGTGTACCCCTGAAGCTGAATAATAATGAATATCAACTATAATTTTACATATATATATATATATATATATATATATATACGTATATATATATACGTATATATATATATATATATGCATATATACGTATATATATAATATATAGTCACAGGATGTGGAGTACATCATAAGGAATAGAGTCAGTGGAACTGTAATAGCTATATACAATGTCAGAGGTGTAGTAGATTGGGAGAGGAGGTTATCACTCTGTGAGGGGTATAAATGTCTAACTATTACATTGTTTTGTACACCTGGAACTAATCATAATGTAAAGTAAAATAAAATAAAATAAAATAAAATAAAATAAAATAAATACCTAGGAATAAATTTAAACAAGGAGGTAAAAGACCTGTACTCAGAAAAATCGTAAGACATTGAAGAGAGAAATTCAAGAAGACACAAATAAATGGAAGCATATAGCATGCTGATAGACAGGAAGAATTAATATATTTAAAATGCCCTTTCTACCAAAACAATCTGTAGATTCAATGAAATCCCTGTAAAAATACAAATGACATTTTTCACACAACAACAAATAATCCTAAAATCCATATGGAACCATAAAAGACCCCAAACAGCCACAGCACTCTTGAGAAAGAAGAGCAAAGCTGGAGGTATCCAACTATCTTATATCAAACTATACTTAAAGGCCACAGTAATCAAAAGAGCACAGTCCTGGCATCAGACAAACACATACATCAAAGGAACAAAATAGAGAGCCCAGAAATAAATCTATGCCTATGTGGTCATTTAATCTATCACAAAGAAAGGAATAATATACCCTGGGGTAAAGACAGTCTTTTCAGTAAAAGGTGCTGGGAAAACTAAACAAGCACTTGCAAAAAATGAAACTGGACCACTTTCTTACTTCATATGCAAGAATAAATTCGAAACGGATTAAACATTTTAATGTAAGACCCAAAACCATAAAACTCTTAGAAGAAAACATAAGCAGTAAACTCTCTAAGATTACTCTTAGTAGTATTTTTACTGATATATTTCCTCAGGCAAGGAAAACAAAAGAAAAAATAAACAAATGGGATTACATCAGTTTTTTGCACAGTAAAGAAAATCATCAACAAAACCAAAAGACAACCTACTGAATGTGAGAAGATATTCACCAATCTTCTGATAAGGGGTTAATATCCAAAATGTATATAAAAAAAAAGTCATACAACTCAGCACCAAAGAAAACCCAAAAAAACAAAAATCCAATTAACAAATGGACAGAAGAACTAAATAGAAATTTCTCCAAAGGACATACAGATGGTCAACAAACATACGGAAAGATGCTTAATGTCACTAATCATCAGATCAATGCAAATGAAAACCACAATAAGCCATCATCAATAAATCAACAAACAACAACTGTTGGTGAAAATGTGGAGAAAGGGGGAATTTTACGTACTGTTGGTGGGATTGCAAATAGGTGCAGTACTAGGGAACACAGTATGGATGTTCCTCAGAAAATTAAAAATAGAACTACCTTATAACCTAGCAATTCCACCTCTGGTTATTTATTCAAAGACATCCAAAACACTAATTCAAAAAGATCTATGCTCTGCTATGTTCACAAAAGCACTATTTACAATAGCCAAGATATAGAAACTACTGAAATGCTCATCAATAGAGGGTTGGATAAAGAATTACTGGTATGTATATTTAATGGAATATTGTTGTGCCATAAAAAAGAATGAAATCTTACCATTTGTGACAACATGGATGGAACTATAGGGTATTATGATAAGTGAAACAAGCCATTCTTAGAAAGACAAATACCATAGGACCTCATTTATATGTGAAATCTAAAGACCAAAATAAACAAACAAAGAAAATAGAAACAGACTCATAGATATAGAGAATAAACTGATGGTTACTAGATGGGAGGTGGTTGGGGGGCTGGATGAGAAAGGTGAAGGCTTTCAGAAGTATAGTTTCATACTTACAAAATAGTCATGGAGATTTAAAGTACAGTATGGGGAATATAGTCAATAATATTGTAAAAACTATGGGTAGTGTCAGGTGGGTACTAGCCTTATCTGAGTGATCATCTCATAAATTATGTAAATGTCTAACCATTATATTGTATACCTGAAATTAATAAAAAATAATATTGAATGTCACCTATAATTTTTTTTTTGTTTGTTTGTTTTTTTTTTTTGTTTGTTTGTTTGTTTGTTTTTTAATTTATTGGGGTGACAATTGTTAGTAGAATTACATAGATTTCAGTTATGCAATTCTGAATCACATCATCCATAAATCACACTGTGTGTTCACCACCCAGAGTCAGCTCCCCTTCCATCACCGTACATTTGATCCCCCTCACCCTCATCCCCCACCTATAATTTTTTTAAATTAAAGCTTACTGGGGTGACAATTGTTAGTAAAGTTGCATAAGTTTCAGGTGTACAATTTTGCAATGTATAATTTAAAAAATATTCACAGGACTTAAAGTACAACATATGTAATATGGTCTATGAGGTCCGACAATTAAGTTCACAAACTCATCCTAGAAAAAGTGCTACGTACCTCATTGTTGAATATCACTATACCTTTGAAGTACTTCCCTTGGGAAACTATTCACTGATGCCAGCACCTAGTCCACCCTTCAAAGCAATTTGGCACTCTTTTTCTGGAATGGCCATCAGAGCTGTTGTCGTATATTACCCTTAATGTCCTGAATGTCATTAAAATGTCTTCCTTTCAATATTTCCTTTATCATTATAAAGAAAGAAGTCATTGGGGGCCAGATAAGGTGAGTAGGGAGGGTGTTCCGATACAATGATTTGTTTACTGGCTACAAACTCCCTCACAGACAGTGCCTTTTGAGCTGGTGCATTCTTGTGATGCAAGAGCCATGAATTGGGAAAAAGTCCAGGTCATCTAATTCTTCCAAGCAGCCTTTTCAGCACTTCCAAATAGTAAATTTGGTTAACTGTTTGTCCAGTTGGTACAAATTCATAATGAATAATCCATCTGATATCAAAAAAGGTTAGCAACATTGTTGCAACCAGTTCACATTCTTAATTGTGAGACCTTGTATAATATTGTAATAGCTATTGTACAGTGTCAGGCGGGTAATAGGCTTATTGGGGTTATCACTTTGTGGCATATATAAATGTGTAATCACTATATTGTTTTGTACATCTGAAACTAATAAAAAAGTGATTATTAATAAGTACATAGCTATTGCCATTTTATTATTCGTATTTGTGTTGTTTATATTTCCTCCTTCTTATTCTTAATGAAGTCCCTTTACCATTTCTTGTAATATTGGTTTGGTATTATCAAATTCTCTTTTTTTATATAGTATGGGAAGCTCTTTATCTCTTCTTCAATTATAAATGTTAGCCTTGCTCAGTAGACTAGTCTTGGTTATGGTTTCTTAGTTTTTCATTACTTTTAATATTTCCTGCTGATCTTTTCCTGTTTACAATGTCTCTGAGGAAAAATCACGTGACAGTCTTACGTGAGCTCCCTTGTATGTTGCTAACTGCCTTTCTCTTGCTGCTTTTAAGATTCTCTCTTTTTGTTTAACCTTTGGCATTTTAATTATGATATGTCTTGGTGTTGGCCTCTTTGGCTTCATGTTGTTTGAGAACCCTGTGCTTTCTGAACTTGTATGTCTATTTCCTTCACCACGTGAAGGAAGTTTGCAGTCATTACTTTTTCAAAATAAGTTCTCAATCACTTGCTCTCTTTTCTTTGTCCTTCTGGTACCTTTTTGATGTGAGTGTTTTTACTTGATATTGTCGCGGAGGTCCCTTAAATGGTCTTTTTATTTATTTATTTATTTATTTATTTATTTATTTATTTATTTATTTATTTACTTACTTACTTACTGCTCTCCTGATTGTGTTTTCTTCTACCTTGTCTTCTAAATGGCGATTTGATTCTCTGCTTGATCTTATCTGATGTTGATTCCTTCTGGTGTAGTCTTCATTTCTGCTATTGCATTCTTTATTACTGACTGTTCTTTTATATGGTTTCTATGTCTTTTTCTATGCTTACTGTCTCTTTGCCAAAGTTCTCAGTATGTTCCTTGACCATTCTTTTAAGCAGTGTTTTGAACTCTGTATCTGGCAGATATGTTCATCTCCGTTATGTTTAGTTATTTTTCTTGAGCTGTGTTCCTTTCTTTCATTTAAGACGTGTTTTTTGTTGTTGTTGTTGTTTGTTTTGTTTTGTTTTTTCTTATTTTGGCTATTTCTCTGTGTTTGTTTCTACGTGTTAGGCAGATTTGATATGTCTCCCAGTCTTGGCGGGGTGGCCTTATGTACTAAGTATCCTCTGGGCTCCAGTGGCCCAGTCTCCTTGGTCACCTGAGCCGATACTCCAGGAGGGTCCCTGTGTGTGTCATGTGTGCCCTCCTGTTATAGCTGATTCTTGATTGCTGTTGGCATATCAGTGGATGAGATTGGTCCTCAAGCTTACTGGCTGTGAAAATTGGCCACCACCTCAGCATAGGAGTTGCTGTGCTAGGGCTGGATTAACCCCAGAAGGCTCTGGTGCCTGCCAAAAACACCCTTTGTTTTTCATAATATTTGTTTATTATGAATTTGTTTTGCCACTTATGACGCTAATCAGGTAGTGTTCTATTGTGGTTTGAACCTGGTCACAGGGTGTGCTGGTTCTGGGGCCTCTTGGCATGGGCTTCTGTGTAGGCCAAATTCATCTGCTACCTGTGACTGGTTCAGGGCTACCTGGTAGGAGCTACAAATGTTGCTCCCTGTGCTGGACCTGAAGGTTGGCTGTCACCAGTACCAGGCCTGAATAACTCAAGAAAAGGCTCAGGACACCCCAAGGCTTGCCACCATTTCCTACCTGTCCATAAGGCTCAACTTCTGAGAGAGCCTCCAGTAGTATGGGAGTTGGGAGAGGCAGGGTCTCAAGGAGTCACCAGAATGGGGGGAGTAGTGTACAAGGGTTAATGCAGGTTCAGATTTGACACCAGTTCTCTGGGGCCACTCTTCAAAATACTCAGAGCACACTGAGGCCAGCCATCACTGGCTTTTAACAGGCAGACCCCTGAAAATTGTTCACCATAGGCTGTAGCACAGGCCAAAACCTGCTGCATGCAGGCTGCTGAAAGAGCCTCTGGCAGCCTACATGTTGGGTGGAGCAGGGTCTCAGGGAGTCACCAGCATGGGGTGAGTGGTGTTCAATGAGTTAATGAATATTAAGATTTGACCCCATTTCTGAGCCTGGTTTTACTCTGCAAATGTCTTGAGCTCACCAAGACCAGCCACCACCTAGCTGGTGTCCATGGAGCCCTAAGAGTTGTCCAAGAATGACTACAGTGTGGTCCAACTCTGGCTACCTTTTCATCCCCAAAACATCCTGTGGTGTTGTGCAGGTTGTGTGGGGCAGAGTCCCAGGGAGTCACCAGGATGGACCACGTGGAGCTCATCTGGCCAATGAAAATTCAGGAAAGATGAAATCTGCCTGCTGGCTACACCGGAGCAGGGCTCAACATGGGGACAATGGCAGTTTTCTCTCCAGCAAGCCCTCTCCCTGAAGCCACAAATCTCAGTCTCTTCCAATATGTCTCTGGCACCTCACAAGCCATTTCCTTTGCTGCAGCTCAGGGTGAGTGCCTGGGAGTGAGAGAATCTGTGTTTGGGCCCTTTAGGAGGATGCCTGTGTTTCCTGCTGCCTTCTGCCTCACCTGGAAAGATAGAATCTTCACTGATTTTCATAGCCAGATGCTGTGTGGGGCTTCTCGGCTCTACACTGGTGCTCCTGGATGGGGACCCTGGTGTATGACTTGGACCCCTCACTCTTCAAGGGTTATCTCTGCAGCTGAGATATCCCGTCCAATTCTCTGTCATCACATGTAATTTAGGGCCAGCCTATTTCTCATTTATGTCCCTCCTACCAATCTTGAGGTGATTTCTTCTTTATATCCTTAGTTACAGGGCTTCTGTTCAGCTAGCCTTTGGATGGTTCTCCAGGTTGATTGTTCTATAACACAGTATTCACCTACTCCTTCATCTTGACTGGAACCCCTAGTTCTTAATATTTTTAAGACCAATACAGGGTGATAGCACTATGGATTGCTCAATGTAAACACCCATAATACTCACCTTGAACCCCAATGATTGCTCCTCTCTTGCTCCTTACATGTATTACTGTCTTCCTAAAGTATTTCTCTTCTTTATGTTCCTCAACAATTCTGAGAATATTACTTAACTTCTGTGCCTCAGTTTCCTTATCTGTAAAATGGGGATGACAATAATGGCATTTAATCCATAGAGTTGCTTTGAAGATTGAGCATAAGTCACATAGAATAATGCCTGACATATAGTAAGTTTTCAATAAGCATTAACTATTATTCATTTTTTCATCATCGTCACTAACATCATAATTATTATTATTTCCCATCAATCCCTAACTGATCATAATATAAAATGGAGGGATACATTTTATTGTTATTTTACCCATTACACTTAAGTTTGGGCTCTTATTTTAAACTTTAAAATGAAATGTGTTTAATTCATAATATGTAATTAAGAAACTGAGAACAATATTAAATTAATTACTCTCTATAACTGTTTTTCTCTTGCAACCAATGGTTTTAAATGGGGAGGGGTGAGTTTGGAGAAGATCTGTACTCTTACTCAAGTGGGTAGGATGAACTTTTAAGAAAAAAGAGGGAGTTAAGGGGTAGGAAAAAGGTTGAGAAAACACTTACACAACATAGCAGCAAACAGGTATTCCATTCAAAGAGTTTCCATTACCTAGTGTTTATAAGGGCAGAAATCTTTTCTCCTTCAATTTTTTTGTATAGAGCTAAGGTACTTTAATTATGGGAATGGTGCCTTCTCTTTTGAACATCTCCAAAATTCTAGAATAATGCTATTCATTTAATAAATATATGCTGAGTGCCTATTATCTACCAGACACTATATAACACAAGGATCTCAAAAAAATATTGCTTATGCAATAAATGTATATGTTAGGATGGGATCTTAATAAGGAATTGATGCTGAAGAACAACAACAAAAAAAGAAGGCTTTTCATACTATCAATTGCCTTACTTTGGCTAAATTGTATTCTTATTTAAACAATTCTTTGTTCAAATCCTGGCATTTATCACTATACTTATTTGTATTTACTATGCAATTACTGTGTGTCTCCAGGTAGGCTGCAAGGTATTTGTGGGCAGGGACTATGTGTGTTATAAATGTTCTGGAACCTTCATTTTTTTAAATATTTTATTGGGGAAGGAGAACAGGACTTTATTGGGAAACAGTGTGTATTTCCAGGACTTTTTATTGGGGAATAGTAGTATATTTTTCCCAGGACTCATCAGCTTCATCCAAGTCAAGTTGTTGTCTTTTCAATCTTAGTTGTGGAGGGTGCAGCTCAGTTTCAGGTCTAGTTGCCGTTGTTAATTGCAGGGGGCACAGCCCACCATCCCTTGCAGGAGTCCAATCGGCAACTTTATGGTTGAGAGCCGTGCTCCAACCAACTGAGCCATATGGGAGCTTCGCGGCAGCTCAGCTCAAGGTGCTGTGTTCAATCTTTGTTGCAGGGGGAGCAGCCCACCATCCCTTGCGGGAGTCAAACCGGCAATCTTGTGGTTGAGAGCACGTGCTGCAACAAATTGAGCCACCTGGCCACCCGGGAGCTCAGCGGCAGCTCATTGACTTCGTTCTAGTCGTGGAGGGCGGAGCTCGCTGGCCCATGTGGGAATCCAACTGGCAGTCCCTTTGCCCAGATCTCACGCTCTAACCAACTGAGCCACCCGTCCATCCCCTGGAACTTTTTAATCACTGTGTTCTATTGACATGAAATGTCCAGGAATTCACTGAGTTTAGTATTTGGTTACACTTGTACCCAAAAGCATCTCAACATAAATATAGAACAAACAGTTTTTGTTTTGTTTTGTTTTGTTTTGAGATTCTTGTGTTCAATTTATTTAAATGACTATTGTGAGGGCTAAAAAATAAAACCCAAAACTTTTCCTCCCACATTCTAAATTATTATAGCTGAACTAATAATCAAATTAACAGACACAGATTAAGAGGAGAAAATGAAATTTTAATATGTGTGCACTGGGAATTCATATAAGCATAAAAAATTCCAAAGACAGTGAGGTAAACTTGGTGTATAGGGTATTTTGGACAAAGGAGAAAGGGGATTAGGAATTGGTAATAAGATTTCAAAGGAGGTAGGCAACTTATATGTAGCTGAGAAAGAACATAACATACTTGTTGTTAGGCAACTCAGAAACAATGAGACATGGGATAATGTAGGTAACACTTCCCTGCATGCTGCCTTCCCATCTACCATACTTAATTCAAATTAGTTTGCTAAGGCAAACATCCTAAGATTTCCTTCTAGGAGTAGGCCTTCCAATGTAAATCTCTTAGACAAGAAACGAGGAGGGTCAAAGGTTCTTTCTGAATCTTTTGTTTCTTAATAACCAGCTTAAAATTAATATCGCAAGAGACAGCTTTAGGATTTTGGTCCCCTTCATTATGATTCACCTTCTGGAAGTTACTTTTCAACTGACTGGGATTATATAAAACTGTCTCAACCTGTAGTTTTTAGCTATCAGTGAATGCATGTTTTCCATTTCAGTATGCTCGTTGTTTCCTATCCCCCACTAAGATGGAAGCACTATAACCAGTTTCATTTTTTTTTTGTCATTACAGGTGTTACATACAGATTTGTGCTTTGTTTTGTGATTAATGAGGGTGTTTGCAAAATCATCTTTTTATGTCCTCTATTACAGATTATATGCCTGTGATTAGATATTGCAATTTTTTACTAAAGGATATCTCAAGATGTCACGATTTCTGTTAAACACCTCACATATCTGGCAGAAACAGAAGTGGGGTTGGAAGTTGGGAGCAATTATTTTTTTACCCTTATGAGTTATAAAATTTCAGAGCTAGAGAAAAAAACCCCACAAAAACAAACAAACAAAGAAACAAAAAAACAGATTTCTGAAGGTCTGTACTGTAAAGCCAGTGGTAATAATTGCAATGCACCTTACTTTGAAAGAAAACATCTTTTGTCCTTTTAGGGGGAAAGTGTTTTTCACCTCCTTTTAATTTAACAATTTTCTGTTACACCTATTGAATTTTAAGTGACAAATTTTGTCCTTCAGTTTTCACACTGGATAAAGGGATTTGGTACTTAGCATATCTTTAACTCAACCAAATTTTAGTGACAAATACTTGATAACATACATTTCAGATAACATACTTAGTGAGCTCATGGATGTTTCAAAAAATCCACCAGTTTTTCATTTGTGTATGGATTTTATTACCAATTGAAAGCTCTGAACACCTCCCTTCTTCCTTTTCTCTTTTGTCCTTTCTCCTCACTCTGACAGCCTTTTACTGAAGGTGCACATCTGCTACCATAAACACACATTAGCACATCAATGTTTCTGATGAAAAAAAAGTCAGTGCTGTAAGAGAATGTTTTGAAAGCAAGCCAGTTTGTCAGTAAATTATAAGCTTCATTACCATAAAACTCTAACAAATAGAACTCACATCTCATTAACTGAAATTACAATATGACTGCAGCAATGTGCATCTCCCCAAAGAGTGCTTATCCATAGGAAAAAAGATAAAAGTTTTGCTTAGAGCTGCCACTAATGACAACATTAACTTTATTTATTAAAGAATGTCAAAGCATTTTGCAAAATGTAGATTTTACCCCTCCCATATCTTTTTTTTTTCTGATTAAGCATAGTAGCAAGTTATACAGTACAAATATTATATGATGGCTAACTTCATCCCACTTTAACATCATTCTAATCATACTCTATTAAGGATTAAGAACATTTTTCTAGGCACTGCTTCTGTTTATAGCTAGTAAAATTCTTCCACATTACATTTAAGATCAAAATTCCATATACCATTTAGTTCCCTGATGAGTTCATTTCTATAAAACTAAAAATAAATGAATTCACTTCACCAATTTTTGCAAAATAGAAATTTATTTTCAAACCTTGAGTGTTCAATAGGTTTTAAAAGTGCTTGGGTAGCCACAGACCAACTTCGATTTAAGTTATCTTGTCATGATTTGGTAAAAACGATTCTTTAATAACTGTGTTATTGTGTGTGTAGTTCTGTATGTTTAAGAATTTTTGTTTTAAATTCTAAGAAACCAAACAATTTGTAGTAAAGTTTTTGCTAAAGAGAAGCAGTATCAGAAAGAATACCTAACCCCAAATTCGATAGTGCAAACTGCTAAAGAGTACTACTTTCAAAAAGGAGACCTAATCCCAAATTAATTACCATACTTTTCTGTGTATAATGTGCTCTCGTGTACAATGTGCACCCATATATAATGTGCACCCATGTTTTTGGTCCAAAGTTTCAGGGGAAAAAAATCTTTCGTTTCAACTTTTTTATTCAAATTTTTATTTGTATACATTTAGGTACTTGTTTTTTTTTGTATTATAAAGGAATTTTAGCATTTTTTAAAAAATATTATGGTACAAGAAATTTTATGTGCCAGCAACAAAGTTACAGTATTTACGGGTCATAGGAGGCCAAAAACTCATCATCATTGCAAGTTCCTCGAAAGTTCAACAAAACCAATTATCATATCCCAGGCTATTATTTTGCATATGGACATTGTTACTGATTTCCAGAGTTACACCTTTAACTCAAAAGCATAAATAAAAGAACCAAAAACATCTATAAAGATACGGAATTAGTACTACTCATGTATAATGTGCATCCTTATTTTTCCCTCACAAATTTGGGCAAAAAAGTGCACATTATACATGGCAAAATACAACAAGTAATTAGGCTGACAGAAAGGAATACATGTTAGGAGTAAGGACGTTGCTAGTATTAGATGAGTAACAATGTTTTTTTTAGTTGCCAACTATTTAATTATGGAAGAACTTGTGAAAATAATTGTGTAAGAACTTAAATGACATGATGTCTTGGACTTGCTTGAAAATACTCTAGGAAAAATACGTGACAATGAAGAGATGAAACAAGATTGGGAAAAAATATTGATGATTGTTGATGCTGGGAGATAATTACCTATAAAAATGCTTGAAATTTTTCATAATTTATATTTTAAACAGGGAAAATATTTTTAAACACATTGGGTAAGGAGAGCTAACGTGCCTTTTATGTGTTGTGGAAGGAAAGACCTATTGTGTTTCATATCAGAAAAGGAGTTGAATACTGAATGTGCCAGACATTATCTTTATGGCCTTGTGCAAATCTCTGAGCTTAATTCTTCACTTATAAAAGGGGGATGATTATTCATACATCACAGTGTTGTTATGAGGATTAAGTAAAATAAGATTTGTAAAAGTGGGACAAGTATACAAGGGATGCGTAAATGCTGTCTTCCTTTACCAGGAATTAAGATTGTTAGAGGTAAGAAAAAATAAAAATAAACACCCAGCTTAATTAGAATTTGATATGAAAGAGTAGTTTTTAATATAAGTATGTCCTCTGCAATATTTGGGGCTGAAGTAGGTCAATTTATCTGAAAATCAAATATAACTGGGTGCCACGTACTTGAACTGGCAACCAGTTCTTAAAGAGATATTTTAGTAAGTCAGTGGATTACAAAACATTGCCATGTAATTCCAGATGAGTGTTAGCTGTGCAACTAGGTTTAAAACCTAACTGAAGATTTGGCATTGAAAGAACAAAAAGAGAATAATGAAAGAGATTTTCAGCATAGTGACAACAAATCCAGAAATACGAACAATTCCAAATATCCAAAGGCTGAATGTTGCTTGAGGTTTTCTATGAATAAAGGGCAGCAGAGAAAGGAAGGGACATTTAGAAACCTGGGCTCCCAAAGAAGCTACAACACAAAAATTTTCTGACTTCAGCAGAAAAGGGACCAATGTATTTACATTAAATTCATTCTTTCTCTGTCTTTTTCTGTTTTTGTCTTTGGTTGTCTGTCTTTTACAAACACACACATGATTTTAATTTCTCTATTTTTTTATTGTTTAATTACTCATCATTTCTTTAATATGATACTTGATTTTCTCTATTCATTCTACTATAGGAATAGGTCTATTAATGTTCTCATTCTTTTGAAATTTAAAATATATATGTATATATATATATATATATATATATATATATATATATATATATATATATATATATACACATGTATATCAGCCTTAGAACTATAAAACGGTGTGACTGGAATCCTAAGTAAGCAATGTCTAAAAAGTGTTACTGGTAAATGATGTTAAACCTCGCCTCTTCTTCCTGAAGGAATGAATTGAATCAAAAGACAGAATTTTGTGCAGAATAAAACAGCAAGAAGTTTATTAGTGAAAGAAAGTATACTCCAAGACAGAGTGAGCTGACCTAAGAGAAAGAAGCAGCTTCACCTTATATTGCATGAAGGCTTTTATTTCTATGGGTAGAATTGCCTCCCCCTCTACCTCCACTTATTTCTCTCTCTCCCCCCTGAGGTGCCTAGTCCTCTGGCATTTAGCAATGCATTTCTTTGATTTAGGATCATGTGTAAATACATCCCCTTGGTTTGGGGGCATGTGTAAACCCATCCACTTGGTTTGGGGGTATGTCTGAAAACCTGGAATCCTGTTGGACTATTAAGGTGGTCCTGACAAACAAGATGAGTTTCCCCATTTTCTGACTTTTAACAACATATCTCTTTGATTTAGAGGTATATGTAAGCCCAGGATCCTCCTGGGCAGCTGCAAAGGGTCTTGACCCAAGTAGGAGCTGCAACAACGGGCTTCCTAACTGGGGCTAAATTTCTCCTTCTTCTGCTCTTTTCTATCTGTCTACCTACCCTATCAAAAAGACTTGGATTCAATGTTTTGCCTACCAAATAAATGAGTATAATCTCAAGTAAAACTAATACAAATATTTATCCAGTCTCTGTGTAGTGTAATTGTTTCTCATGGGGGCTTAAACAATTCAATCCTTATCTACACCAAATCAAATCCATACATGTAATAATTTTAAGTTGTAATTTTTTAAAAAGTAAATAAACTTAAGCTATCTTAAAGCAAGAAATTCACTTGAAGTTCTGTACACATTCATGAGCTGATATAGAAATAAAACATACAATTATAAGTTGATACACAAATTTTAAAATATCCACTTTCTCAGTGAATTTTTCTTATCAAGTACTACTGTGTAGAATTTTAGCTTGCCCTCTTCACATATAAATTTGCTATTGTTCTCTTTTGTTTCATCTGATAATAGATGTTTCTTCCTGCATGCTGCCTTTATAGTTTTGGGGGGAACAAAGCATATATATGAATGGTATTTTCCTTCTTTTATATCACTGTAGAAGTACCTAGTAGAACGTTTTTCAAAAGATGCACAGTGATCAAAAACTGACTTAGAAATATTAAATAATGTTCTATTTCTTCTCTTAAGTAATTAGATACATCCAGCACATAATGGTCAATTCTTCTAACCAGACTCAGACCAGAGGTATATAGGGTGCAAATTCAAGGAGGCAGTCATTCTATTCTCAGTGAAGGTTTGGTAATTTTGTGACCCTGAAAGCAAACACCTCTTTAAATTTTGCACCCAAGCTGCCTCACTCACATCACCTTTGCCAAGGCTTTGTCTTTAAAAGTTTCAGCATGTCTATAATAGCACTTGTATGTTTAAAACCACACTTGTGAAAAAAAGAAAAATTAATTTCTTACGAAAACTTTAAGTAGAGTGCATCAAAGAACTTTGAATGAATAAATAAGGCAGTTTTCCTCCAGCAAGTATAACAGTCATTCCTAAACATCTGATTACCTTTGCCATCTATTTTCTGCTTCTTGACATAGGACTATTTCTTAATTTCCACCTGCTTGTGCAGCTCATGCTTTAAGCCTTGTCATCCTTCAGCAATTCTTGCTGCTCCTCTGGGACCAAGCATAAGATGGAAAAGATTCATTGTATTCATAAAACAGTACATTTGAATATATTTTTGGCATTTTCCTTTTCTCCAATTTCTTCTACGTAGTCAAGATGTTTCACATCTCAAACTAAAACATTTAACTATATTTATTTGTAAATGCTAAAGTGGAGATAATAATACAGTTATAATTAGTATGATAATATTGAACACTCAGTATTACTGCACAAAATCACTGACTCATGTATCCTTACAAAAATGTTGGATTTGCTTCCGTAGTGGAAGGTTATAACACACTTCCTTCTTAATGTTCTTTTTATGCAGTGGAGAAGTGCTCAGTAAAATAACACAAAACTGATCACTGCAAACTAAGACTGAAGTAGTGATCTTACTATCATCACCATGATGGGGAAAATGCAAGCTATCATACAGCATAAATTTGTGATGATTTTTTTAAAAAAATAGCTTGAGGCAATCAAAAGAAATATGCATACTTCTTGTGTAGGAAGAGTACACGGGTAACACACCATTTTCATTACATCATATCAAGAACACATATCATTAGCATGACTTATCTCTATTGATAGTAACCTTGATCTCCAGGCTGAGGTAGTATTGTCCAGATTTCTCCACTATATAGGTACTCTATTTCCACCTTTCCACACAGTTCTCTTTAGAAATAAGTCACTATGCTCAACCACACACTTAATGAGTGGGGAGTTATGTTCCCCTGTGGGTGGAGTAGCTATAGAAAATATTTGAAATTGTTATGCAAAGAAGATTTGTCTCCTTTTATTTATTTATTCAATTGTTTATTTATTGCATAATGGACTCATGAATATTTAATTTGTACTTTGGGTTATAATCCAATACTATTTTAATTAATGTGTTCAAATTTTCCAACTGTGACCATTGGCTACTCTTTCAGTTGAATACTGTTAATTTGGCATATTCCCATCACTGTGGCTTTTTTGGGTTTTTTTGGTACTTCCTTTCTTTCTGGCAGTATAAGATGCTGCAGTCTAATTTTGTATATTTCCTGCCTCAGGCTTGACTCAGTTGTATCTCTAAGGAACCCTGCTTCCCTTACTGGAGAGTGGTATTAGAAAACAAGATCTCCATACTAAATGTGCCCATTGTTACTGGGGTGTTGTTGCATCTTGGCCCTCATAGCTGATAAAGCAACAGAATAATTACGTGTATATAAAAACTAATGTGTATTCACATATCTTAAAATATGTCTATATGCAACTATTTGTATCTATGCTTGGCTAAACATGAGCTCATTCTAATGTCTCCTATTGTAATCCATTACCACATACATGATTCTGGCTTCCTGCAGTTGCTTAACTGTGAATTCCCACTCTAATAATGAAAAGTCTGGCTCCCACCTTTTGCTATTTATTTACTTAACTGTTCAATTCTAGTATATGTGTATTAAAATATCAAATTAGTAACTCATACCACCAATGGAAAGAACTTTATCAACTAGAGCTTAGTGTTTCTGTGCACTTCTTTGGACCTGTAGTCTCAGACTCAATTCATTTCCAAAGTTACTTAGGTCTGCATCTTATTCCCCCATCTCCTTCAGTGAAGTCGTTTTTTTATATTATAATATAATTAGCTGTTTTTTTTTTTTTTCATATCCTGCATTCCATCCTGGGATTTCCCTGACTTCACAAAGGATGTTTTTAAATTTGCATACAAGATTAACCCCTTGTGCTTTGAAGTTCAATTGATTTCAGTCTTTTGCATGTGGCTTCCCGATTCTCCCAACACCATTTATTGAAGAGGGTTTCTTTTTTCCATTGTATGTTTTTCGGCTCCTTTGTTGAAAATTATAGGTCCATATTTCTGTGGGTTTATTTCTGAGTTCTCAATTCTACTCTATCACTCTGTGTGACTGTTTTTCTGCCAATACCATGCTGGTTTGTTATTGTTGCTCTGTACTACAAGCTGAAGTCAGGGAGTGTTATACATCCAGCATTGTTCTTTTTTCTTGGGATTGCTTTAGCTATTGGGGATCTTCTGTGGTTCCATACAAATCTGATGATTTTTTGTTCTATTTCTTTCAAAAATGTCATTGGGATTTTGACAGGAATTGCATTAAATCTGTATAATGCCTTGAGTAATATAGTCATTTTAACTGTGTTGATTCTTCCAATTAATGAACATGGAATGTTTTTCCATTTTATTGTGTCTTCCTCAATTTCTTTTAAAAATGTCTTATACTTTTCAGTGTGTAGCTCCTTCACATCCTTTGTTAAGTTTATTCCCAAGTATTTTATTATTTTTGTTGCAATTGCAAAAGGAATTGTTTTTTGTTTGTTTGTTTGTTCGGTTTTATTTTTTTTTCTTTTTCTGATATTTCATTATTAGTATACAGGAATGCAAAGCATTTTTGTACATTGATTTTGTAGCCGGCAACTTTACTGTATTTGTATATTGTTTCTAATAACTTTATGGTAGGGTATTTAGAGTTTTCTATATATAGCATAACGTCATCTCCAAAAAGTGACAATTTAACTTCTTCATTACCAATGCAGATGCCTTTTATTTCTTTCTCTTGCTTGATTGCTCTGGCTAGGACTTCCAATACTATGTTGAAAAGCGGTGTTGATAGGGAACAACAGTGTCTTCTTCCTGAATATAGAGCAAAGAGAGTCAGTTAATTATGACATTAGCTGAGGGTTTCTCATATATGGCCTATATTATGTTAAGGTATTTTCCTTCTATACCCATTTTATTAAGTGTTTTAATCATAAATGGATGTTGTATCTTGTCAAACACTTTTTCTGCGTCTGTTGATATAATTATGTTTTTTTTCCTTTATTTTATTTATAGGTTGTATCACCTTGACCAATTTGCTTATGTTGAACTGTGCTAGTACCCCTGGGATGAACCCCACTTGACCACAATATATAATCTTTTTAATGCATTGTTGTAATTGATTTGGTAGAATTTTGTTTAGGATTTTTGCATCTGTGTTTATCAGAGACATTGGTCTGTAATTTTCCTTTTTGTCTTATTCTTACCAGGTTTTTGTATCAGGGTAATGTTGGCATCATAAAATGAGTTAGGAAGTATTGTCTCTTCTTCAATTTTTTGGAAGAGTTTGAGTAGCAGAGCTATTAGATCCTCTTTGAATGTTGGTAGAATTCACTAGTGAAGCCATCTTGTCCAGGACTTTTGCTTTTGGATGAATTATTCAATTTACTTACTGTTGATCAATCTATTTAGATTTTCCAGTTCTTTGTGATTCAGCCTAGGGAGGCTATATATTTCTAAGAACTTGTCCATTTCTTCTAGGTTATTGAATTTGGTGGTATATAGTCCTTCATAGTATTCTTGGATGATCCTTTGTATTTCTGTGACATCATGGTAACATCTTTCATTTCTGATCTTGTTTATTTTTATCTTTCATCATTTTATCTTAGTGAGTTTAGTGTTGGGTTTGTCAATTTTATTAATGTTTTCAAGGAAAAAGCTCTTTGTTGCATTAATTTTTTCTATTGTTTTTTGTTCTCTATTTAATTGAGTTCTGCTCTGATTTTTCTTACTTGTTTCCTTCTACTGACTTTGAGTTTCATTTGTTCTTCTTTTTCTACTTCTTTAAGGTGTAACATGCGGTTGTTTGTCTGGGATTTTTCTTCTTTCTTGAGAAATGACTCTAATGATATGATTTCCCTCTCATCACTGCTTTCACTGCATCCCAATAATTTGGGTAGGATGTATTTTCATCCTCATTTGTTTCTATGTATCTTTTGATCACTCTTCTTATTTTTTCTTTGACCCAGTAGTTCTTTAAGACCATGTTGTTTAATCTCCACATATTTGTGGTTTTTACTGCTTTCTTTCTGTAGTTGATATCTAATTTTAAAGCCTTGTGATCAGAGAATATGCTTGGTGTGATTTCAATCTTCTTAAATTGGCTGAGGCTGGTTTAATTCCCAATATATGGTTTATCCTTGAGAATGTTCCATGTGCACTACTAGAAAAGAATATGTAGTGTGATATTCTAGGATGAAGTACTATATAAACGTCAATTATGTCCATTTCATCTAATGTGTCATTTAGGAATGATATTTTCTTATTTATTTTCTGTTTGGATGATCTATCCATAGCTGTCAATGATGTATTTAGGTCCCCTAGTATAATTGTGTTTTGGTCAATTTCTCCCTTTAGTTCTGTTAGTGGTTGTCTGGTATTTTTCGGTACTCCCTGATTGGGGGCATAAATATTGATGACTAATATCTCCTTGTTTTATAGCCTCCTTTGTCATTGTGAGATGTCCATCTTTGTCTCTTGTTACCTTATTTGTACTGAAGACTGTTTCATCTGATATAGGTATGAATACACCTTTTCTCTAAATACCTTTGGCTTGGAGTATAATTTTTCATCCTGTGACTTTGAGTCTACATTTTTCCTTGTAGCTGAGATGCGTCAATTAGAGGCAGCATGCCATTAGGTTTAGTTTTCTGATCCAGTCTGCTACTCTGTGCTTTTTATTGTGAGTACATTACATTTACATTGAAGGTGATTATTGATATGTGAGGAATTCCTATTATTCTATCTATTGTTTCCGGTAGCACAGTGTCACAATTGGTTCTTTACTTTTTAGTTGCTGTCTGTTATTTCAGTGTGGTGTTAATCTATGATTATTACCTCAATTTCTTCTTTTATTGTATTTTAAAGTTTATTGGGGTGACAATCGTTAGTAAAATTACATAGATTTCAGGTGTACAATTCTGTATTACATCATCAATAAATCCCATTGTTTGTTCACCACCATGAGGCAGTTCTCCTTCCATCACCATATATTTGATGCCCCTTACCCTCATCTCCCACCCACCTCCCCCCTTAACCTCTGGTAACCACTAAACTATTGTCTGTGTCTATCAGTTGTTGTTTCTCATTTGTTAGTCTTATTCTTTTGTTGATTTTGGTTTATATACCACACATCAGTGAAATCATATGGTTCTCTACTTTTTCTGTCTGACTTATTTCACTTAGCATTATAATCTCAAGATCCATGCAGACTGCTGCAGCCGCTATGGAACGCATTGTGGAGATTCCTCAAAAAATTATGAATAGAATTACCGTATGACCCAAGAATCCCTCTCTTTCCCTCTCCTTCCATCATGTTGCAACAAACGGTCCTATTTCATCTTTTCTTCCCAACGAATAGTATTCCATTGTGTATATATATCACAACTTCTTTATCCATTCATCGATTGAAGGACATTTTAGATGTTTCCATGTCTTGGCCACCGTAAATAAAGCTGCATGTGTCTTTATGTATAAATATTTTCAGATTTTTTGGGTTGATACCCAGGAGAGGGATTGTTGGGTCATACGGTAATTCTATTCATAATTTTTTGAGGAATCTCCACAATGCGTTCCATAGCGGCTGCACCAGTCTGCATTCCCACCAACAGTGTACGAGGGTTCCTTTTTCTCCACAGCCCTCCAACACTTTTTACCATTTGTCTTGTTGATGATAGCCATTCTAACTGTGGTGAGGTGATATCTCATTGTGAGTTTTATTTATTTGCATTTCTCTGATGATTAGTGATGTTGAGCATTTTTTCATATGTCTATTTGCCATTTGTATGTCCTCTTTGGAGAAATGTCTCTTCAGGTCCTCTGCCCATTTTTCAATTGGGTGGGTTTTTTTGTTCTTGTTGAGTTGCATGAGTTCCTTGTATATTTTGGATATTAGCCCCTTACCGGAGGCACTGTTTGCAAAAATCTTCTCCCATTCAGTTGGTTGCCTCTTTATTTTGTCGATGGTTTCTTTTGCTGTGCAGATTTTAAGTTTGATAAAGTTCCATTCATTTATTTTAGCTTTTACTTCCATTGCCTTTGGAGTCAAATTCATAAAATGCTCTTTGAACACAAGGTGCATAAGTTTAGTACCTATGTTTTCTTCTGTGCAGTTTATTGTTTCAAGTCTTATGCTTAAGTATTTGATCCATCCATTTTGAATGAATTTTGGTATATAGTGACAGATGGCAGGCCAGTTTCATTCTTTTACACGTAGCTGTCCAAATCTGCCAGTACCATTTATTGAAGAGACTGTCTTTTCTCCATTGTATGTTTTTGTTTCTTTGTCAAAAATTATCTGTCCATATTTATGTGGTTTTATTTGTGGGTTCTCATTTCTATTACAATGGTCTACATGTCTTTTTTTCTGCCAATATCATGCTGTTTTGATTATTGTTGCCGTGTAGTACAAACTAAAGTCAGGGAGTGTGATACTTCCAGTATTTTTCTTTTTTCTTAAGATTGCTTTGGCTATTCGGGGTCTTTTGTGGTTCCAAACAAATCTGATGATTTTTTTGTTCTATTTCTTTAAAAAATGCCATTGGGATTTTGATGGGGATTACGTTAAATCTGTATATTGCTTTGGGTAATATGGCCATTTTAAGTATGTTGATTCTTCCAATCCATGAGCACGGAATGTCTTCCCATTTCTGTGTCTTCTTTAATTTCTTTTAAAAATGTCTTGTAGTTTTCAGCATATAGGTCTTTCACATCCTTGGTTAAGTTTTTTCCTAGGTATTTTATTCTTTTTGCTGCAATTGCAAAAGGAATTGTTTTATTTTTATTTCTTTTTCTGAGATTTCATTGTTACTATATATGAATGCAGTGGACTTTTGTACGTTGATTTTGTAGCCAGCCACTTTACTGTATTCGTTGATTGTTTCTAATAGCTTTTTGATGGAGTCTTTAGAGTTTTCTATATACAGCATCATGTGATCTGCAAACAGGGACAATTTAACTTCCTCATTCCCAATTTGGATGTCTTTTATTTCTTTCTCTTGCCTGATTGCTTGTCTTTATTCCTCCTTCATATCTGAAGGATAACTTTGCTGGGTATATTATTCTTGGCTCATAATTTCTCTCTTTCAGTAGTTTGAATATTTGGTCCACTCCCTCCTGGCTTGTAGAGTATCCGCTGAAAAATCTGATGACAATCTAATGGGCTTTCCTTTGTAGGTTACCGTCTTCTTTTCCCTGGCTGCCTTGAGGATTCTTTCTTTGTCATTGATTTTTGACAGATTCAATACAATATGCCTTGGAGAGGGCCTGTTGGGGTTGAGGTGATTAAGTGCTTTTTTTGCTTCTTGGATTCGAGGATCCAGTTCTTTCCACACATTGGGAAGTTCTCATCAATATTTGTTTCAATATACTCTCTGTTCTCTTCTCTCTTTCTTCTCCTTCAGGTATGCCCATTATTCTTATTTTGCTCTTTTTGATGGAATCAGAAAGTTCTTGTAGAGTTCTTTCATTTCTTTTAACTCTCAGGTGTTTCTATTCTTCCATCTGTGTGATTTCCAGGTTTCTATCTTCGATGTCACTGATTCTTTCCTCCTTCTGGTCAACTCTACTACCCAAGCTGGTTATTTCATTCTTAATTTCTTCTATTGACTTCTTAATCTCCAGAAATTCTATTTGGTTCTTTTTTGAAATTTCAATCTCTTTGGTAAAATTCTCATGTTTTTCTTTGATTGTGTTTCTGAGTTACTTAAATGCCTTTCTGTGTTTTCTTGCATCTCGTTGAGTTTTTTCAGAACTGCAATCTTGAATTCTCTGTCATTTAAGTCACATATTTCCATATCTTTAAGTTCATTTTCTGGAGACTTTTCACTGTCTTTCTGAGCTGTCTTGATGCCTTGGTTATTTGTGGCAATTAATGATTTATTATTTCCCTTCCTAGACACCATCAGGAGTGGGTTCTGTAACAGTCTGATAGGAAGAGGTCTTTATTATGTTTTCCAGTATGTATTGGTAGAATGTTTTATTTTCTCTCCGACTGCAGCCTTTTATTTCTCTCACACGGTAGTGCTATGTTTTCTCTGCACTATTCCAGCTTCTCACACAATGGGGGGATTCCCTGGGAGACAGGCTTCTTCTCTGTTAACAGTTCTCCTGGGTCACAGGGTGCAGTGTCCCTGTGGGAATGTGGATAATTTTTGAAGTTCCAAAGATCCTCCTGCACCAGATTCAGAACCCGTGTGTTTCAACAGTTCTATTTACTCCTGTAGGGATTCGCCCAAATAGGTGGGGACAGGGGCTTGGTGAGTTCTGAAAGGTGGCCCATAGCAATTGCAACGACCACCACCACAGCCAGTCCTGCTTCCACAGCTCCCTCCGTAGTTGGGCTCCAAATCTCTGTCTGCTGACCACAGTTCTTAGGACTGCAAACATTGTGTTCTTTTGATCTGACACTGCTACTGTTCCGCTTCTGGCACTGGGCAGGTGGCAGCAGGGCAAGTTCTGGGAAGGTAGGGAGGGGGCAGCTAGTCTCAGTGCCTAAAGTTTCCGTTCTCTGTGGCAGTGAGGGCTTAAACCACCGTTTTCAGACTTCTTCCCTTAGTCTTTGCTGGGAGGTCTCTGCTGTGAGTGTTTGGTTCAACCGTGTTATATGCTGCCCCCTCAGCTTTGTGGGCCATAAATGGAGACCTGGCAGTCCGAGTTCTTCCCTCTCCCACATCTTCAGTAGTTCCAGGATGTAGCGAGGTTGGAACCCTGAGCTAGTTCTGCGTCCTGTGCCTGCTCGGCTCTGTCTCCACATCTCCCTTCCTTTCTCCTCTGCTTGTGCAATTTGCCCATCTTTAGGTGAATTCAGCAGTGAGCCTCCTCGTCCTGCCTGTCTGCTGTGCAGGGAGTCCTTTGTGGAGTTCTAGTTGTTGAATTTGTTGTAAATTCCAGGGGAGACTTACAGAGGCTCACCTCACGCCGCCATTTTGATAACGTCTATTTCTTCTTTTATTATGTATATATTTCAGTTTTTGAATTTCTTTTCCGTTGGTTACCATTAAGTTTATGTAAATAAAGTTTTATATTTACAGCAGTTCTTTTTCTTCAGCATGCTTCTTATCTCCATTCTCCTTTACTGGTTCAGTCCTTTACTCTTTCTCCTTTTATATTATTTTTTTCACAAGTTTACGCTGTGAGTTGATTTCTGTGCTGTAGTACCAAGTTGTTTTTTTCTTCCTTTTCTTTCAAAGTTTTTACTATTTTTTTCTTCTTTACCCTCTATATTATGTTTTAGTGTATAATTTCCTATTTAGTGTAGGTGTTGTCATTTCCTGTTTCTCTCTGTTCATAATACTACTCATGGTTTTGTATTCTTTTGCTTTTCTATTTCTGGTCAAATAGGCTCCTTCAGTATTTCTTGTAGTGCAGGTTGTGTGTTAGAAAATTTTCTCAGCTTCTGTATGTCTGGAAAGGTCTTTATTACTCCTTCATATCTAAATGATGTCTTTGCTGGATATATTATTCTTGGCTCATAATTTTTCTCTTGCAACAGTTAGAATACTTGATTCAACTCCCTTCCACCTTGTAGAGTTTCTGCTAAACAATGTGATGATAATCAAATGGGCTTTCCTTTGTAGGTTCCCGTCTTCTTTTCCTTGGCTTCCTTGAGGATTCTTTCTTTGTCATTAATATTTGACCACTTCAGTATAATGTGCCTTGGAGAAGGACTGTGGGATTGATATAATTAGTGTTCTGTTTACTTCTTGGATTCCATGGTCCAGTTCTTTCCACAAGTTTGGGAAGTTCTCATCGATTATTTGCTTGAATATACTGTATTCCTTTCTTCCTTTCCTCTCCTGGTGCACCCGTTATTTTTATGTTACTATTACTGATGGAGTCAGAAAGTTCCTGTAGGGTTCTTTCATTTATTTTAACTCTCAAGTCTCTCTATTTTTCCATGTGTGTCATTACCAGATTACTATCTTTTTTTTTTTTTTTTTTTTTTTTATTGGGGAAGGGAAACAGGATTTTATTGGGGAACAACATGTACTTCCAGGACTTTTTCCAAGTCAAGGGGTTGTCCTTTCAATCTTAGTTGTGGAGAGTGCCGTTCAGCTCCAGGTCCAGTTCCCATTGTTAATTGGAGGGGGGTAAAGCCCACCATTCCTTGCGGGAGTCAAAACAGCAACCTTGTGGTTGAGAGGACACGCTCCAACAAACTGAGCCATCGGGGAGCTCAGCGGCAGCTCAGCTTAAGGTGCCGTGTTCAATCTTAATTCCAGGGAGTGGAGTGCACTATCCCTTGCAGGAGTCAAGGAATCAAACCGGCAACCTTATGGTTGAGAGACCACTGACCCATGTGGGAATCGAACTGGCAACCTTCGACGTTAGAGCATGGAGCTCCAACCACCTGAGCCACTGGGCTGGTCCCCAGATTACTATCTTTGATGTCACTGATTCTTTCCTCCATCTGGTCAGCTCTATTACCTAAGCTGGCAATTTCATTCTTCAATTCTTTTTTATCAAATTCTTAATTTCCAGATATTCTATTTGGTTCTTTTTTAATATTTCAGTCTCTTTGGTAAATTGTTCCTTTTGTTCTTTGACTGTGTTTCTGAGTTCATTAAACTGCCTGTCTGTGTTGTCTTGCATCTCACTGAGTGTTTTCAGAACGTCAATCTTGAATTCTCTGTGAGTTAAGTCACATATTTCCATGTCTTTAAGTTCATTTTCTGGAGACTTTTCATTTTCTTTCTGAGTTGCCTTTTACCTTGGTTATTCATGGCAAGTAATGAATTATTATTTCTCTTTCTGAGCATCTACAGGAGTGGGTTATGCAACACTTTGATAGAAAGAGGTTCTTCTTTTGCTTTCCAGAAGGTGTTGGTGAATGTTTTATTTTCTCTTCCATTTTATCCTTTTATTCTCTTTCATGCTGTAGTGTTATATTTTCTCTTGCACTTTTCCAGCTTCTTACACAATGGGGGTTTCCTTGGAAAGTGGGCTTCTCCTCTGTGAGGAGGTTGCAGGGTCTCAGGGCACTGTCTCCATGTGGAGAGCAGTGAACTCTGAGCTTCTGAAATCCTAATGCTCCTCCTGAAGCCCAATGCAAACCCTGTGTGTCTCAGTGCTCTGGTTGCCCCACATGTATTTGCCCAGAAAGGTGGGGGTGGGGGTGGTTTGGGCTGTGAGAGGTGGCTTTGAGCAATGGCAACTACTAGCACACAGTTGCCTTGTTCCTACATTTCCTTCATTTTCATTGGAATTAGTTGAGCTTTGAGTCTGTGTCTGTGGAGTGCAGTTCTTAGAGCTATAAATGTTCAGGGTTTTTTGTTAGTTTGTTTTTTGTTTTTGTGTTTTATCTGATATTGGTATTGTTTCTTCTGAAGTCCACTTCTAGCACTGGGAGGTTGGGGATAGGGTGACCTCTGGGAGGATGTGGAGGAGCCAGCCAGGCTTCAGGTCTCTGTCTTCTGTCCTCGGCCTGGTCGTGAGTGCTTAAACCACTGTTCTCATCCTTCTGCCCTCAGTCTTTGCTACTACGTCTCTTCAGTGAGTGTTGGGTTCATCCATTTTATGTGCTGATCCTCTGGCAGGATTGTGGGCCATAAGGTGAGTGCTAGTAGCCTGGAATTCTTCCCTCTCCTGTGATGATGGTAGCTCTGGAATGCCAGCATCTCTGAGCCCAGTCTGTGTCCTGTGGCTTGTGGCCTGCATCACTGCGCTTACCCTTTCCCTCCTCTCCCTGCTCACCCAGTTTTCCACCTTTATATGATTCTATTTGTGGGTCTCTTCAGTGTGCCAGTGTGCCATGCATGACATCCTTTGTTGAATTATAGCTGTTCAATTTGTTGTAAATTCCAGGGGAAATTTCAAAAAGCACTCCTCACACTGCCATTTCTGTGATGTATTTCTACCACTGATTTTTACTGTCTCTAGTTTTGCCTCTTACAGAATGTCATATAATTGAAATCATACAATATGTGGCCTTCTCAGACTGGTTACTTTACCTTAGAAATATTATTTTAGAGTTCATCCATGTCTATCTGGGGCTTAATAGCTCATTTTTTCTTATTGCTGAATAATATTCCAATGTCTGGATGCATCACAGTTTATCTGTTCACCTATTAAAGGGCATCTTGGTTACTTCCAGTTCTGGTGATTATGAATAAACCTCTATTAACATTTGTTTTCATGTTTGTGTGTGGAAATAGGTTTTCACGCCAGTTGAGTAAATAAGTAGGCATATAATTGCTGGATCGTATGCTAAGACTATTTTCAGCTTTCGACAAAACTAGAAATTGTCTCCAAAGTGGCTGTACCATTGTATTTCCCACAGCAATGAATGAGAGTTTCTGTTGTTTACATACTTGCTGGCATATATAAACTTTGTATCCTGTCAAATATTTTTTGTGGATAATTATCTCTGATTATTTTGGGGGGGGGGGGATATTGGGGGAAGAGTGTGTTTTTCAAGGACCCATCAGCTCCAAGTCAATTAATGATTTTTCAATCTAGTTGTTGAGGGCGCAGCTCAGCTCCAATCAAGTCGTTGTTTTCTTTTTGTTATTTTATTTGCATTTTTTTTAACATTAACGTTTATTGGGGTGACAATTGTTAGTAAACTTACATAGATTTCAGGTGTACAATTCTGTATTACACCATCTATATATCACATTGTGTGTTCACCACCCACAGTCAGTTCTCTTTCCCTCACCATATATTTGATTCCCCTTTATGCTCATCTAACACCCCGTTCCCCCTTCCCCTCTGGTAACCACTAAACTATTGTCTGTGTCTATGAGATTTGTTTCTCATTTTTTTGTCTTGTTCTTTTGTTGTTTTTGGTTTATATACCACATATCAGTGAAATCATATGGTTCTCTACTTTTTCTGTCTGACTTATTTCTCTTAGCATTATAATCTCAAGATCCATCCATAAATGGTCCTATTTCATCTTTTCTTACCTACAAATAGTATTCCATGTACCACAACTTCTTTATCCATTCATCTATCAAAGGAAATTTTGGTTGTTTCCATGTCTTGGCCACCGTAAATAAAGCTGCAGTGAACATTGGAGCACACTTGTCTTTATGGACAAATGTTTTCAGATTTTTTGGATAGATACCCAGGAGAGGGATTGTTGGGTCATATAGTAATTCTATTCGTAATTTTTTGAGGAACCTCCACACTGGCTTCCATAGCAGCTGCACCAATCTGCATTCCCACCAGCAGTGTATGAGGGGTCCTTTTTCTCCAAAGCCACTACAAACCTTGTTCATTGTTTTCAATCTAGTTGCGGAGGGCACAGCTCACTGGCCCATGTGGGAATTGAAACGGCAACCTTGCTGTTACGAGCTTGCACTCTACCCAACTGAGCCATCCAGCTGCCTTCTGATTTTTTTTTTATGTTTTACATTCATATTTTCTAATTCACAGAACTCATTTTATTAGTATTGAGGACATAGAGATGTGGCACATGAGTCACTTTTTCATATGCCCAAGTGCTCTAAGATGCTCTCACAATGTTCATAGATGTTGAGAGCAGTTGCTCCTAATTTTTCAATAATGAACACAACTTTAATTTCTAAAAATTTATGGCATGCCACATAATAGTTACATCTTAGTAGTTGTTGATTGATAAAGTATATAAGCTCTAAGAGCTATACTCTAAAACTTTTAAAGGATTTTTTTATCTTAATCACATTATTTGCATATGTTTAAAAAGGCTGGATATATATTTGTAAAGCCTTATATTTATTCAATGTGTACACAATGACAGGGGGCACACAGTTTCCTGACTGTATAATAACACCCTTGTCTTCCAACACCAACAATAAACCTGGGTTTGAAGCCCACAATTTGAGAACTCTTGCTGTGGAAGCCCTGTGCTTGCAACAACCTGGCTCCCTTTCAGCACAGCTTAATTAATGGGGAGGAACATACACTGGTCCTGTTTCCTACTCATAATCATATCCATTTTATGTAATATCAGCTTCACAAGGATAGGAACATTGTCAAACTTGTCCACTATCCCAGTGTTAGGAAAATGCCTAGCTCATAGGTTGTCTTCAGTAAATATTTAATGAATACAAATCTGTAAAAAGGCTGCATTTAAGCATGCCTACAACCAAGGAATTCTCTTTATTCCAGCTCTCCAAGTCTGGGAACTGTGGATACACTTATGAATTACCAAGAAATACCATCTCTCTAACAACATAAGCATTTCCATGACAATTATAGGACATATATTACTCAAGATAACAGAATATTCAATTACATGCATGCCTCGCTATCCAAATATTTGTTTTCTGAATTTGGATAGGGTGAGTGCAGATAACTAGAGATCAAATACAGAGTGATGCTTACATTGGGAAGCAGATAGCAATAGTGACAAGAATAATTACTATACAAACAAACATAAGAAACAATAGAAAAAAATAGGACTTTATCATTTTTCTTTAAAAATATGCAATTCCAAAAGCTATATTATGAACCTGGAAACTTTCTGCCTAAATGATATAAAAAGTATATTGAATAATTACTATTTATTAGGCACAGTTATAAATGTTTTAAATGCATTATTTTATTTAATTCTCACAACAATGCTATAAGGTCAGCAAAATTATTTTACTTATTTTACATATGAAGAAACTGAAGTACAAGGAAGGTAAATACCCATTCAAGGTCAAACAGATAATTCTTTAGCCATTACATTTATATATTATGTTCAGAACATGTTAAGTGAAAATTTCAGTAGCTTCCCACCTAGATAAGCTAGAATATTTCTACTTTTATCCTTATCTTACTCAAATATTAATTACAACTGCCATTTTCCATGATTCTAGCTATTTAGTTATGTGTTCTTATTTTCTACCTGACTCTTTAAAAGATGAAATAATTAATAAGTAGTATTAAAATGGCTTTGCAAACATTAAATTTTATCTAACATCACACCTGCAATTCACAATTAGTAAAACTAAACTCCATAATACTAAGTGGAATTCCATAATGAACAAAATGTCAATAGATCAGAAATTAGAAAAAACAAAACAAAAAAACCTCAAAAGCTAGGTGGTTGTAAATTAATTTCTCTACAGTACTTGTCATCAATTTTGACCATCTAATAGTTGTCAGTTCTCCCTTTTTGATTGAGTGGCTTTTTCAGACATTTTTTAAATTCCAGAGCAAAAGAAAACATAAGAACAACAGAATAAACATTTGTGCAACTTGGCCTATATCCTCTGACTGGACATTTATTATTTATTCTTCTCCAACATTTTCAGAAGAATTAGGCATTTTAAATTTTCTCTGTGAGTAGGACCAGCTTTTCTCTGTGCATCTTCTTCTTAGTATCTTCTCTCACTACCTTCTAGGTCCTACCTGATCTTACACACACTGAAGAACAAAACATGGGTGCATATTTCAAAAAGAAGGATTGTAACAAGGGAAGAGCTTTACAATAAATACCACCTTCAATATCAGCAGTTCATTTCCTTGTCTTGAACTTGTATTTACACTATGAGTTACTTAAGAGATCAGTGGCATGAATTTAAAAATAATTTTCAATAGATGTATATCCATGGGGTGGGCAATTTCACAGATTTAGTTAAAAGTAAGTTTTAGCAGAACTGGAAATAAACTTCTGTTACCTGACTTGCAAACATGGAAGGTCTTTATCAACACAATTTGCAAATCTCAAGTATTCCTTTTAACTCTAGTAATTTTTTTATTATTATTAAAGTGTATTTGGGTGACAATAGTTAGTAATGTTACATAGATTTCAGGTGTAGAATTCTGTAATACATCATCTATATATCACATTGTGTGTTAACCACCCAGAGTCAGTTCTCTTTCCATCACCGTATATTTGATCCCCTTTATCCTCATCTACCACCCCCCTCATCCCTTACCCTCTGGTAACCTCTAAACTAATTTCTGTGTCTATGAGTTTTTGTGTCTTCATTTGTTTGTCTTGTTCTTTGCTGTTTTCAGTTTTACAGACCACATATCAGTGAAATCATATGTTTTCTGCCTGACTTATTTCGCTTAGTTTAATATTCTCAAGATCAATCGAAGTTGTCGCAAATGGTATTATTCCATCTTTTCTTATTGCATAATATTATTCCATTGTGTATATATATGTAATATACATATATATATACATATATATATATATATATATGTATATATACATATAGATGTAATAAAGAGTATTACATCTTCTTTATCCAATCATCTATGGGAGAATACTTTGGTTGTTTCCATGTCTTGGCCACTGAACTTCAGAGAACATATATCTTTACAAATAAATGTTTTCAGATTTTTTGGGTAGATACCCAGGAGAAGGATTGCTGGGTCATATGGTAATTCTATTCGTAATTTTTTGAGGAACCTCCACACTACCTTGCATAGTGGCTGCACCAATCTGCATTCCTATCAACAGTATATGAGGTTTCCTTTTCCTCCACAGTCTTTCCAACACTTGTTACTATTTGTCTTGTTGATGATAGCCATTCTAACTGGTGTGAGGTGATATCTCATTGTGGTTTTTATTTTCATTTCTCTGTTTATGAGTGATGCTGAGCATTTTTTCATATATCTATTAACCATTTGTGTGTCTTCTTTGGAGAAATGTCTATTCAGGTCCTCTGCCCATTTTTTTTTAATTGGATTGTTTTTTTTTGTTGCTGTTGTTGTTATTGTTGCTATTGTGTAGTTGTATGAATTCCTTCTTTTTTTGGATATTACCCTCTTATTGGGGGCATGATTTGCAAAAATCTTCTCCCATTCAGTTGGCTGCCTGTTTATTTTGTCCATGGTTTCTTTTTCTGTTCCAAAGCTTTTAAGTTTGATATAGTCCCATTTATTTATTTTAGCTTTTATTTCCCTTGCCTTTGAAGTCAAGTTCATAAAAGCCTCTTTGAACCCAAGGTCCATAAGTTTAGCACTTATGCTTTCTTCTATGCAGTTTATTGTTTCAGGTCTTATGTTTAGATCTTTGATCCATTTTGAGTTAATTTTGGTACATGGTGACAGACAGCAGTCTAGTTTCATTCTTTTGCATGTTGTATAGAGTACATAAAATGTATTATACATGTTGGATTGAGGATTGCAAAACAAGTTGTTTACTAGTAGGGACAGGACTATGGCCGCACACGTGTGAAACTGTTAAGAATGAAGTAAAAAACATACTTTTGTGTGAAACTGAGCATAATGAAATTGAGTGATAAACACGTTCATCAAAATATCGCCTGGCAAACAACTTCTGGTTATCACCTAAGAAGTAAACAAGTCCAAAGAAAAGAGGATAAAAGCAGAACTCCAGAGCAATGCCATGAGTAGTCCTACTGGGTCCTCCAGCTAAGACCCTCTGAGAGGCTATGAGCAAGACACTCCAGAATGATCCTCCAGGATGTTCGCCTGGGCGATCTGACAGTTCTCTGTGAGGTGCATGCCGTGACACTCCCGGACTCTCCGAAGTTTTTCCTTGCAAGACCAGCTTGCCTCAGACCCATCGTGGGCCCTGTTATCTCTCCCAGACCAGGGACCTTCTCCACCTCAATTGACTCTGGAACTTGGTTCCTTATTAAATTCTATCCTATTCTGTATAACCTTCTGTGTTTACCTCTAGAGGGACCTCTGGAGGGGCCTCCAGAGCATTGACCTCTGGAGGGACACTGGTTCCCAAATAAAGCTGTGTTACTCACTCTATCTGAACATGCGAGTCAGGATTTTATTCTCCACTTGTGTCACGAGTACCACACAGGGATATAGGGCCCTGCTGAGGGGTTAATGTCCCCTTGGCTTTCAGGAAGAGACTGAAATGTGCTGACTGCTCTTACAGCTGTATATTACATAAATTGGCATAATTGGTGTTAAGTTTGAGTAGTTGGCACTTTCATTCCCTATGGACTTCACGGACAACGGCCATGCCACAGCCATACATTAGTGTAATTGGCCATAAATTGGTGCAGTGAGCCATAAATTGGTGCAGTCAGTACTTTCTTTTTAAAAATAGAATATTCCTGGTCGACCGGTTAGCTCAGCTGGTTAGCAAGAATGCTAATAATACCCAGGTTGCCAGTTCAACTCCCTCATTGGCCACTTCGAGCTATGTCCTTCTTTAAAACATGAAGGAAGGAAAATATTTTCTTAAAATTTATCTGGTGCTCGATGACAATGGGTAACAATGTGTGGCACATTGGATAGCCAAAATAATATATAAAAGAGCTGAATAGTGTGAAGAAAAATTGAGACAGAAGACAGAATTTGTTAACAGCTGGAACTGTGAAATGGAAATTTTTGGTTTGGAAAACTATTTGCTTATATCCTCTTGCATCCAAACTTCTATCACTTATTTTCTGTTTCTTTTAGCTATCTCTCTCTCTCTCTCTTCCCTAGGATGTGGACCCTAGCTAAATTCCTAAATCCCTAAAAAAAAAAAAAAAAAAAAAAAAAAAAAAAGCTTAGTATTAACAGACTTCCAAATACTGTGCTTAATAAGAAGGACCCATGGTATGAGACAGAGGTAGAAGTCAGGAAAAGACTTCCCCTATAAACCCCCGAGGATGTACGGGTGGACCTCAAAAATCCTAAAAATGTGAATTCTTTAATTTCAGGGGTGCCCACATAGGAAATTCCTGCAATTTTGCTTAAAATATTCTCTCAGGTCGATGAGGACAGGAATAAAGGAAAGATACTGGCCAGGAAAATTTTGAGCAGATCGGCAGAAAACCTAAAGGTGATGTTTAAAAATGATAATTAATGGAAACCAAGGGATCCACACCCAGGGGATCCAGGAGATTATAACAACCCCCGGGACCCAGAGAAAGTCTACCAAGCTAGACTAGTAATAACTAGAAAACAGTTTATACATTATAACCATGGACAGGGAACACCACAATACCCAGAAGAAGGAAGATAATTAACTAGAGCAGAACTCCAGACCATGAGAACTGATTTTTCACAAAAAGATTTGGCAGACACAGAATGGCTACTCCATACTTGGTATAAAAGAGCAAACACTATCATGCTGACAGGAACAGAGATGAGGCAAATATCAGCGATCACTGAGCAACCTCAGTTGAATGCACAGCTATTGGCCATGACTAAACCATATCCAACAGAAATACTAATCCTGGGGATTGGATCACAGAGGCCTGGTGAGCCACATACACTACAGTGGATCTGACTTTCCTGGGAGATGGTTTACACTGGAAGGACACAGCTAAAGCCGTCAAAATCACTAGAAAATTGGCAATTCCGGCAATGATATATGACAAAAATATTAACACTCTCATACAGGTTACTGCTTCAAATGCAGCAAAGAAAGGCCATTCTCAGAGGAGCCCTGCCACACCTAAAAATGTCATATATAAATTCAATAGCACAGGCAGAGATAATTGAAGACATAATAAGGTCTTAAGACTGGCCGAGGAACTCCATGGCATTCCAAAATTTATGTTCAATGCACGAATCAGGAATCCCAGCAGAGGCTTTATGCTGCAGCAACAAACCAGGAAGCAGGACAACCCTAGGCAGACATTTAACTAGACCTGAAATGGCAGATTTTTCCAAAACCTAAGACCCATTATTAATATGTTCAGGGGATGGTCTCCAAGAAATTGGACTCCAAGAAATCAGCAGGTGAATAACTTCTAAGGAATCCACAGCAGAATTCCAATTTTCAGGGTAATTCCTACAAGAACCCTAATTTTCAAAATAAATCTGGGGGAAATACGCAACCCCTAATACAACCTCTCAACAGGAATCCTAGATGGAATCCCAGAGATGACCAATAATCACAGGTACAATAAGCTCAAAGATTCTTCTCAAAAAACAGTTAAACCCCAAGGTGGATACAGCTAACATCCATGGTAAACACGGGGATAATAGGCCTTATATAAAGCTATATACAGAAGTTTTTTCACACTCTTAGGTGATAGAATTATTAATTGATATAGGCTCACAGTTTACTCTATTGAATCAAACAGATCACAGGAATTTGAGAACATTCCCACCATGCAATATTGAAGGGCTTGGGGGTACACTCTTCAAAGCCTATTAAATTCCTATCATTATACATAATTATGCTAGGAACCCAATTAAAACCTACACCTATATAGGACAAAATTTAGAAAACATCTTGGGGATGGACATTTTACCTACTTTATTTTCTTCCTTTATTCCATTTAAAACCTTAAAAACTAATATAGTGGGCTTCAAATGTAATTTAGGGTCTGTCCAGATTGATCCAGCAAAATTACCAAAACCTATTGGACAATGCTTTACTAAACACTACCCCCTTAATGGGGGACATAGAGAAATTACTGCCAAAATTCAGGAAATGGTGACTGAGGGCATAATTTATAAAAGTTGCTGTCACAGATTTAATAGCCCAGTGTGGCTGGTTTTAAAACCAAATTGGCAATACAGATTGACAATTGACTACAATAATATTTATAAAAATAGTTCCAAAATGCTAGGGGCATTGCCTGAAGCTAAGGAAGTAATTAATAAAATTACCCAGAGAAATAGCAAATTTTATGTGACAACTGACATGTCAGATATGTTCTTTGCCATTCTGATTACAGAGGACAGCAAGGAATATACCATCTTTCCATGGGAAAATGCACAGTATGAATTCAATAGGTTACCACAGGGATATTTGAATAGTCCAGTCATTGCACATTCCATTTTGGCATCACAAATTGACAACTCCGAATACTCTTCTCTTATTATCTCCTACATTGACAATAACATTATGATGTATCACGAGGAACACATATTGGAACAGAAAAAACAAAAATTAATACAGGACTTAAGATTAAAAGGATGGACCATAAACGAGGAAAAGACCTCAGGTCCCACAACAACTGTTACATTTTTAGTCATAACATGGAATTCACATGGCAGGCAAGTACCACAATCAGCAATTGACAAAATTCAAGCTCTAATAGCACCCAAGGATAAGGTACAGGCTCAGAGTCTGATAAGATTATTTGGCTATTGGAGACAACACATTCATTATATGGGAGCATTGCTGGCACCATTGTACAAAATAACTAGAAAGGCAGAAAATTTTGTTTGGGGCTCGGAACAGGAAAAAGCTTTTCAGCAATTAAAAGACTATATTATCACCTTTCAAACCCTAGTATGTCCAGCACAAGGTGATGACTTGCACCTGGAACTAGTACAGAGAGGAGAAAATGGCACATGGTCTCTATGGACCATAAAAAAGGGTGATAAAGGGGTTGGGGGTGGGAGATGAGGGTAAGGAGGATCAAATATACGGTGATGGGGGGAGAGCTGACTCTAGGTGGTGAACACACAGTGTGATTTGTGGATGATGTGATATAGAGTTGCGCACCTGAAATCTATGTAATTTTAATAACAATTGTCACCCCAATAAATTTAAATTAAAAAAAAGGGTGATAAACTGTTCAAACCATGTGGTTTTTGGACGAAGAAATTTCCATACTCTTTTAATAAATATACTAAATTTAGTAATCGGTCTGGCTCTTATATGAAACTTCAAAATCAATGGAGCCTCTCACAGGCAACACCAAGCTCACTGTTCGAACCACAGTAGCTGACCTACACTGGACTAAGCTGACGCCAGAAGAAACAATGGGCATCCAATGTAACCAGTGGTTGCTAACATGGAAATGGTATATCCAAGGCAGGGATATTGCCCCGAAAGGGCAACCTATTCTTCTCACAGAGGAGATTGATAAGGCAGAAATTGACTTGCCCGACCTTGGTCCGAGGGATGAGCAAATCCATGTCCCAATAAGAAAATGGGGTTAACTCTGGTCTCCTGTCTTGCAGAACATCTGGTTCACAGATGGCTCAGCAGTGGTAACTAAGGGTGTGACTGCATAGACAGCAGCAGCTTTCCGGCTGGAGAACAGGGTGGTTCTCAAAGAACAAGGTAAGAGGAATTCTGTCAACATACAGAGCTTGTAGCTGTTGTGTTGGCAGTGAGACACTCAGTACAGGAAAACAACCTATGGTCAGAATTTTTATTGACTCCTGGGCAGTTGCTAATGTAATTACAATTTGGTCACAAAGATGGAAAAGGACAGATTTTAAAATTAATGGCAGAGAGTTCTGGTCCCGGGATTACTGGAAAGAACTAAGACCATTAGCTGAACAGATTAAAATTTTAGTTACACATGTATCAGCACATAGAAAGGGAGAAACACCAGAAGACCACTATAATAAAACAACATTGCAGACTCTCTCACCAAAGAATTAGAGGTAAGGGTAGAATCTAAGGACTCACTATCTAGGCCAAAGAGACAAATCAAATTTCCTATTAAATATCAGGACTATGATACAACTGGAGCATTTAGGGTTCCTAATGAACTGGACAAAACATAATCTTTAGATGTCAAAACACAACCACATAGGACAGAGAGGGAGCGTAAGCTGCCAGCTCATTTGAGGGACTATATCACTCATGCAACACAAGTTACAGAATAAAAAACTATTATAGTTGATGATACTATTGAATACATTCATAATAACTTAGGGCATTTAGGAACACATTCCCTTTTAATTGGCTGACTGAAAGAGGTTTGAAAATTCCAATGCATTAACCTTATTATTTCTACATGCATTGACTGCAAAACATTTACTGACAAATGTAGATACAAAGAACCACCAAATACTACATCTGTGCACACTTTTAATTTTCTTTGTCAATTGATTTTATTGGACCATTAACGCATTTGTACACCCAAAAATATGCATGCACCTTGGTGGATAAATACTCTGGCATCAGAGTTGCATTAGCCTGTCATAAACCCACATCGAAGGCAGCCCAAAGAGCCATTCTTCAATGGTGTTGTTTCTATGGACCACCTTAAATGATTGAAAGTGATCAAGGATCACATTTTACCTCCACAGCAACTAAAAAACTGGCACAACTTTTAGAAATCCAATGGCAATATCATTTACCTTATAATCCCACTGCTTCAGTCAATATTGAAAGATTCAATGGACTTTTAAAAAGGGAACTAAAATTACTAGAGCAACATTCTTCTTTTAAATTGGAACTGGATGTTGCATGTTTCCTTTTAAATCAAAATGAAAAACTTGGTCGTGCACCACCTCATTCCTATCTAAATCACTCACCAGACATTGTCGATTTGCCAATTGACAACAAACCTTGTAAATTTTCTTATAAAGTCACCATTAAGGATCATAAAAATGAAATCTCCTCACAGGATATAATCGCTGATGGAGGAGGGAATACTTATTGGACTTCAGGAAGATGTGGACACTTACAGCTCCACAAAGCCAACCAAATTTCCCCAAACTTAAGTATTCTTGCTACTTTTTACTAGATAACTTATTACTGCTTACAATTGTTGAACATGTTTATATTATTCTTATTTATCTCTGTGCTCCAACATACCTTCACTTGGTAGTACTACTTTCAGACCATTACCTATTATGTTGTAGCCTAAATGCCTGCTATATAGACCTACACCTAGAAGGGTACATATTACCTTTAATTTAGATGTATTCAGGGTATCATATCAACTATCTAAATGTAAGGGATATACAAATCCTAGATATCCTATGACAATTAATTTAGGCTTGATGAAACCATTGGATGACTTTAAAGTTAGGAAAACATTACAGATACTGTTAGTAGTTGGACGAATTACTAATTTCATCATTGCTGAAGTACAAGAAGCTGAGATACAGGAGATTAGAGGGAAACTATTGGGGGAACAAGTAACCAGAAAACATTTTTTCAAACAAACTCAGGACATTGTACATGAATTTCTTCTTCTACAGGTGAAATTAATTATTTACTACATACACATGACACACTTATCCGTGCACTTATGAAACCTCAACACCTACAAAAGAACAACCTGAGCAGTTAGAACAAAATTTTTCTTTCTTAGATCCCAATACTTAGAAAACCAGCTAAGAGGCTGCTGTGATAAAATGTAAACTTTGCTGCAGCTTACTTATGCTGACATTCAGAAACTCCTTAATTATGGTATTGCATCTACTGATTCTTGGAGCACTTCTTCTCTGTTAGAAATGGATTATTCCAGGCCATTTGGCTGTACAGATGGTCAATGCCAGATCAATCTAATAGAGCTAATAGATACAGTTTCAGTACTTTTCTATGACACTTATGCTATCCCCATCACAATTCAGGGATGAGCATAGGATGAACCTATGCTATACCCATTACAATTCAGGAAGTTCCCCTTGAAAGACCCTTTTATCTACAAGGCTATTACCCTTCTAGAGATCTTGTTCATCCTTTCACTTCATCTATTTACTTCACTATGAAATCTGTGGAAGTTATGTTTTCTGATATTCCTATGGTACAAATTGGAACCCCAACACATGTAAAGAGCTTGGGCGATGGTGCATGGAATTTGTGTACATGCAACATATTTCAGTTATTCTATTTTAATCATACAGCTATGTCAAATAACAATTTAACCTTTACAGCTTGCATTCATGTTTTGAATGTTATTAACATTAATTTTAATGATCATAGTTACATGACCTCTACTAATACACAATTATCATACTGCTTCCTTCAACTCATGGTGGCAGATACTAGCAAACCAATTCCTTGGATTAATTGCACCACAGTCAAGGAAGCTATTCATCAAAATCTGGAAGTGCTAAAGACCACTCATGATGACACCATTAAACACCTCCATGCTTGGAGGCACATACAACCACAATACAGTCATTGGTTTATACCATGAATGCAGGGTTATCTAAGGAAGGCATGGCCACTGAATTAAGTACACCTTGTTTCTTTTGGGGACTCATTAAGAGATCCCTGCCCCTACACATTTGTTCTGGCTCGTGGAGCACATATAACCCTTTGCATTTCTTTCACAATACCTGGAATTCTATCATTGGAAATGTTTGGAGTGGACTTAAAGAAATTTTGCTTTTTATGATATGCATTGTTTTTGGATGGTATTTGCTTAAATAAATAATATGCACTTGTTGCACAGTTAAAATTTTTGCTAATACATAATAATTGTGATGTCCTTAATGTTTTCTTTGTAACATTTCAGAAATCAAGGGATGGCATGTATACAAAATGTATTATATATGTTGGATTGCGGTTTGCAAAATAAGTTCTTTACTAGTAGGGACAGGACCGTGGCCGCACACGTGTGAGACTGATAATAGTGAAACAAAAAACATGTTTTTGTGTGAAACTGAGCATAGCAATATTGAGCGATAAACACGTTCATCAAAAACACTCATGGCAAACAACTTCTGGTTATCAGCTAAGAGGTAAACAACTCCCGGCAAACAACTTCTGATTACACCTGAGAAGTAAACAAGTCCAAGGGAATGAGGATAAAAGCTGAACTCAGAGCAATGCCATGAGTAGCCTGACTGGGCACTCCAGCTAAGAACCTCTGCGAGGCTCTGAGTGAGATACTCTGGAATGATCCTCCAGGACAATCATCTGGGGGATCCCACAGAGTCCTCTGCAAGGTGCAAGCCACAATACTCCTGGACTCTCCGAAGTTCTTCCTTGCAAGACCAGCTTGCCTCAGGTCCATCACGGGCCCAGTTGTCTCTCCTGGACCAGGGACCTTCTCCACCTCAACTGAGTCTGGGACTTAGTTTGTTATTAAATTCTATCCTATTCTGTATAACCCTCTGTGCTTACCAGAGCATTGGCCTCTGAAGGGACATTGGTTCCCAAATAGAGCTGTTTTACTCACTCTATCTGAAACGGTGTGTCACGACTTTGTTCCCCACTAGTGTCACAAGTACTATGCAGGGATGTAGGGCCCTGCCTAAGGGTTAATGTCCCCTTGACATTCAGGAAGAGACTGAAATGTGGCAAATGCTCTTAGAGGTGCTCATAAAACATGTGACATTCCAATTCTCTCATCACCATTTATTGAAGAGGCTATCTTTTTAGCATTGCATGTTTTTGGCTTCTTTGTTGAGACTCTAGCAATCTTACACCTTACATAATTTTACATTCCTCAAAGAACTCTCAGGATGTTTATTATTTAGTTCAATAGTAATCTTGGCATAATCTCTTTTAGTAAGTTTAATTTTCTAGACAGTACATGTTTATAATTTTTTTTTCACATTACTGCTTCTGGGTTCTACAATGAGGTAAAACATGTGTATAAAATGTTTTGGTACACTAAAAACAAACTAAACAATGGTGACTTACTGAACCTAATATTTGTACCTTTAAATATTTGACAGATATATTACATGGAATCTGTTTATGCTTATATTAAAGTACATCTCAAGCTCACGTGGATGATGTATAATGGCACATTTATTTAATAAGTTATCTTTGAACTTTTAAGCTTTTATTTTTATTAAAGTTTATTGGGGTGACAATTATTACTAAAGCTACATAGATTTCAGGTACACAATTCTGTATTACATCATCAATAAATTCCAATGTGTGTTCACCCCCCAGAGTTAGTTCACTTTCCATCACCATATATTTGATCCCCTTTACCCTCATCTACCACCTCCCTCCCCCCAAACCCTCTGGTAAGGACTACACTATTCTCTGTGTCTATAAGGTTTTGTTTCTCATTTATTTGTTTTGTTCTTTTAGTTTATATACCACATATCAGTGAAATCATATGGTTCTGTGCTTTTTCGCTTAGCATTATATTCTCAAGATCCAACCACGTTGTCACAAATGGTCCCATTTCATCTTTTCTTACTGCCAAATAGTATTCCATTGTATATATATATCACAACTTCTTTATCCATTCATCTGTTGAAGGACATTTTGGTTGTTTCCACGTCTTGGCCACCGTAAATAAAGCTGCAATGAACATTGGAGCACACGTGTATTTATGGATAAATGTTTTCAGTTATTTTCGGTACACACCCAGGAGAGGGATAGCTGGGACATATGATAATTCTATTCGTAATTTTTTGAGGAACCTCCACACTGCCTTCCATAGCAGCTGGACCAGTCTGCATTCCCACCAACAGTGTATGAGGATTCCGTTTTCTCCACAGCCTCTCCAACACTTGTTACTTACTCTTTGTCTTGTTGATGATAGCCATTCAAACTGGGGTGAGGTAATATCTCATTCTGGTTTTTGTTTGCATTTCTCTGATGATTAGTGGTGTTGAGCATTTTTTTCATATGTCTATTTGCCATTTGTATGTTCTCTTTGGAAAAATGTCTCTTCAGGTCCTCTACCCATTTTTCAATTGGGTTGATTGTTTTTCTGTAGTTGAGTTACATGAGTTCCTTGTATATTTTGGATATTAGCCCCTTATCGGAGGCACTGTTTGCAAAAATCTTCCCCATTCAGTTGGTTGCCTCTTTATTTTGTCAATGGTTTCTTTTGCTGTGCAGAAGCTGTTAAGTTTCATATAGTCCCATTCATTTATTTTAGCGTTTACTTCCCTTGCTTTGGAGTCAAATTCATAAAACGCTCTTTGAAGCCCAGGTCCATAAGTTTAGTACCTATGGTTTCTTCTATGCAGTTTATTGTGTCAGGTCTTATGCTTAAGTCTTTGATCCATTTTGAATTAATTTTTGTACTTGGTGACAGATAACAGTCCATTTTCATTCTTTTACAAGTGGCTATCAAATTCTCCCAGCACCATTTACTGAAGAGGCTGCCTTTCCTCCATTGCACGTTTTTAGATTCTTTGTCAAAAATTATCTGTCCATATTTATGTGGTTTTGTTTCTGGGTTCTCAGTTCTACTCCATTGGACGATGTGTCTGTTTTTCTGCCAATACCATGCTGTTTTGATTATTGTTGCCCTATAGTACAAGCTAAAGTCAGGGAGTATGATACCTCCAGCATTGTTTTGTTTCTTATGATTGCTTTGGCTATTCGGGGTCTTTTGTGGTTCCAAACAAATCTGATGATTTTTTTGTTCTATTTCTTTAAAAAATGCCATTGGGATTTTGATGGGGATTGCATTAAACCTGTATATTGCTTTGGGTGATATGGCCATTTTAACTATGTTGATTCTTCCAATCCATGAGCATGGAATGTCTTTCCATTTCTTTGTGTCTTCTTCAATTTCTTTCAAAAATGTCTTATAGTTTTCAGCATATAGGTCCTTCACATCCTTGGTTAAGTTTATTCCTAGGTATTTTATTCTTTTTGCTGCAATTGCAAAAGGAATTGTTTTTCGTATTTCTTCTTGTGAGATTTCACTGTTAGTATATAGGAATGCAATGGACTTTTGAACGTTGATTTTGTAGCCAGCAACTTTACTGTATTCGTTGATTGTTTCTAATAGCTTTTTGGTGGAGTCTTTCGAGTTTTCTATATACAGCATCATGTCATCTGCAAAGAGTGACGATTTAACTTCTTCATTCCCAATGTGGATGCCTTTTATTTCTTTCTCTTGCTTGATTGCTCTGGCAAGGACTTCCAACACTATGTTGAAAAGCAGAGGTGAGAGGGGTAAGACCTGTCGTGTTCCTGAACATAGAGCAAAGGGCTTCAGTTTTTCACTCTTAATTATGAGATTATCTGAGGGTTTGTCATATATGGCTTTTATTATGTTGAGGTATTTTCCTTCTATACCTATTTTATTAAGTGTTTTAATCATAAATGGATGTTGTATATTGTCAAATGCTTTTTCTGCATCAATTGATATAATCACATGATTTTTGTCCTTTATTTTGTTTATGTGATGTATCACATTGATGGATTTGAGGATGTTGAACCATCCTTGCGCCCCGGGGATGAACCCCCTTGGTCGTGATGAATGACATTTTTAATGCATTGTTGCATTCGATTTGCTAGAATTCTGTTTAGGATTTTTGCATCTGTATTCGTCAGAGATATTTGTCTCTAACTCTTTTTTTTGTGTTGTCCTTGCTAGGTTTTGGTATCAGGGTAATGTTGGCCTCATAAAATGAGTTAGGGAGTACTGTCTCTTCTTCAATTTTTTGGAAGAGTTTGAGCAGGAATGGTATTAGATACTCTTTGAAAGTTTGGTAGAATTCACTAGTAAAGCCATCTGGTCCCAGACTTTTTCTTTTGGGAAGGTTTTGATGACTGATTCAATTTCGTTACTGGTGATCGGTCTGTTTAGATTTTCCAGTTCTTCATGGTTCAACCTAGGAAGGCTATATGTTTCTAAGAACTTGTCCATTTCTTCTAGGTTATTGAATTTGGTGGCATGTAGTCCTTCATAGTATTCTTGGATGATCCTTTGTATTTCTGTGGTGTCCGTGATAACTTCCTCTTTTTCATTTCTGATTTTGTTTATTAGTGTCTTCTCTCTTTTTATCTTAGTGAGCTTATCCAAGGGTTTGTCAATTTTCTTAATCTTTTCAAAGAACCAGCTCTTTGTCATATTAATTTCTTGTATTGTCTTTTTATTCTCCACTTCATTTAGCTCTTCTCTGATTTTTATATTTTCCTTTCTTCTGCTGATCTTGGGTTTCGTTTGTGATTCTTTTTCTAGTTCTTTAAGGTGTAATTTGGATATATTTATTTGGGATTTTTCTTGTTTCTTGAGATAGGTCTGTAATGTAAATTTCCCTCTTAGAACTACTTTTACTGCATCCCAAAAATTTTGGTAGGATGTATTTTCATTGTCATGTGTTTCTATGTATCTTTTGATCTCTCATCTAATTTCTTCTTTTACCTGGTCGTCCTTTAAATGTGTATTGTTTAATCTCCATGTGTTTGTGTTTTTTTCCTGCTTTCTTTTTGCAGTTAATATCCAGTTTCAAAGGCTTGTGATCAGAGAATACGCTTGGCATGATTTTAGTCTTCTTAAGTTTGTCGAGGTTAGTTTCATGTCCCAAAATATGGTCTATCCTTGAGAATGGTCCATGCACAGTAGAAAAAAATGCATAGTCTGATGTTTTAGGATGAAGTGCTCTATAAATGTCAATTATGTCCATTTCATCTAATGTGTCATTTAGGGCTGCTATTTCATTGTTTATTTTCTGTTTGGATGATCTACCCATAGCTGTCAATGATGTATTTAGGTCCCCTAGTATAATTGTGTTTTGGTCAATTTCTCCCTTTAGTTCTGTTGGTAGTTGCTTGGTGTATTTTGGTGCTCCCTGATTGGGTCACACTGTTAAGTCTTCTTGTTGTATAGACCCCTTTACCATTATGAAATGTCCATCTTTGTCTCTTGTTATCTTTTTCACCCTGAAGTCTGTTTCACTGGATATCATTATGGCTATACCTGATTTCCTCTGGATACCATTTGCTTGGAGTGTCAATTTCCACCCTTTCATTTTGAGTCTATGCTTGTCCTTGTAGCTAAGATGCGTCTCTTGGAGACAGCATATGGTTTGGTTTAGTTTTTTGATCAATCTGGTACTCTGTGCCTTTTTATTGGTGAGTTCAGTCCATTTACATTTAGGGTGATTATTGATATGTGAGGATTCCCTGTCATTCTATCTTTAGTTTTCTGGTAAGATTGTGTCTCCATTGTTTCTTTGCTTTTTTGTTGTTGTCTGTTATTTCTTTGTGGTGGTATTCTATGATATTTCCCTCTGTTTCTTCTTTTATTACGTTATGTATTTCAGTTCTGGATTTTTTTTAAGAGATTACCTTTAAATTTCTGTAAAAGAAAGTTTGATATTTAGAGTATTCCATTTTCTTTGCACGCTTACTTTCTCTATCCCGATATTCTGGTTCTGGACTTTACTCTCTCCTTTTTTATGTTTTGGTTGCCACAAATTGTCCCTGTTGATGGTCGTTGAATAGCTTCCTTTAGTATTTCTTGTAGTGCATGTCATGTATTAGAAAATTCCCTCAGCTTCTCTATGTCTGAATAGGTCTTTATTCCTCCTTCATATCTAAAGGATATCTTTGCTGTGTATGTTATTCTTGGCTCATAATTTCTCTCTTTCAGTAGTTTGAATATTTGGTTTCACTCCCTCCTGGCTTTTAGAGTTTCTGCTGAAAAATCTGATGATATCCTAATGGGCTTTCCTTTGTAGGTTACTGTCTTCTTTTCCTGGTTGCCTTGAGGATTCTTTCTTTGTCGTTGATTTCAGACAGCTTCAATACAATGTGCCTTGGAAAAGGCATGTTGGGTTTGAGGTAATTAGGTGTTCTATTTGCTTCTTGGATTTGAGGATCCAGTTCTTTCCACAAGTTTGGGAAGTTCCCATCGACTATTTGTTTGAATATACGCTCTATTCCCTTCTCTCTTTCTTCTCCTGGTATGCCCATTTTTCTAATATTGCTCATTCTGATGGAGTAAGAAATTTCTTGTGGACTTCTTTCATTTCTTTTAAGTCTCAAGTGTCTTTCTTTTTCCATCTGTGTCATTTCTAGGTTTCTATCTTCGATGTCACTTATTCTTTCCTCCATCTAGTCAACTCTACTTCCTAACCTGGCTATTTCATTCTTAATGTCTTCTATTGAGTTCTTAATGTCCAGAAATTCTATTTGGTTCTTTTTTAAAATTTCAATCTCTTTGGTAAAATGCTCATGTTGTTCTTTGATTGTGTTTCTGAGTTCATTAAACTGCCTTTCTGTGTTTTCTTGTGTCTCGTTGAGTTTTTCCAGGACGGCAGTCTTGAATTCTGTTATTTAAGTCACATATTTCCATATCTTTAAGTTCCTTTTCTGGAGACTTTTCACTTTCTTTGAGCTGTCTTGTTTCCTTGGTTATTCATGACAATTAATGATTTACTATTTTTCTCCCTAGACATCTACAGGGGTGGATTCTGCAACAGGTTGATAGGAAGAGTTCTTTCTTTTGTTTTCCAGTACGTGTTGGTAGAATGTTTTATTTTCTCTCTGACTGCAGCCCTTTTTTTTTTTTTTGTCTCACACTGTAGTGTTATGTTTTCTCTGCACTATTCCAGCTTCTTACACAATGGGTGGATTCCTTGGAAGGCGGCTTCTACTCTGTTAACAGTTTGCCTGGGTCATAAGGTGCTGCGTCTCTTTAGGTGAATTCAATAGTGGGCCTCTTTGTCTTGCCTGTCTCTTGTGCAGGGAGTCCTTTGTGGAGTTATAGCTGTTTAATTTGTTGTAAATTGCAGGGGAAATTTCCAAAGGTTCACCTCACGCTGCCATTTTGATGAAGTCTACTGAAACTTTAAGTTTTAAAGACTCGATAGCATCAGTTTTCCTTTTATTGCAGTTTCTTCACCATTATGATGGTATATTCCAGTATGCTTTCAGATGATTGCCATGGAATTAATTTATATTTCAACCACATTACAGTCTCAAAAAACTTTAATTTTTTACTGCATTTTTTTTCTAAAAGAAAGTTGATTAACAAAAACTATAATTACACCCAAATCAGAGGAAAAAATAACTTTGCAGATGTATCACATCCTAGTTTAGGTTTGGAAGGTAGTAAAATCTAAACTATAGTTTCTATTAGCAAATTCTAGGGTATGTGAACAATGAATACTGTGAACTTCATATTGGTGATTCCCAATCTGTTTCCTGTGAGTGATCTAAACAAATATAATTAGGTTTTGCTACGTAAAGGTATGTGTTTAAATGGTGTAATCCCCTTTCTAAATATAATCTGAAATTTAATTTGGTGACCAGCAGTAAATATTGAAAAGCAGTCTGAACATTCATTGAATCTATCTGGTATACACAATCCTTGATGATTTTTATATTTGCATAATTAAAATTTATTTTCCCTGTTGTTTCCTCAAGTGCAGAGAAATCTCGTTGAGATTTTTTTTAGAAATACATGGTGGAAAGGGCAGAAAATCAAAATTGTTATTTTTATCTTATCGTTTCCAAACAATTGTGCAATGTAATACACAGTAAATATACAGAAATGATATTCTTTCAACTGTCTCTGGCTAGAGACCCTTGGGAAAATCTTTCAGAGACCTTCACAACAGAGCTGAAAGGACCCACATATAGTAATAAAGGTGATTTTTTAAATCCAGCATAAAAATTAAATCTAACAAATTTATGTAATACAAAGAATCATCATGAGGAGAATTTAAAGTGAATTGCAAGCCCATTGTCAGCACTGAATAGAGAATAGACATTGGTTCCTTCTCTGCAGCAATTAGAAAGTTCCCAGAATTGTACAGAGCTCTGGTTGCAAGCCATCCAGCAACCGACATTCCACATGTAATGCTAGCTGAAGCTCCCTAAAGAGCACGTGAGTCTCAGCACCTTGTCTTCAGTGTAAAATAATCTGAACAGATAAAAATACAAAAATAAAAGAAAAGAAAAAGACTTAAAGGGGAAAGTTAGGCAAAGAACGAGTAAAGGAACCTTCTGTGTGTGGCTCAAGAGAAAGTTCAGAATCAGATTAGGTTGGTAGGTTGGTTTTGCCTCTTTTCTTTACTTTCATTTTTTTTTCTTTTTTCTTTTTTTTTTTTTTTTTTTACTAATGTTGATTGGGGTGAGAATGGTTAGTAAAGTTACATAGATATCAGGTGTACAATTCTGTAATACATCATCTATATGACACATTGTGTGTTCATCACCCAGAGTCAGTTCACCTTCAATCACCATATATTAGATCCCATTTATCCACATCTACCATCCTCCTCCCCACTTACCCTCTGGTAACCAGTAAACTATTGTCTGCATCTATGAGTTTTTGTTTCTTTATTTGTTTGCCTGTTCCTTTGTTGCTTTCAGTTTTATATCCCACATATCAGTGAAATCATATGGTTCTTACAATGGATCTTGAGACTATTATGTTCTGTTTCTTGAATTGAAAGATTAAACAAACAAAACATAGATAACATGGAGCCACACATGCCCTCCAAAAAAAATGAAAAAAACAGAGAAAAGAAAAAAATAGAACAAGCAAACAAAAAATTCAAAGGTGTATAAAATGAAGTGGCTACATTTCTGCTTAATTTCTGAGACTCTGAGGCAAAGATTTCAGCTTGTTTTAGGGCTGCATAGTCTGGATATTACTTCAGATCTCTAAGATAATATTTTTTCTGTCTTAAAATAATGTTTTTTAATAAAATTATGTGTTTTTTTAAAAAAATATCAAACAATATAGAAAGATAACATAACAAAACTAATAATCTCCTAAGATTCCGTCTATAGTAGTTTTTACAAACCGACTTTATTCAAGAGCATTTTTTCCTATTCAAATCTTGTTCATATTTCAAAATAGAACTGCAGTTTTACTTCTTCCAAGATTCCCTTTTGTGACTAGATTGCTGACCTCTCTCCTCTCTTTACGTTTTCTTTTTAACTTTTGTTTTTTCAATAACAGTTGACATTCAATATTATTTCACGTTAGTTTTAGGTCTATAACATAATGATTAAACACTATATATATGTATATATATGTGTATATATATATATACATATATAATATATGTGTATATATATATGTATATATATATATATATATATATATATATATATATATATATATATATATATATATATATATAATTTACAAGTCTAGTACCCAGCTAGCACCATACATAGTTATTACAATATTATTGATATTATCTCCCATGCTGTACTTTACATCCCCATAACTATTTGTGGTTATCAACTTATACTTCTTACCCCCTTTATTTTTTCATGCAACCCTCCAAATCCCCTCCCATTACTTTGTTCTCTGTATCTATGAATCTGTTTCTGTTTGGTTTGTTTATTTTGTTCATCAGAGTCAACATATGAGTGAAATAATGTGGTACTTGTCTTTCTCAGTCTGACTTATTTTATTTAGCATAATACCCTCTAGATCAAACCACGTTGTCACAAATGGTAAGATTTAAATTTTTTAATGGCTGAGTAACATTCCATTTTATGTATGTACCACATCTTTATCCAACTGTCAATTGATGGGCACTTAGCCTCCTTCCATATCTCGGCTATTGTAAATAACACTACAGTGAACATAGGGGTGCATATCTTTTCAAGTTACTGTTTTGGATTTCTGTTTTTTTTTTTTTTTTTAATTTATTGGGATGACAATTGTTAGTAAAATTACATAGATTTCAGGTGCACAATTCTGTATTACATCATCTATAAATCCCATTGTGTGTTCTTTGTATAAATATCCGGAAGTGGAATTACTGGGTCAAAAGGTAGTTCTAGTTTTAATTTTTTGAGGAACGTCCATACTGTATTTCATATTGGCTGCACCAATGTGCAATTCCACCAACAGTACACAAGTGTTCTCTTTTCTCCACATCCTTGTCAACACTTGTTGTTTGTTGATTTATTGATGTTAGCCATTTTAACTGGTGTGAGGTGATATCTCATTGTGGTTTTCATTTACATTTCTCTGATGATTAGTGACATTGATCATCTTTTCATATGTCTATTGGCCATCTGTATATCCTCTTTGGAGAAATATCCATACAGGCCCTCCCCCTATTTTTTAATTGTTTTTTTTTTTTCGTTTTTGTTTTGTGTGTGTGTGTGTGTGTTGACTTGTATGAGTTTTGTGTTTTTTTTTAATAAATTTTCAATGTTAACCCCTTATCAGATGTATCATTGATGAATATATTCTCCCATTCAGGATGTCTTTTAGTTTTGTTGATGGTTTCTTTTGCTGTGGAAAAACTTTTTAGTTTGATGTAGCCCCATTTGTTTATTTATTTTTCATTTTGTTTCCCTTGCCTGAGGAGATATATCAGAAAAAAAAAAATTACTAAGAGCAATGTCCATTCTATGTCTCTTGACAGATTTCATGGGTGGAGGTTTAACACAAGGACGGTGGTTTCTGTCCCTCCAGCCCTTGCCCTGAGGCCACACAACTCAATCTCTCCTGTATGTCTCTGGTGCTGACCGAGTCACCATCACTCCACTGGAGCCCAGGGTGAGTTCCTGGGAGTGAGGCCTTTAGGAGGATGCGTGGATTTCCAACCACCTTCCTTCTCACCTGAATGAACATAATCCCTGCTGGCTTTCACAACCAGATGTTGTCTGGGCATCTCTTCCTGGCACTAGTGCTTCAGGCTGGGGAGCTTAGTGTGGGGCTGGGAACACTTCCTCTTTAGAGGGGACCTCTGGCTGGTCCCAGGTGTGATGGTTGAGAATTCGGAGAGACTGAGATATCTCTCCAAATTCTCAACCATTATGTGTGGGACCAGCCTGTTTCACATGTCCACCCTTCCTACCTTTCTTGACCTATATCCTTTGTTATAGGATTTCTGTTCAGCTACTTTTCAGATGGTTCTCCAGGTTGATTGTTCTATAATTCAGTTGCAATTTTGATGTGGTTATGGGAAAAGGCAAACATAGCTTTTACCTATGCTGCCATCTTCACCAGAACCCCATCTTCACTTTTAACTTCTAAGAAAAATAATGTTAACAATCTACAATTAGACACTTATTGGGAATGATTCATTTTTGTTTTCCCCAAATGAATGTAAGCTCCTCGAGTCAGAGCATATTTTTATCTCATTTACATTAGCTTACATAGTAATGATAATACAGGAGACATTCAATAAATCAATAATTGTTGACTTGTTTTGTATTACTCATTTATATCTTAGGGATTTATAATAGGAGGGAAAAAGTAGTAATCTAAATGTTTTAACCAAAGTTGAGATTTCCTTGAATTTTGAAAACAATTTCATCAATTTACATTAACTGATGCATATTAAAAACGATGTTTGGTTAAATAGAACATAAGTTATAAAATTTTTGGTCTTGGACCACGTTACACCTTAAAAATTATCAGGACTGCAAAGAGTTTTTCATTAGGTAGGTTGTATCTATCAGTATTTATCATGTTAGAAATTAAAACTGAGAAAATGTTAAAACACAGAGTTATACAAGTACATATCCCATTAATCATCAAAGCATTGACTGACATCACATATCTTGTAGTCTCTGGAAAACTCTACTGTACACCTATGAGAGAGGGAGGGTGAAAAAATCAAATAATATCTTCTTATGACAATGAAAATATTTTGACATTGTGGTCTCTCCAAAAGGGTCTTGGTGGCCTTAATTTTCCTCAGACCATGCTTTCAGAATTGCTGCTCTAGATTATCTAAACTCAACACATCTGTTCAAAACTAATCATGATATTTGGAGGTTTATGGAACAAAAAAGAACTCACAGCATTGGGAATGCTCAAAAGTATTATGTTTTTGTGCTCTGGTATCAAATCAGTGGGTTAGACCTACAAAACAAAAGTGCCCATGAGAAAACTGGGTTCATCCCCAAAAGGCTAAGCTTCAAGACTGTAAGGTCATCTAGTCAGTATTTCTCTATTGTGATCCTGAAGATGGAGAACTATTACTTAGCTTAAGGCTTGTTAGACTGTGGGAAAAAAATAACCAAGACAGTAGAAATAATAATAACATATAATGAGTAAAAGTCATAAGATGTATAGCTTTCACCTCTGAAACACCAAGATAAGAGATTAACACACATTAAGATATTTTTCAGTCAACAAAGCAAATGACCACACCACCATGTCCCTGAAACCAGAACAGGCAAAGCCAGGAGGGAAGCAGATGACTGGAAGGTGAAAATTAACTGCTTACCTAATAAAAGACCAATCAGAAAGACCCACAATCCCAAACCCCTTACTCATAATTACTCATGATTTTTGCTCTATAAAACCACTTGTCTGTAAGCCATCAAGGAGTTCAGGCTTTTGAGCACTTTTTGAATAGCTTTCTTGGTCTCCTGTGCGGCATCATTCATTCTAAAATAGCCAGTCTTTCTCCACTGCAAAACCAGGTGTCAGTTCTTATTGACTCACTGCATACATGGGTTGACATGGGTTCTCTTTGGACTCACTTGGTTTCAATCCAAAGACCACTCCATTAGAATCAAGAAGTATTTAAACAGATAATTGTGCCCCACTACAAATCAATTAAATCAGAATCTTGGAGTTGGAGCACAGGAATCTGCTATTTTAATAAGATCCCAGGTGAACATATTACACAATAAAATTTGGGAACCACATACATAAATAAGTGCATAGGTTGCCTGAAATAGCACATATAGCACATAACACCACTTTCTCTGGTGTGGCTATGTGCAAAATGACCTAGTGCCTCTGGAAGCATTCATCACTTTATTTCAGATATTACTATAGAGCTGTTGAGACTTTGATACCAGAGTGAGATCACTCCATTATGTTCTAGTAATCTTTAAAGAGACACTTTCCTATTTCCTGGATCTCTACAGTCTAATCTTTCTTCTTCTTCTTTTTTTTTTTTTAATAAACTCTTCCTCTAAAGAAACACACATATCAATTCATTACTCTAAAACTAGAACTGTAAAATCTGAAATACTTCAAAAATAAAGCGAAATAAGTAGATGACTCCATAACACTTGCAATTACCCAGGGCCTTTGAAAAAACACTTATGTCAGCAACATAGGCATACAGCATAATTCAGATAAGAATTAAGAATGGTCTCTATGGATGAACTTTATTATTATCTTAATTTTGGATTTCATCAGCAAATTTTCCTGCACATTTAGTTATAGTCAGTCTATAGAAATGCTAAGCTTTCTCCAACAAGCTTTTTATTTCACCACTTGAGAGGGGTGTGTGTGTGAGGGGGTGTGATTATAGTAGGAGAATTTTTCCTCTAAAGTAAATTGTTTGAAGAATCAATCAATCAACCAAATCTTCACTATTAGGAAACCAAGCAACCTTCTTTTTTTCAGGCTTTTCATTCTAATCATCACAGGGGTTTTCAGTGATTCCTGCGGTGAAATACAAGATTCTGAAGCCCAAATAAATATATAGCAAAATACAAAAATGCAGACTTTTTATTTTAGCACAACTACAGCATTAAATACAATAGGTGATATTTATGTAGCACCAATTGAAAACTTTAAGGTATTTTGCACCATGTTTTTTTTTTTTTTTTTTTTTTTTTTTTTTTTATACTATGGCTAATTCTCCTCACTTTAATGATTTAGGAAATGAAAAGCAGCCTTCCATGTAGGTGAAATAGGTGGCCACCTACACACCTATTTATTTAAATGTGCCCAAAAGTCTTGTTGCACCTGAAATATCACCCATAGTTGTATTTGCCTAACATATGTAAAGTGATTTAAAGATCGCAAGGCACTTTCACATGATTATTATATTTAATTTTCTCAACAGCTCTGAAATAGGTAAGAGACACACTGGCATCCTCATTTTACATATAAAAAACTGAGCCTAATATGTAAAAGGAAAGGGATTATATTTTAATCACATAGTATATAACAGTCACCTTTCACACATGACTTAACATAATTCTGTCTATAATCCTACATTACAAATAAGGTTCAGAGAAGTTAAGAAATCTGCCAATGGCCACAAAGCTAGTAAATAGTAAAGCTGAAATTTGAACCCAGATCTGTGTTCCTTTGATTCTAGAACAAAAGATCTTAGCAAGTTGGCAGATATGATTCATTTTCAATAAAGTTTGATGAAATGTTTTCAACAAGAATGTATAGTGTCTTAATTATAATCAAGAAGAAACTAATCTACAATAGTTTTTGTTTTGCATGTTCTTTTGGTGGTGGGCAGCTGGCATTAACCAGTGTTGATGTCTTTCTTGGACAACTCTTAGGGTTCTGCAGGCCCCAGACAGGTGATGGCTGGCCTTTAGTGTGCCCTGAGCCTTTTGCTGACTGGCCCCATGCTTACCAGTAGTGCGAAAACTGAATATGCATTAAATTGTTGAACACCACTTACACCACCCTGATGGCACCTAGAGACCCCACCTCACCCAACTTGCTTAGCACCCAAGGCTCTTTCAGTGGCTGAGACTTATGTGCAACCAGATGGTGGAACCAAGTCTTGTGGTTCTCTGTGCCTTTTGCTGAGCTGCCCCAGGCAGCAAGCCTTGATTGGCAGAGTGACCTCTCCCATGCAGCTCCAGATCCAGCATAGGCAGCAATCAACTGAGGATCACTTTGTAGCTCCTAACAGGTAGCCCCGGGCCCATTACAGACAGTGGCTGGCCTGGGCCTAGATGGGAGCTCTCTCAAGAGGACCCAGAGCAATCAAACATAGCGGTCAGCTTCATACAACAACAGACAACCACCCAATTATCCCTACAAGCAGCACACATAAGGATGGTGTTGGCAGGTTTGCTGAGGCAAATCCTGCTCTGTGGGGTCAGCATATAAAGTGGGTCATACTCTGTGGTTGTGGCTAATTGCCATAGCCAGTCAGCCTGATACACCAAGAGCAATCAAGGCTGTAATCCTCACAGTCACTCACTGATGTACCAACAGCAATCAAGGCTCACCTACAACAGGAGGGCAAACACAACATACACAAGGGACTCTCCTGAATCATCCGGCTCAGGTGATCGGGCAACAGTGACACTGGGCCCCACAGATCAACTACTACATAAAGCTCCATTGAGAACATGGGGAAATGTAGCAGATCTACCTAATACACAGAAACACAGAGGCAGCCAAAGTGAGGAGACAAAAAAATGTGTCCCAATAGAAAGAATGGTAGCAAACGCCAGAAAAAGAACTAAATGAACTGAAGGCTAACAATCCACCAGATACAGAGCTCAAAACACTGCTTGTAAGCATGCTCAAGGAATATTGTGAGAATTTCCACAAGAGATAGTAAGTATAAAAAGGACATAGAAACCACAAAAAGAACCAGTAAAAAATGAAGAATGCAGTAACTAAAATAACACACTAGAAGGGATCAACAGCAGATTAGATAAAGCAGAGGCACAAATCAACCATATGGAAGAAAATATAGCAGAAAGCACACAATCAGTACAATGAAAAGAAAAGAAAATGAGGATAGTTTAAGGGACCTCTGGGACAACATCAAATGTAACAACATTAGCATCACAAAGGTACCAGAAGGAGAAGAGAGAGTGCAAAGGATTGATAACCTAGTTGGAGAAATAATGACTAAAAATTTCCCTAACCTGGCAAAGGGAATAGACATACAAATCCAGGAAGTACAGAGAGTCCCAAAGAAGATGACCCCAAAGAAGCCCACACCAAGACACATCATAATTAAAATATCAAAGTTTAAAGAAAAAGAGAATCTTTAAAGCGGCAAGAGAAAGACTGTTTAGCTACCTACAGGGGAGTTCTCATATGACTATCAGCTGATTTCTCAAAAGATACTTAGCACACCAGAAGAGATTGGCAGAGAATATTCAAAGTAATGAAAAGCAAAGAGCTACCACCAAAACTACTCTATCCAGCATGGCTACCATTTAAAATTGAAGGAGAGGTAAAGAGCTTCCCAGACATGAAAAAGGTAAAGGAGTCCATCATAACCAAACCAGTATTAGAAGAAAGGGTAAAGGGACTTTTTTAATAAGAGGAAGGTGGGGGAAGAACATACATATGAATAATGAAATGGCAATAACTATGTACCTATGAACAATCACTTTAAATATAAATGGATTAAATGTGCCAGTCAAAAGACATAGAGAAGATGAATGACTAGATAAGAAAACAGAACCCATACATATGCTGTCTACAAGAGACCCACTTCAGATCAAAAAACACACACAGACTTAAAGGGATGGAAAAATATATTTCATGCAAATGGAAATGAACAAAAGAAAAGCTCGAATACCAATATCAAACATACCAAACTTATATCAAACAGAATAAATTTTAAAACAAGGCTATAAAAAATACAAAGAAGGACATTTCATAATGATAAAGGGATCACTCCAACAAGAGTTTATAACCCTTGTAAACACTTATGCATCCAACATAGGAGCACCTAAACACATAAAGCAAATACTAACTGACATAAAAGGAGAGATTGACAGTTATACAGTCACAGTAGGGGCCTTTAACACCATGGACACCAATGGACACATCTTCCATACAGAAATTCAAGAAGAAAACAGCAGCCTTAAATGACACACTACACCAGATGGATTTAATATTTTTAGAGCATTTCACCCCAAAGCAGCAGAATAATGTATATGGAACGTTTTCCAAGATAGACCACATGTTAGGCCACAAACCAAGTCTCAATAAATTTAAGAAGATTGAAATCATACCAAGCGTCTTCTCATTAGTATGAAACTAGACCACACTAGTATGAAAATATAAATCAATTACAAGAAAAAAATGGAAAAATACACAAACACATGGAAGCCAAATAACATGTTTTATTAAATAATGAAGGGGTAAATCATGAGATCAATGAAGAAATCAAAAGATACCTTGAGACAAATGAAAAATGAAAACACAATGGCCACAAATCTATGGGAAACAGTGAAAGCAGTTTTAAGATGGAAAATCATAGCAATACAGACCTATATCAAGAAAGAAGAAAAATATAAAATAAACAGTCTAACTGTACACCAAAAGAAACTAGAAAAAGAACAGCAAACACAGCTCAAAGTGAGTAGCAGGAAGAAAGTAATAAAAATCAGAGGAAGTCAATGAAATAGAGTCTAAAAAATAAAACAAACGATCAATGAAATGAAGATCTGTTTCTTTGAAAATAGGCAAATCTGATAAGCCTTTAACCAGACTCATCAAGAAAAAAATAAATAAATAAAAGAGAGAGGACCCAAATAAATAAAATCAGAGATGAAAGAAAAGAAGCAACAACTGACACCAGAGGAATATAAGGATTATAAGAAAATATTATGGACAATTATGTGTCAACAAATTTAACAATCTGGAAAAAAATGGATAAATTCCTAGAAACATACAATCTTTTAAGAATAAATTAAGAAGAAATCCAAAATCTGAACAGACTGATTATTACAAATGAAATTGAATCAGTAATCAAAAAAGTCCCAATAAACAAAAGTCCTGGATTCACAGGTGAATTTTACCAAACATTTAAAGAAGAATTAACTCACGTACTTCTCAAACTATTCCAAAAAAATTCAAGAGGAGGGAAGACTCCCAACCTCTTTTTACTAGGCCATCATTGACCTGATTCTAAAACCAGAAAAAGACATTACAAAAAAGAACAAAGGAAGAAAATTATAGCCCAATATCCCTGACGAACATACATGCAAAAGTTGTCAACAAAATATTACCAAACCAAATTCAGCAATACATTGAAAAAATCATACACCATGATCAAGTGGGATTTATCCCTGAAATGCCAGGTTGGTTCATATCCACAAATCAATTATGATGATAGACCTCAGAAACGAAATGAAAGATAAAAATTATATGATCATATCAAAGATGCAGAAAAAGTATTTGAGAAACTCCAGCATCTAACTATGATAAAAATTCTCAGTAAAGTGGGAATAGAGGGAACATACCTCAACATAATAAAGGCCATATATGAAAAACCTGCAGCTTACATCATACTAAATGGTGATAAACTAAAAGGATTTTCCTTAATATCAGGAAAAAGACAAGGATGTCCACTTTCATCACTTTTATTCAACATAATATTGGAATTCCTAGCCACTGAAATCAGACAAGAAAAATAAATAGAAGTCTTCCAAATTGGAAGATGCAGAAGTAAAAATGTGATTATTTGCAGATGACATGTTAATATAGACAATATTAAAGATACAATTAAAATGCTACTAAAACTGATAAATGAATTTAGTGAAGTGGCAAGATACAAAATTAATATTTAGAAAATAATTGCATTTTTATACAGCAATAACAAACTACTAGAAAGGATAATTAAGAAAACAATGAAATTTACAATTACATCAAAAAAGTAAAATAAACTACCTAGGAATAAATGTAATCAATGAGGTAAAAGACTTATACTTGGAAAATAATAAGACATTGAAGAAGATAAAAATAAATGGAAGCATATACTGTGTTCATGCATAGGAAGGATTAGTATAGATAAAATGTCCATACTACCCCAAACAATCTTTAGATTTAATGCAAACCCTTTCAAAATACTATTATCATTATTCACAGAACTATAATAAAAAATCTTTTTGTTTATATTGATCCACAAAAGGCTCCAAGTAATTACAACAATCTTGAGAAAGAAGAACAATGTTGGAAGAATCACACTAATTAATATCAAACTCTACTATAAGACTATCATAATCAAAACAGCATGGTATTGGCACAAAAACAGACACATAGATTAATGAAACAGAATAGAAAGCTGAGAAATAAACCCACACTTATATGGCCAATTAATCTATGATAAAGTAGGCAAAAGTATACAATGGGGTTTACCATTGTCTTTTCAATAAATGGTGTTGGCAAAACTGGACAAATACATGCAAAAAATGAAACTACACCACTTTCTTACAACACGTACAAGAATAATCTCAAAATGATTAAAGACTTAAATGTAAGACTTGAAATCATAAAATTCCTAGAAGAAAACATAGGCAGAAAACTCTATGACATTGCTATTAGTAATATTTTTTTCTGCTCTATTTCCCAGGCAAGGGATACAAAAGAAAAAATAAGGAAATAGGACTATATTAAACTAAAAAGTTTTTGCACACCAAAGGAAACCATCAACAAAACCAAAAGACAATCTACTGAATGGGAGAAGATATTTGCCAATGATACATCCGAGATATATATATATATATATATATATATATATATATATATATATATATATATATATATATATATATATATATTAGGGGTGACGAAAAAATGTATACAAGTGGACACTTTGTTCAACGTTTCTCAAGCAGTAGTTTGCAGTAATCAGAAGTGTCTGGACACTGATGGTAACCATTTTGAGCACCTCTTGAAATTGCAGATGTCAAACATGACTTGCATGTATCTTTTGTTTTCTATATATATTGAGTGAGTATTACAATTTTAATACAGTTTTCCTTTCTTAAAATGTGTATACATTTTTGGGCACCGTGTGTGTGTGTGTGTGTGTGTGTGTGTGTGTGTGTGTGTGTGTACGTAGCAATTATAAACTAATGGTCTAATGGGCTATTGAAAGGTAAGTGTTTCATTCACTCCTCATTTTACTTATTTGTCTGTTTTATATCTTAATTCATAATATATACCAATATGAAAATACAATACACAAGATTTATTTTATTTTTAATTAATATATTTTCTTAATTCAGAAAGGTATTCTCCAGAGTTATCATTAATAGCTCATTTGAACAACTCAACTCTCACTTCTCACATTTCACCTAACATGTTAGTGCACACATGCACACACACACACACACACACACACACACACACACACACACACTTCTATGTTCTCTCAGTTGCTCCAATACTGGAAGCTGATTATAGGCTCAGTCCCACCTTAGTGCCATGGAAATGTGAGGAACCCTATATCAACAACTCAAGAGCTCAACATCAATTTATTATTAATATTGGTAATACTGTGCACATATTAAAATTTGTTCATTAGTAATGGTCCCTCAGTGCTGTCCAATGGCTAAGTTATTTTCTCTGTATCCAACCCCAGGTGCTTCTAATGGGATTTTCAGTCCTCACCATCTTGCTGGAATACCACCAAATTCCTAATCTTCAATCATTTGCTGCATCCCTGAATTCACAGGCTTTCTGAGATTCATTGTAGCTTAGATGATTTCTTCATTTGCAAAACTATCTTAGGATGAGTGTCAGTGCGCCCATGCATTAAATAAACTAAACTTGGATCTGGTATGCATGTTTTGATCTGAGCCACCTATGTGATTCACCTAGAATTATACCACATGGGTAAATGAAAGACATATGGACACTGATGTCAGATTGACTGGGACTGAATATTGTCTGTCATTTACTAGCTGTGGGACGTTGGAAAAAATCTATTTAACTTCTCGAACTCTCTTTATCCTGATCTATAAAATAGGTATAATAATAGTAACTGCCTGAGAGGTTTGCTGTAAGTAATAAATGACACAAAATATACTAAATGTCTGGTACAGAGTAAGTAGTAAAAAATTTTTGGTTTCCTTTTCCTTCTTGCCTTTTTCTCATCTGGCTTTCCCCACTGCTACTCAATTTCCAGTTCTGATTCTCAGGAGATCAAGAAAACATAGAGTGATATATTTTGAAAGAACTTCTGATTCATACAAGGAAAAATAACCTGTTTTGAAGTAATTGCCATAAATTACCTGATTTAAGACAAATATGTTTTTTGTATGTTTGTTTATTAATCTGGAGCATCACCATATATTTGATCCTCTTTTCCCTCTTCTGCAATATATAAATGATGTATTATAGAAATGTACACTTGAAGCCTATATAATTTGACTAACCATTGTTACCCTAAGCAATTTAATAATAATAAAAACTGCCAAAAAAATCTGGATTGAAGAGCTTGAGAAAAGTAATAATAGTCTATTGAACTTCATACAAATATGTACAACATATGTTGTCATTTGGTTCTGCCAGTACTGATGATGAAATAAGCACACTTTCATCTGTTCATGTTCATCACTTACTACACAGAGTTTGCAGGACAGCTGGTGACAGAGAGGATAAGAATACTGCCTATAGTTGAGCAACTGAATAATGTCATCTGGCCCATTCTAGGATAATATGCTTTCATTGATCTCACGCTTTTTACTACACTTAATTAAACGACAACAGACTCCTAAAAATATCTGGTCTATCTTCTAGAAGTACTTTTTAGGCATTCCTAGCTTTCCAAGCTTTTCAGAGCATAGTTACATTTTGAAAGTAAGTTAATGGATGGGATCTTTTGACAAATGGCTTCCCAGAGATCAGCATGAGAATCTCCTCATTACCTCCTTGGTAGCCTGATGGAAACAGAGAAACTCATCTTTATGTCTCTGTCTCCAGGATTCTTTCTCTAAGCTAGAGAGAGGATATATTTTAAATAAACTTTGCCTGCACTTACATGTCCGCAAAATTTCTTTGAAAAAAGAATGTGATTTTGGCTGTACAACCACATTTTGAATGGTCCTATAATTGCTGTGAAAACCTAAATATATATTCTATGGCCCTCACTTAGCATTTCAATAAAGTCTTCAAAATTTTTTGAGAGATATGTTTGTAATATCTGGAACTGCATTTATAGCTTAACTGCTTTCACAACTAAGCTACTTTTTGGTAAATCCACAACTTCCATTACCCATTTTTCCCTCCCAGAAGCAGTCACTCAAACAAACAAACAAACAAACAAAAGGCATGCAATTTATGACTTCATTTCCAGAGCTCAATGAATAATTGAGGTAACCTAATAGCTTTTTAGTCAAAGACAGGTTTTGAAATGATTCTCATTTCATTTTCCTTTAAGTATAAAGTGTGGGTATTTTCAAATGTATGTGATGGGTACAACTTTATTAATTATCTGGTTGATCTTGCTATCTCTAGAGGATCCAATTGGCTCTTTATGTTTCTATTACTGCCAAATATGAGCCTTAGTTTGAGTTAAAATCTGAACTGCAAAATTCTAAAATTTTTCCTATATTCCTACCTTCAGACCTATTCTTGACATAGGATGCCATCTGCTCCTCTGCCTATGTATATAATATCCATACTTCAAGCCTCACCTTCACATGAAACATTTCACAACTACTTTAACCTAAAATTATAGTTCCTTCTTCTGAAATTCCATTGTGGTCTTAGTTTACACCATGCAGCTAATGGTCTATGTCTATTATTTTTTATGCATTCTTTGATCCTTTGATAGATGTTGTTTTGTCTCCTCACAAAGTCTGAATATTCCTTGATGTCACTATGGATTGCATATTTAACATTTTTAATATGATCCACACTAAACCAAACAGTGAATGCATGCAGTAGGCATTCAATAAACATTCATTGCATAAAAGCACACAAGTTACAAGACAAACTCTGAGAAAGTATCTATAAAGTTATAATGCCCATTATGGTTTTGGTAATTCTTGGGTGCCATTGACTTGTCACCATGTCCAGCTATTTGGTGCCTACATTACATTTCACTCTAACCTAATGCAATTAACATATTTTACTAAATAGGCATTTCTAGGTAAAAACAGCCTACAATTGCAATAGTTTGATAGAACAGAGTTTCCTGGGGTTTCCTTTCCACTATTCAGAATAAAAAAGTCAAGCTCTCAAACATAAACTATGTAAATATGAGCTACCAACGATTAGCAGGCATTAACCCAAGTTGCATTTTCCCTTCTCATATCGTAAATGTTAAAAGAGCCTTAATGCTCCACCACAATTATACTGATAATAATAAATTTTATTTTATATAAGAGAAGGAAATAACAAAATGAAGAAAAATAGAAAACAAAGCTGAGGAATCATGAGATTTTTCTTTTTCTTTTTCTTTTTCTTTTTTTTTTTTTTTTTTAGATTTTTCAATAGTGAACCACGCTAGGCAAGTGAACAGATTCCTCTGGGATAAGTGTTGGGAACATGCTGCTTTCATCTTGCAAAGAGATTAAAACACAAACAAAACAAAACAAAGATGAGGGTAAAAGGGATCAAATATATGTTGATGGAAGGAAAACTGACTCTGGGTGGTGAGCACACAGTGTAATATATAGATGACGTATTACGGAATTGTACACTTGAAACCTATGTAACTTTACTAACTATTGTCACCGCAATAAATCTTAATTAAACAAAACAAAACTCAACAGTGTACAGACAGGGACATGATGCTCTGGCAGGAAGAGGTGGACTTAGAGACCCAAAATGTCATTTCTATCATGAGTTGCATTGCTTCGTAACAGCAACCATTCCTTTGCATTAACATCTGAAGGGACGGAGCCAGGAGAGCAGTTTCCAGGCTCTCAGCCTTTGTGTGTGTGAGGGGGGCGGGGGGGAGGTTGGGGTGCTGGCTCGGGTGGTGGTTGGCCCTTGGCTGTAGTCAGTTGGCCAATTGGCTGCTGATGTAACTGCCATGACTGTGTTGGTTGGTTGGCTGGTTGGCAGGCAGAAAAGTGGACAACGGATTGCAGATCACGTGGATCCTATTTTGTGTGTCTCGCCTGGCCGCCAGTGAGAATATTGTGGTATGACTCCCCTATCTATGGCTCCATGGGTGTTCCTTTTGGTCTCACCATATCCTGTGTTCTTATGCGGGGATCATGAGCTGAGACCCTGCGTGGCACTCTGCATGACACATGGCACAGACAACAGGGTTTGGTGTTGGCTGAAACTCTCTATAAGGTAATGGAGCAGTTTATATGCATGAAAGTTCAGTTTTAGAAGTCCTATGTGGAGATGAGCTGGGAACTGGAGGTACAGTTGCCCTGGGAGACTCAAGCCTCCAGATGGCACACCACCCTCTTGGTCATAGAAGGCGTTGCCTCCCTTTTGGTAATCTGCTGCTGCTGTAGGCTCCGAGGGTTGCAGACATCTTGCACTGAGGCCTCCACCCAATCGGATGCCTGGCATGGCGAGCAGGATTCTGGCCAGGTAGAAATGGTGTCTGACTCTGGACAGGATGACACGTGGCCCCCAACAGAGTGTGTGGTACTCGGTAGCCACTGTTCTCAGAAGTTTGACCCCCGAGGAGGGGTGGGAGGATATGGATGGTTCTTGGCCAATGTGGAGAGGGCCCTGTAGGTTTTAGCTGAGCAGTTGCTGGGGGAAGTGAAGGGTACAGCTGGCCACGTGGCCTGGATGTTCCTCACCGCCTTGCATCGTAACATGGAGGACGCACTTAATGAAATAGCTCAGGTGCCGGATCAGCAGCCCCGGGGGGAGGCGTTAGAAGCTCGGGACCACAGGTTGGAGGAGGTTCTCACAACAGTGCATCATAACTTGGAGGAAGTGCTTGGTAGAATAGCCCAGGTGCGGGACCAGGTGTCCTGGTAGGAGGTGTTGGAAGCTCGGGTCCGCTTGTTAGAGGAGGAACCCCACAGTGGAGACTGAAGCAGAGGTGGATGACACTAGTGGAGACAATGTAGCTCCCAACCCCCAAGCCCGGTCCATCATGAAGCAAAAGGTAAAACATGAGCAACCTTTGGGCCCTGGGAGCATTGCTGCCGGTAACCCAGCTGTGACTGAGTTCACAACCTATACGCCTTACACTCCCACTGAGTTTCAGGAGCTGGGGAGGCAGTGCCGACAGCACCCTGAAGAGCCAATCTCAGCTTTGCTACTACGTTTATGGGATGAGGGGGCAGATAGCTTTCTCTACTCCCCAGGTGAAATGGAAAAGCTAGCCTCTGTGACAGGGCATCCGTCCCTGCAACAAAGGTTACAGAATTGCCATAGGTTGGTCCAAGACCAGGGCAACCACACTCTAATGAAGTGGCTCACTGCTGCAGTATGCACAGTATGGGGAGAGGCTGGTGAGCTGCCAGACACTGTGAATAAATGGCAATCATATACTGAACTCATTCAAATCATCCGTGAAATGGGTATGAGACATGCTATCTTCAACCTTAATATGCGGGAGCCGGAAGACGAGAGTTTTACAACCAGCATGAGAGATATGGTTTTGGATACTGTTGTCACACAGCAGACTATATCCATCTGTCCCCGCGTACCTACCTCTAAAGAAAGGAGAGTCTGTGAGACTAATTTTTTCAAGGACTTTGCTTCACCTTTGTGCTTACACCTTATGTCTCTCTGTTTGGCCCCAAAGGATGGCTGGTTAGCCAATGACGGGTAAGATTCCCTACAGGGGGAAATACCTAAGCCAGGCGCTGCCACGTGGGGACCATCAGGAGAACCCACGGGGTTGATAGAGGTGGGAATAGACCCCGACCTTCCCCTGTCTAAGGAGAGCTTCTGCCTCTGTGTCTATATTCCTTCCCATAACCTGCTTGGGAAAGATTCAATGATGTGATAACAATTCTCCATCTATTCATATCAGTAAGTTTCAGCATAAAGGTTTTGTCCCTTGGGGAGGTATATCCTGAGACTTACAGTTCTGCTGCTTGCAGGCAAGGGTGATTAGTTTGAATCAGTTTCTAGTATAATGTGTGAAATTCACAGACTGTGGAGAAGACAATGTTACTTCCTTGTGTGAACATCAATAAAAGCCAAAAGGTGGCCTGATTTGGAGCTCTCAGTCTTTGGAAGCTGTGAGACCCTTGGCCCCTAGTGCTTAAATCTCTTGACTTCTATTTCATTCTTAACCCTTCACCACCCCTTCTCATTCTGTCACTGCCCATGTTGCCCTGGATGTGACAGGATACTGCCCCTGCAAGTGCTTTTGGGTCCTTGGTTGCCATTCTTATGCCCTATGTGGGGCGGCGGATTCATGAAGTTACCATTGCCATGGCCACCCTAGGTGATGTTGAAAGCCAGCGGCAAAGTTAAGACAGTAGGTCCAAGAAGTTAAGACCTGTAAGCCCAAATCAAAAGTAAGGGGGCAAGGTCGTGGGCCTCAGAAAGTAACATGCACACAGATATGGCATGATCTTGTGGCAGCAGGGGTTGATCTGGAAAAAAATAGACTGACAACACAATGCACTCTTGTTAGAACTTTGGAAACAGTTGCGTCTGGAACAGCAATTCCGGCGAAGCCTAAAGGAGAAGTCCTGGAAAGAGAGACCCGTGTCCCTCCAGAACTTCATGCAGCACTTGAGGCCAACTCCTTTCAGCTTGATTAGGGGTGGGGCCAAGGTACCCGGTCAGAGGGGATGAGCAGGGACCAGCGGCCCCACGTGGAACTGTCCATACATTGGTCCCATTCTAATGTGCAGAGGGTTTTGGCCCTAGTTGATACTGGCACAGACCACACTCTTGTTTATGAAAAACCCTGGCTATGCCCAGGAAGTCTGGCTTTGCCCAGAAAGCCTGGTGGTATCCTGAGATCCCTGGCTGTGTCCAGGAAGTCTGGCTATGTCCAGAAGGACTGGTGGTGCCCTGGGAGCTCTGGCTATGCCCTGAAACTAGGTGGACATCGAGGAACAGCCCCTAGGACATTACTTGAATTGGACTGGGACCTTTTTTTTTCTTTTTCGTGAGCTGGGTTCCTGACACAGGGCCCCTCGCGGAAGCTGCTTGTCACGTAGGTTGTGAGGCAAGACCCTGGAGGGGTGGAGTGTGGGGACAGAGCCAGAAGAGCAGTTTCCAGGCTCTTGGTCTAGTGTGTGGGGGGTGCTGGCTTGGGTGGTAGTTGGCCGTTGGCTGAAGCCAATTGGCCACTTGGCTGCTGATGTAACTGCCACGACTGTTTTGGTTGGTTGACTGGTTGGCAGGAAGAAAAGCAGATGGCAGATTGTGGATCATGTGGATCCTACTTTGCGTGTCTCGCCCAGCCACCAGCGAGAATATAGTGGTATGACTCCCCTATCTATGGTTCTGAGGGTGTTCCTTTTTGGCCTCACCATATCCTGCATTCTTATGTGGGGAGGGGGAGCTGAGACCCTGTGTGACACCCTGCATGACACATCTTATACTTATCCGTTGCACACATACACGAGTGCATACACACACACTCCACATATGTATAAATTGACACACACACACACACACACACACACACATATATATATATATGAAATATAACAGCATATTCTGAAATATAACAGCTTATTGGAATAGAGAAAGATATTAAGGCCTTTAAGGTCTAGTCTTCGCAACACGAATCATAGATAAATTTAAAGAAGTGGGCTAATTTTATGGTTTTATCCTAGAGCAAAATTAGTAATCTTGGGTGAGGATATGGCCTTTCTAATTTCAGAGCAATTAATCTGTAGATCAATGGCAGAAAACAAAATCTGGGGAAGTATTCTTGCTTAAAGGGGGAGAAGGGAATAAAATTTTGGCTGGAATAGCAAAGTGCCTTATGCAAAAAACTTACAAGGCAAAATGTGAGCTAATAATTGTATATTTGATACCCGTTATGCCATTTATTCCCTCCTCCCACTTGCAGAGACATTTTCAGAGCTCTAGTACAATATATATACAGACATATACATATATATATATATATATATATATATATATATATATATATATATACACACACATATATACATGCACACACACATATATATATATTCCTGTATGTTTATATAAATACATACTTATTATATCTGTATATGTAATACACACATTTAATAAACTAGAAGGTAGGATGAAGGAAAGAACTGCAAATTGAAGAGTTAAAAATAAAAGCCAGTATGATTCTTAGATGGATTTTTTTTTATAATGCTACTTTGTTTTATTTTCACAAGAGAGAGACTCAGTTTCAAAAGCAATTGAACTAAGTTAATAATACACATCATCAAACCTGGACATTTAAATTAGAAGAGTAAGCATGGAACATTGATCAGTTGTTGTTTTATTTTCAAACACAAGGAAGAGACTTGAAAAATACCTTCCCTAACTAAAACTTCAGAAATAAGTCTTAATAAAGGACGATGTCTTCGTAATTCTTCTAAAATGTTCTTGAAATGATTTGTGTTTCAAACAGGCTTGCAAAAGGGTTAATGTGCAGACGTCATCAAAATGGCGGCATGAGGTGAGCCTCTGTGGGGCTCCCCTGGAATTTATAACTAATAGAACAACAATAACTCCAAAAAGGACTCCCTGCACAGCAGAAAGGCAGGACAGGGAGGCCCACTACTGAATTCACCGAAGGGTGGGCGAGTCCATGAGCGGGGGAGGGAGGAGGCGAGAGGTGCAGGAACAGAGCAGCGCGGGCAGGCACAGGATGCGGACCTGGCTCGGTGCTCTGAGCTCCCTGCATCCCAGAACTGCCGCAGCTGCAGGAGAAGGAGGAATTCGGACTACTGGGGCTCCGCTTGTGGCCCACAGGGCTGAGGGGGCAGCATGTGGCACGGCTGAGCCCAACGCTCGCGGCGGAGACCTCGGAGTGGGAACTGGGGAAGGAGGGCTGAAAGCGATGGTTTGGGCCCACACTGTCGAGCAGAGAACGGAAGCCTTGAGCACTGAGACTGGCCGGCCCCTCCCTGCCCTCCCAGAGCTCGCCCCACCCCCACCTGCCAGGTGCTGGGGGGGAGCACTAGCGGTGTTGGATCAGAGGAGCAGAGTATTTGCTGTTCTGAGAACTGTGGACCGCTGACACAGATTTGCAGCCTAACTACTTCCGGAAAAGGGGAAAGAGCTGTGGAAGCAGAACGGGCTGTGGTGGTGGTCGCCGCCATTGCTCTGGGCCACCTCTCAGAACTCACCCCACCCCTGGCCCCACCGATCTGGGTGGATCCCTGCGGGAGTAAAAATCTGTTGAAACATAAGGGCTCTGAATCTGCTGCAGGAAGAGCTTTGGAACTTCAAAAGCTCTCCCCATATACACAGGGACACTGCGCCCTGTGACCCAAGCGAACTATTAACAGAGGAGAAGCCCGTCTCCCAGGGAATCTCCCATTGTGTGAGAAGATGGAATAGTGCAGAGAAAACATAGCACTACAGTGTGAGAGAAATAAAAGGCTGCACTCTTAGAGAAAATAAAACATTCTACCAACAAGTACTGGAAAACAAAAGAAAGACCTCTCCCTATTAACCTGTTGCAGAAGCCACTCCTGTAGATGTCTAGGAAGAGAAATAATAAATCAGTAATTGCCATGAATAACCAAGGCAACAAGACAGCTCAGAAAGAAATTGAAAAGTATCCTGAAAAGGAACTTAAAGATAAGGAAATATGTGACTGAAATGACAGAGAATTCAAGATTGCAGTTCTGAAAAAACTCAAGGAGATGTAAGAAAACACAGAAAGGCAGTTTAATGAACTAAGAAACACAATAAAGAACAACATGAGCATTTTACAAAAGAGATTGAAATTTTAAAACAGAACCAAATAGAATTTCTGGAGATTAAGAACTAAATAGAAGAAATGAATAATTAAATAACCAGCTTAGATAGTAGAGTTGACCAGATGGAAGAAAGAATCAGTGACATCAAACATAGAAACCTGGAAATGACACAGATGGAAGAAGAAAGAGACTTGAGACTGAAAAGAAATGAAAGAACGCTACAAGAAATTTCTGGCTCCATCAGAAAGAGCAATATAAGAATAATGGGCATACCGGAAGGAGAAGAAAGAGAGAAGGGAAGAGAGAATATATTCAAAGTGTTGATGAGAACTTCGCAAACTTGTGGACAGAACTGGATCCTCGAATCCAAGAAGCGAATAGAACACCTAATTACCTCAATCCCAACAGGCCTTCTCCAAGGCATATTGTATTGAAGCTGTCTAAAGTCAAAGACAAAGAAAGAATCCTAAAGACAGCTAGGGAAAAGAAGACTGTAACCTACAAAGGAAAGCCCATTAGATTATCATCAGGTTTTTTAAGCAGAAACTCTACAAGCCAGGAGGGAGTGGAACCAAATATTCAAACTATTGAAAGAGAGAACTTATGAGCCAAGAATAATGTATCCAGCAAAGATATCCTTTAGATAGGAAGGAGAAATAAAGACCTTTCCAGACATAGAGAAACTGAGGGAATTTTCTAATACAAAACCTGCACTACAAGAAATACTATAGGAGGCTATTTGACCACCATCAACAGGAACAATTTGTGGCAACCAAAATATAAAAAGGGGGGAGTAAAGGCCTGAACCGGACTATGGGAATAGAGAAAGTAAGCGTGCTAAAGAAAATGGAATACTCTAAATATCAAACTTCCTTTTACTTAAACTTAAGGATAACCACTCAAGAAAAATCCAGAACTGAAATATATACTGTAATAATAGAAGAAATAGAGGGAAACATCATAGAATACCACCACACAGAACTAACAGACAACAACAAAAAGGCAAAGAAACAATGGAGACACAAACTTACCAGAAAACTAAAGATAGAATGACAGGAAATCCTCACATATCAATAATCACATTAAATGTAAATGGACTGAACTCACTAATAAAAAGTCACAGAGCAGCTGATTGAATCAAAAACCTAAACCCAACCATATGCTGTCTCCAAAGACACATCTCAGCTACAAGTACTAGCATAGACTCAAACTGAAAGGGAGGATATTGACACTCCAAGCAAATGATATCCAGGGAAAATCAGGTATAGCCATAATGATATCAGATGAAACAGACTTCAGGGTGAAAAAGATAACAAGATACAAAGATGAACATTTCATGATGGTAATGGGGAGTATATTACAAGAAGACATAGCACTCATCAATATTTATGCATCCAATCAGGGAGTACCGAAATATACCAAGCAACTACTAACAGAACTAAAGGGAGAAATTGACCAAAACACAATTATAATAGGGGACCTAAATAAATCACTGACAGCTATGGATAGATCATCCAAACAGAAAATAAATAACGAAATAGCAGCCCTAAATGACACATTAGATGAAATGGACATAATTGACATATATAGAGCACTTCATCCTAAAACATCAGACTATACATTCTTTTCTAGTGTACATGGAACATATTCAAGGATAGAACATATATTGGGACATGAAATCAGCCTCAGCAAATTTAACAAGATTCAAATCACACCAAGCATATTCTCTGATCACAAGGCTTTGAAATTGGATATCAACTGCAAAAAGAAAGCAGGAAACAACACAAATACATGGAGATTAAACAACATACAGTTAAAGAACGACTGGGTCAAAGAAGAAATTAGAGGAGAGATCAAAAGATACATAGAAACAAATGACAATGAAAATACATGCTTACAAAATTTTGGGGATGCAGCAAAAGCAGTTTTAAGAGGGAAATTTATATCATTACAGCCCTATCTCAAGAAACAAGAAAAACCCCATATAAATAACCTCAAGTTACACCTTAGAGAACTACAAAAAGAAGAACAAGTGAAACCCAAAGTCAGCAGAAGAAAGGAAATAACAAAAATCAGAGCAGAACTAAATGATATAGAGAACAAAAAGACAATAGAAAAAATTAAGGTGACAAAGAGCTGGTTCCTTGAAAAGATTAATAAAATTGACAAACCCTTGGCTAGACTCACTAAGATAAAAAGAGAGAAGACACTAATTAACAAAATCAGAAATGAAAAAGGGGAAGTTATTATGGACACAACCGAAATACAAAGGATCATCCAAGAATACTATGAAGCACTATATGCCACCAAATTCAATAACCTAGAAGAAATGGACAAGTTCTTGGAAACATATACACTTCCAAGACTGAACCACGAAGAACTGGAAAATCTAAACAGACAGATCACCAGTAATGAAATTGAATCAGTCATCCAAAACCTTCCCAAAAGCAAAAGTCCGGGACGAGATGTGTTCACTAGTGAATTCTACCAAACCTTCAAATAGGATCTAATACCAATCCTTCTCAAACTCTTCCAAAAAATTGAAGAAGAGACAATAGTCCCTAACTCATTTTATGAGGCCAACATTACCCTGATACCAAAACCTGGTAAGGACAACACAAAAAAAGAAAACTACAGACCAATATCTCTGATGAATACCATTGCAAAAATCCTAAACAAGATTCTTGCAAATCAAATACAGCAATGCATTAAAAAGATCATTCATCACGACCAAGTGGGGTTCATCCCTGGGGCACAAGGATGGTTCAACATACGCAAATCCATCAATGTGATACATCACATAAAGAGAATAAAGGACAAAAATCATATGATTATATTAATTGATGCAGAAAAAGCATTTGACAAGATACAAAATCCATTTATGATTAAAATACTTAATAAAATAGATATAGAAGGAAAATACCTTAACATAATAAAGGCCATATATGACAAACCCTCAGCTAATCTCATAATTAATGGTGAAAAACTGAAGCCCTTTGCTCTACGTTCAGGAACACGACAGGGCTGTCCCCTATCACCTCTCCTTTTCAACATAGTGTTGGAAGTCCTTGCCAGAGCAATCAGGCAAGAGAAAGGCGTAAAAGGCATCCACATTGGGAATGAAGAAGTTAAATTATCAGTCTTTGCAGATGACTTGATGCTATATATAGAAAACCCTAAAGACTCCACCAAAAAGCTATTAGAAACAATCAACGAATACTGTAAAGTTGCTGGCAACAAAATCAACGCACAAAAGTCCATTGCATTCCTATGTACTAACAATGAAATCTCAGAAAAAAAAATACACATAACAATTCCTTTTGCAATTGCAGCAAAAAGAATAAAATACCTAGGAATAAACTTAACCAAGGATGTGAAGGACCTATATGCTGAAAACTGTAAGACATTTTTGAAAGAAATTGAAGAACACACAAAGAAATGGAAAGACATTCCGTGCTCATGGATTGGAAGAATCAACATAGTTAAAATGGCTATATTACCCAAAGCAATATACAGATTTAATGCAACCCCCATCAAAATCCCAATGGCATTTTTTAAAGAAATAGAACAAAAAATCATCAGATTTGTTTGGAACCACAAAAGACCCCGAATAGCCAAAGCAATCTTAAGAAAAAAGTACAATACTGGAGGTATCACACTCCCTGACTTTAGCTTGTACTACAGGGCTACAATAATCTAAAGAGCATGATATTGCCAGAAAAACAGACACGTAGACCAATGGAATAGAATTGAGAACCCAGAAATAAAACCACATAAATATGGACAGATAATTTTTGACAAAGAAGCTTAAAACATACCATGGAGGAATGACAGCTTCTTCAATAAATGGTGCTGGGAGTATTGGAAAGCCACGTGCAAAAGAATGAAACTGGTCTGCTATCTGTCACCATGTACCAAAATTAATTCAAAATGGATCAAAGACTTAAGCATAAAACCTGACACAATAAACTGCATAGAAGAAAACGTAGGTACTAATCTTATGGACCTTGGGTTCAAAGAGCATTTTATGAATTTGACTCCAAAGACAATGGAAGTAAAAGCTAAAATAAATGAATGGGACTATATGAAACTTAAAAGCTTCTGCACAGCAAAAGAAACCATCGACAAAATAGAGAGGCAACCAACTGAATGGAGAAGATTTTTGCAAACAGTGCCTCCAATAAGGGGCTAATATCCAAAATATACAAGGAACTCATGCAACTCAACAACAACAAAAACAACAACCCAATTGAAAAATGGGCAGAGGACCTGAAGAGACATTTCTCCAAAGAGGACATACAAATTGCAAATAGACTTATGAAAAAATGCTCAACATCACTAATGATCAGAGAAATGCAAATAAAAACCACAATGAGATATCACCTCACCCCAGTCAGAATGGCTATCATCAACAAGACAAATAGTAACAAGTGTTGGAGAGGCTGTGGAGAAAAAGGAACCCTCGTACACTGTTGGTGGGAATGCAGACTGGTGCAGTCGTTATGGAAGGCAGTGTCGAGGTTCCTCAAAAAATTACGAATAGAATTACCATATGACTCAGCAAACCCTCTCCTGCGTATCTACCAAAAAAATCTGAAAACATCTACACATAAAGACAAGTGTGCTCCAATGTTCATTGTAGCTTTATTTACGGTGGCCAAGACATGGAAACAACCAAAATGTCCTTCGATAGATGAATAGATAAAGAAGTTGTGGTATGTATACACAATGGAATATTATTCGGCGGTAAGAAAAGATGATATAGGAACATTTGTGACATGATGGATCATATAGGAACATGGATGGATCTTGAGAGTATAATGCTAAGCAAAACAAGTCAGACAGAAAAAACAGAAAACCATATGTTTTCACTGATATGTGGTACATAAACCAAAAACAGCGAAAGAAGAAGACAAACAAATGAAAAACCAAAAGTCATAGACACAGACAATAGTTTAGTGGTTACCAGAGGTTAAGGGGAGTGGGAGGTGGGAGATGAGGGTTAGGGGGATCAAATATATGGTGAGGGAAGGACAACTGTCTCTGGGTGGTGAACACACAATGGGATTTATAGATGATGTAATACAGAATTGTACACCTGAAATATATGTAATTTTACTAAAAATTGTCACTCCAATAAAAAAAAAATAAAAAAGTTTTAATGTACTGAATGGCTTTACCATCTATGTACTACTGTGCAAAAAGGAATCCTACATTTAGCTTTAAAGGAGTGTCACAGGTTTATTACCTCTCCCTCTCTATTCTTTTTCTTCATCTCTTCTTGAGCAACCGGCCACCTAAGAAAAATAACCCCAAATCTAGAAAAAAAGCAGTTGGTCCCTGGCTTCATTCCAGTTGCCAAGTTGCTCTTGGGCAGAAGAAGAAGTCATTGCTCCAGACTGAGTTGGCCTGTGTGGATGTTCAGCTGATTTTCTCCATCATCTCACAAAGACTTTCCTGATCAAATTTCTCTATGGCTTACATTGAAAATGTGTGAGTGCAAACTGAATACAACTGTTTAATTTTGAAAGCAAAAGACAATTTGAATCGTTTGTTGGTGTAATCAGAACAAGGATAAGTGAGTTGGTTGAAGGGGGGTGCAAGAGAGGGTCCCAGACAAAAATATGAAGGATATAAACTCAAGTACTAAGAATACTGTATTTAAGGATGGCGAGTTTTAAATGTAATTTTGAAATAGAAGTTGCAAATCCTTAGTTTAAATACTGGGGTTTAAATAGGAGGGAATTTGTACTCTAGGTTGTGGTAAGGATTGTATGAAAGAAAGCATTTAACAAAATTCGGTGTCAATGTTGAATGATGCTTCATTAAGAGAAGTAAACCAGATTGTTTAACATAACTAAGCTCATCTCCCCTTCTGTTAAAAAAAAAAAAAAAAAAAAAAAAAAAAAAAAAAAAAAAGTTTTCCCTCACAAGACATAGAGCTGGTTTTTTTTATGGTATGTCTGTACACTGTGACCTTTAAGGAAGATATCTGGGTCTTCTAGGTTTCCTTGCTGCCTTGAGGAGGTGGGTAAATGGGGAATGGGGTGGAGCCACTGGTAAGCCAAGAAGGAAAATCACAGCCTGGTACCAAAGAAGTCGCCTTATAAGAGGCAAGTGGACTGAAGAAGTCTTTGCTCACTACACATGGGAAGAGATAAGGTTCTCCCTTTCCCCTGGTGTATTCCATCAAGTTCCATCAATAATACATTTCAGATATTTTCTGGTTGCTGCATTTCCATTTTTAGTAACTTATTTATATCTATTTTTGCAAGCCTTGGAGGGGTCGCCCCTTCACCCATAGCAGTAGCTGCAGATGAAAATAGGATCTGGGAGGCATGCCTCAATGCACACCTCCAGCATCTGAGTTCCACGCTGAAGGATGATGTGGGGTTCTGGGGCCCCTCTCCTGTGCTGTTGTGACCTCCCTTCAATGTGCTGACTGATCTGGCAAAAGAGCAACTGGAGCACCCCTGAGAGAGAATAGGATCCTGCATTCCTGTCTACAGTGCCAGAGCTCTCAAACAACCCGATAGATCACCACTTGCTCTTGAGGAAGAGTCCCTAGTAAAAGTGAAAGTAAGTAGCTCTGAGGGCTTGGCAGGCAGGAGGCAGATTGGATACCGTTCTATTAATGTGTCCCAAGAATTCTCTGAAAGCCCTCCTGCATTGATGGTAGGGGGAAAAGCGTCAGTAATGGGGGCACTGAAAGAGGTGGAAATAATGCAAGGTTATATGTGGCTTTGCCACGATGTCAAGGATTATTTCCAAAAGTAAGAGGTCCTCCACATATCCCCACCATTAGAACCGCGATAATGATAGAGCTGCTACCAGGAAATACCAGAATGGCTGGTAATGAAAGGCTGGCTCATGTTTCTTTCCCACTAGGAGGTCCCTGGCACCCTGTGGAGAACTGGCCAAGGCTTATATACTTGGCTTCCAGTACTTCAGGTTTGCCTTCCTGTGCTACTGCTCATTGCTTCATACCTCCTCGACTTCTGAGTTTCAATCCATTTCTCACTATGCCTATTGCTTTTGCTCCTCCCCCGATATTCAGTCTTCTACTCCTTTCTATTTTGCCAATTTGCCTTACTGGGTCATGCCAGTTCCTGCATCCTCAAAGAGAAAGAAAATCTGATGGCAAAAAAGGAAAGGAGAAACAAAACAAAAATGTTGGGGACAGAGGTGAACATTCTTCCTTCCTTCCTTCCTTCCTTCCTTCCTTCCTTCCTTCCTTCCTTCCTTCCTTCCTTCCTTCCTTCCTTCCTGTCTTTCTTTCTTTCATATATATATATATATATATATATATATATATATATATATATATATATATATATATATTTGAAATGTGCCTCACATACTTGGACATTCAATAAAGATTCTAAAGTTTGAAATATTGTGAATCATTTTTTAAATGATAATCTGGGAGACTAAACCTTGGATTTTGTTTTCTATCTTTAAAGAAATTAAAGCAGTAATGTACCAGAGTTTTCTAAGTAGTTTAGTTGAATTCCTATCACAGGTTTACAGCTGTGTGACTATGTGGAGGCGCCATAGGGATCTTTCTAGACTTGGCCAAGTCTAGGATGGCAAATTCCTATCTACCTAAGGTTATGGGGGGTTGCTCAGAGCAGGATGGGTGAATTAAAATAAGGTCCATAAAGGTAGACCAAAGAACAGATAATAAAGAAAAATGCACAAACAGTAACAGTAGCCAGATGAGGCTTAGGTGAGAGTAACAGAGCCAATATTTAAAGTCAGAGGAAGAACCAGGCTGAAAGGTCGGGAAAGGAAAGGGGCAGAGGAGATGGGAGAGTTGTAGGTCATTGCTTGAAACATAAACTAGTGTTTGCCTCTCAACATTTTACGTTTGCTAAGTACATGGTATATATAGGGCTGGCTTAAAAAAGTCTAGGAACAAGGTGGAATAGCACTGATCCCTTCACCCCTTCTCTGAACAAAGAGCTACTATATACTCAGAACTTTTAAATGCAAATGAAAATATTTCACTCATGTGGAAATATTTTCTACAATACTGCTGTGTTTGTACTTTTCATAACTATACCCTATTAAAATGATGGTTCTGAGAGTAGCAAAATTCCCGGATGGGAGCTTTTTCAAATTCAAGTGACAAAGATATGGCCACAGCATGCAGGGTGGAGGGATGGCCTTTCTGACTGCTGCATAACTTAATTAAAATAATGACCCTAAAACATATTGTCATTGTATATGAACAACCACTAGATTAGAAATATGTTTAGAGGACAATTCTTCAAATGAGCATTTTTCATGCCCAGAGATAATGATGGTGATGGTGTAAGTAGTTGGTTAAAGGCTGAAGAAACTGGTAGGTCCAAAAGGTACCTAGCCCACAAACCATTAATGTGCTTCTAGCACCTATAATCGATTCTTTGCTGCTCTGGCAAAAAGGACACATGGAACCAGGAACTTTCTTATTCTCCATTTGTTTCATAATAGATTGTTCTAAATTTACAGGTGGTAGTGCAAGGATAAGAGGAGCTTGCTAAAATTCTCCTCACTCTGTATCTCCTGAACCTGGCACAATTCCATCAATTCACCTTGGTGGGTTGAGCAGAAGTATTCAACAAATCATTTGACAGCTGCTCACTATGAGATAGCTTCTTACCGTACCAAACACTTACTGAATTTTCAGCCGACCTATAGTCATCAAAAATATCTTTTGAGCCAGATGTTAACTTTATTAGTGAAGTGGGTATGCAATGAATTAGGCTCACAAAAGAACATCTTTTTCTTCAAGTTCTGAAACATACCAGACCATGATTTTTTTTTTTTTTAACTCCAATCTTTTTCTCCCCTAGTGAGGTACACTGATCATTTTCTAATTTTGCCTTTTCACTCCTCTAACTGAATCGTCATTTTCTGAGGTGGAGCTGCTGGCTTTATTAATCACACTTTATCCACAAAACAACTAATCTATTATTTTCCCCAGAGGACATATTTATACTTATTTTCGGTATAAAATACTTATACGTTGTGTTAATCCTCATTGGTGCTCAATGCTATTAGCAATATACTTTACATAAAATGTATTGAAGACAGTGTTTACTGCCTTAACTAAAAAGTAAATTATCCATAAACATTTTTTTAAATTGTGTGTTAGTAATAAGTCACATTCAGAGGTAAGTAGCCCAATATAAATAATGATTTATAGTTTAAGAAAACCTATTAGGTACCCTTACATTTTATATATATATATATATATATATATATACACACATACATTCTCATATTTACTGACATATAAAGGTTGTCAGTAAAATCATGGATAGTCTCAAATTTAACAGAATGACATGACTTCAAATAACATCTCTTCAGAGTTTATATAAACTTTTGTTTGCTTTAGTTGTAGGTATTTTCATAAAACAATTGCAATTGATATGCATGCCATGTTGTTTAAGTTTATGATTAGTTAACACTGCTAACCTCATCAGCCAAATTAATCCATGAACATATCACTTCAAAACAGAGCAAAAGCTCATTTCTCCTTTGGCATTTGTTATGAAGTGAAGTTATATAAGGAAAATGTAAATTCCAAGGCCTAAATGTCACCCTCGCTATTTAACTTGACGTTTTGTGTTGTTGTTGTTTTTTATTATTATTAAAGTTTATTGGGGTGACAACTGTTAGCAAAGTTACATAAATTTCACATATACAATTATGTAATACATCATCTATGTATCACATTGTGTGTTTACCACCCAGAGTCAGTTATCTTTCCATCACCATATATTGGAACCCCTTTACCCTCCTCATCTGCCACCCCTCTCCAACCTTACCCTCTGGTAACCACTAAACATTTGTCTGTATCTATGAGTTTTGTCTTTTTGTTTGTTTGTTTGTTTTTCTTGTTCTTTTGTTGTTTTCAGTTTTACATACCACATATCAGTGAAATCATATGGTTTTTTACTTTTTCTGTCTGACTTATTTCCTTTAGCATTATAATCTCAAGGTCCATCCATGTTGTCCTAAATGGCACTATTTCATCTTTTCTTATGGCAGAATAGTATTCCATTGTGTATATATACCACAACTTCTTTATCCAATCATCTATGTAAGGACACTTTGGTTGTTTCCATGTCTTGACCATCGTAAATAAAGCTGCAACAAACATCAGAGCACATCTATCTTTAAAGATAAAATTTTTCAGGTTTTTTTGTGTAGATACTCAAGACAGGTATCATAGCCAGCAGTGGAGGCTATAATGAGTAATGAACCCTTAACTGGAAAACTAGTAAGAGGATCTTCAATTTTGGGTCTTAGGCTCATCTAACCAAAACAAAAAGCAACATACCAGAATATACAACATGGAATTCATGGGCTTAGAAGAGTAAACTTGATGTTTGTTTTACTGCTAGCAGACTTGACCAGCAAATGTTAACTATAGCCAGAAAAATGTCAGAGGCATGTAGGTAAACCATGTTTTTGATCGAAGCAGGAACAAAGGTGCTAGAATTATCACAATACTTGGCTCAGTATCTTCCCCTTTTATACTGTTTCCTCTTGAATATGAACAATTTAAAAATAGAAGGTTAAGACAAGGATGGATGACTTAAGCATTTTAAAACTGCATATAATCTAAACCAGACTGCAGTGTATTGAGCTTAGTTGTTTCCTATAATTTATTATGATGCTCACACTTTAAAATGACTGTTAAGAGCAGACCCACCAAGAATATGGTTGTACAGTGTGTACCTTGCACAAGGGTGTCTAGCCAAAGGGTTTCAAGTGGGGATTGAAATTCTTTGTACAGCAGGTCCTTGAGTAATGTCACTTCACTAAATGAAATTTTGTCATAATATTGATGAGATGCTGTAGTAGCTTAATTCTTGATATCAAATAGCCTATGGTAAATTTGGTTTCCTTATACCTTGTTTCATTTAAAGTTACAGAACCTATGGACAACGCTAAGTGAGGACTTCTGTACTCTGCTCCCTAAGCATTGTACCTTAGGAGAGGCAACATTTTAAAATTTGTCCACCCCAGAATTGGTTGCTTTTTTCTGCTTTTTACTATAGAAGCAGTAGATAGTAGTTGTGGTTCAGGTTAATAACCAATGGGTTCAAACACCTTCAAATCTAATAAGAATGGAAATTTGTTGAAAATCATGATTTTATTCTAAATAAACTACAGTTTTAACTTCGATAGAATTTTAAAAATAATCACCATTCAACATGCTCAGCAAATGACCAACGACCACCAGGCTCTCAACAGAAAATTAACTGCTAAAAAACTACTACCATTAGACATGGAACAAAGGATTCATAAAAGGAAATTAAAAATAAAATTGATAAAAGGCAGTAGCTTTAATGGTATTTCTAGAATGGAAAAATTCCATGAAGCATCTCCCTTGCACCTGTATAAAGTATGTTTTTAATGGGAATAATGTACATATCAGCTAGAACTCAGGCTAGCATTTCAAATATACTTTGGAAAATTGTTGCTATGACTGATTCTAGTAATATATTAAAAGTAATAACACTGAAATTGACAACAACCATCCAATATAACAAACCCCCAAATATAGTTCATTATGAAATATACCCTTTAAAGTATATATTGAATATCAGGTGTAAATATATTAATGATCACTTTCCATGAGCAAAATAATTTTGCCTCCTGAATACATTTAATATGTTACATATATTCTGTATTTATTTTCTCTTATTTTTTAAGTGTGAGATAGCACTGAGTTCTTTGAATGGAAATTCATCATGCCACTCAGCTGTATTTACGTTTCTAGTGAAGAAGCTTATTTAACAATTTCTTAGAAGGTGTCGCTTGAGTTCAGCCATAGGCAAGAAATGATATATAATTAACACTTTTATATGGTATTAAAAACAATCTTATTAGCTCATTATTTTTAATATTTGCATCTGTCTTCTGAAAGCAAATTAAGAGCAAGTATAATTTCCATATGCAAGATTCGTTAACTACAAAGCTCAGAAAATGTTCACTTTAATAAAAAAGATGCCATAATACTGTATTTTCACTTTTTGTTTGTATTATTAGTTTCAAGTGGTCAAAACAATGTAGTGATTAGACATTTACAACCCTCACAAAGCGATAACCCCAACAAGTCTAATACCCATCTAACACCATACATAGCTATTACAATACCATTGATTATATTCCCTATGCTGTACTTTACATCCCATGACTATATATTTTTTAAATTATACTTAACATTCAATATTATTTTATATCAGTTTAAGATGTACTGCATAGTGGTTGGACATGTACATAACTTAAAAAATTTATCCTCCCAATAAGTCTCCATTACCCAGGTGACACTATATATATATTTTATAATATTATTGACTATATTTCCCATATTATATTTCACATTGCCATGACTATTTTATAACTACCAATTTGCAGTTCCTAATCCCTTCATCTTTCTCACCCATTCCCCCAAACCCTCTCTCACCTATCAACCCTCAGTTTGTTCTCTGTATCTATTAATCTATTTCTGTTTGTTTAATCTGTTCTTTAGATTCCACATATAAGTGAGATCATATGGTACTTCTCTTTCTCAGTCTTACTTCATTTAGCACAATATCCTCTAGGTGCATCTATGTTGCTACAAAGGATAAAATTTCATTCTTTTTTATGGCAGAGCAATAATCTATTGTATATATGTACCACCTCTTCTTTATCCAGTTGTCTCTTGATGGGCATTTTTGTTGTTTCCATAATTTGGCAACTGCAAATGGTACTGCAGTAAATATAGGATGTATATATATATATATATATATATATATATATATATATATATATATATATATATATATATATATATATATATATTTTAAATAGTGTTCTAGATTTCTTTGGATAAATACCCAGAAGTGGCATTGCTGGGAAATAAGGTAGTTCTATTTTTAACTTTTGATGAACATCCATACTCTTTTCCATATTGGCTGCACCAATTTGCAATCTCACCAACAGTGCACAAGGGTTCCTTTTTGTCCATATCTTCACCAACATTTGTTTGGTGATTTATTAATGATGGCTATTTGGGCAGGTGTGAGGTGATATCTCATTGTGGTTTCTATTTGAATTTCTCTGATGATTAGTGATGTTGAGCATCTTTTCAGGTCTATTGGCCATATATATGTCTCCTCTTTGGAGAAATGTCTATTCTCCATAGTCTATTCTACGTACTCTGCCTATTTTTTAATTGGAGTTTTTGTTTTGTTTTGGTTTGGTTTGGTTTTTTGGGTTTTATTTGGTGTTGAGTTGTATGAGATTTTTAAAAAATAAATTTTGGATATTAATCCCTTATTGGGTGTATCATTGGTGAATATCTTCTCTGACTTAGTAAGATTTATTTTTGTTTTGTTGGTGGTTTCCTTTGCTCTGCAAAACTTTTTAGTTTGATGTAGTCCCATTTGTTTATTTTTTTTCTTTTGTTTCCCTTGTCCAAGGAGATATTAGTAAAAAATATTACAAAGAGTAATTCTTGAGAGTTTATTTCCTATATTTTCTCCTAGGAGTTTTATGGTTTCAGTTTCTACATTTAAGTCTTTAGTGCATTTTGAATTTATTCTTGTATATGGTGTAAGAAGATGGTTCAGTTTCATTTTTTACATGCATCTGTCCAATTTTCCAGCACCACTTATTGAATAGACTATCTTTATGCCAATGTACATCCTTGCTTTCTTTGCCATAGATTAAATGACCATATCGGCTTGGATTTATTTCTGGGGTCTCTATTCTATTCCATTGATCTATGTACAAGTCTGACAATTGAGGTTGCAAACTCATCCTAAAAAAAGTGCTACATGCCTCATTTCTGGATATCACTATGGTCTCCTTTCAAGTACTCCACTTGGAAAGCTATGCACCAAGGCCAGCACCTAGTCCACCCTTAAAAGCAGTTTTGGACCTTTTTCTGGAATGGCCATTGTATTACCCTCGATGTCCTGAATGTCATCGAAATGTCTTCCTTTTAATATTTCCTTTATCTTCAGGTAAAGAAAGAAGTCATTCGGGGCCAGATCAGGTGATTAGGGAGGGTGTTCCAATACAGCTCTTTGTTTACTGGCTAAAACCTCCCTCTCAGACTGTGCTGTATCAGCTGGTCCATTGTCATGATGCAAGAGCCATCACGAAAAGTTCAGGTCATCTAACTTTTTAACGCAGCCTTCTCAGCATTTCCAAGTAGTAAACACGGTTAACTGTTTGTTCAGTTGGTACAAATTCATAATGAATAATCCTTCTGATATCAAAAAAGTTTAGCCACATCATTGCAACAAGTTCACAAACTTAGTTGTCAGAACTTGTGTCTGTTTCTGTGCCAATATCATGCTGTTTTGATTACAATACCCTTGCAATATAGTTTGAAATCACACATCGTGATACCTCCAACTTTGTTCTTCTTTTTCAAGATTGTCGTCACTATGCAGGATCTTTTATGGTTCCTTATAAATTTTAGGATTATTTGTTATACTTCTGTGAAAAATGCCACTGGTATTTTGATATGGATTTCATTGAATCTATAAATTGCTTTGGGTAATATGGGCATATTAACAATATTATTTTTTTCCTATTCATTAGCATGGTATATGCTCCATTTATTTGTATCTTCTTTATTTTCTCTTTTCAATATCATATAATTTTCTGAGAACAGGTATTTTACTTCCTTGGTTAAATTTATTCCTAGGTTTTTTGTTTTTTTTTTTTAATTTGATACAATTGTAAATGGCTTTGATTTCTTAATTTATCTTTCTGATAGCTTGTTATTGGCATATAAAATGCAACCAATTTCTGAATATTAATTTTGTATCTTGCTACTTTACTAAATTTGTTTATTAGTTCTCATAATTTTTTGATAAAATATTTGGGGTTCTCTATATACAGCATCATGTCATCTGCAAATAATGACAGTTTTACTTCTTCCTTTCCCATTTGGACATCTTTTATTTCTTTTTCTGGTCTGATTGCTGAGGCTAAGACTTCCAGTAAGCTGTTGAATTAAAGTGGTGAAAGTGGACATCCTTGTATTATTCTTTATCTTAAGGAGAATGCTTTTAGCTTTTCCCCATTTAGTATGATAATAGCTGTGTGTTTGTCATATATGGCCTTTATTATGTTGAGATATATTCCCTCTATTCCCACTGTACTGAGAGTTTTTGTCATAAATGGATGTGGGATTTTGTCAAATGCTTTTTCTGCATCTATTGATATGACTATATGATTTTTATTTTTCATTTTGTTTATGTGGTTTATCATATTAATTAATTTGTGGATATTGAGCCAACATTGCATGCCAGGAATGAATCCCATGTGATTGTGGTATATGATTGTTTTAATATATTGCTAAATTCAATTCACTAATACTCTGTTCAGGATTTTTGCATTTATGATCATCAGGGATATCAACCTATAATTTTCCTTTTTGTAATGTCTTTATCTGGTTTTGGCATCAGGGTAATGGTGACCTAGTAAAGTGAGATTGGGTGCCTTTTCTCCTCTTGAATTTTTTGGAATACCTTGGGAAGAATAGGTGTTAATTCTTTTAGAATGTTTGGAAAAAGTTACCTGTGAAGCCGTCTGGTGCAGGATTTTTGTTGGTTGGAAGCTTGCTGATTTCTGATTCAATTTCATCAGTAGTAATTGGTACATTCTGATGTTCTAGTCCTTCTTGATTCAGCCTTGGAAGATTATATGCTTCTAGAAATTTATTCATTTCTTCCAGATTTTCCAATTTGTTGATGTATGTACAGTTGCTCTTAGTATTTTATTAAAATATTTTGTATTTCTGTGGTGTCGTTTGTCACTTCTCCACTTTCATTTCTGATTTTATTTATTTGGGTCGTCTCTTTTTCTTGATGAGTCTGGTTAAAGTTTTACCAAATTTATTTCTTTCCAAAAATCAGCTCTTGTTTTCATTAATCTTTTGTATTGTTTTTTAAACTCTATTTCTTTTTTTTATTTCTGCTCTGATTTTTATTATTTCCTCCCTTCTACTAACCTCTGCTGTTCTTTTCTTTTCTTTTCTTTTCTTTTTCCGAATTCCTTTACGTATTAAGTTAGGCTGTTTGAGATTTTTCTTGTTTCTTTAGGTAGGCCTAGACTGCTATGAATTTTCCTCTTAGAACTGCTTTCACTCTGCCCCATAGATTTTGGGTTGTTACATCTTCATTTTTGTTTGTCTAAGGTATCCTTTGATTTTTGCCTTGATGTCATTATTGATCATTCATTATTTAGTAGCATGTTATTTAGCCTCCATGTGTTTGTGTGTTTTTTCAGTTTTTTTTCTTGTAATTGATTTCTAGTTTCATACCACTGTGGTCAGAGAAGATGCTTGATATGATTTCAGTCTTCTAAAATTTATTCAGACTTGTTTTGCTGCCTGACGTGATCTATCTTGGAAAATGTCCCATATTCACTTGAGAAGAATACATATTCTTCTGATTTGGGGTTAAAAGCTCTAAAAATATCAATTAAATCCATCAAGTCTAGTGTGTCATTTAAGGCTTCTATTTTCTTGTTTTTTCTGTCTGGAATATCCCACCATTGGTGTCAATGGGTGTTAAAGTCCCCTATTATGATTGTGTTACTGGCAATCTCTACCTTTATGTTGGTGAATATTTGTTTTAAATATTTAGGTGTGCCTATGTTTTGTGTATATATGTTCACTAGGGTTATCTTATTTTGTTGAACTGATCCCTTCATCATTATGCAATGAATGTCCTTCTTTGTCTCTTATTATAATCTTCATTTTAAAGTCAATTTTGTCAGATATAAGTATTGTTATCTCAGCTTTTTCCTCATTTCCATTTGCATGAAATATCTTTTTTCATCCCTTTATTTCAGTCCATATGTGTCCTTCAAACTGAGATGGGTCTCTTGTGGATAGCATATGAATGATTCTTGTTTTCTTATTCATTCTGTAACCCTGTGTCTTTAGAGTGAAGGATTTAAACCATTTACACTTAAGGTTATTTTTGATATATACATAGTTATTGCCATTTTATTCATATTTTTAAATTTTGCTTTGTTGTTTGTTTGTTTTCCCCCTTCTCCTTAAAGAAATACTTTTAACACTTCTTGTAATACTGGCTTGGTGGTAAAAAATTCCTTTCCCTTTTCTTGCCTGGGAAGCTCTTTATCTCTCCTTTAATTTTAAATGCTGGCCTTGCTTGGTAGAGTAGTCTTGGTTGTAGCACCTTGTTTTTCATCACTTTGAATATTTCCTGCTACTCCCTTCTGGCCTGCAAAATTTCTGTTGAGAAATCAGCTGATAGTGTAATGGGAGATTCCTTGTAAGTAACTAGTTGTCTTTCTCTTTGTGCTTTTAGGATTCTCCCTTAGTCTTTAACTTTTGCCATTTTAATTATAGTGTGTCTTTGTGTGGGCCTGTTTGAGTTTATCTTGTTTGAGACTCTCTGTACTTCCTGGGCTTGTAGGTCTATTTACTTAGCCAGGTTAGGAAAGTTTTTGGTCATTATTTCTTTTTTTTTTTTAATCCTACTGATGTTTTATTTGTTTTCAATAGTGTAAGACTCATCATATGTGTTATTATTTAATTATTCCGTATACAAAAGAGTAGCGATCTCTACATTTGCATACATATTGACATCTTTATAATAGCTTAAAATGTTTCTAACATTGGTGTTAGTGTGTATACATGGTTAACCTGTATCTCTAGTGTCATCAGCAGCATCTCATAAAGAAATGCAAATAATATATCAGACAAAATAGTTATACCAATATTCTAACAAGTTGTGGATTGTTTATAAAGTATGTGAATCATATTTGTAAAATGATGTATTTTTTTTTAAATAAAGTTCATTGAGGTGACAATTGTTAGTAAAGTTACATAGGTTTCAGATACACAATTCTGTATCACATCTTCTATGCAGCACATTGTGTGTTCACCATTCAAATTCAGTTCTCTTTCCATCACCATGCATTTGATCTCCTGTACCCTCATCTACCACCCCCCGCCCTCCTACCCTCTGGTAACCACTAAACTATTGTCTGTGTCTATGAGTTTTTGTTTCTTCATTTGCTGTCTTGTTCTTTTGTTGTTTTCAGTTTTATATACCACGTATCTGTGAAATCATATGTTTCTCAATCCTTTGCCCCTGCTCTTCTTCTTCTGGCACTACTACAACACAAATGTTGTTATGCTTCATGTTGTCCCATAGGTCCCTTAAACTACGTATGTGTTTTTGTTTTATTCTTTTTTTTTCCTTTTTGTCATTTCAATTCAGTGTTTTCTGCTACCTTGTCTTCTACATCGATGATTGGATCCTCTGCTTCATCTAATCTGCTGTTGATTCCTTCTAGTGTATTCTTCATTTTATTTATTGTATTCTTTACTGCTGAGTAGTTCTTTTTCACGGTTATGTGTCCTTCTTTATGCTTACTATCTCTTTCTTGAAGTTCTCAGTAAGTTCCTGAAGTATTCTTATAACAAGTGTTTTAAACTCTGTCTCTGGTAGCTTGGTTGCTTCCATTTCATTTAGTTCCTTTTCCTGGGGATTTCTCCTGTTCTTTTATTTGGGATATATTTCTTTGTTACCTCATTCTGTCAGTCTCTCTGTGCTTGGTTCTATGTATTAGATAGATCTCCTATATTTCTCAATCTTTGCCAGGTGGCCTTATGTAGTAAGTGTACTGTGTTGTCCAGTGGTGCAGTATCTCTGATCTCCTGTGTGTGTGTTCCAAGAGTGTCCCTTGAGTGTGTTGTCTGTATTCTCATGTTGTAGTTGAGCCTTCATTGCTTTTAGCGTGTCATTGGGTGGGATTGACTCCCAGGCTGACTGGTTGTGATGATTAGTTACGCCCAGAGTGTACGAGCTTCTGTTTGGGGGCTTACCACTCAGAGTGGAATTCACCCCATAGGGCTCTCGTGCATGTTGAGATCACCCTTTGACTTTGCCACTTGTGGGTCTAACCAGGTAGGTTTCTGATGTGGTCTGAAGCTGGCTTCTGGGTATGCTGTTTCTAGTGTCTCTTGGTTGCGGCTCCCATGCAGGCCAATTTCTTTCTTGCTTGTGACCAGTCCAAGTTTTCTGTTGGAGTTACAAAGCTATATGAGGTTGGTTGCTGCCTGTGATGGACCTGGAGCTGTGTAGGGTTGGCCTCGTTGTGAACTGAGACTGGCTGCCACCAGAATTGGGCCGTGGTCAGCTTAGTAAAAGGCTTAGGACCTCCCTAGGCCTATTGCCACCTGCTGGCTTTCCATGAGGCTCAGCCATTGAAAGAACCTTCTTAGGTGAACTGACTGGCTATTTGACCTGGAGTTGAGAGTGTCCCTGGTGATGCAGCACTAACAGAGCTGGGCAGGGACCTAGGGCGTCAACAAGGTAGTGTTTTACCAGACCAATGTGGTCTCAGATATGGCCATTTTGGGGAGGTTTAAATGTAGAAAAATGGCATCCTCCTGTGGGCTATATTTGAAGCAGACTCCTCACAGGGAAAATGACCACTGTCCCTCTAGCCCTCATTTTGAAGCCACATAGCTCAGTCTTTCCCCATCTGTCTCTGGCATTTCTCTAGTTGGTGTCCTTCCACTGGAGCTCAGTTAAGTGTTTGCAAGTGTGTGAGTCTGTGTGAGGGTTCGTTAAGAAGACATCTGGGTTTCCAGCCACTTTCCATGTTTATTGGAACTGACAAGACAGTCCTCACCGATTTTCACTGCCAGATGTTCTGGGGACTCCTCTTTCCAGCACAGGACTCGGGCTGAGGAGACCAGTGTGAGTCTGGGGCCCCCTCCCTCTTCAGGGAGGGGTGTTGTCACTGAGGTGCTTCTCTCAGTGTTCAACCACTACCTGTGGGTTTGAGGTCAGCCTGTTTTGTATCTCTGCTTCTCCTACCAATTTCAATGTGGCTTTTTCTTTCTATCCTTAGTTATAGGGATTCTGTTCAGCTTATCTTCAGATGATTCTTGAGGTTGATTGTTCTATAATTAGTTATAATTTTGACGTGATCCTGGGAGATAGCAGGCATATATGTTTACCTAATCTGTCATTTTAAACCTTCCTCTTCAATTTCTTTGCTCTTCCCATTACTTTTCAGTCTATCAAGAACTCCAACATCAGGAATTTTGTAAATTTTTATTTGAAATGAATTCAACAATCATTTTAGTTTAGTTTACCATGCTCAATAAAAAGATAGACCAAAAATTAATATTTTGCCTTGTCACTGATACACATGTCAAATAGTATCTGTGATATCTTGTATTTTCAGTAGAAGATGTTATGGGTAAAACATTTAATGTTAATATTGGTTAATTTTAAAGTTTTTTTCTTGGAGGAAGCCATGGTAAAAGATGATGATTACATCTATGGGAAATAGCTACATAAATCATACTTAAATACTGTATTCATAAAATTTCTTAATCTTTCCTGGACAAAGCTACACCAATACTACTTGAGTTGCATTTTGTTGCTTGGTCCATATAACAGGCATTTCAATCCATTTTAGGTACATTAGATGAATGTGGTTGTACTCATGGGTGCATTCCAAAGACCACTAGGATTAAAAAAGTTTTGAAAAGAGGAATGATAGTGCAAAGCGAGGTAGAATAGGTAAGCAGATCCAGACTGTGCAGAGACTTATGGCCATACAGCGCTTGGACTTTATTCTAAGGGCAAAGGCATAGACAGAGGAATAGTCCTGACTTACTTGACTATTTAGGACTAAGCATGATTGTGTTTCTACGTGTACACAATGAAGTTGTGTGATAGTATTAACACTCTTCTAGCTCTCCATAAACAACCTACAATAAATACACTGTACAGAGCTGCACTAGAGGCTGCTCCCTGTACCTAGATATTCTAGCACTAAGTGGGATTATTCAGTTATTTTTATTTGTAATATAACATCAAATACATATATTCCTGAAATTAGACACACCACCACTCTTTTTGGCATCCCTACAAACATTAAGGGTATTTTTTTGAAAACTTCAAATATTTTTCCTCTGAAATAAGGCACTAAAAACACAAAACTTTCATCCTTTAAATTGTGACTATATACTAAAACTCAGGGAGATTTAATGGATCCAGATTCAAACATATTTAGTGAACTAGATTGTTTGGCTACCAACAGTCTTGACTTCTGTTGAGATTGTTGTAAACAGAAACACCTGAGTCTTATTTAAGTTCAAGCTGCTAGAAAGCTAATTCCTTGCTCTACTTTATGTATTTGATTCTTCAAAATTTGACACAGGAGCTTCCTAACATTTCTCTCATTAAATTCTCTTTTGTTGATTTAAGCCAATTGTTAGAGTGGCTTCTATTAAAAAAAAAATGTTTCCTTCAAGATAGTAACATTTTTTTTATATGCATGTCAAGTTATGGCTAGTGGTTTTTAAATATTTTTATGAAAAAAATTGAAAACAAGAGATGTAGTATTGGTTCAATGCAGAGTCCTGAGGTGTTGCCACACAGCACCCTACCCATCTGTCCCCTCGTACCTACCCTTAAAGAAAGGAGAGTCTGTGAGACTAACCCTTTCAGGGACTTTGCTTTACCTTTGTGCTTATACCTTATGTCTCCCTGTTTGGCCCCGGAGGATGGCTGGTTAGCCAATGACAAATAAGATTCCCCACGGGGGGGACAACTCAAGGCAGGCACAGCCGAGTGGGGACCAACAGGAGAACCTATGGGGTTGATAGAGGTGGGCATAGATCCCCACCTTCCCCCGGGGAAGGAGAGCTTCTGCCTTTGTGGCTGCATTCCTTCCCACAACCTACTTGGAGAGAGATTCAAGGGTGTAATAACATCAGTTCTCCATCTATCCATTTCACTAAGATTCAGCATAAAGTTTTTGTCTCTTGGGGAGGTACATCCTGAAACTGACGGTTCAGCTGTTTGCAGGCAAGGGTAATTAGTTCAAATCAGTTTCTTAGTAAGATGTGTGAAATTCACAGACCTTGGAGACAAAAATGTTGCTTTCTTGTGTATACATCAATAAAAGCCACAGGACGGCCCTATTCAGGGCTCTCAGTCCTTGGAGGCTGTGAGACCCTTGGCCCCTGTTTCATAACTTTCTTGATTTCTGTTTCTTACTTTCTTAACCCTTCACCACCTCTTCTCATTCGCTCACTGCCTGTGTTGCGCTGAACGCGACACTGAGGTATTCCATTAGAGACCTTTTACAATTAATAAGTATTATGAGTATCTGGTCATTTAACCAGCTATGAATGCATTCAACTGCACAATAAGCTATTCTCTTATTTTCTCCAGAAACATGTGCTAAAACATTTTGTTCAAAGACCTTTAGTAATTAATACATACTATGAACATGACATTTCTCCTTTAATAGATCCCATTTAAATTTTCATCTAGGACAATGATGAATACCATCTAGAGGGGAAACAAACCTTTTGTTTTTATACAATTGTCTCCTTAAGCTATGTACTTACTGAATATTATGGGGAGAGGAAAGCGCATACATTAATAATACAATATTAATTGATAAGGTCTTATTTGAGCAGAAAATGGGCATATATATAACACTTAGAAATGAACTAGTCCAAATGTCTTCTTTTGTATTCTAGTAATGTAATGTTAACACAGGTCACTCAGGCTTCCTAACGCACATGCCAGGGCTCTTTCATCTCAGGAATCTTTCAAGAAGAGACATGGTAATGGCTTCTATGGGTACCAGTGCAGACACTATCATCTAATTACTACCAAACTAAATTCTAGAAGATAGAACATCAGAAGACAAAATAATTGCCTTCAAAAAGTTTACAATCTGGTGGTATTATTATATAACAGAGAGAAATGATCGTGTTGTGTCTAGAAGTTGGGCTAACACTTATTTCATTAATTTTAGAATTTTAAAAAGTTTTATGTTGAGGGAATGTGCAGGTTTTAAAATGTCACACCTGTTGATCACTTCATAAGGTGTATAAATATCTAATCACTATGTTGTACACCTGAAATGAAAATAATATTGTATGTCAACTATAATTGAAAAATGAATTAATTAACATGAAGAAAAATTTAAAAAATCACATTTGAATCTGCATAACAGTAAATCAACTGGTACTTGAGTTTAGGCAACTACATACCCTGTTTACCCGAAAATAAGACCTAGCTGGACAATCAGCTCTAATGTGTCTTTTGGAGCAAACGTTAATACAAGACCCAGTCTTATATTAATTATATTATATTATATTATATTATATTATATTATATTATATTATATTATACTATACCCGCTCTTATAGTAAAATAAGACCGGGTCTTATATTAATGTTTGCTCCAAAAGACACATTAGAGCTGATTGTCCAGCTAGGTCTTATTTTCGGGGGAACACGGTAATGTATAAACAATTTGGATTAAGGAGGACATGCCTCTTGTTCTACTCTATGAATTTAGAGACCATTCTAAAGAAAACCTCAATCAGAGTAACGAGAGTGAGAGAGCACCAGGACAAAAATGAAGTGCACTTTCTTTGACCTTCTGTAACCTCAGGTTCTTTTACAAGTCTTTATTTTCTTCTGCTGCTCTTACTAAATACATAATTAAAAACACAATGCCTTCTCCTCTGTCAGTGTGTCTCTGTCAATGCTTCCTTAAATATTCATTATTTGACATTCTGTCAATGAATGAAGGTGACTGATGTGACCACCCTGATCAAGAGACATGATGAAAAGTTGAAATGACATCATTCCCCCTTAACTTAAAAACATCTTTGATAACAAATGAAACAAATATTTCCTAAAGTAATTTCCTCTATGGAAACAGAAAGATTCACAAGCTAAATGTGCCTTTAGTGAATGACCATGTCTATTGCCCCAACTCGGTTTATAATATTTTCTTTCCTCTGTCTTTATTTCCCCATTTTTTGTAATTTAAAAATGCTAGTCTTTTTTTGAACAACATATTTATTATTTAGGTTTACTCAGGACAGCTATTTTCCTGAATGTATAGAAGTTTTGTTGCAATTTTCTAGAAATGCTAACAGCCTCCACATTGCACTCAGGGCTGCATCAGAACGTGACCATTGCTACCCAGATATTATTTCCCATTTTTTTATCAGTAGCTGAACAAATCACTTCACAATTTCTGAGAAACTCATATGTTTAATAGTTTCTAGCCTTCATCTTCCTGAGTTTTGGAATTACAAGAATTTAGTTTTCCAATCATCAATAATGAACAACTAAGAAAAGATCCACTAGCTTAAGAAAAGGAGGACTTATAAGAGGTAGGTGGACAATGCAAATCAAATTATTTGCTCTTCAAAAGGATTTTAAAATTGAGAAACCATTGCAATTAGAATTATTAGTGTTTTTACAAAAATAACTTGTTTTTATCATATTATTGGGGAGAAATTACTAAGATTAGTGTAAACTATATGAAATTGTTGATTCAATCATTTTGACAGACAAAAATGGCAATTTCATATCACTGAATTTAATAGCTTTTTTTTTTTTTTTTTTAGTTTTACACCTTACATTCTAAATTGGGATATAATTCATATATCACAAAATTTACCCTTTTAATTTACCCTGTTTCATTCCATGATTTTTAATTCGTGTGTGCTACCATCACCACTAACTTCAGAACATTTGAATTGCCCCCAAAAGAAACCTCATACCCATTAGCAGTCACCCTCCACCTTTATTCATTCTTACATTGATTTGTGAAAATTTCTTGAGCACAGGAGAGGGGCCAAGAAGCAAAAATAACTAGGATACATGTAAACATATGATGAAAGAAAATCAGTTAAAAGGAAGACAAGCCAATTCCAATATATGTAGTCAGATAATAATTCATGGAAATGACCTGTGTTTGAATAGGACATTGAAATATTGGTAGAATTTCACCAGATGGAGGATTTGCTATAGTAACAAGTATGTAGGGCTTATTATCAGACAGTTCTGAATAAGTTCCATATGATCTCACTTATTTGCGGATTCTAAAGAAAAGAATAAGTGAATGAACTAATCAGAAACTGTTTGGGAGACAATGAGGAAAAACTGAGGGTTGCTAGATGGGCGGGGGGAGTGGGGGGTGGGGGGAGGGTGAGGGGATTGGAGGGCAGTCGGTGACCACAGGATGGCCACGGGGTTTGAAAATTAATCTGGGGAACGTAATTTGGTGGTTACCAGAGCGTAAGGGGGTTGGGGGGTGGGGGATGAGGGTGAGGGGGATCAAATGTACGGTGATGGAAGGGGAGCTGACTCTGGGTGGTGAACACACAGTGTGATTTATGGATGATGTGATTCAGAATTGCACAACTGAAATCTATGTAATTCTACTAACAATTGTCACCCCAATAAATTAAAAAAAAAAAAATAAAAGAAATGCAGGGTCAAAAAAAAAAAACCAATTTGGAACATCATTGATCTAAATCAAATAATAACATTGTCATTTGGAGAGAGGAAGTGAGTAATCCAAGGTTATATAGCCAAGTTAGTGGCAGAGGTGATATTTAAACTCACTGATTCTTTTTTATACCTCTTTCCCATACAAGGACTTGACATTTTACATATAAAATCACCCTGTGAAATATGAAAACAAAAAGCCATAAATGTGACCTATTTATTTAAAATAACACTTCATTAAAATATTTGTTCTTATGTTTTTCTTCTCTCTTTTTTATCTGCTCTATATTCTTGGATTTTGCTTTAGAGTGTATTCAAATTCATGTTTGTATAGTTACCATGATGGAACTGTTTTCATATATATATATATATATATATATATATATATATATATATATATATATATATATATATATTTGGAGATTGGGTTATGTTTGGAATAGAGAGCATACTCATATTTAGCTATTAATTGGGTAACTTGTGAATGGACTCCTTTTCATTTTCCACATTTCTATTTCCTAGAAGGTAGGAAACTTGACTGCTTCCACAACTGTAGTTCCTAGTTCTTTAGTACAACAAGTTCCATGAAAGGAATATTCACAGAAATGTCCTTGAGTTTCAGACTAAAAGCTAGTTAACTTTAAAGGGCCATGAGCACCATTTCTTTCTCTAATTGACACTACAAAATTTTGTCATCACAAAACTCAAGGAAATTACTTTTACTATAATCCATTTCTTTGGTCTAAGAGAATCTCAACAGTACAGGTTTCAACTATCTTTTTCTGTTTTTCTCTTTCCATGCATTTTGTTCTGTCTCATTTTCTCTTTGTTAATAAAACACATGCACATTCACACAGACACACTTACACACACACTTTTTTTATGAAAATTGCACTCTGAGTTTAAGAATTCGGTGTGAGTTTTTAATATGCTGCTTAACTATCTCATTTAAATACAAAAAGGTTTTGGCTACCAGAAGTCTGTTTCACTCTGGTTTGGTACAGATCTGAAATACTATAGAAGGAAACCATTCTGACACCATTTTCCAGAATGGTTACAACAGCTTTCTGAAACACAGAATTCAAAAGAGGGGAATACAATAAAGAACAAATGAAGAAAATGTCTATCTTGGAGTGATAGATACTTGCTATGGTTGACCACAGATGTTTATAAGTTTTCTAACTGAGACACTTATCCACTGTATAACATCCATAGACTACAAGACAGGGCTGACACTTATCCACTGTGTAACATCCATAGACTATAAGACAGGGCTTCTATACAATTAGTGGGCACAAATACAGGCACAGAGGATTTTTATAGCTGGTCTCCCCTCTGATTGGTTGAGGGCCAAAACCAGACGTGTTATTAAATATCTTAACTCTCACTTCTGATATTGTCAAATTATTAAGAACATGCAATATGATTCTTTGTCCTAAGGATGGTTAAAACATAACCCCTACATAAAGAAGATACTCAGTAGTATGAAATATCAACAACAAGGGGAGTCCTAGTCAAGATGGCAGAATAAGTAAATGTAATTTATCCATCCCATGACCATATTAAAATTAAAACTAAATTATAGATTAACCTGGAGAACCATCCAAAGACCAATCAAAATCCTATAACTAAGGCTATAAAGAGAAGCCACCTTGAGACTGGTAGGAAGGACAGCAATGTGAAACAGGTTGGCCCACACCCAAATGGGGTCTAAAATTAGGAGGGCTGTCTCAGCTGCAGAGGAGTCCCCTGAAGAGTTATGGGTCTGAGCCCCACACCAGGCCTCTCAGACCAGAATGCCAGTATCAGGAAGAGGGACCCCACAACATCTGGCTGTAAAATCAGGCAGTATTCTGCCTACCTGAGTGAGACTGAAGGCAGCTGGAAACCCAGGTGTCCTGTTAAAGGAACTACACCCTCTCACTCCCAGGAACTCATCCTGTACTCTGGTGGACAGACAGAAGCTTAGGAGGTACCAAAGACATACAGGGAGAGAGTGAGTTGTGTGGCTCAGGTTAAGGGCTGGAGGGAAAGCCACCATTATCTCTGAGCTGAGCCCTCTTCCTGTGTAGCCCATGGACAAACATCATCTTTCCAGAGTTGACCACCACCCCACATAGCCAAATCCAAATCTGCATTGGCCTGGTGAACTCTACTTGCTCCTACCCAGTGACTGTTTTGTACTCCACCCCACCCAACTTGGGCACCATCAGAATTTTTTCTGTGGGTGGCAAGCATCCCATGTTGGAACTCACTACAGTCTTTCTTGAACAACTCTCAACGGTCTGTGGTCCCCAGGTGGGCAGAGGCTGGACTTAGTGTGCTCTGAGCACTTTGTGGAGTGTCCTCAGGTTCAGCACTGGCACCAAATCTGAATCTGCACTAACCTGATGAACATTATTCACCCCACCCTGGTGATTCCCTGAGACCATTCCCCACAGAACTCCTGTACCACTGAAGGCTATTTCAGCAACTGAATCTTATGGATAGCTGCCAGGCAGCAGCAGGACTTAGGGTGCCCTGTACGCTTTTCTATACTGCCCGAGGCCTAGTACAGGTGGAAGCTGTCCTTGGTTCACTGTGTAGCTTCTTTCACATGCCTCCACGTCCAGCACAGTCACTGATGAACCACAGATCACTTTGTATCTCCTACCATGTAGCCTGTGGCCAATCACAGGCAGTGGCTGATCTTGGCATTCACAGAAACCCCTCCTGAGAGGCCCAGAAAAACAAAAACCTGCTGGCCAACTTAAAACCACAACAGACAACCACCCAACTAGCCCCTTAAATGGAACACACAATGGGTGGTCTCAGCAGGAGCCAGAGTTGCTGGGATGAATCACATTCCATGAGGTCAGCCAGCCACAGGCAGCTTTTATGCTGTGATCATGGCCGATCCTCACAGCCAGAAAGCCTGAGAGTCAGTCCCACCCACTGATATGCTAACAACATTAAAGGCACAACTACAACAGAAGGAAACAGGCCAACCTACAAGGGACACTCCTGGAACATCTGGCTCAGGTTATCAGGGAGACTTCGCCACTGGGCCTCAGAGACACCCACTACATAAGAACATTCTGCCAAGAAGGGAAGATGTAGCAGATCTACCTAATATGTAGAAAAAAAATTTAAAACACAGAAAGGCAGACAAAATGAGGACACAAAAAAGTGTGTCCCAAATTAAAGAACAGGAGAAAATTCCAGAAAAAAAGTTAAATGAAGTGGAGGCAAGTAATCTACCAGATATAGAGTTAAAAAAAAAAAAAATGGTTATAAAGATGCTGCAGGAACTTGTGAGAACATCAACAGAGAGATAGTAAACATAAAAGAGACATAGACTCCATGAAAAAAAGAACCAGTCAAAAATGAAGACTACGATAATTGAAATGAAGAATACACTACAAAAAATCAACAGCTGAAAAGATGAAGCAGAAGACTGAATCAGCAATGAGAAGTCAAGGTAGTAGAGAACACCCAGTTGAAACAGACAAACTTAAAAATGAGGATAGTTTAAGGACTTCTGGGACAAAAATCACACATAAAAAAAGTAAATAAATAAATCAGAGGGGTACCAGAAGGAGGAGAGAGAAAACAAGGGATTGAGAAACTATTTGGGATTATGTCACAAAAATGGCAGTGTGAGGAGTGCTTCTTGAAATATCCCTTGGAAGTTACAACACATTGAACAGATATAATTCAACAAAGGGTAACCTAAGAAACACACAAACATGTCTGAGAAATCTGAGCATTGAATCATACAAAGTTGGGCAAACTGGGTGAGCAGGGGAGGAGGGAAGGAGGAAGTGCAGAGATATGGGCTGCAGGCTGCAGGACACAGTCTGGAGCTCACTGCAATCGAAAGAAAGGGAATATTTCAGACTGCAGGTGCACACCCTGTGGCCCACAGTCTTGCCTGAGGGATCAGCATATAATGTAGCTGAACCTAGTGTTCAGGGCAGAGAGCTCAGAGCAAAAACCAAATACAGAAGGGTGAGAACTGTGATTTAAGCCCTCACTGCCAGGCAGAAAACAGAAAACAAAGACACAGAGCCAGACAAACCCCCCCACAACCTCCCAGATCGTGCCCCCCTCACCCTCCAAGTGTTAGAAGAGAGCTCTAGAAGAAAAAGTAGCAGTGTCAGATTAAATAACAGAATATCTACACCCTTGAGAACTAGAGAGACAGTCCTGCAGCAACAGATGCACGGCATGACTAACTCTGGCTGCAGGGAAGGTACAGTAGGGGAGAGAGAGCTATGGGTTGGTAATTGCCATTGCTTGGAGCCACAAACACACCAGCTGCCTCTCACAGCACACCCTGCCCCCACCTTTCCGGCTGGATCCTTGCTGGGGCTACCAGAGTGGCCGAGACACAAAGGCTTTGCATGAGGCTGTAGAGGCAGCCTTGGGATTTCAGAAGATCAGAAATCTATTGCCCTCCATACCCCCCCCCCCAAGGAGACGGCATCCTGAGACTCAAGTGACCTATTCACAAAGGAGAAGTCCAACTTCCCCACCGTGTAAGAAGCCAGAGCAGTGCAAGACAAAATAAAACACTGCATTGTGAGAGATAAACTACTTGAATAAATAATTATAGAGAACACTGTTAGATTACATCACAGAAATGGTGGTGTGAGGTGAATCTCTTGAAATTTCCCCTGGAATTTACAACAAATTGAACAGCTATAATTGTACAAAGGACTCCCTGTGCAGCAGACAGGCAAGCCCAGGAAACACGCAATTGAAATCATTGAATGATGGGCAAATTGGGCAAGTGGGGAATGAGAGTTGGGAGAAGTGTGGAGACTTAGGCCACGTGGGCCAAGGACAAAGACCACAACTCATAGCTCCCTACCTTTCAGAGCTACCACAGTCATAGGAGAGGGAAAAATTCAGACTGTGTGTGCTTTCCTTATGGTCCACAGTTCTGTCTGAGGAATCGGCATATAACTGAGCTGAACCAAACGCTCATGGCAGAGACCTCAGAGCAAAGACTGGGGGATGAAGGGTGAGAACGGTGGTTTAAGCCTTCACTGCCAAAGACATGACGGAAGACATAAGCACAGAGCCTGGCTGACCCCGCCCAACCGTCCCAGAGCCCGACACACATCCACTTTCCCCTTCTAGAAGCAGAATGGTAGCAGTGTCAGATCAAAAGAAGAGAATATTTACAGCTTGAAGGGCTGCAGACCCACAGCTGAAGAATTGCAGATGAGATAGTTCCAGTGAAGGGGAAAGAACTTTGCGGGCAAGATAACTGTTCTGGTTGTTGTCGCCATTTCTCACAACCACCTATCAAAACCCACCATGTCCCTGCCCCCACCCATCTGGTCAGAACCCTGCCAGGGTAAAGACAGCCACCGAAACACAAAGGCTTTGAATCTGGTTACAGGAAGAGCTTTGGGACACAGAAGCTCTCCACAATCCCCATGGTTGTAGTGCACTGACACCCAGGCATCCTGCTTACAGAGGAGAAGCACACCGTGCAGGGAACTCCCTCCACCATCATGTGAGAAGCCAGAACAGTGCAAGAGAAAATATAACACTACACTGTGAGAGAGAATAAAAGACTGTAGCAGGAGAGAAAATAAAATATTCCACCCACATCCACTGGAAAGAAAATAAAGACCTCTTCCTATCATCCTGTTGTAGAGCCCAATCCTGTAGATGTCAAGGAAAATAAATAATAATTCATTAATTGTCATTAATTACCAAAGTAACAAGGCATCTCAGAAAGAAAATGAAACGTCTCTGGAAAATGAACTTAAAGAAATGGAAATATGTGACTTAAATGACAGAAAATTCAAGATTGTAGTTCTGCAAAAACTCAAAAAGATCCAAGAAAACTCACAAGCACAATCAAAGAACAAAATGAACATTTTAAAAAGACATTGGAATTTTGAAAAGCACCAAATAGAATTTCTGGATATTAAGGTCTCAATAAAAGAAATGAAGAATGAAATACCCTACTTAGGTAATAGAGTTGACTAAATGGAGGAAAGAAACAGTGACATAGAAGATATAAATCCAGAAATGACACAGATGGAAGAAGAGAAAGACTTGAGAGTGAAAAAAAAAAAATGAAGGAACCCTACAAGAACTTTCTAACTATATCAGAAAGAGTAACAGAATAATCATGGGTATACCAGAAGGAGATGAAAGGGAGAAAGGAACAAGAGTGTATTCAAATAGTTGATGAGAACTTCCCAAACTTGTGGAAAGAACTGGATACTTGAATACAAGAAGCAAATATAACACTTAATTACCTCAATCCCAAAGACTAATTGTACTGAAGTTGTGAAAAATTAATGACAAAGAAAGAATCCTCAAGGCAGCCAGGGAAAAAAGACAAGAACCTACAAAGGAAAGCCCATTAGATTATCGTCAGATTTTTCAGCAGAAACTCTACAAGCTAGGAAGGAGTAGACTCAAACATTCAAATGAATGAAAGAGAGAAATTATGAGCCAAGAATAATATATCCAGCAAAGATATCCTTTTGATATGAAGGAGGAATAAAGATCTTTCCAGACATACAGAAGCTGAGGGAATTTTCTAACACATGATCTGCACTACAACAAATACTGACGGAGGATGTTTGACCTGAAACAAAACAGCAAAAGAGTAGTACTATGAGTAGTACTATGAACAGACTGACAGAAACAGGAAATGGCAATGCTTCCACCAAATAAGACACAATACACTTAACTTAATATACAGGATGTAGAAGAAAAAAGAAAAAGAAAAAAACAATACTTAAAGAAAAAAAGGTACACCTGAAATCTATGTAATTTTACTAAAAATTGTCACCCCAACAAACTTTAAAAAAAAAAAAAAGAAGAAAAAGAAAAAAATGAAAAAGGTAAGGACAACTTGCTACTGCAACACAGAAATCAACTCACAGCATAAATGGCGATAATTTGTGGGGGGAATAAAAACATAAAAGAGAGGAGAGCAAAGGCTGGAACCTATGTAAGGGTATGGAGAAAGTAAGCATGCTGAAGAAAATGGAATACTCTAAATATGAAACGTTCTTTTCCATAAACTTGAAGGTAAGCACTCAAAAAAATTCAGATCTGAAATATATAACATCATAAAAGAAGAGAGGGAGGGAAAAATCATAGAATACCACCACACGGAAACAATAGACAGCAACAAAAAGGCAAAGAGACAATGGAGACATAGTCCTTCCAGAAAACCAAAGATAGAATGATAGGAAGTCCTCATATATCAATAATCACTCTAAATATAAAGGGACTGAACTAACAAATAAAAAGACACAGAGTAGAAGATTGGATCAGAAAACTATACCAAACCATGCGCTGCCTCCAAGAGATACATCTCAGCTACACTGACAAATATTGACTCAAAGTGAAAGGGTAGAAATTGACACTCCAGCCAATGGTATCCAGAGAAAAGTACATGTAGCTGTACTGACATCAGATGAAACAGACTTCAGTATAAAAATAAAGGTAACAAGAGACAAAGATGGACATTTCACAATGATAAAATGAATTTACAACAAGAAGACATAACATACATCAATAATTTTGCTCCCAATCAGGAAGCACGGAAACATACCAAGCAACTACTAAGAGACATAAAGGGAGAACTTGACCAAAACACAATTATAATAGGGGACATAAATACACCATTGACAGCTATGGATAGATCATCCAAGCAGAAAATAAATAAAGAAATATCACCCCTAAAAGGCATATTAGATGAAGTGGACTTAATTGACATTTATAGAGCACTTCAACCTAGAACATCTGTGCATACATTGTTTTATAGTGTACACGGAGCGTTCTCAAAGATAGACCACATATTGGGACGTAAAACTGACCTTAGCAAATTTAAGAAGATTTAAATCATACCAAGTGTAGTCTCTGATCACAAGACTTTGAAATTAGATATCAATACTTAGATATTCTGCCAAAAGAAAGCAAGGAAAAACCACAAATATGTGGAGATTAAAAAACGAACTTTTAAAGAAAAACTGGGTCAACAAGAAATAAGAGGAGAGATCACAAGACATATAGAAACAAATGACAATGAAAATACATCCTACCAAAATTTTTGGGATGCAGAGAAAGTAGTTTTAACAGGAAAATTGATAGCATTACAGGCCTACCTGAAGAAAGAAGAAAAATCCCCAATAAATAACCTCACATTATACCCTAAGGAACTAGAAAAGGAACAAATGAAACCCAAAATCAGCAGAAGGAAGGAAATAGTAAAAATCAGAGCAGAACTCAATGAAATAGAGAACAAAAAGGCAAAAGGAAAAAATAATGCAAGAAAGCTGGTTCTTTGAAAACATTAATAAAATTGACAAACCCTTGGCTAGACTCACTAAGATAAAAGAGAAAAGACACAAACAAAATCAGAAATGAAAGATGGGGAATTATCACAGAGGCCACATAAATACAAAAGGTCATCCAAGAATACTATGAAGGATTATATGACAGAAAATTCAATAACCTAGAAGAAATGGACAAGTTCTTAGAAACATACAACCTTACTAGACTGAATCACAAAGAACTGGAAAATCTAAATAGACTGATCACTGATCAGGACATTGAATCAGTCATCAGAACCTTCCCAAAAGCAAAAGTCCAGGACCAGATAGCTTCACTAGTGAATTCTTCCAAACATTCAAAGAGGATCTAATAACCTGTTCTATTCAAACTCTTGCAAAAAGTTGAAGAAGAGATAACACTCCCTAACTCATTTTATTAGGCCAATATTACCCTGATATCAAAACCTGGTAAGGATAACACACACACAAAAAAAATTACAGACCAATATCTCTGATGACTACAGATGCAAAACTCCTAAACAAAATTCTAGCAAATTGAATGCAACAATGCATTAAAAAGCTTATACATCACGACCAAGTGGGGTTCGTCCCACGGGCACAAGGATGGTTCGACATCAGCAAATCCATCAATGTGATACATCACATAAACAAAATAAGGACAAAAATCATATGATTATATCAACGATGCAGAAAATGTGTTTGGCGAGATACAACATCCATTTATGATTAAAACACTTAATAAAATAGGTATAGAAGAAAAATACCTTAACATAATATAGGCCATATCTGACAAATGCTCAGCTAATATAATTAACAGTGAAAAAACTGAAACCCTCTGTTCTACATTCAGGAACATGAGAGTGCTTTCCCCTATACCCTCTGCTTTTCAGCATGGTATTGGGAGTCCTAGCCAAAGCAATCAGGCAAGAGAAAGAAATAAAAAGCATGCGAATTACGAATGAAGAAGTTAAATCCTCACTCTGTGTAGCTGACATGATACCATATATATATATATATGTATATATCCCTAAACCCTCTACCAAAAAGCTATCAGAAAGAATAAACGAATACAGTAAAGTTCCTGGCTACAAAAACAACTTACAAAAGTCCATTGCATTCCTATATGCTAACAATGAAAACTGAGAAACAACAACAACAACAAAACAATTCCTTTTGCAATTGCAACAAAAAGAATAAAGTACCTAGGAATAAACTTAACAAAGGATGAAAAAGACCTATACACTGAAAACTATAATTTTTTAAAAGAAATTGAAGAAGACTTAAAGAAATGAAAAGACATTCCGTGTTTGTGGATTGGAAGAATCAACCTAGTTAAGATGGCCATATTACCCAAAGCTATTTACAGTTTTAATGTAATCCCCACAAAAATCCCAATAAAGAAATACAACAAAAATCTCCAGATTTGTATGGAATCACAAAATACCCCAAATAGCCAAAGCAATCCTAAGAAAAAAGAACAATGCTGGAGGTATCACACTCCCAGACTTCAGCTTGTAGTACAGGGCAACAATAATCAAAACAATATGGCATTAGCAGAAAAACAGACACACAAACCAATGAAGTAGTATAAAGAACCCAGAAATAAACCCACATTAATGTGGACAGATAATTTTCAACAAAGAAGTCAAAAACATACAATGGAGAAATCAGAGCCTGTTCAATAAATGGTGCTGAGAGAATTGGAAAGGCCCATGCAAAAGAATAAAACTAGACTGTTATCTGTCATCGTGTGCTTAAATTTACTCAAAATGGATCAAAGACCTAAACATAAGACCAGAAACAATAAACTGCATAGAAGAAAACATAGGTACTCTTCTTATGGCTCTTGGGTTCAGAGAGGATTTTATGAATTTGACCTCAAAGGCAAGGAAAGTTAAAGGTCAAATAAATGAATGGGACTATATCAAACTAAAAAGCTCCTGCACAGCAAAAGAAACCATTGACAAAATAAAGGGGCAACCGACCGAATGGGAGAATATTTTCGCAAACAATTCCAACGATAAGAGGCTAATATCCAAAATATATAAAGAACTCATACAAGTCAATATCAAACAAACAAACAATTCAATAAAAAAATGGGCAGTGCTCCTGAAGAGACATTTCTCCAAAGAAGACATACTGCTGGTCAATAGACATATGAAAAGATGCTCAACATCACTAATCATCAGAGAAATGCAAAGAAAAACCACAATGACATATCACCTCACACGAGGTAGAATGTCTATCATCAACAAGACAGATAATAACAAGAGTTGGAGTGGTTATGGAGAAAAAGGAGCCTTCATCCACTGTTGGTGGGAATGCACATTGGTGCAGCTGCTATGGAAGGCAGTGTGGAGGTTCCTCAAAAATTATGAATAGAATTACCATATGACCCAGCAATTCCTCTCCTGGGTATCAACCCAAAAAATCTCAAAACCTTTATCCGTAAAGATATGTAGGCTTCGATGTTCATTGCAACTTTATTTAAGGTGGCCAAGACATGAAAAAAAAAAAAGTGTCATTTGATAGATGAATGATTAAAGAAGATATGGGATATATACACATTGGAATACTATTGTGCCACAAGAAAAGATACAAAATTACCATTTGCAACAACGTGGATGGGTCTTGAGATTGTAATGCTAAGCGAACTAAATTCAGATAGAAAAAGTCAAGAACCATATGATTTTACTGATATGTGGTATGTGAATCTGAAAAGAACAAAGGAACAAGACAAACAAATGAAGCAACAAAAACTCATAGACACAGAAAATAGTTTTGTGCTTACCAGAGGGTAAGGGTAGATGGAGGTGGTAGATAAGGGTAAAGGGGATCAGAGATATGGTGAGGGATGGAGAACTGACTGAGTGGTGAACACACAACGTGATGATATATAGAAGATGTATTACAGAGTTGTACACCTAGAACCTATTTAAGTTTATGGTCACTCCAATAAACTTCAATTTTAAAAAAAAGAAGAATATATCTCGAACCTTGAGAATGAAATAGTCATACAATTCCAGAAAGTGTAGATTCCTAAACAAGATGAACCCAAAGTCAACCACACCAATGCACATTGTAATGAAAATGCCAAAGACTAAAAATAAAGATAGAATCTTAAAACCAGTAAGTGTAAGGCAGTTAGTTACCTAGAAGGAACCTCTCCTAATCATGTCAGTTGACCTCTCAACAGAAACATTGCAGCCCAGAAGGGTTGGCCTCAAAATATTCAAAGTGATGAAAAGCAAGAACGTTCAACCTAGATTATTTTACCTAGGATGGTTATCATTTTGAATTAAAAGAGAGATAATAAGCTTCACAGACAAGAAAAATAAAGGAGCCCATCATCACCAAAGCAGTAGAGCAAGAAATGTTATAGCCACTTCTTTAAGAAGATAAAAAGAAATCAAACAAACAAAGAAACATGTATTTGATTTATAAAATGGCAATAACTATGTATTGCTCAAGAATCACTTACAATGTAAACAGATTAAATGCTTCAATTAAAAGATGTAAGGTAACTGAATAGATAAGAAAATAGGACCCATACAAAAGCTGTCTTCAAGAGATTAACTTCAGACTGAAAGACACACAATCTGAAAGTAAAGGGATGGAAAAAGATATTTCATGCAAATGGAAACAAAACAAAACATAACAAAAAGCTGGAATAACAATACTTATATCAGAAACAATAAACTTTAAGTCAAATAATATAATAAGAGACAGAGAAAGACATATCATATTGATAAAGGTGTCAACACAAATCGAGGATATAACACTTGTAAATATTTATGTACCCAACATAGCAACACCTAAATACATAAAACAAATATTAACTGACATAAATGGAGAGACTGACAGTTGTACACTCATAGTAAGGGACCTTAACGCCCACTGACATCAATGGATAGATGTCCCACAGAGAAAATCAACATAGAAACAGCAGTCTTAAACTACACACTAGGCAAAATGGATTGAATTGATGTTTCTAGAGCATTTCACCCCAAAGCAGCAAATATAGTTTTTTTTTTTTCATTTACAAATCAAAATTTTTCCAAGATAGACCATATGTTAAGCCACAAAACAAGTTTCAATATACTAATGAAGATTGAAATCATACCAATCATCTTCTACATCCACAATGTATGATTAGAAATCCATTACAAGAACAAAATCTGAAAAGACACACTAACACATGGGGCCAAAAAATAAGCTGCACAACAATAAATGGGTTAATAATGACATCGGGGATATATCTAAAGACACCTTGAGACAAATGAAAAAGACACAATGACAAAATGATCTATGGGACACAGTGAAAGCAGTCTGAAGAGGGAAATTCGTAGCTATACAGTCCAACCTCAAGCAACAAGGAAAATCTCCGGGAGTGCATCAAAATGGCGGCGTGAGGTGAGCCTCTGTAAAGCTCCCCTAGAATTTACAAAGAATCGAACAACAATAACTCCACAAAGGACTCCATGCACAACAGACAGGCAAGACGAAGAGGCCCACTACTGAATTCACCGAAAGGTAGGCGAATCGCATGAGCGGGGGAGGAGGCAATGGAGAAGTGCAGAGACGGAGACGCGCGGGCGGGCACAGGACACAGACCGAGCTCAGTGCTCCGAGCTCGCTGCATCCCGGAACTACCTCAGCTGAGGGAGAGGAAAGAACTTGGACTGCTAGGGCTCCGCTTATGGCCCACAGGGCTGAGGGGGCAGCATATAACACGGCTGAACCCAACGCTCATGGCAGAGACCTCGGAGAAAAGACTGAGGGAAGAAAGCTGAAAACGGTGGTTTAAGCCCTCACTGCCGAGCAGAGACGGAATCCTTAGGCACTGAGACTAGCCGCCCCCTCCCTACGCTCCCAGAGCTCGCCCCGCCCCCACCTGGACAGTGCTAGAAGCGGAAGAGTAGCCTTGTCAGATCAAAAGAACAGAATATTTGCTGTTCTGAGAACTGTGGACCACAGACACAGATTTGCAGCCCAACTAGTTCTGGCAGAGGGGAGGGAGCTGTGGAAGCAGGACCTGCTGTGGTGGTGGTTGCCGCCATTGCTCTGGGCCACATCTCACAACTGACCCTGCCCTTAGCCCCACCTATCTGGGCGGATCCCTGCAAGAGTAAACAAAACCGCTGAAACATACAGTCTCTGAATCTGATGCAAGAAGAGCTTTGGAAGTTCAAAAGCTCTCCGCATACCCACAGGGACACTGCGCCCTATGACCCAGGCGAACTATTAACAGAGGAGAAGCCCATCTCCCAGGGAATCCCCCCATTGTGTGAGAAGTTGGAATAGTGCAGAGAAAACATAGCACTACCATGTGAAGGAAATAAAAGGCTGGAAAACAAAAGAAAGACCTCTTCCTATAAACCTGTTGCACAGGCCACTCCTATAGATGTCTAGGAAGAGAAATAATAAATCAGTAATTGCCATGAATAACCAAGGCAACAAGACAGCTCAGAAAGAAAGTGAAAAGTCTCCAGAAAAGGAACTTAAAGGTATGGAAATATGTGACTTAAATGACAGAGAATTCAAGATTGCAGTTCTGAAAACTCCACGAGATGCAAGAATCCACAGAAAGGCAGTTTAATGAACTCAGAAATGCAATAAAAGAACAACATGAGCCTTTTACGAAAGAGATTGAAATTTTAAAACACAACCAAATAGAATTTCTGGAGATTAAGAACTAAATAGAAGAAATGAAGAATGAAATAACCAGCTTAGGTAGCAGAGTTAACCAGATGGAGGAAAGGACCAGTGACATCGAAGATAGAAACCTGGAAATGACACAGATGGAAGAAGAAAGAGACTTGAGACTTAAATGAAATGAAAGAACTCTACAAGAACTTTCTGACTCCATCAGAAAGAGCAATATAAGAATAATGGGCATACCAGAAGGAGAAGAAAGAGAGAAGACAACAGAGAATATATTCAAACAAATTGTTGATGAGAACTTCCCAAACTTGTGGACAGAACTGGATCCTCGAATCCAAGAAACAAATAGAACACCTAATTACCTCAATCCCAACAGGCCTTCTCCAAGGCATATTGTATTGAAGCTGTCTAAAGTCAAAGACAAAGAAAGAATCCTAAAGACAGCTAGGGAAAAGAAGACTGTGACCTACAAAGGAAAGCCCATTAGATTATCATCAGATTTTTCAGCAGATACTCTACAAGCCAGGAGAGAGTGGAACCAAATATTCAAACGATTGAAAGAGAGAAATTATGAGCCAAGAATAATATATCCAGCAAAGATATCCTTTAGATATGAAGGAGGAATAAAGACCTTTCCAGACATACAGAAGCTGAGAGAATGTTCTAATACACGACCTGCACTACAAGAAATACTAAAGGAGGCTATTCAACCACCATCAACATGGACAATTTGGGGCAACCAAAACATAAAAAGGGGGAGAGTAAAGGCCTGAACCGGAATATGGCAATGGAGAAAGTAAGCATGCTAAAGAAAATAGAATACTCTAACTATCAAACTTCCTTTTACTTAAACTTAAGGGTAACCACTCAAGAAAAATCCAGAACTGAAATACATACTGTAATAAAAGAAGAATCAGAGGGAAACATCATAGAATGCCACCGCACAGAAATAATACACAACAACAAAAAGACAAAGAAACAATGGAGACACAGCCTTACCAGAAAACTAAAGACAGAATGACAGGAAATCCTCACATATCAATAATCACCTTAAATGTAAATGGACTGATCTCACCAATAAAAAGGCAGAGTAGCAGATTGGATCAAAAAACTAAACCCAACCATATGCTGTCTCCAAGAGACACATCTCAGCTACAAGGACAAGCATAGACTCAAAGTGAAAGGGTGGAAATTGACACTCCAAGCAAATGATATCCAGAGAAAATCAGGTGTAGCCTTAATGATATCAGATGAAACAGACTTCAGGGTGAAAAAGATAACAAGAGACAAAGATGGACATTTCATAATGGTAAAGGGGACTATACAACAAGAAGACATAACAGTCATCAATATTTATGCCCCCAATCAGGGAGCACCAAAATATACCAAGCAACTATTAACAGAACTAAAAGGAGAAATTGACCAAAACACAATTATACTATGGGACCTAAATACATCACTGACAGCTCTAGATAGATCATCCAAACAGAAAATAAATAATGAAATAGCAGCCCTAAATGACACATTAGATGAAATGGACATAATTGACATATATAGAGCACTTCATCCCAGAACATCAGACTAGACATTCTTTTCTAGTGTACATGGAATGTTCTCAAGGATAGACCATATATTGGGACATAAAATCAACCTCAGCAAATTTAAGAAGATTGAAATCATACCAAGCATATTCTCTGATCACAAGGCTTTGAAATTAGATATCAACTTCAAAAAGAAAGCAGGGAAAAACACAAATACATGGAGATTAAACAACATATTTTTAAAGAATGACTGGGTCAAAGAAGAAATTAGAGGAGAGATCAAATATACATAGAAACAAATGACAATGAAAATACATCCTACCAAAATTTTGGAGATGCAGCAAAAGCAGTCTTAAGAGGGAAATTTATATAATTACAGGACTATCTCTAGAAACAAGGAAAATCCCAAATAAATAACCTCATGTTACACCTTAAAGAACTAGAAAAAGAAGAACAAGTGAAACCCAAGGTCAGCAGAAGAAAGGAAATAACAAAAATCAGAGCAGAACTAAATGAAATAGAGAATAAAAACACAATAGAAAAAATTAATGTGACAAAGAGCTGGTTCTTTGAAAAGGTTAACAAAATTGACAAACCCTTGGCTAGGCTCACTAAGATAAAAAGAGAGAAGACACTAATTAACAAAATCAGAAATGAAAGAACGGAAGTCATCATGGACACCAGAGAAATACAAAGAATCATCCAAGAATACTATGAAGGACTGTACGCCACCAAAATCAATAACTGAGAAAAAATGGACATGTTCTTAGAAACATATAGCCTTCCAAGGCTGAAACATGAAGAACTGGAAAATCTAAACAGACCTATCACCAGTAATGAATTTGAATCAGTCATCCAAAACCTTCCCAAAAGCAACAGTCCGAGACAAGATGGCTTCACTAATGACTTCTACCAAACCTTCAAAGAGGATCTAATACCAATCCTGCTCAAACTCTTCCAAAAAATTGAAGAAGAGACAGTACTCCCTAACTCATTTTATGAGGCCAACATTACCTTGATACCAATACCCGGTAAAGACAACACACAAAAAGAAAACTACAGACCAATATCTCTGATGAATACAGATGCAAAAATCCTAAACAAAATTTTAGCAAATCTAATACAACAATGCATTAAAAAGATCATGCATCACAACCCAGTGGGGTTCATCCCCGGAGCACATGGATGGTTCAACATCCGCAAATCCATCAATGTGATACATCACATAAACAAAATAAAGGACAAAATCATATGATTATATCAATTGATGCAGAAAAAGCATTTGACAAGACACAACATCCATTTATGATTAAAACACTTAATAAAATAGGTATAGAAGGAAAATACCTTAATATAATAAAGGCCGTATATGACACACCCTCAGCTAATCTCATAATTAATGGTGAAAAAATGAAGCCCTTTGCTCTACGTTCAGGAATATGACAGGGCTGTCCCTGATCACCTCTGCTTTTCAACATAGTGTTGGAAATCCTTGCCAGAGCAATCAGGCAAGAGAAAGAAATAAAAGTCTTCCAAATTGGGAATAAAGAAGTTAAATTGTCACTCTTTTCAGATGACATTATGCTACATACAGAAAACTCTAAAGACTCCACCAAAAAGCTATTAGAAACAATCAACGAATACAATAAAGTTGTCAGCTACAAAATCAACGTACAAAAGTCCATTGCATTCCTATATACTAACAATGTAATCTCAGAAAAAGAAATGCAAAAAACAATTCCTTTTGCAATTGCCGCAAAAAGAATAGAATACCTAGGAATAAACTTAACCAAGGATGTAAAAGACCTATATGCTGAAAACTGTAAGACATTTTAGAAGAAATTGAAGAAGACACAAAGAAATGGAAAGACATTCCATGCTCATGGATTGGAAGAATCAACATAGTTAAAATGGCCATATTACCCAAAGCAATACACAGATTTAATGTAATCCCCATCAAAATCCCAATGGCATTTTTTAAAGAAATAGAACAAAAAATCATCAGATTTGTTTGCTAAAAGAAAAGACCCCAAATAGCCTAACCAATTTTAAGAAAAAAGAATAATACTGCAGGTATCACACTCCCTGACTTTAGCTTGTACTACTAGGCTACAATAATCAAACCAGGATGGTATTGGGTGAAACACAGACACAGAGACCAATGGAATAGAATTGAGAACCCAGTTAGGAAACCACATAAATATGGACAGATAATTCTTGACAAAGAAGAAAAAAACGTACAATGGAGAAAAGACAGCCTCTTCAACAAATGGTGCTGGGAGAATTGGATAGCCACATGTAAAAGAATGAACCTGGACTGCTATCTGTCACCATATACCAAAATTAATTCAAAATTGATCAAAGACTTAAGCAATAGACCTGGCACAATAAACTGCATAGAAGAAAACATAGGTACTAAACTTATGGACCTTGGATTCCAAGATCATTTTATGAATTTGACTCCAAAGGCAATGGAAGTGAAAGCTATGATAAACGAATAAGACTATATGAAACTTAAAAGCTTCTGCACAGCAAAGGAACCATCCACAAAATAAAGAGGCAACCAACTGAATGGGGAAATATTTTTGCAAACAATGCCTCTGATAAGGGGCTAATATCCAAAATATATAAGGAAGTCATGAAACTTAATAATGAAAAAACGAAAAACCTAATTGAAAAATGTGCAGACAACCTGAAGAGACATTTCTCCAAAGAGGACATACAAATGGCAAATAGACATATGAAGAAATGCTCAACATCAGTAATCATCAGAGAAATGCAAATAAAGACCACAATGTGATATCACCTCACCCCAGTCAGAATGGCTATCATCAACAAGACAAATAGTAACAAGTGTTGGAGAGGCTGTGGAGAAAAAAGAACCTTCATACACTGTTGGTGGAAATGCAGACTGGTGCAACCGTTATGGAAGGCACTGTGGAGGTTCCTCAAAAAATTACAAATAGAATTACCATATGACCCAGCAATCCCTCTCCTGGGTATCTACCCAAAAAATCTGCAAACATTTATACATAAAGACACGTGTGCTCCAATGTTCATTGCAGCTTTATTTACGGTGGCCAAGACGTGGAAACAACCAACATGTCCTTCGATAAATGAATGGATAAAGAAGTTGTGGTATATATTCACAATGGAATACTATTTGGCGGTAAGAAAAGATGATATAGGAACATTTGTGACAACATGGATGGATCTTGAGAGTATAATGCTCAGCAAAATAAGTCAGACAGAAAAAACAGAGAACCATATAATTTCACTGATATGTGGTATATAAACCAAAAACTACAAAAGAAGAAGACAAACAAATGAGAAACAAAAACTCTTAGACACAGACAATAGTTTTGTGTTTTCCAAAGGGTAAGGGGGTGAGGGGTAGGAGATGAGGGTAAGTGGGATCAAATATATGGTGATGGAAGGAGAACTGACTCTTGGTGGTTTAACACACAATGGGATTTATAGATGATGTAATACAGAATTGTGCACCTGCAATCTATGTAATTTTACTAACAATTGTCACTCCAATAAATTTAAATATATTAAATTAAAAAAAGGAAAGAAATATGGATATCATAAGATTTTCCTTATATGTGGAATCTACAGAACAAAATATATGAAACAAAACAGAAACAGGCTCATAGAACAGAGAATATTTTGATGTTGCCAGATGGCAGGGGTGTTGGGAGGGTGGGTCACAAAGGTGAAAGGATTAAGAAGTATAAATTGGTAATTAGAAAATATTCACAGGAATGTAAATTACAGCATAGCGAATATAGATAATAATATTGCAACAACTGTGTGTAGTGCCAGGTGAGTAATAGACTAATCAACGGGATCACTACATAAATTATACAACTGTTTGACCACTATGCTGTACATCTTAAACTAATGTAAAATAAAATCTAATGTCAACTGGAAGTTAAACAAACAAACAACCAAACAAACAAATAAATATGCCAGAATGGATCAAAATAGTTGCCATTATATTTTGTCTGCAAGTAACTCAATTTAAATAGAAGAACACAGAAGGATTAATAGTAAAGGTATAGTTAAAGGTATACCATACTAACACTAATTAAAAGAAAGCTGGGATAGTTGTATTGTTTTCAAACAAAGGTGAGCTCAAAGCCAGTAAATATATCAGGATAATGTAGAGTGTTACATAATAATAAAGGAGTAAATTTTCCCTAATGACATTACAATCATTAATATATATGCACCTAACAACAGAGCATCAAAATACATGGTGTAAAAGCTGATAAAAAAGAAATAGAGGCATCCACTATTGACGCTGGAGACCTCAACACACCTCTACCTGAAACTGAAACATCCAGCATGAACAAAATCAGTAAGGGCATAGTTGAACTGAACAGCACAATCGAGCAACTGGTTATTATTGACATGTATAGAATACTGTACCCAATATCAGCAGAATACGTATTCTATTCAAACTCAAACGGAACATTAACCAATATAGCCTTTATTCAATTTGTGAAAGGCAAATTAACATTTTTAAAGTATAGAAATCATATCAAGTATGTTCTTAGCCCACAAAGGAATTCAATTAGAAATCAAAATAAAAAAAAAATAGGCAGACACCTTAAAAATTAGAGTTAAATAACACATTTTTAAATAACACATAAGTTAAAGAAGTCTCAAAAGAAGTTTTAAAAATATTTCAAACTAAAGGAAAATGTGAAATGCAGTGAAAGCAGTGTTTGCTCGGAAATTTATAACATTGAATATAGTATATATTAGAAGAGAAGATCTAAGCTCAGTAATCTAAGTTCCCACTGTAGGAAGCTAGAGATAAAAGTAGAAATTACACCCAAAGAAAACAAAATAAAAGAAATAAAAAATAGAATAGAAATTAACGAAAGAGATAAAAAAAATCAAGAAAATCAAAAGCTGGTTCTTTGAAAACATCAATAATTTGGCTAAATCTCTAGAAAGTTTACCTAAGGAAAAAAGAGAAAACACAAATTATTAATATCAGAAATGCAAAAGGGATCATTACTGATCACATGGACAATAAAGGATAATATATGAACAGTATGAACAAGTCTATGACCACAAACAACCTAGATGAAATAGACCAAGTCCTTGAAAGACACAATATACCAAAACTCACACAAGAAAAATAATCTGAGTGGGTATAAATCTACTAAAAGATAATCAATAATTAATAATATGCTCAAACAGAAAGCACCCAGCCTATATTGATTCACTCGTAAATTCTACCAAACATTTAAGATAAAATTATACCAATTCCTTGTGATCTGTTCCAAAATATAGAAGCCAAGGGAATACTTTCTGACTCTATGAGACCAGTTTTAGTCGAATGCCAAAGACAGACAAAAATATAAAAACAAAAACAAATGACCAATATCTCTCCTGAACATAGATGCAAAAAATCTTCAACAAAATATTAGTACATTAAATCAAACAATGTTTAAAATGATTATAGACCATGATCAAAAGTGATTTATTTCAGGTATGTAAGGCTGGTTCAATATTCAAAAATCAATTTATACATTCCATCATATCAGCAGTCTGAAGAAGAAAAATAATATGATAATATCAATAGATGCATAAAAATCAGTTTTAAAAAAAATCCCACACCAATTCATAATAAAAACTCTGGCAAAACTGGGAATATAGGGTAACTTCCTCAACTTGATTAAAAAATATCTATTAGGAAAAAACAAAAAAAAAAACACTAGAGGTAGTCTTATAATTCATAGTGAGGCACTAGACCCTTTCTCACTAAGATTAGGAGCAAGGTAAAGATGTTCACTCTCACCACTTCTACTTAACCTGTACTGGAAGTCCTAGCTAACGTAATAAGAAAATAATTTTAATAAGAAATTATTTAAAATAAGAAAATAATTTAAAAGTATACAGATTGGCAAGGAAGAAATAAAACTCTCTGTTCTATTTCTGACATGATTGTCTATGTAAAATATCCCAATGAATCAGAAAAAAAAAATCTCCTGGAACCAATAAGCAATTACATCAAGGTTGCAGGGTTAAAGTTTGATATACAAAGTCTATTACTTTTTAATATGTCAGCAATTAACAGTTGAAATTTGAAATTAAAAACACAACGCCATTTATATTACCACCCCAAGTGAGGTATTTAATTATAAACCTAAGAAAATACATACAAGAGCTAAGAGAGGAAAACTATAAAACTCTGATAAAGAAGCTACTTGGATAAAGAAGATGTGGTATATATATACATACATACATACATATATATATATATATATATATATATATATGTATGTATATGTATATGTATATATGTATGTATATACATAGCATTGAATATAGTATATATTAGAAGAGAATATATATATATATATATATACACACACACACAATAGAAACTTTAATTAAATAAAGAATCTACAGATGTTCTAAATTAATGGAGAGATATTACATGTACATTAACAGGAAGACTCAATATTATCAAGCTATCAGTACTTCTCAATTTGATATATAAATTCAATGCAATTCCAATGGAAATCCTAGCCAGTTATTTTATCAAACTGATTCCAAATTTTATATGGAGTGGAAAATACCCAGAAGAACCAACACTCTAATGTAGGAGAAAAACAAACTCAGATGACTGACACTACCAGCCTTCATGCCATACTTTAAAGCTACAGTAATCAAGATAGTGCAGTATTGTTGAAAGAATAGAGAAATAGATCAGTAAAATGGAACAGAGACCTCAGAAATAGATCCATACATATATATGCCACTTAACTTTGACAAAAGGAGCAGAGGCAATTCAGTGGAAAAAGGATCATTTTTTTTCAATATGAAGGTGGAACAAATGGAAATACACATGCAAAAGAAATCTAGATTTAGACCTTTCACAAAACTAACTCAAAATAAATCATAGACAATATAAAGTGCAAAGCAATAAAACTCCTAGAAGATAACTTAGAAGGAAATCTAGGTAATTTTGAGTTGGTTAGTGACTTCATATATATAACACCAAAAGCACAATCTAAATAAGAAAATATTGATAATTTGGACTACAATAAATCTTTTAAAAATTGCTCTGCAAAAGACATTATTAAGATAATACAATCACAAGCTATAGACTGGAGATAAAACACTTTGTGAAATACATATCTGATAAAGGATTGATATCCAAAATATGCAAACAACAACTAAAACTCAAAAATACCAAAACAAACAACCCAATTTAAAAAATGGACAGAAGATATGAACAGACATCTCCCCAGAGAAGATATATACACACAAATAACATTAGGGAAACATGTCCAGTATCATGTGTCATTAAGGAAGTGTAAAACAAAACCACAATGAGATACAACTACACACATATTATAATGGCCAAAATTCAAAACCCTGATGGCACTCAATGCTGGCAAGGACATGAAGAAACAGGAATTCTTATTCATTGCTCTTGGAAAATAAAATAGTACAGACACTTTGTAAAGCAGTTTCTCAAAAAACTAAACAAACTTAACAATATGACCCCAGAATAGTACTCTTTGGTATTTATTCAAACAAGTTGAATACTTATGCCCACACAAAAATCTGTACACAAATGTTTATAACTGTTGTTTTCACAGTGGCCCAAACTTGGAAGCAACCAAGATGTCCTTCAATAAGTGAATGGATAAATAAACTGATACTTTTATTCAATGGCATATTATTCCATGATTAAAAAAAAACAAACAAAAAACAAGTGAGCTATCAAGCCATGAAAAGATACGGAGAAACCTTAAATTCACATTAATAAGCAAAAAAGCCAATCTGAAAATGCTACATAATATATGATTCCAACTATATGACATTCTGAAAAAGCCAAAACTATGGAAAATAAAAAGAGCAGAGTTTGCCAGGGATTTAGGGAAAGGAAGGGATAAATATGTGAAACTCATGGCATATTTATAACATGGATACTATTCTGTATGATACTATAATGATGGATACCTGTCAGTATGCATTTGTCAAAATCAATAGAATGTACAAAATAAAGAGTAAACCTTAATGTAAGCTATTGAATTTTGATAATAGTAATTTATCAATATTGGCTCAATTGTAACAAATGTACCATACTAATGCAAGATGTTAATAATAGGGGACATTGGGGGACAGGGATGGGTGAATTGGTATTTAGGAACTAACATATTTTGCTGTGTATAAGGAGCACGTTTTTGGCCCAAACTTTCAGGGGCAAAATCTTTCATTTTAATTTTTTAATTCAAATTTTTATTTGCTTACATTTAGGTACTTGTTTTTTTGTGTGTTTTAAAGGAATTTTAGCATTTATTTTTTAACATATTATGGTACAAGAAATTTTCTGTAACAAACAACTACAAAACACAAGAACACATACAATGTACAAGAAATATTATGTACCACTAACAAATTTACAATATTTACACATCATAGAAGGGCAAGAACTCTTCGTCGTTGCAAGTTCATCATAAGTTCAACAAAACCAATTATCATATTCCAGGGTATTATTTTGCATATGGGTATCATTATTGATTTCTAGAGTTACACTTTTAACTCATAAGCATAAATAAAAGAATTACAAACATTTATGTAGATACAGAATTAGTACTACCCATGTAAAATGTGCACCTTATTTTTCCCTCACAAATTTGGGCAGAAAAGTGTACATTATACACAGCAAAATACAGTAACTGTACTTTTCATTCATTTTTTTTTTCTTTTAGCCTAAAAGTCTTCCAGAACAAGTTCATTAATTAAAAGAAAAAGGACACCAGATTTCAACAGTGGGTGTAGTGGCAGGGTAAATAGTTGGAGTAAATAATTCAGAGATGAGTTTATATAGCACACAATAAATAGGAAAAGTAAGACACTTCCTGTAGATCTTAAAACATTTTTATCCATCGTAAACTCTTTACTCTATCTTCCCACCTACTAACTCTTTTGGGTGATGTGGCAAAAAGCAAAAAAAAAAAAAAAAAAAAAAAAAAAAAAATTAAATTTTAGCCTCTCCTTGTATGTGCTGGGTCCAATAATCTGTACAAACCCCAAGTTATGTAACACATATAATATAGTTTATACAAATATTCCCATATACTTAGATGCTGGAATATAGCTGTATTGATCTATAGTGAGTCCTCTTTTTCTATAGTCTGGGAAATATATGAAATTGGAAAAGCTATAAAGAAGACATGGTACATATATACAATGAAATAATACTCAGCCATAAGAAAAGATGAAATACTGCCACTTCTGACAATGTGGATGGTTCTTGAGATTATCATGCTAAGGGAAATAAGTCAGACAGAACAAGTCGAGAACCATATGATTTCATTCATGTGGGATATAAAACTGAAAGCAACAGTCAAAACAAGCAGACAAACAGAAGCTCATAGACACAGACAACAGTTTAGTGGTTACCAGAGGGTAAGGGGAGAGGATGGTGGTAGATGAAGGTAACGAGGTCAAATATATTTTGATGGAAGGAGAACTGACTCTGGCTGGTGAACACACAATGTGATATATAGATGATGTATTACAGAATTGTACACTTGAAACCTATGTAATTTTACTAACCATTGTCACCCCAATAAGTTTTAATTTTTTTAAAAAAAGAGAAAAAATGTTTCTCATGCCATGTAAGCCTCAATGATTTCATCTGAGTGAGGAAAGCCTATTCCTTTTACTGGTGATTGTCATCTTTGCTGACTCCTTTCTGGATGTCTCCAGCTCTATCGTTGATGGCTACCAGAGCATTATTTCACCTTTATCTGGGGACCTCCTCCTTTCCATACATTTTCCTTGTCCTATCACATTTTCCAAAACATTGCATTTTTGCTGTTGCTGCTACTATTGTCATTTAGTGTAGTATTAAAGTTATAGTCCAGTTTGGAAGTCCAAGTTGAAAATTGTGGGGACCTTTTAAGGATTCCTTAAAATCTGAACTTCTATTATTCTTTCATACTTTGAAAATAGAGGAGTAAAAAAAATGGGAAATTGGGAGGAAAAAGACACAAGGCCTCTAACCCACTTCAATTATTTAACTATTCCTAACTAGCTGTAATATATGTCAGGCACTATTCTAGGTACTCTGCAATACCTGGGCTGTAGCACTTAGGTTAATGTTGAACTGTAAATAAATATCTACATAAGGAGAGTTCTTCAACAAAGAAATAAATAAAGGCAGGTCATGAGACCACTTTTGCTAGAAATCACTAAAATTACAATACTCATATATCTAAACTAGTATAGAGACTGTCTCAGCTGAAGGCAAGGAGATTGACCAGAAAAATTCTCAAGACATCCTACAGTCCAAAATCTTTAATCTTCCAATAAAATAGACATTGATCTGAATGTTTGATCCTTGTGGGTTAGAGCAGAGGAAAAAAAAAATATTGCCATGTCAACTTAGAGAAAAGAAAATTGTTTTGATAGGTTTACTCTCATTTAATTTTTCCCTCCAGACACTTTTTTATTCCCTTTATTGAATTTGTTTATATAGCAAGCCCATGGTATTCTCCTCCTTTTTCCTGAAAATTTTTAAAAGAAATACTGTTCTGGCTCAAAAGTTCAATTAGGCTTAAGTTAATTTTTGCTAATTTCCTGCACATACCAATGTTCCTCAAACACCTCTTTTTAAATGAATTATTTAAGCAAGTAGAGAACAAAATATATAGGAAAAATATCTTATGTTCTAAAAAAGAAATCAGACAATGTAAGTTTCCAAGTAGTAACTAATATCAACTCTTTAATAAATAAAAGGCATTTAATATGAGTATCATACAGTGCTTCTTAGCCTACGGCAGAAATAATACTAACTTTAGCTGTGTATCTACTAAGAATCACATTGATTCTATTTATAATCTATCATCATGTGGTTTTAACCATTGTAGAATGCCATGACTTGTCATTACATCCAAAAAACTGATGATAAATTAAAATCCCCACTAGCTATTGAGAAAAGCTTCAAAAAGTGTTTTTGTTTGCTTAGCCCTAGTCTTTACATTGTTCTTCATTTAGTATTAATTATTTCATGACAGCAAGAAAATATGTAATTTCAATCATCTAAACCCAAACAATAAGTGTACATTGCATCAAGTCTGATTTATCTTGTAGTTTTGACATTGGTCTCCCCTTCATGCTGTCTTTCTGCCCAGATTGATCAATTACTATTTTTTTATATTTTTTTGCAAAAGAAAGACCCGCACAAGTTCTATTTTAATAAGACTATTGGAATCTTAGCTGGGTTCAGATTTTAAGCAAAAATTTTCCCCTATGAGATCAATTACAATGTAATATTTAAATTCACTTTGCAAGATATGTATTATTTCCCAATCTATCCCTTATTTCCCAATCTATCCCAAAAACTATAGCAAACTATAACATTATTGGTTTGAAACCTCAAGAGTTTCTCAGGTGAAATTCATATCTGGACCCTGTACTTGAAGTGAAAAAAAAGATCAAAGTAAGGGGCAGACCACTTCAGATTGGTAGGTGGCAGGTTTAATGAGCAAGATAACTTACATATGATGCTTGCCTTGGGCAGCCACAAGATGAGTAAATCTCCACCCACCTAAGAGAATCTTAAGAGTTTATATAGAGTCCTTAACCAGGTTCAGTTATGTATACTGTCCAGATGGTATCAACAACACATTCTTCCCTCAAGGTTATGTCCCTGAAACAGATTTGGCTGTGGGAATGGTGGGTGAAATGTACACTCCAAGGAGGGTGGAAGGTGAAGAGCCTCCCATTGCCTGGGCCAAGCTTGCAGGTCAACCTGTGGTCATGTCCTCCTGATGACCTCCTCCAAGTACCAAAAAGCATACATACACACAAAACAAATTTTTTTCCACGTTTGGTTTGTCTTGTTTTACATTTCTTCTATTCATTAATAGAGTGTAGGCTTTATTTGAATATATTTACAATAATTTGACAATAAAAACAATTGTAAAAGAAAAAAGCATTTTGAAAGTGGAAAGAAACAAGAGAATTGATGTTCAAGGTATGATCAACAAAAACGGTGAATGCTTAAATTAAAAAAAAAATACAGTAACAGACACATTGCCATTAATCCCCCTCAAAACACTCCCCCTCACTTCAAACACACTAATCCCATCATTCTTGCCGTTTCAGTTCTGGAAGTCCTCTTTTGTTGGCTGCCTTGATTTCCTGAATTGATTCAAAATGTTTACCTGTCATGGTCATTTTGACTTTGGGGAACAGCCAGAAGTCGCAAGGGGCCAGATCCGGTGAATACGGTGGATGAGGCCACACCATAAGTTTTTTTATATGACAGAAATTGCCATACCAGAAGTGATGTGTGACATGGAGGCTTTCTGTTGTGATCAACAAATGTGGTGAATGTTGCTGCCAAGTGCTATCCAATGGAAAGGCAGGGATCTTCAATACAGGAAGCGGCACATTGAACCTTAGTAACAGTGTGTGACAAGTTTCAACTTGTTTGGTGTAGTCAGTTAGGTGTGAGCTAAAGTTGAGAGAAGGTGTTTTTTCTTTTCTTTTTTTTTTATTAGTTTCAGGTATACAAAACAATGTAATAGTTAGACACTTACACAGCTCACAAAGTGATAACACCCTCCCCAAATCTACTACCCCTCTGACATCGTATATAGCTGTTAAAATTCCATTGACTCTATTCCTTATGCTGTACTCTACATCCTGTGAATATATATCTGTATATCTATATGTATATCATCTATATCTATCTATCTATCTATCTATCTATATATATATATAATTATAGTTGACATTCATTATTATTCAGCTTCAGTTAAGTATTTTGAAGTGTGCTGTAAATGATCCTCTCTCATGACAATGCACTGTGCCAGACATCGCTTCTGGTATATGGCAATTTGTGTCAAATAAAAACATTATGGTGTGTCCTCATCTAACTTATTCACTGGATCTGGCACCATGTGACTTCTGGCTCTTTCCCAAAGTCAAAATGATTCAGGACATTGAGGCAACCACAACAGCACAACTGAAGACACAAAAGAGGATTTCCAGAACTGCTTCAGGAAGTGGCGAGGATGAAAGGATAACTGAATTTGAAGGGAAGGGGAGTATTTTGAGTGGATTAATGGAAATGTGTCTTTTACTGTAATATATATATTTTTTAATTTAAACATTCTCTGTATTGTTTAATCATACCTCGTATTTACAAATTAAATAAAATGCTACATATAGAAATTGTGGTATAGAATAAAGCTGGTAGAATAAAGCAAAAATCGAAATGGTAAGAACCTAAATTATAAATAAATACATTGGGAAATGGAATAATTAGAAAACAGAAATATAGTATGGTTATAATTGGGTGTCTATATGTAGTCCTGTGACTCCAAAATCATTGGTTACATATTAAAGGAAAAATCCACTTAGATCCTCTCTGACCACATATTGATATAATCTCTGTTCAATGTAATAATGTAATTAGTTTAAATATAAAATTGCAGGTCCTGTGCCAGAAAAAAAAAAAGACACAAAGGTTAATTAACAAGATAGAAATTTAAAAAAAGGGAGAGGACAATGAAGATGGCACAGTAGGTAAATGTTTTGTTTACCTTCTCTCACAACCACATCAAAATTACAATTAATCTATAAAACAACCATGATTAAAAATCACCTAAAATCAAGATGAACTGAAGCCTTTCAGCTAAAGACATGTAGAAGTCACCTCCAGACTGGTAGGAAGGTCAGAGACGCAGAACGGGCTGGTCCCAGACCCGCCTGTGATCATTAAAGATAGGGAGGGCTATTTTGGCTGTGGGAGTTCCCCCACTACCTAAAGGAGTGAGAGGCCCCAGCCCAGGGTTCCATTGAGGGGAGAGCTGTGCACATAATTTTTGGTTTTGAAAACCAGCGGACATTGTGACTGAGTAAGACCGAGTAAGGCTGCACTCACAGGCGTTCCTCTTAAAGGGACTCTGCACGTATTTACCCACCAATGGAAACACTCGCTTTAAGCTCCAGTGCTGGGGCAGCACCTGGAAAGGTGTCAGGGACAAATGGTGAGGAACTGAGTTGCACAGCTTGGGACAGGGCCTGGAGAGGTTGCTTTCTCCTGGAGAAGGGAGCTGGTGGGGGCCATCGTTTCTTTGTTGAGACCTCCACCCTCCCGGCATGCAAATATAGGTGGCCACCATTTCTGAGCCTCTGCCATTAGTTTGCTATGCCCTGACAATTTGAGAGCTGGCCCTGCCTAAATTTCAGGCACACCCAGGCTGCTTTCAGCTGCTTGTTCATGCAGACCATCTGCCTTGGCTTAAGCTTCAGACTTTCTTAGGGTGTCTCAAAGGTTCACAGAACCCATACAGCAGCATCTGACATGAACATGCCCTGTACCTGAGCCACCACATGCTGGCACTAGCATCAGCTGGCCTTCGTTAGTGGGTTGACCTCTCAAGGCACTTCTAAGCACAGCATGGGCAGCAGTTATCTGTGGATTTCTTTCTGGCTCCCACTGGGTGGTCCCGGGTGGGGCATGGGCTGTGGCTGAAGTAGACCTATAGTGGATACCCTCCAAGATGGTCTTGGGGCTGGGACCCCAGTGGCCAGCTTCAAAATAAGCTGGAATATCACCCATCTGCCTCCAAGTACGAGACACCCAAGGGACAGATTGGGCAAACACCAGAGTCCTTCTGAGGCAGATACTGCTCCATATGATCAGCCCCTGCAAAACAACTCTTCCACTGTAGTCAAGGCCAGTCCTCACAAAGAGTGAGACCAAGTGTCAGTCCCTCACAATGATGTGCAATTATCAACCAAGGCTCAACTACAAGAGGAGAGCAGACACAACCCACAAAAGGAACACACCTGGAGCGCATGGCTCAGGTGACCAGAAACACTGTGCCACTGAGCCCCACAGCACACCTATTACATAAGGCCACTCTACTAAGACTGGAAGACATAGCGGCCCTACCTAATACATAGAAACAAACACAGGGAGGCAGCCAAAATGAGGAGACAAAGAAACATATCCCAAATAAAAGAATACAACAAAGCTCCAGAAAAAGAACTAAGCAAAATGGAGATTAGCAATCTATCAGACACAGAGTTCCAAGCACTGGGTATAAGGATGCTTAATGATCGCAGGGAGAATTCCAACAGAGAGATTGGAAGCATAAAAATGGAGATGGAAACCATAGAAAAGAATCAGTCAGAAATGAAGGATACAATAATGGAAATGAAGCATATATTACAGAGAATAAACAGTGGATTAAATGAAGCAGAGGATACAACAAGTGATGTAGAAGATATGGTAGCAGAAAACAGCCAACCAGAACAACAAAGAGAAAAAAGAATCTAAAAATTAAGGAGAGTTTAACAGGCCTCTGGGACAATATCAAGCATACCAACATTCGCATTGCAGGTATGTGCAAAGGAGAAGAAAGAGCAAGGAATTGAAAATCCAATTGAAGAAATAATGACAGAAAACATCTTTAACCTGGTAAAGGAAATGGACATACAAGCCCAGGAAGCACAGAGAGTCCCAAACAATATAAACCCAAAGAGGACAACACCACGACACATCATAATTAAAATGTCTTAAATGGTTAAATACAAAGCCAGAATCTTAAAAGCATGAAGAGAGAAGCAGTTAGTTACCTACAAGGGAGCCCCCATAAAACTGTCAGCTGATTTCTCAAAAGAAACTTTGCAGGCAAGAAGGGAGTGGCAGTAAATATTTCAAGTGATGAAAAGCAACAACGTAAAACCAAGATTGCTCTACACTGCAAGGCTGTCACTTAGAATTGAAAGACAGAAAAGGAGCTTCCCAGACAAGAAAAAGCTGAAGGAGTTCATCGTCATTAAACCGATATTACGATGAATTTTAGAGGGACTTATTTAATATGGGATGGGGGTTAAGGATGGGTGAAAAGGGAAGGAATTAAGAAGTACAAATTTGTTGTTATGCAGTAGTCATGGGATGTAGGGTACAGCATAAGGAATATAGTCAATAATATTTTAACAACTAGGTTTAGTGTCAGATAGGTACTAGATCTATCAGGGGATAGATGGGAATGCAGTTGGGGCAAGGTGAAAAAAGGTGAAGGCATTAAGAATTACAAATTGATAGTTAATACAGTATGGGGAAATTAATCAACAATATTGTAAAGGTCATGTAAGGTACCAGATGGGCACTGGACTCATCAGAGGGTCGTGTCATAGACTGTGTAGATGCCTGACCAATGTGCTATAGACCTGAAGAGCGGAAGTAGAATAATATTGAATGCCAACTATAATTAAATATATAGGTATATGTAGTCACAGGATGTAGAGTACAACATAGGGAAGATAGTCGATGGTATTATAACAACTATATAAGATGTCAGAGGAGTAGTATCATGGGGGGGTTATCACTTTATGAGGGGTTTAAATGTCTAACTCTTATGTTATTTTGTACACTTGAAACTAAAAAAAAATTTAGATGAAGAAAATTAAAAAAATAAGTGAAGGAAGCAGAGCTAACCGATTATGACTAGCACCTTACAAATCATAATACAGTGTATCATATCATATGTAGCTTTTACCACATGCACTTTTCTTTCACTCATAAATTTATTTATCACCATGTTATGAGGCAGTTATGTTTATTATGCCTGTTTTACAAATGAGGATACCAAGGCTTAAAGAAATCAGTGAAATTCTCAGGGTAAAAAAACTGACTAAAACTAGGTCTGTCTGAATCCATATTGCAATTCGACATATACAATGCCTGACACATAGAAAACATTGTCTAAATGTTAACAATTTTTATTTCTCATCAATATAATCAGAGTAGGCAAATGCTCTTCTTCCCTTCTGTCATGACATCAAAATTACAACTGAACAACAGAAAAACCATCATTGAGAATCCCCTGAAGTCTAGCTGAACTGAAGTCCTACAACTAAGGACATACAGAAGAAGCCAACTTGAGAAATGTAGGAATGAAAGAGTCACAAAACAAGCTGGTCCCACACTCACATGTGACATTTGAAAATTGAGAGGGATATCTGAGCTGTGGACATAGCCCCTGGAAGATCAAGGGGTCCTAGTCCCACACCAGGCTCACCAGCCCAGGGTTCCAGTGCTGAGGAGAGAAGTCCCATAACTTCTGGCTGTGAAAACCAGCAGAGATTGTGGTTGAGTGAGACAGAGTGTGGCTGGAGTCCCAGGCACTCCTATTAAAGGGGCCACACATGGACTTTCTCACTGACAGACTCACTCACTCTGAGCTCCAGCACTCGGGCATCAGCTTGAAAAGGCACCAGGGACATAGAGGGAGGAACTAAGTTGTCTGGCTTCAGGATGAGGGCTGGAGGGGCAGGTTTCTTCCTGATAGAATTGCTGGCAGAATCCGTTGATTCTTTGTTGAGCTCTCCCCACTCCAAGCGTGCAGATGAGGGTGGCCATCATATCTAAGTCTCCATCAACTAGCTAACACTATTCATATGCTTTGCCCTGGTGATTCCCTGAAATGTCACCTTACCCATCTTCTGTGCCCAACTAAGCCTCTTCCAATAGCTTTTACATACAAATGGCCTGCCCTGGCTGATGCTGTGAATTTTCCTAAAATTTCTCAATGGTTCACAAAACTTAAAGAAGTAGCATCTAATTTCAGCATTTCCCATACTCCTTGTTGAGCAGTCCCAATGATGGCACTAGTGGCAGCAAGCATGTTTGTGACTTGGCCTCTTGAGGCACCCCGAAAGATAGAGTTGGTGGCACCATCTGTAGATTGTTTTGTAGCTCATGCCATGTTGCCTTACACAGGGCACAAGATGCAGTTGAACTTGGCCTGTCATAGGTCCCATCCCAGGAGGCCCCAGGACTGGCACAACAAGTAGCCAGCTTCAGACTGAGCCAGAACACCACTCAGCCACCTCCAAGGATGATAAACCCAAAGGGAAGACTAGGCAGGCACCAAAGCCTTACTAAAACTAATCCTGCTCCATAGGTCAGCCCCTCCATGTCAGCTCCTCCACTGTAGTCATGGACAGTTCTCACAACCAATGAGCCTGAGGTTCAGTTACTCCCAGTGATGTGGAAACAGCAACCATGGCTCAACTACAGCAGAAGAGCTCATAAAATCTACACAAGTGACACTCCTGGAGCACCTGGTGCAGGTTACAAGGGAGAACGTGCCACTGTAACTCACAGAAACCATATTGAATGAGGCAACCTGGCCAAGACTTGGAGACATAGCAGCCCCACCTAACACATAGAAACAAACACGGGGAAGCGGTCAAAAAGGGGAGACAAAGAATATGTCCCAAATGAAAGAATAGAACAACATTCCAATAAAGAATTAACAAAATGGGGCGGCCAGTTAGCTCTGTTGGTTGGAGCCAGGTTAGAGAGCTCTTAACAAGGTTGTCAGTTCCATCCCCACATGGGCCAATGTGAGCTGCACCCTCCACAACTAGACTGAAACAACTACTTGCCTTGGAGCTGATGGTTCCTGGAAAAATACACTTAAAAAAAAAAAAAGAGCTAAACAAAAAAAAAGGTCTAAACAAAATGGAGAAAGGCAATCTTCCAGATGCAGAATTTCAAACACTGGTTATAAGGATACTCAATGATCTCAGGGAGAACTTTAATGAAGAGATCAGAAATATAAAAATGGAGAAAGGAAATACAAAAGAACCAGTAACAAAGAATACAATAACTATAAAGAAGAATACATTAGAGGGAATCAACAGTAGATTAGATGAAGCAGAGGATCCAATCAGTGATTTAGAAGTTAAGATACAAATAAAAATCACAATGATATATCACCTCACCCCAGTTAGAATGGCTATCATCAACAAGACAAATAGTAACAAGTGTTGGACAGGTTGTGGAGAAAAACGAACCCTCATACACTGTCGGTGGGAATGCAGATTGGTGCAGCCGCTATGGAAGGCAGTGTGGAGGTTCCTCAAAAAATTAATATTATAATTATCATATGGAATCCCCCTCCTGGGTATTTACCAAAAATTTTTGAAATCATTTATCCATAAAGACATGTGTGCTTCAATGTTCATTGCAGCTTTTTTTATGGTGGCCAAGACATGGAAACAACAAAAATGTCCTTTGATAGATGAATGGATAATGAAGTTGTGGTATATATGCACAATGGAATACTATTCAGCAGTAAGAAAAGATGAAATACTACCATATGTGAGAACATGGATGTGTCTTGAGATTATAATGCTAAGCTAAATAAGTCAGATAGAAAAAGGAGAGAACCATATGACTTCACTGATATGTGGTATATAAAACTGAAAACAACAAAAGAACAAGTCAAACATATGAATAAACAAAAGCTTGTAGACATAGACAATAGTTTAGGGGTTACCAGAGGGTAAAGGGTGTGGGGGGCTCTATAAGAGGGTAAATGGGGTCTAATATATGGTGATGGAAAGAGAACCGACTCTGGGTGCTGAACACACAATGTGAGATATAGATAACATGTTACGGAATTGTAACCTGAAATCTATGTAAATTTGCTAACAATTGTCACCCCAATAAACTTTAGTTAAAAAAAAAAAAAGACTTTAAGGTAGTAGAAAGCACCCAATCAGCACAGAATAGTAAAAAGAAAAAGAAAATTAGGATAGTTTAGGGGGCCTCTGGGACAACCTCAAGCACATAAACATTCAAATCATAAGGGTACCAGAAGGAGAAGAGACTGAACAAGGAATTGAAAACCTATTTGAAGAAATAATGATAGAACACTTACCTATCCTAGGAAATGAAATAGACATACAAGCCCAAAAAGCTCAGAGAGTCCAAAACAAGATTAACCCAAACAAGCCTAAAAAAAGACTAATTAAAATTAAAATGCCAAATATTAAAGAAAAATAGAATCTTAAAGCAGCCAGAGAAAAGCAGTTAATTACCTACAATGGATTTCTGATATACTATCAGCTGATTTCTCAACAGAAACTTTTCAGGTCATGAAATATTCAAAGTGATGGAAAACTAAGACCTACAACCAAGATTACTCTATGCAGCAAAGCTATCATTTAGAATCAAAGGACAGATAAAGAGCTTCCCAGAAAAGAAAAAGCTAAAGGAGTTCATCATCACCAAACTAGTATCACAAGAAATGTTAGAGGGACTTCTTGAAGATTAAAAAAAATTATGAGTAATAAAAATGGCAGTAACTACATATTTATCAGCAATTACTTTCAATGTAAATGGATTAGTTGTTTCAATCAAAAGACAGAGGGTGGCTGAATGGATAAGAAAACAGGACCTTTACATATGGTGCCTGGAAGAGACTCACTTCAGATGGACAATAACACAGACTGAAAGTAAAGGGGTGGGAAAATATATTTCATGAAAATAGAAATGAATAAATAAAAGCTAGAGCAGCAGTATTTATACAAGATAAAATAGATTCAAAACAAAGCCTATAACCAGAGAGAAAGAACCCAGTAATCCCATTTCTGGGTATTTATCTAAAGAAACCCAAATTGCTAGTTTGAGTGCATGGGTGCACCAATTTGTTCATTGCAGTATTGTTTACAGTGGCCAAAATGTGGAGGCCACCTGGGTGTCCATTGATGAATGAATGTATAAAGAGGAGGTGGTATATATATACAATGAAATATTGCTCGGCCATAGAAGTGAGTGGAATCTTGTCACCTGCGGCAGCATGGATGGATCTGGAGTGTATTGCGTTGAGTGGAGTATGTCAAACAGAAATACAGGTGAAGTGTGATTTCAGTTATATGTTGAATCTAAAGAACAAAATAAACAAACAAGCAAAACAGAAACAAACTCATACATACAGAGAAGAGTCTGATGATTGCTCAATGGGAGGGGTATTGGGGAAGGTGAAAGAGGGTGAGGAATTAAGAAGTACAGGTTTGTTATAACAAAGTAGTCATGTGAACGTAGATATAGCATAAGAAATATAGTCAATCATATTGTAATAACTATGTACGGTGTCAGATGTTTACTACATTTATCAGGGTGATAGATGGGAGTGGGGTTCAAGGAAGGGTGAAAAAGATGAAGGGATTAAGAAGTACAAATTGATAGTCACAAAATAATCATAGAGATGTAAAGTAAAGCATTTGGAATATAGTCAGTAATATGGTAATAACTATGTACGGCGTCAGGTGAGTACTAGACTAATCAGGGAATCACTTTTTAAATTAAATGTCTAACCACTTTTCTGTACACCTGAAATTAGTATAAAATAATATTGAATGTCACCTGTAATTTAAAATTGAAAAGGGGACCAAAAAAGGTGAAAAGGGATAAGAGATTCAAATTTCTGCCTATAAACCAAGCAAGCCAGGGGAATGAAATGTACAGCATAGGGAATATAGTTAATAATATTGTGATAATGTGGTATGGTGTCAGACGGTTGCTGGTATTACTCGTATATTGGTGATCCATTCTTTTCATGTATGAAAGTTGAGTAACTGGTGTACATGTGAAACTAATATAATATTGTATGTTTGCTATATTTTAATAAAAATATTAGAAAAAACAAATTTACCATTATTATTAGTTCTTTATGTAAGTGCTAATTTTTTAAACCTTTATAAAAATAAATAATGTACATACAGATTTTTGCAAAAGATGCTTTTGTAGAATGTTGATTTTTTTGTGTGTTTTTACCTATTATTAAGGAGATCTACTCAATTAAAAAAATAAAATTAAACTTGAAATATCTGATAGCCTGCATAGGACCCAAAAAACTGGTTTAAAAGTAACAAATGTGTTAGTTTACTACACAGCTTGGCAAGTTTTAAACATTATTTTCAGTATTCTCAATGTTGATATTATTATAGTATTTGAAATAACAATATACTTTGATACCTTGTATCTAGCATTTGTTCTTGGCAAGTGAAATATTAAAGCCTGGCCAAATCAGTATGCCAGTTTCTTAAATACTGAAGGTTTATTGTTGTATTTGTTGTTCATAAAAACACATAAAAGCTATAACATAAACTAATAGGTAAATTGATGTCTATTAATGTGAGTAATACCCTATACTGCATTAAGTAGAATAACAGGGGAAATTATTTAAAAAGTCAAAATAAAAGAGACAGCTATCTATTAATATATAAGAAAAAACAGTATATGTAGCAGAAGAAGACACTGAAAAACAATTAAATATTTAGAATAGATTTTATCATTTTAAATTATTGTAATTATTTTAGTCTGGAGAACTAAAAATGCATTTCATTTTTTCCAGTTGTTAGTATATATTTCATCATTGCTAACATATTTCTGAATTTTGTGTCACCTTATTAATGGGAATTTAGAAATTTGGAGGGGAAATTTAATCCTTTTGGTCTCTAAGATAGTGCTTAACCAAATTTTGGAGGCCACTTGTTTATTAATGATAAAATATTTTCCATCATGTTATAGAATAATAAATCATTTGCAGTGACAACACTTCATTGATTAATTTGAAACTGTTGCCTTCCAGTTTGGCTGAGGTGGTTAATTAACCTATCAGTAAGCTCAGCTCTCTGATGAGCGGTAGCTGTGTAGCAGCAAATCTCTAGGAGAACTTGAACTTTTAGAGGATTTTGAACTGAATTTTCTTCTCAGATAAGTAGCATAATTGAATTTCAATGAACTGGCAATCAAAACTTTCTAGACTTTTTAATTTCTGTAAGTACAATTCTGTTTATTTTAATACTTTTCCTTTTAAGCTTTACAAGTGTGTATCAGATCACATGCAATGAAATCTTTACAGCTCAAAAATTCCCAGAACAAAATTGTTTTCTTTATTTCAAATCAACTTTATTGATGAGGCTCACTTGCACTCTATCTGATTACTAATTATTCATTTCTCTTATTTGCAATTTACTGTATTAAAATAATAAATCATATTTTAAAAGGTGTACAACATTAGGTTGTGCACTTGTTATTAAATATTAGGCTAAAAACCAATGCATAAGAACAATCTAGTGACTTGTGGACAATAGAGATATGTTGATGCCATCCCACTCCTGTGCCCAGAGATTTTGATTCAGCCTGACTGAAGTGGAGCCTTGAAGTTTGTTTTGAAAATTATTTCAGGGGATTCTAATGCATAGCTAGATTTGTAAGCATAGAGAACCCTAGTAATGAGTAAAGTTTCTTTGAGCAACGGCATTTTATCATTTAAAATCTATCTTCATGTGTTTGCGTCTTTACTTCTATTAAGAATTTACTATTTTTTTTTACTGAAACTTCCATAATCTATCTTATTCACAGGCTCCATCTGACTTGTAAATTATAATCGAAATAACACTAACATTGCAATTCTTTGGAGGAAGTTACTATGTACCGTGTTTCCCCCAAAAAAATACCTAACCAGACCATCATCTCTAATATGTCTTTTGAAGCAAAAATTAATATAAGACTCAGTATTTATATTATATTATATTATATTATATTATATTATATTATATTATATTATATTATATTATATACCTGGTCTTAAAATAAGACTGGGTCTTATATTAATTTTTGCTCCAAAAGATGCATTAGAGTTGACGGTCCAGCTAGGTCTGATTTTCGGGTAAACACGGTAAGTCAATGATATGATGCTTCACCTATCCATAAAGCAACTAATTTTTTAAAAAATTAAAGTTTGTTGGGGTGATAATGGTTAGTAAAGATACATAGGTTTCAAGTGTACAATTCTGTAATACATCACCTATATATCACATTGTGTGCTCACCATCCAGTCAGCTCTCCTTCCATCATCATATATTTGATCCCTTTTATCCTCATCTACCACCCCTCTCCACCCTTACACTCTGGTAACCACTAAACTATTGTCTATGTATATGAGTTTTTGTTTATTTGTATGTCTTGTTCCTTTATTGCTTTCAATTTTGTATTACACATATTTGAAACATCTCATGCTCTCTGTTGAAACATAGTTTATACACAAGAATAAAAACGAATGCCACATTAGATAAAACAAATATTTTATCTAATAAAATATTTATCTTATAGTGTATCTAAGAGTCATTTAATGGGAGAATATAGTCAGTGTTATACACTGTAACAGCTACATTTGAAGAGCAGGCCCAATAGAGAGCATAATTCCTTTTAGCAATATAGACCTCTATTAAAAAGTTTTACCTCTGTGGCAGAAACTATAGACCAGCTAACCCCAATAACCATGTCCCAAACCATTATACACTACTTATCTCTAATAAATATGAAGTGAAAGGTAAAATATTTTTTAATGTCAGTGTTACTTGTATATAAGTGTCAATTAAATGGTTCTAGCTAAATAAATAAGTAAACGCGTTGGGATACAAATAGGGTGGCTGGAGCTATGGTGACTATTTTGCAATCTTGTGGGGAAAAACAATAGAATCACAGAAATGCCAGCCTGATTATTGAGTCAGTGAATCAGCTACTGCAGCAAACAATATGAAATGCTTTGTTATTTGTGTAAAGTAGACTCCTATAAGACAGTGTTATTTGGATCTTCTCTTGAAACTGAAATTGTTTCTACCTAATATAATGTCCAAACATCCATTATTCAGTCATGTAAGAAGCAAAGTCATCTTGCTCCATTTAAAAAGAAATAAGATTCTAGATGTTCTCTTTCAGAATTAGTAAAATACATAGTCAAGACTATAATCTTTAAATATTTAGAGTGTTGCTCTGTATGAAATATTTTGCATCAATGACTACTAACAGTTAAAGTTAGGATACAATATTATTGTAATACTTACAATGATGTTAATATATATAGCTCATTGTATAGGTCTTTTTATTAGCTTATCAATGTAATGAGATTTTCATCATTACACATAAAGGTCATCTTTATTCATAATGCATGTTTTGCCAGGAATGTTTCTAACATTTAAAGGTGATTCCAAACTTACCCAATGTGTGTGTGTGTGTGTGTGTGTGTGTGTGTGTGTGTGTGTGTTTTAATCACCAACCTCTGATACACAAAGGTAAGTGATAAAACTTTTTTTTTTTCTGTAAATGCCTACCTTATGGATTCTTTGGCATTGGTCACACAGAAAGTGATGAGAAAACAGTTCTTATGCACTTGCATTAAGAATCTGAGTGTCTGGGAAAGATGGCAAGGTAGGTAAAGGCCGTGCTTGCCTCCTCCCATGACCACATTAAAATTACAACTAAATTATAGAATAATCAATCTTGAGAACTATCTGAAAACTAGCTGAACAGAAGTCCTATAACTAAAACCATAAAGAAGCCACAAAGAGACTGGTAAGAGGGACAGAATTGTGGAATGGGCTGACCTAAAACCCACCTATAGTGGTTGATAACACTGAAGCACCAGTGACAGTAACATAGCCCTCACAATATCAGACTGTAAAAAAAAAAAAAAAAAAAAAAAAACATTGGAGAGTCCATCCATCCAGGTTGAAGGCTGGTGGAAACCAAGACATCTTCTTAAAGGGCCCACACAAAGACTCACTTACTTGCAAGCCCTTACCCTGGGCTCTGCCACAGGAACAGTGATTTGGGAGGAATCAGAAACATATACAGAGAGACTGAGTTGTGTGGCCTAAGGGTGAGGACTGGAGGGAGAGTCCCATTGTCCCTGTCTATAGCCCTCTGTCCATGAAGCCTGTGTGGGTGCCATCTATCCTGCATTGAGTCCTCCCCCTCACATGGTGAACTCTAAATCTCTATTGGCCTGGTGAAATCCCTACAGTCCACCCTGGTGGCTCCCTGGGATGCCACATGAACCAGCTCATACAAACATGAGCCTCTTTTTGCAGTGGGCAGCCAACCCTGCCCACATACCACAGGAGGCTCTTTCAGCAGGAAGCAGTCAGGCTTGGCTCATGCAGTTTCAGCAGATGACTGCCAGCTTATGCTGCAATCTTTCTTGGACAATTGTTGGGAGTCCACAGACCCCTGGTGGGAGGCTGGCCTCATTGTGCTCTGAGAACTTTGTTGAGTGGCCCCAGGTTCAAAACTGTTGCCAAACCTGAATTTTCATTAACCTAGTGAACTCAACTCACAGCACCCTGGTGACTCCCAGAGACCTCCCCTCCCCCCACTCTACTTGCCTACCACATGAAGCTCTTTCAGTGACTGAGCCTTATGGGCAGCCAGCAGGTGGCAACAGGCCCAGGGGTACCCTGGGACATTTGATGAGCTGCTCCAAGATCTGTACTGATTGTAGCCACACTTGTTTGACAGCATGCTATTTCCCACATGCCTCCAGGTGCAAACAGGCAGCAACCAACAGCAATCACATTGTAGTTCCTACCAGGTAACTCCAGGCTGGCCACAGGCAACAGCTGAACTTGATATGCATCAGAGCCACTTCCAAGAGGACCCAGAACTAACATAACTGGTAGCCAGTTTTAGACCACAACAGAGCAATACCCAATTACCTCCACAAAAGATACACACGAAGGGCAGACTGGGCAGGCACCACAGCCCTGCTATAACAAATACTTTTTTGTAGGGTCATCTCCTAGACAACAGTTCTTCTGCTGAACTCATGACCAGTCCTCATAAACAATCAGCCCTAGAACAATCCTTCCCATTAATATGCAAACAGAAACTAAGGTCCAACTATAATAGAAGGGCACACACAATTAACACAAAGGACACACCTGGAGCACACAGCTCAGGTGACCAGGGAAACTATGCAAATGGGCCCCACAGAATACCTATTATATCAGGATACCTACAACATAAGGCCACTCTACAGTGACCAAAAGATATAGCAGTTCTACAGAAATAAACACAAGGAGGCAGCAAAATGGAGAAACAAAAAAACATGTCACAAACGAAAGAATAGAACAAAGCTCCAGAAAAAGAACTAAGAAAAATAGAGACAAGCAATGTATAAGAAGCAAAGTTCAAAACACTGGTTATAAAGATTCTGAGAACTTAATGAGAAATTCAACAAAGAGATAGTAATCATAAAAAAGACAGACATCATAAACAAGAACTAGTCTGAAATGAATACAATAACATATAAAGAATACATTATAAGTAATCAAGGGCAGATTAGATGATGCAGAGGATCAAATCAACAATTTGGAAGACAAAGTAGCAGAAAACACCCAATCAGAACAGGAAAAATTAAAAAAAAAATCCAAAAAATGAGGTTTGTTTAAGGGGCCACTGGGAAAACATCAAGTGTAATTACATTTGCATCATACAAATACCAGAAGGAGAAGAGAGAGAGCAAGGAATTGAAGATATATTTGATTAAGTAATGACTGAAAACTTCCATAACTTGGTGAAGGAAATAGATATACAAGCCCACGTAGTACAGAGAGTCCCTAACAAGATGAATCCAAACAGGCCCACACCAAGACACATTATCAAGGACTTTTTAAAAGTTTATTATTATTAATTTTTAAGGAGGGCACATCTCACAGTGACCCATGTAGGGTCAGAACCAACAACATTGGTGTTATCAGAACCATGCTCCAACCAACTGAGAAAACTGGCCACCTCTACCAAGACACATTATAATTAAAATGGCAAAAGTTAAAGACTAAGAGAGAATTATAAAAGCAAGAGGAAGACAACTAGTTACCAGGGAGCTCCCATAAGACTGTCATCTGATTTCCCAACAGAAACTTTACAGGCCAAAATAGATTGGCAGGAAATATTCAAAGTGATAAAAATCTAGGACCTACAACCAAGACTACTCTCCCCAACAAGGCTATCATTTAAAGTTGAAGGAGAGATAAAGAGCTTCCCAGACAAGAAAAAGCTAAAGGAGCTCATCACCACCAAACCAGTATTACAAGAAATGTTAAAGGGACTTTAGAGTAATAAGGAAGGGAGGAATAAAAAAAAAAAAAAAAAAAAAAAAAACATAAATATTAATAATAACATGGCAATAACTATGTACCTATGAATAATCACTTTAAGTGCAAACATATTTAATGTTCCAATCAAAAGACAATGAGTAGCTGAATGGATAAGAAAACAAGACTCATGTAAACGCTGTCACAAGAGATCTACTTCAGGTTACAAGATACAAACACACTGAAACTAAAGGGATGGAAAAAGATATCTCATGAAAATGGAAACATAAAAAGCAGGTGTAGCAATACTTTATCAGAAAAAAGTGACTTTAAAACACAAGTTATATAACAAGAGACAATGAAGGACATCACATAATGGCAAAGGGGTCAATCCAACAAGAGGATATAACCATAGTAAACATCTATGCACTCAACATAAGAGCACCTAAATAGATGAAGCTTCTATTGACTGACACAAAGGGAAATATCAATAAGTAATACAGTCATAGTGGGGGACTTTAACACCTTTTAGACACCAATGCAGAGATCTTTCAGACAGTAGGTTAACAAGGAACCAGTTGCCTTAAATGACTCACTAGGAAAGATAAAGTGAATTGATATTTATAGAGAATTTCAACCCAAAGCAGCAGATTATACATTCTTCTAAAGTGCACATGGAACATTTTCCAAGATAGACCATGTATTAAACCCCAAAACAAGTCTTAGTGAATTTAAGAAGATTGACATCATATCAAGAATCCTCTCTAACCATAATGTTATGAAACTAGTATTCAATTAAAAAAAACCAAAAACTAAAAAGCACACAAACACATTGAGGATAAATAACATGTTACTAAATAATGAATGGGTTAACAATGAGATCAAGGAAGAAATCAGGAGATACCTTGAGACATATGAAAATGAAAACACAACAACCCAAAATCTATGGGTACAGCAATAGCAGTCTTAAGAGGGAAATTCGGGGCAATATGGGTCTATCTCAAAACAAATAAAAAAACAAACAAATGAAAAACTGAAAAAAATCTAACTGTACATTTAAAAGAACTAGAAAAAGAACAGCAAACAAACCCCAAAGTAGAAGGAGAGTTAAAGTTGAAGGAGATGTTCATAGGGTATCTACTCCAGGGTGGAAGGAAGGAAATAAAGACGAGAGAACAACTAAAGGAAATAGAGTCTAAAAAACAATACAGATCAATGAAACCAAAAACTAGTTTGTGTGTGTGTGTGTGTGTGTGTGTGTGTGTGTGTGTGTGTGAAGATAAATAAAATTGGTATAACTTTAACCAGACTTATCAAGAAAAAAACAGAAGACACAAATAAATAACATCAGAAACAAATGAAGAGACTTGATAACTGACACCACAAAAATACAAAACAACGTAAGGAAATACTACAAACAACCATATGCCAACAAATTCGACACTCTGGAGGAAATGGATAAATTCCTAGAAACGCATTCTTCTAAGACCAAATAAAACAGAAACAGAAATTCGGAACAGACCAATTACTACTAACATAATCAAATCACTAATCAAAAAACTACCAAAAAACAAAAGTTCTGGACCTAAACTGTGAACTCCTGGGCTTCACAGTTTAATTTTACCAAACTTTCAAAGAATTAACACATATCCTTCTTAAATAATTCCAAAACATGAAAGAGTAAAGGCACCCAAACTCACTTTACAAGGCCACCATTACTCTAATTCTAAAGCCAGACATAGACATTTCAAAAAAAAAAGAAAATTATTGGCCAATATCCCTGATGAACTTTGATGCAAAAATCTGCAACAAAGTATTAGCAAACTGAATTTAGGAATACATTAAAAAGATCACACATAATAATCATGTGGGATTTACTCCCGTAATGCAAGTTTGGTTCAATAGACACAAAACAATTAATGTGATATACCATATAAACGAAACAAAAGATAAAAATCATATAATCTATTTATATGTGCAGAAAAAGCTTTTGAAAAATTCCAGATTGCATTTATGATAAAAACTTTCAGCAAAGTGGGAATAGAGGGAACATGCCTCAACATAATAAAGGCCATACATGACAAACCCACAATTAACATCGTACTCAATGGGGAAAAGCTAAAATTATTCTCCTTAAGATCAGGAACAAGATAAAGATGCCCACTTTCACCAATTTTATTCAACATAGTATTGGAATTCTTAACCACGGCAATCATACAAGAAAAAGAAAAAAAAATGTTCAAATTGGAAAGGAAAAATTCAAACTGTCATTATTTGCAGATGACATGATACTATATAGAGAGAACCTGAAAAATTCCACCAGAAACACTATTAGAAGAGATAACTGAATACAGTAGAGTAGAAGGATACAAAATTAGTATTCAAAAGTTGTTTCATTTTTATATACAAATTATGATATATCAGAAGTAGAAATTATGGAAACAATCTCATGAATAATTGTATCAATAAATGAAATAACTCAGAATAAATTTGACCAATGAGGTAAAAACCTGTACTCAGAAAATTATATACAATCATCTATCAAAAGACACTTAAATTGTTTCCATGTCTTGGCCACTGTAAATAATGCTGTAATGGATGATAGATGATTAGATAAAGAAGATGTGGTATATATACACAATGTAATACTACTCTGCAATACAAAAAGATGAAATAGTGCTATTTGTGACAACATAGATGGATCTCGTGACTATTATGCTAAGTGAAATAAGTCACACAGAAAAAGTCAAGAACCATATGATTTTACTGATGTGTGGGATATAAAACTGAAAGCAACAAAGGAACGAGACAGACAAATAAAGAAACAAAAACTCATAGACACAGACAATAGTTTAGTGGTTACCAGAGGGTAAGGGTGGAAGGGGGTGGTAAGTGAGGGTAAATGGGATCAAATATATGTTGATGGAAGGAGAACTGACTCTGGGTGGTAAACACAAAATGTGATATAGGTGATGTATTACAGAATTGTACACTTGAAACATATATAATTTTACTATTGTCACCCCATTAAATTGTAATAAAAATGAAATCAGAAAAAAAGAAAACTATAAGATATTAAAGAATGAAATTGAAGAAGATATAAATCAATGGAAAAATATACTGTGCTCATGGAAAAGGAACAGTTAACATTATTTTTTTAAAAACTTTCCAAAGTAGTCACAGATTCAATGCAATCCATGTCACAATACCAATGGTATTTTTCACAGATGTAGAACAAATAATCTAAAATTTATATGAATCATAAAAAACTGCAGATAGCCATGGCAATGTTGAGAAAGGAAAACAAAGATTTAGGACACACATTCACATCAGGCCTTTGGTACTGTTGAAACCAGAAGGAGATATGGATTCCTGACTGAATGGGATTTTGTTTGTCCTGGGAAGAGAACATTGCCCAGCTTTGTTCAGGTCTTTGGAAATGAAATCTTTGTAAGTGTCCATGATGGCAGAATAGGTGAAAACTCCGCCTGCCACCTCCCATTGTCACATTAATGTTACAACTAAATTTTAGAAAAACAATATGGATAGTCATCTTAAGAATAGCTAAACAGGACCCCTATAACTAAGGATATAAAGAAGACACATTGAGATTGATAGGGTGGAATTAGACATGAAATAGGCTGGCCTCAAACAACAGGAGGTGGTTGCGCACCCAGAGGGACACCGCAGCAGTGAAAGCCCCCTGTAGACTGAAGGTTCCAAATCGGGCACTGGCTCCCGAGCCTGGGGTCCTGTGCTAGGAAGAAGAAACCCCACAACATCTGGCAGTAAAAACCAGTGAGGATTCTGTCTATCCCAAAGAGAAGGAAAGCGGCTGCAAAACCAGATGTCGGCAAGAGGTACCAGAGACATACAAGGAAACACTGAGTTGTGTAGCCTCAAAGAGACAGCTACCATTACCCTTGTGTGGAGGCTGCCTCAATGTAGCCTACAAGCTGTTGCCAACTTTCTTGTGTTGAACCTTCCCCCACAGTGCCAAATCTGAGATCACATTGGCCTGGTGAAATCTGCATGCATCCCCCCCTAGTGAATCACAGGGACCCTATCATGCACAGTTAGCACAGCATCTCCAGGGGCACTCTTAGCTCCTTTGAGGCAAGCCCCACCAAACAAGCTGTAGGAAGTTTTACAGCAATAAATGCCCTGTGGCAGCCTGAGAAACTTTCAGTAGTAGGTAGTCAGCTCCAGCTTGTTATACAGCCTTTCTTAGGCAGTTCTATGAAATCTTCAGGCCCAAAATTAGTGGCAGCTTGTCACGGTTTTCTCAGGGCATTTTGTAGAGTGGCCACAGGCTCTGCTCTGGCAGAAGAATTAAATCTGCATTAACTTTGTGAAAATTACTGGCCCCACCAGGTGAATCTCTGGGACCCTGCCCCACCTAACTCAGGAGGTAGCCCTGGGATGATTTCCAGTTCTAGGACAACCAATGTGTTCCACAGACCTAAGGAGGATCTTCCAGGGGCTGAACCTTATGGGTATCTGGCAGGTGGCAAAATGTGTTGGGGTCCTTGAGCCTGTTGTTAACTTGTGAAAAGAGTGATACTGTGTTACCTCGCCTCAGCTCACAGTGAGGCCCCACATGTCTCCAGGTCCAGCACAGGCAGCAACCAACCACATATAGCTTTGTAAGTCACACCAAGTAGCCTCCTGCAGGTCACAGCAAGGCTGAAATTGTCCTGGACTGAGACTCTCACAATAAACATGAGAAACAAGATACCCAGGGACCAGATTCAAACTGCATAAAAGCACTGCACACTTTGCCCAAGAAGTGGCACACCAAAAGGATGGTCTCGACAGGCACAAGAATCCCTTGGGGTGAATCCCCCTCTGAGGGGTTAGCTCCCACAGTGGCTCATACATTGTGGATGTACCCAATCCTCACAGTAAATCAGCCTGGGGGTCAATCCCACCCACTGACACATCAGAAGTAATAAAAATTCAATTGCAACAGGAGAATACACACTCCTGGAACACACACACAGGCAATTAGGGAGACCGCACCACTGGACCACATAGGACACCTACTACATAAGGCCACCCAGCACAGACTGAGAGACATATAAGATCTATTTAATATAGAAAAGCAAACAGAAAGATGCAATCCAAATAAGGAAACAAAGAAACATGTCCCAAATAAAAGAACAGGAGAAAACTCCTGAAAAAGAACTAAAGGAAATACAGGCAACCAACCTTCGAGAGACAGAGTTTATAACACTTATTATAAGAATGCTTAAAGAACTTAGTAAGAATTTCAAAAAAGAGATACTAAGTATAAAGGAAAACATAGAAAACAAACAAGAACCAGTCAGAAAAAGAGAATATGATAACTGAAATGAAGAACAAACTAGAAGGAATCGTCAGAACAATAAACGAAGCAGATGATTGAATCAGCGGTTTAGAAGACAAGGTAGCAAAAACCACCCAATTGAAATATAAAAAAGAATTTTAAAAAATCAAAGATAGTTTAAGGGACTTTCGGAAAAACATCAAGCGTAACAATATTCACATCATAGGTGTACAAACAGGAGAAGAGGGAACAAGGGATTGAGAACTGATTTGAAGAAATAATGACTGAAAAGTTCCTTAACCTGGTGGAGGAAATAGACATACAAGCCCAAAAAAGAACAGCGTCCCCCCCGAAAAAAAAAGAACCAAAATAGGTGCACATCAAGACTCATTATACTTAAAATGGCAAAGGTGAAAGACAAAAATAGAATCCTAAGAACAGCAAGAGAAAGACAACTAGTTACTTAGAAGAAAACTCCCATAAGATTGCCAGCTAATTTCTGAACAGAAACTTTACAGGCCAGAAAGGGAGTGGCAGGAAATGTTTAAAGTGATCAACAGTAAGAGCCTACACCCAAGACTACTCTGCCCAGCAAGGCTAGCATTTAAAATTGAAGAAGAGATAAAGATCTTCCCACAGAAGAAAAAGCTGATGAAATTCATTGCCATGAAGCCAGTATTACAATAAATGTTTAAGGGACTTCTTTAAGTAGAAGAAGAAGGAAATGAACAAACAAAAAGAATCAAAATATGAATAATACTATGGCAATAACTATGTACCTCTCAGTAATCACATTAAATGTAAATTGAATAAATATTCAAATCAAAAGGCATAGGGTAGCTGAATGGACAAGAAAACAAGACCCACGTATATGCTGTGTACTAGAGACCCACCTCAGATCGAAAGACCCACATAGCCTGAAAATAAGAAATGGAAAAAGATATTTCATGCAAATGGAAATGAAAAAAAAAGAGCTGGGATAACAATACTTATATCAGACAAAAGTGACTTTGAAATGAAGACTATAATAAGCGACAAAGGACAGTACATGATGATAAAGGGATCAATCCAACTAGAGGACATAATCCTAGTAAACATTTACTCACCTCATATAGGAGCACCTAAATATATGAAACAAATATTGATTGACATAAAAAGAGAGATTGACAGTAGTATCATACAATCATAGTAGTGGATTTTAACACTCAGTTGACACCAATGGACAGATCTTCCAGACATAAAATCAAAATGGAAGCAGTGGCCTTACATGACACACTAGACCAGATGTACTTAATTTATATTTTTAGGACATTCCACCCCAAAGTAGAAGAATATGCATTTTTTTCAAGTGCACATGGAACATTTTAAAAGATAGACTATACAGTAGGCTCCAAAACAAGTCTCAATAAATTCAAAAAGATTGAAATCATATAAAGAGTCTTCTCTGGTCATAATGGTATGAAACTAGAAATCAATTACTGAAAATATTGAAAAACACGCAAACACATTTAAGGATAATAACATGCTAATACATAATGAATAGGTCAACAACAAGATCAAGATAGAAATCAAAATATACCCTGAGACAAATGAAAATGAAAACACCACAACCCAAAATCTATGGGACACAGTGAAAGCAGTCCTAAGAGGGAAATTCATAGCAATGCAGGCCTACCTCAAAAACAACACAAAAAAGAATAGCAAATGAAACCCAAAGTTACTAGAAGGAAGGCAATAATAAAGATCAGAGCAGAAATAAATGAAACAGAGGCTAAAAGAATGTTACAAAACCAATGAAACCTGACTGGTTCGTGGAAAAGTTAAAGTAAATCGATAAACCTTTAACGAGACGTTTTATCAAGAAATAAAGAAAAGACCAAAATAAATAAAAACAAAAAATGAAAAAGGAGAAGTGACAATGGAAACCACGGAAAAAACAACAAATATGTTAAATTTATTAGAGTGGTATTGAATAGTAAAATTATTTAGGTTTCAAGTATACAATTCTATAATACATCCGGTATATGTTGCATCGTGTGTTTGCCACCCAGAGTCATTTCTCCTTCCATCATCATAATTTTCACACCCTTTACCCTCTTCTACCACCGTTCATCCCCTTTTATCATCTGGTAACCCATAAACTGTTTTCTGTATCTATTAATTTTAGTTTGTTTATCTTGATTGCTGGTTGCTTTCAGTTTTACATCCCACATATGAGTGAAATCATATGATTCTCGACTTTTTCTGTCTGACTAATTTCACTTAGCATGATAATCTCAAGATCCTTCCATGCTGTTGCAAATGGCAGTATTTCATCTTTTCTTATAGCTGAGTAATATTCCATTTTATATGTGCACCACATCTTTGTTATCCAATAATTTATCAAAAAACACCTCAGTTATTTTAATAACTTGGCCACCGTGAATAATGCTGCAATGAACATAGGGGTATATATATACATATATATCTTTACAGATACATGTTTTCAGATTATTTGGGGAAGAAACCCAAAATAGGTATTGGTGGGTTGTATGGTAATTCTATTCTTGTTTTTCTTGATGAACCTCTATACTGTTTTCCATAGTGGTGGTACCAATTTACCAGTGTATGAGGGTTTTTTTCTCCACAACCTCTCTAACACTTGTTATTACATGTCTTGTTGATAATAACCATTCTAACAGGTGTGGGGTTGTATCTCCTTGTGATTTTGATTTCCATTTCCCTAATAACTAGTGAAGTTGTGCATTTTTTTCCATTAAAGTATATTGGGGTGACACATTTTAGTAAAGTTACATAGGTTTCAGGTGTACAATTCTGTAGTACATCATCTATATATCACATTGTATGTTCATATATCTGTTGGCTAACTGTTTGTCTTTTTTTTATCAGTTTCAGTGTACAAAACAATGTAACAGTTAGACAATCACACCCCTTCAAAAGTGATAACCCCCTGTCCCCAATCTATTACCCCTGTAATATTGTATATAGCTGTTACATTTCCATTGACTCTATTCCCTATGCTGTACTCCACATCCTGTTTGTGTGTGTGTGTGTGTGTGTGTGTGTGTGTGTGTGTGTGTATTTAATTATAGTTGGCATTTCATATAATTCAGCTTCAGCTTCAGGAGTACAGAGCAGTTGTCAGACATCAACACAGCCCATGAAATGGTCTCCCTAATCAAACAATTTCCCATCTGACCCCCTACAAAATCTTTATATTATTGAGTATATTCCCCAAACTGTATTTCATATCCCCATGGTTATATTGTGATTACTAATTTGTATTTTCTAATCCTTTTACCTTACCCTCCATCCCCACCCTCCTCCCACCTACCAACCCTCAGTTTATTTTTCTCTATGTCTCTGAGCCTATTTCTGTTTTGTTTGTTCAATTATTCTGTTTTTCATATTCCACATATATTAATAACTGAGATCATATGATATTTGTTCTTTCTCTATCTGACTTATTTCACTTAGCATAATATTCTCTAGGTCCATCCATGTCATTGCAAATGGTAATATTTCATTCTTATTTATGGCCAAGTAATATTCCATTGTATAAATATACCAGTTTTTTTTTTTTTTTTTTTATCCAATCAACTATTGATGGGCATTTTGGTTGTATCCATATCTTAGCTATTGTGAATATCGCTGCAATAAAAATAGGGGTGCATATATTTTTTTCAAATTTGTGTTTTGGATTTCTTTGGATAGATACACAGAAGTGGAATTGCTGGGTCATAATGTAGTTCCATTTTCAATTTTTTGAGGTACCTCCACACAGTTTTCCATACTGGCTGCACCAATCTGCAATTCCACCAACAGAGCATGAGGGTTCCCTTTTCTCCATATCCTCACCAGCACTTGTTGTTTGTTGATTTATTGATAATAGCCATTCTGGCAGGGGTGAGGTGGTATCTCATTGTGTTTTTACTTGCATTTCTCTAACGATTAGTGACATTGAGCATTTTTTCATATGTCTGTTGGTCATCTGTATGTCCTCTTTAGGGTAATGTCTCTTCATGTCCTCACCCATTTTTTAATTGGGTTGTTCATTTTTTTGGTGTTGAGTTGTATGAGTTTTTTTGTTTGTTTGTTTGTTTTTAATAAATTTTGGTTATTAACCCCTTTTCAGATGTATCATTGGCAAATATCTTCTCCCATTCAGTAGCATGCCTTTTTGTTTTATTGTTAGTTTCCTTTTATGTGAAAAAAAACGTTTTAGTTCGATGTAATCCCACATGTTTATTTTTTCTTTTGGTGTTCTCACCGCATCTTCGAGGGCGGGGACAGAAACTGTACTGACTCAATTATATGTCTTCTTGGGATAAGTGTCTGTTCAGATCATCTGTTTGTTTTTCTTACTTGTTCACTTGTATGTGTTCTTTATATATTTTTAGATATTAGCCCTTTATAGGATGTGTTGTTTGCAAATATCTTCTTCCATTTGGTTGGTTTTCTCTGTGTTTTGTTGATGGTTTCTTTTATTCTGCAGAGGCTTTTTAGTTTGACATAGTCCCATTCATTTATTTTTTTTGCTTTTACTTCCCTTGCATTTGAAGTCAAAATCACATAATCCTCTCTAAATGCAAGGTCCACAATTTTAGTATGTATGCTTTTTTGTGTATAATACATTGTTTAAAGACTTATATTTAGGTCTGTGTTCCATTTTGACTTAATTTAGTATATGGCAACAGGTGACAGTCTAGTTTCATATTTTTTTATTTTATTTTTTTGCATATGGCTTTTCAATTTTGCCAGGATCATTTATTGAAGAGGCTTTCTTTCCTCCATTGTATGTTTTTGGCACCTTTGTTGAAAATTATCTGTCCATATATATGGGTTCATTTCTGGGTTCTCAATTCTATTCCATTGCTCTGTGTTTCTGCTTTTCAGCCTATCATGCTGTTTTGATTACTGTCACTTTGTATTAAAAATTGATGTCAGGGAATGTGACACCTCTGGGCTTGTCTTTTGTTGTTGTTAGGATTCTTGTGGCTATTCAGGCTTTTTTTGTGCGATTCCATAGAGATATGATGATTTTTTTGTTTTATTTGTTTAAAAAATTCCATTGGGATATTGATGATTGAATTAAATCTGTATATGTCTTTGGGTAATATGGTCATTTTAAGTATGTTGATTCTTCCAATCCATGAACATGGAATATCTTTCCATTTTTTTGTGTCTTCTTCATTTCTTTTAGTAACTTTTTCTATTTTTCAGTGTATAGGTCATTCACATTCTTTATTAAGTTTAATTCTAGGCATTTTGTTCTTTTTCTTGTAATTGCAAAAGGATTTTTTAAAATATATTTCTTCTTCTGAAATTTCATTGTTAGTATACAGGAAAGCAATGGATTTCTGTACGTTGATTTTGTATCCTGAAACTTTATTGTATTCTTTTTCTAATAGATTATTTTTAAGGAGTTTTCAGTATTTTCTACATAAAGAATCATGTCATCTGCAAAAAATGCCACTTTGACTTTTTCATTCCCAAGTTGGATGCCTTTTATTTCTTTCTATTGCCTAATTGCTCTGTCTAGAACTTCCAATACTATGTTGAATAACAGTAGATAAAGGGGGGATCCTTGTCTTATGCCTCATCATAGTGAGAATGCTTTCAGGTTTTCACCATTTAGTTTGATATTATTTGAGGGTCTGTGATATATCACCTTTATTATATTAAAGTATTTTCCTTATATATCCATTTTATTACATGTTTTAATCATAAATAGATGTTGTATCTTGTCAAATGCTTTTTCTGTATCTATCAACATGATCAAACGTTTTTTATCCTTTCTTTTTGGTGTATCATATTGGTTGATTTACATATGTTGAAACATACTTGTGTCCCTGGAATGAACCCTACTTGGTCATGATGCATCATCTTTTTCATGTATACTTGTATTCAATTTGCTACTATTTTGTTTAGGATTTTGCATCTATATTCATCAGAGATATTGGTCTGCAGTTTTCTTTTTGTGTTATCTTTACAAGGTTTTTGTATCAGGGTAATCTTGGCTTCATAAAATGATTAGGAAGTTTTGCCTCTTCAATTTTTTGGAAGAGTTTGAGAAGGACAGTATTAATTCATCTTTGCATGTTTGGTAAAATTCACTAGTGAAGCGATCTGGTCTTAGACGTTTGCTTTTGGGGAGTTTTTGGATGATTGTTTCAATTGTTGTACTATTGATCAGTCTATTTAGATTTCCAGTATTTTGTAAATTAGTCTGGGAAGGTTACATATTTTTAAGAATTTGTCCATTTCATCTAGGTTATTGAATTTTGTGACATAGTGTCTTTCATAGCGTTCTTGTATGACCCTTTGTACTTCTGTGGTATCCATTGTAAATTCTTCTCTTTCATCTCTGGTTTTGTTTGAGTCTTTTCTCTTGTTTTTTCTAGCAAAGTGTTTGTCAATTTTAATAATCTTCAAAGAAAAAGCTCTTCATTAAATTGATTTTTCTATAGTCTTTCTGTTCTTCATTTTATTAAATCTGTTCGTTTTTTACAATTATTTCCTTCCTTCTGCAGCCTTTGAATTTCCTATGTTTTTCTATTTCTATTTCTTTAAGATGTGATGTAAGTTGTTTCCTTTTTTCTTTTTCTTTTTTTTGTGTGTGAGTGTGTGTGTGTGTGTGTGTGTGTGTGTCTGCGCGCACGCACATGCACGTTTTTCTTGTTTCTTGAGACAGGCCTGTGATAATATAATTTTTCCTCTTTTTGCTATCTTTACAGTATCCCAATTATTTTGATATGTTGCATTTTCATTGTTATTTTTTATGTATCTTTTTATCTCTCCTTTTATTTCTTCTTTGTCCCAGTCATTCCTTAGTAGCACGTTATTCACTCTTCATATACTTGTGGCTTTTCCTGCTTTCTTCTTACATTTGAGCTCCAATTTCACAGCATTTCATTCAAAGACTATGTTTGGTATGATTTCAATCTTCTTAAATTTGTTGAGGCTGGTTTTGTGTCCCCCCAAAATTGGTATATCCTTCTTGAGAATGCTCCATGTGTACTAGAAAAGAATGTATATTCTCATATCCTGGGATGAAAGACTGTAAATGTCTATTATGTCCATTTGGTCTAATGTGTCATTTTAGGCTGGCATTTCCTTATTTATTTTATTTTTGGATGATCTACCCATAGATGACAATAGGATCTTTAGGTCCCCTATTATAATTGTGTTTTTTGTCAGTTTCTCCCTTTATATCTATTAGTAGTTGCTTTCTATATTTTGGTGCTCCGTAATTGGGAGCATATATACTGATACGTGTAATATATTCTGGTTGTATTTTCCACTTTATTATTATGAAATGTCCATCTTTGTCTCTTGTTACCTTTTTAATCCTGAAGTCCGTTTCATCAGATATAAGGATGGCTACACCCACATTTATCTTGATGCCATTTCCTTGGAGTATCATTATCCACCCTTTCACTTTGAGTCTACATTTGTCCTTGGCACCTGAGATGTATTTCTTGAAGGCAGCATGTGGCTCAGTTTTGTTTTTTGATTCGTTGTGCTACTCTGTGCCTTTTTAATGGAGAGTCCAGTCTATTTACATTTAGGATGATTATTGATATATGAAGATTTCCTATACTCATTTTATTTTTTATTTTCTGGGAGTTCAATGTCACAATTGTTTCTTCGCCTTGGTGTTTCTGTCAGTTATTTTAGTTTGGTGGCATTCTATAATTTTCCCCCTCTTTTTTTTTTGTTATGTGTTTCAGTACTAGGTTTATTTTTTATTGTTTTATTTTGGAATGGTTATCATAATGTTTATGTAAAATAAATTTTTATATATAAAGAAGTCATTTTTATTCAGCATGCATTTTATATCCATTCCCCTTTGGAAATTCAGATTTTTAACGCCTCCACTTTCATGTTTTTATTGTCAAAAATTACTTCTATTTACGCTGTGAATTCATTTCCAAGTTGCAGTAGCTATTGTCTTCTTATGTCTCTCTCTTTAATGTTTTTCCTTTTTTTGATTTTATATTACATTTAATTGTATAGTACCCAATTCTAAAGAAGGGCTGTAATTTTCTGCTTCTGTCTGTTAGTCATCTTACTCATAGTTCTGTATCCTTTTGTCTTTTTGTTTTGGGTAGAATAGCCCCCTTCCATATTTCCTGTAACACTCGACTTTTAGTGGAAAATTCCATCAACTTCTCTGTGTGTGGAAAATGTTTATTTCTTCTTCATATCTAAATAATAACTTTGCTGTATGAGATCTGATAATTATGTTCATGAGCTCATCCTAGAAAAAGTACTACATATCTCATTGTGGAATATCACAATAGTCACCTTCGAAGTTCACCCCTTGGGAACCTATGCACCAATGCCAGCAACTAGTCCACCCTTCAAAGCAATTTTAGAACTCTTTTTCTGGAATAGCCATCAGAGATGTCATCGCTGTTACACTTGATGTCCTGAAGGTTATCAAAATGTCTTCCTTTCAATATTTCCTTTATCTTCAGGTAAAGAAAGAAGCCATTGGAGGCCAGATCAAGTGAGTAGGGAGAGTGTTCCAATATAGTTATTTTTTTTTTTTACTGGCTAACAGCTCCCTCACATACAGTGCCATGTGAGTTAGTGCATTATTGTGATGAAAGAGCCATGAATTATTGACAAAAAGTTCAGATCATTTTTGTTTAACTTTTTCATGCAGCCTTTTCAGCACTTCCGAATAGTAAACTTGGTTAAATGTTTGTCCAGTTGGTACAAATTCATAATGAATAATCCCTCTGATATCAAGAAAAGGTTAACAACATCGTTGCAACAAAGTCCATGAACTTAATTGCCAGAACTTGTGCGCTGGTCACTTAGGCAGGAATGGTTGAGGCCACAGAGAGGGCATGTTCAGGCTAAATCCTCCCTTCTCCTGGGAACCACAGTGAGCTCTGAGCTGTGTTCTGTGGCAGTGATCTCCAGGCTTTCTCCATGGCCTCCATCTCTCCTCTTCTTCCTTCCCTCCTGCCCTGCCCACCCTGATTAGCCCATGTTCAGATGATTCTATGTACAGATTTCTCAAATGTGTTTTTGTATTGCACAGGGAATTCTTTGTCGAATTATAGCTGTTCAACTTGGCAAAAAAGTTGAAGGGATGAAGACATATAAAATGGTAATTACAAAATAGTCATGAGAATATAAAGTAAGGTATAGGAAATATAGTCAATAATATTGTAAAATCCATGTCAGGTATGCACTAAATTTATAGTGGGGATCACTTCATAATCTATTAAAATGTTCAACTACTACACTGTGTACCTAAAACTACCATAAAATAATATTGAGCATCAACTATAATTGGAAAAAAAAAACAGTAACAGGAATGTAAAGTACAGCAAAGGGAATATCGTCCATGATATTGTAATAACTCTGTACAGTGTCATATGGGTAATACAGTTATTAGAGTTATTATTTTGTGAAGTATATAAATTTATAATCATTATGTTGTTTTGTACACTTAAAACTCATACTGTATGTCAAGGCAATTGAAAAATAAATGTTTAAAAATTAATTAAAAAAAATAAAGTTGGAGGTATCACAATACCTGTTATCAAAGTATACTATAAGGTAATAGTGATAAAAATAGCATGGTACTGGCACGAAAACAGACATTTCTATTAATGAAACACAGTAGAAAACCAGAAATGAACCCATGCTTATATGGTCAATAAATCTATGACAAATGAAGCAAGAATATACACTGGGGCAAAGAGAGTATATTCAATAAATAGTGTTGGAAAAATCGGTCAGACACATGCAAAGAAAATAAAACTAGACCACCTTCTTACACCATATACAAGAATAAATACAAAATGGATTAAATATTTAAATGTAAGTTACAAAAAAAATAACACTCATATAAGAAAACACAGGGAGTAAACTCTCTGACATTGCTCTAAGTAATTTTTTTTTCTTCTGATATACTATCTTGGGCAAATGAAACAAAGAAAAAAATAAGCAAATGGGACTACATCAAACTAAAAAGTTTTTGTACAGAAAAGTAAATCATCAACAAAACGATAAGACAACCTACTGAATGGGAGAAGATATTTGCGAATGATACATCCAATAAGGGATTAATATCCAAAATATGTAAAGACCTGACACATCTTAACACTGAAAAAAACAATCCAATTAAAAACTGGGCAGAAGACCTGAAAGGACATTTCTCCAAAGAGGACACATAGATGGCCAATAGATATGTGAAAACATGCTCAATGTCACTAATTGAGCAAAATACAGAGAAATGCAAATTAAAACCACAATGAGGTATCACTTCAAACTCTCAGAATAACTATCATGAATAAATCGACAAAAAACTAGAGTTGGTGAGGAAGAGATAAAAGGGAAGCTTCGTGCACTTTAGGTGGGAGTCTAAATTGGTGCAGCCATTATGGAAAATGGTTTGGAGGTTCTTCAAAAGATTAAAAATAGAAATACCAAATTACCCAGCAATTCCACTTCTGGATAGTTACCTGAAAAAATCCAAAACACAAATTCAAAAACATATGCACTCCTATGTTCACTACAGCATTACTATTTTTTTTTTTAATTAAAGTTCATTGGGGGTGACAATTGTTAGGAAACTTACATAGGTTTCAGGTGTACAGTTCAGTCATACATCATCTATATAACACATTGTGTTTTTGTCACCCAGAGTCAGTTCTCCTTCCATCACCATATATTTGATCCTTTTTACCCTCATCTACCACACCCCTCCACTCTGGTCATCACTAAACTATTGTCTCTGTCTATGAGATTTTGTTGCTTGTTTGTCTCGTTACTTTGTTGTTATCAGTTTTATATACCACATAACAGGGAAATCATATGGTTCTTGACTTTTTCTCTCTGACTTATTTTCCTTACCATTATAATCACAAGATCAAGCCATGTTGTCACAAATGACACTATTTCAACTTTCCTTATAGCAGAAGAGTATTCCATTATGTACAAATAACACAATATCTTTATCCAGTCATCTATTGAAGGATACTTTGGTTGTTTCCATTTCTTGCACACCTTAAATAAAGCTGCAATGAACATCAGAGCACATATATATTTATGGATAAATGTTTTCAGATTATTTTGGTTGATACTCAAGGGAAAGATGGTTGGGTTATATGGTAATTCTATTTTTTAATGTTTTGAGGAATCTCCACATTGCCTTCCATAGCAACGGCACCAATATGCATTCCCACCAACAGTGTATGAGATTTCCTTTATCTCCACAGCCTCTTCAACACTTGTTATTATTTGTTTTGTTGATGATAATAATTCTAACTGGTGTGAAGTGATATCTCATTATGGTTTCTATTTGCATTTCTCTGATGGTTACTGATGTTGAGCATTTTTTCATGTCTATTGGCCATATGTATGTCCTTTTTGGAGAAATGTCTCTTCAGGACCTCTGCTCATTTTTAATTGGATTGTTTGTGTTTTTTGTTGTTGAGTTGTATGAGTTCCTGATATATTTGAATATTAGCCCCTTATTGAAGGTGTTGTTTGCAAAAGCCTTCTCCCATTCAGTTGTTTGCCTCTTGATTTTGACCACGGTTTCTTTAGCTGTGCAGAAGCTTTTCAATTTAATATAGTCCCATTCATTTATTTTACCTTTTACTTCCCTTGCCTTTGAAGTGAAATTCATAAAATCCTCTTTTATGCAAGGTACATAACTTTAATACCTATGTTTTCTTCTATGCAGTTTATTGTTTCAGGTCTTATGTTTAGGTATTTGATCCATTTTGAGTTAATTTTGGTATATGGTGACAGATAGCAGTCTAGTTTCATTCTTTTGCATTTGGCTTGCTAATTCTCCCTGCACCATGTATTGAAGAGGCAGTCTTTTCTTGTACATTTTTCATTTTTTTTTGTCTTCTTTGTCAAAAATTGTCTGTCCATTTTTATGTGGGTTTATTTCTGGGTTCTCAATTCTATTCCTTTTGTCTGTGTGTCTGTTTTTCTGCCAATTCCATACTGTTTTGATTATTGTTGCCATGTAGTACAAGCTAAAGTCAGGGAATGCGATACCTTCAGCATTGTTTGCTTTTTGTTTGTTTGTTTGTTTTGTTTTGTTTAGGGTTGGTTTGGCTATTCGGGGTCTTTTGTGGTTCCATACCAATCTGATGGTTTTTTTTGTTCTATATCTTTAAAAAATGCCATTGGAGATGACATAATGTAAATGGCTGCATAATGTGAGTCTCCTGAAATCTCCCATGGAATTCACAACAAATTGTACAACTATAATTCCACCAAGGGCTCCCTGCACAGAAGACAGGCAAGACTAAGATGTGGAACTGAAATCACCTGGAGATGGGAAAGTTAGGTGAGCGGGGGAGGAGGAAAGCAGGAACTGGTGAGATGCAGGCCATGCGGGCTTAGGACAACATAGACTGGAGCTTGGAGCTCCCAGCTGCCTGAATTCTGGAGCTACTGTAGTCACAAGAGAGGGAAAAGTACAGACTGCAAACATTCACCTTATGGCCCACCGTGCCACCTGAGGGATCAGCATAAAATACAGCTGAACCCAACACTCACGTCAGAGATCCCAGAGCAAATACTGAGGGAAGAAGGGTGAAAATGGCAGTTTAAGCTCTCAATGCCAAGCAGAGGATGGAAGAATTAGGCACAGAGCCTAGCCAACCCCTCCATACCCTGCCCAGAGCTTGTTCCATTCCCACCTGCCCATCACTAGAAGTGAAACAGTAGCAGTGTGAGACCAAAAGAACAGAGTATTTTCAGTTCTGAAAACTGCAGCCTGCACAGATGGACTTGCAATACCATTAGTTCAGGAGAAGGGGAGGGAGGCTTTGGTGCAGGACTAGGTGTGCTGGAGGTCACTGCCATTTCCCACAACCACTTCTCACACTCCAACCTGCCCCCTCCCCCACATAGCTGGGTGGCCCACTGCAGGGATAAACAGAGCCACTGAAATACATAGGTCCTGAATCTGGTGCAGGAGGAGCTTCAGAGCCTCATAAACTTTCCACATCGCCCAACGGAGGTGAAGCCCTGAGACCCAGGCAGCCTGCTCAAAGAAAAGAAACACGGCTTCCAGGGAATTCCCCCAATTTGTGAGAAGCTGGAACACTGCAGATAATATATGACACTACAGCATGAGAAATAATAAAAGACTGCAGTTGGAAATAAATAAAGCATTCTAACAAAACATACTGGAAAGCAGAGGAAAGACTTCTTCCTACCCAACTGTTGTAGAACCCACTCCTGTAGATGCTTAGGAAGAGAAATATTAATTAACGAATTGCCATGAATAACCAATGTAACAAGGCAGCTCAGACAGAAAATGAAAAGTCTCCAGAAAATGAATTTAAAGATATGGAAATATGTCACTTAAATGACAGAGAATTCAGGATTGTAGCTCTGAAAAAACTCAATGAGATGAGAGAAAACACAGACTGGAAGTTTAAGGAACTCAGAAACACAATGAAATAACAAAATGAACATTTTAACAACGAGATTTAAATTTTAAAACAGAATGAAATAGAATTTCTGGAGATTAAAAACTCAGTAAAAGAAATGAAGAAAGCAATAGCAGGCTTAGATAATAGAGCTGAGCAGATGAAGGAAAGAATCAATGACATCGAAAATAGAAATCTGGAAATAACTCAGATGGAAGAAGAGAGAGACTTGAGAGTTAAAAGAAATGAAAGAACTCTACAAGATATTTTTGACTCCATCAGAAAGAAAAATATAAGGATAGGAGGCATACAAGAAAAAGAAAGGGAGAAGAGAATGGAGAGTACATTCAAACAAAGAATTGAAGACAACTTCCCAAACCTATGGAGACAACTGGATCCTCAAATCCAAGAAACAAATAGAACACCTAATTACCTCAACTCCAATAGTCCTTCTCCATAGCACCTTTTATTGAAGCTGAAAAAAAATAATGACAAAAAAGTCTCCTCAAGGCAGCAAGACAAAAGAAGATGGGAACTGACAAAGGAAAGCCCATTGGATTATCATCAGATTTTCAGCAGAAACTCTAGAAACCACGAGGGATTGAAAGCAAATTTTCAAACTATGGAAAGAGAAAAATTATGAGGCAAAAATAATATATACAGCAAAGATATCCTTTAGATATGAAGGAGGAAAAAAGACCTTTCGAGACATACAGAAGTGGAAGAAATTTTCTAACACACGACCTGCATTACAAGAAATACTGAAGAAGCTGTTCCACCAGATACAAACAAGCAAAAGAATAGAAACCATGAGTAGTATAATGAACAGACAAACACGCAGGAAATGACAACCCATACACCAAATAAGACACTATACCCTTAAACATAACTGTTGTGCAGGGTGGCCTGCGGGGCCTCAGCTTCCACTCCCCCCATAAGAACGCAGGATGTGGCTAAGCCAAAAAGGACCATCCACGAAGCCATAGATAGGGGAGTCATACCACTATAGTCTCACTGGAGGCTGGATTCACATGATGTGTGACCTGCTGTCCACTTTTGTGCCAACCAACCGACTCCCCTCTACTTTACTGACTCTCCACTGTCTAGCGCAGCCGAGGCAGTTATACCAGCAGCCAATTGGCTAACCAGTCACAGCTGATGACCATCTACTACCCAAGTCAGTACCCCTCCACGTGAGGCCGAGAGCATAGAAACTGCTTTGTGGGACTCTATCCCCACAATAACAAACATGATAAAAAGAAATAAAAAAACAAAAACACTGAAAGAGAACGAGGAGAGATGTCATGAAAATGGTGGTGGCATGAGGTGAGCCTCTGGAAATCTCCCCTGGAATTTACAACAAATTAAACAGCTATAATTTCACCAAGCACTACCTGCACAGCACACAGGCAAGACAAAGAGGCTCATTACTGAATTCACCTAAAGGTGGGTAAATTGCGCAAGCAGGGGAGGAGGGAAGGGAGAAGTGCAGAGATGGAGCCCCGTGGGCACAGGACACAAACCTAGCTTAGTACTCCCAACTTGCTGTATCCCGGAACTGCCACAGCTGCGGGAGAGGGAAGAACTCGGACTGCTAAGGCTGCGTTTAACACAAGGGTGAGGGGACAGCATATAACACGGCCGAAACAAACGCTCATGGCAGAGACCTCAGAGCAAAAACTGAGGGAAAAAGCCTGAAAACGGTGGTTTAAGACCTCACTGCGGAGCCAAGAACAGAAACCTTAGGCACTGAGATTAGCCAACCCCTCCCTACCATCCCAGAGCTTGCCCCACCTTCACCTGGCCAGTATTAGAAGCAGAACAGTAGCAGTGTCAGATCACAAGAAGAGAATATTTGCATTCTGAGAACTGTGGTCCACAGAAACAGATTTGCAGCACAACTGGTTCCGGCAAAGGGGAGGGAGCTGTGGAGACAGGAGTGGCTGTGGTGGTGGTTACTGCCATTGCTCTGGGCCACCTCTAACAACTCACCCCGCCCCTGTCCCCACCTATCTTGGCGGATGCCTGCAGGAGTAAACAGAACTGCTGAAACACACGGGCTCTGAATCTGGTGCAGGAAGAGCTTGGAAACTTCAAAAGCTCTCCACACCCACACAGGGATGTGGCCCCCTATGACCAAGGTGAACTGTTAATAGAGTAGAAGACTGCCTTCCAGGTAATCCCACCATTGTGTGAGAAGCTGGAGTAGTTCAGAGAAAACACAACACTACAGTGTGAGAGAGAAAAAAGGGCTACATTCAGAGAGAAAATAAAACATTCTACGAACAAGTACTGGAAAACAAAACATAGATCTCTTCCTATCAACTTGTTGCAGAACCCACTCCTGTTGATGTCTAGGAAGAGAAATAATAAATCAGTAATTGCCATGAATAACCAAGGCAACAAGACAGCTCAGAAAGAAATTGAAAAGTATCCAGAAAAGGAACTAAAAGATATGGAAATATATGACTTAAATGACAGAGAATTCAAGATTGCAGTTCTGAAAAAAACTCAACGAGATACAAGACAACACAGAAAGTCAGTTTAATGAACCCAGAAACACAATCAAAGAACAACATGAGCATTTTACGAAAGAGACTGAAATGTTTAAAAAGAACCAAATAGACTTTCTGGAGATTAAGAACTCAATAGAAGAAATGCAGAATGAAATAACCAGCTTAGGTAGTAGAGTTGACCAGATGGAGGAAAGAATAAGTGACATCGAAGATAGAAACCTGGAAATGACACGGAAAGAAGAAGAAAAAGACTTGAGACTTAAAAGAAATGAGAGAACTCTACAAGAACTTTCTGACTCCATCAGAAAGAGCAATACAAGAAAAATGGGCATACCAGAAGGAGAAGAAAGAGAGAAGGAAACAGAGAGTATATTCAAACAAATAGTTGATGAGAACTTCCCAAACTTGTGGAAAGAACTGGATCCTTGAATCCAAGTAGCAAATACAACACCTAATTACCTCAACCCCAACAGGCCTTCTCCAAGGCACATTGTATTGAAGCTGTCTAAAATCAACGACAAAGAAAGAATCCTCAAGGCAGCCAGGGAAAAGAAGACGGTAACCTACAAAGGAAAGCCCATTAGATTACAATCAGATTTCTCAGCAGAAACTCTACAAGCCAGGAGGAAGTGGAACCAAATATTCATACTATTGAAAGAGAGAAATTATGAGCCAAAAATAATATATCCAGCAAAGATATCCTTTAGATGTGAAGGAGGAATAAAGACCTTTACAGACATAGAGAAGCTCAGGGAATTTTCTAATACACGACCTGCACTACAAGAAGAGGCTATTTGACCACCATCAACAGGGACAATTTGTGGCAATCAAAACATAAAAAGGGGGAGAGTAAAGGCCTGAATCAGAATATGGATATGGAGAAAGTAAGCATGCCGAAGAAACGGAATACTCTAAATATCAAACTTTCTTTTATATAAACTTAACGGTAACCACTTAAAAAAATTCAGAACTGAAATACATACTGTAATAAAAGAAGAAACAGAGGGAAACATCATAGAATACCACCACACAGAAATAATAGACAACAACAAAAAAGGCAAAGAAACAATGGAGACAAAATCTTCCCAGAAAACAAAAGATAGAGTGATAGAAAATCCTCACATGTCAATAATCACCCTAAATGTAAATGGACTGAACTCACTAATAAAAAGGCACAGAGTAACAGATTGGATCAAGAAACTAAATCCAACCATATGCTGTCTCCAAGAGACACATCTCAGCTACAAGTACAAGCATAGACTCAAAGTGAAAGGGTGGAAATTAACACTCCAAGCAAATGGTATCCAGATAAAATCAGGTGTAGCTATAATGATATCAGATGAAACAGACTTCAGGGTGACAAAGGTAACAAGAGACAAAGACGGACATTTCATAATGGTAAAGGGGACTATACAACAAGAAGACATAACAGTCATCGATATTTATACCCCCAATCAGGGAGCTCTGAAATATACCAAGCAACTACTAACAGAACTAAAGGGAGAAATTGACCAAACACAATTATGCTAGGGGACCTAAATACCTCATTGACAGCTATGAATAGATAATCCAAACAGAAAATAAGTAAAGATCTTTTGTTGTTTTTGTTTATATACTACATATCAGTGAAATCATGTGGTTCTCTGCTTTTTCTGTCTGATTTATTTTGCTGAGCATTATAATCTCAAGATCAAGGCAAACAAATGAGAAACAAAAATTCATAGACACAGAAATTAGTTCAGTGGTTACCAGAGGGGAAGGGGGAAGGGGGCGGTGGTAACGAGGGTAAAAGGGATCAAATATCTGGTGATGGAATGAGAACTGACTCTGGGTGGTGAATACACAATGTGATTTATAGATGATGTAATACAGAATTGTACACCTGAAATCTATGTAACTTTACTAACAATTGTCACCCCAATAAAATTTAATTAAAAAAATTAATGTGACATACAATTAGTTCTTTGAAAATATTAATAAAATTGACAAACCCCTCGCTAGACTCACTGAGATAAAAAGAGAAAAGACAGAAATAAACAAAGTGAGACGTGAAAGGCGGGAACTTATCAAGGATACCACGGAAATACAAAGGATCACCCATGAATACTATGAAGGAGTATTTGCCACCAAATTAAATAAACTAAAAGAAATGGGCAAGTTCTTACAAACATATAGCCTTCCTATGCTGAATCAAGAAGAACTGGAAAATCTAGATAGACTGATCACTTTTAAGGAAATTGAATCAGTCATTTGAAACCTTCCCAAAAGCAAAATTGCAGGAGCAGGTGGCTTCATTAGTGAATTCTTCCAAACACTCAAAGAGGATCTAATACCAATCCTACTCGAACTCATCCAAAAAAACTGAGGAAGAGACAAAATACTCTAACTCATTTTATGAGGCCAACATTATCCTGATACCAAAACCTGGTAAGGATAACACACAAAAAAGAAAATTACAGACCAATATCTCTGAGAAATACAGATGCAAAAATCCTAAACATAATTCTAGCAAATGTAATGCAACAATGCATTAAAAAGATTATACATCACCACCAAGTGGGGTTCATCCCAGGGGAACAAGGATGGTTTAACATATACAAATTGATCAATTTGATACACCACATAAACAAAATAAAGCACAAAATCATATGATTATATCAATACATGTGGAAAAAGTGTTTGACAAGATACAACATCCATTTATGATTAAAACAATTAATAGATGACGTCATAGGAATGGCGGCAGTGGGGCGCAGTTTCTCAGTTCTCCTCTGGATCTTATTACAAACGGGACCTATAACCCATCAAAGAACTCTTTGCTCATCACACAGAACAGCTAAGAGACTCGTGAAAGGATTACTTGAAAGTGCGCTAATTGGGAGAGCAGGGGAAGGAAGGACGGGAGCAGAGTGAAAACGCGCAGGCCGGTGGTGGAATCCAGGCCGGCGGCGGCGAGGAAATCCCGGCTGCAGTGGTGACGGCAGAGGCGAAAACCGCGGTGGCACCCGCAGTTCCGGGCACGCACGGGATTCCAGGGCGGAACGGAGAGCACAGAGACCAGGAGGTGGGCTCTTTCCCTACGTCCCACAGCTGATTTCTCCCGCCGGGAGGGCGGCTAGTGGGCCCTAGGGCAGACAAAGAACACAGACTCCATACCTGGGCCCCTTCCCCCTTCCAATCCTACCCCCGCCCTTCCAGAGACTTAAACTGGAACCTGAACTGAGGAGTAGTGTCAGATTACAGACGAGCCGTAGTAGTGCTCGGTCTCTGGGAAGACTGACAGGCAGCCCTGACCCAGGGAAGAGGCTGGGAAAAGTGTGATTTTGGCTGGGCTAGGAGAGAAGAGACTCCTCCACCCCCAGCCACCACCTTTTCTGGCCTGCGGGAAGAGTGTGACGCGCGGCTGGGCTGGGAGAGAGAAGACCCCTCCATCCCCAGCCCACACCCTTTCTGGTCTGCCTAGGGCGGGGCAAGTGCAACTGCCGAGACATTCCCAGGGATCAGCAGTAAGCAGCAGACGCAGCTCTGGGCTTTTAGCAGCTCGGAAATCTCCTGCCCGTACTCCCCCATACACACACACACACACACACACACACACACACACACACAGACACACGGAAGAAGTGCCCTAAGACTCAGGAGTACTGGACATGGGGCTGGTGGTGCTACTCTCAGTGTGCATATGTGAAGGCAAGGGCAGAAATTTATTTTTGCACATTTTTTTTATTAATTTATTTTTAATTTATTGGGGTGACAATTGTTAGTAAAATTACATAGATTTCAGGTGTGCAATTCTGTATCACATCATCCATAAATCACACTGTGTGTTCACCACCCAGAGTCAGCTCCCCTTCCATCACCATACATTTGATCCCCCTCATCCTCATCCCCCACCCCCCCAACCCCTTTACCTTCTGGTAACCACCAAATTACGTTCCCCAGATTAATTTTCAAGCCCGTGGCCATCCTATGGTCACCGATTGCCCTCCAATCCCCTCACCCTCCCCCCCACCCCCCACCCCTCCCGCCCATCTAGCAACCCTCAGTTTTTCCTCATTGTCTCCCAAACTGTTTCTGATTCGTTCATTCACTTATTCTTTTCTTTAGAATCCGCAAATAAGTGAGATCATATGGTACTTATCTTTCTCTGTCTGACTTATTTCACTTAACATAATGTTCTCTAGATCCATCCATGTTGTTGCAAATGGTAAGATTTCTTTCTTCTTTATGGCTGCATAATACTCCATTGTATAAATGTACCACAGTTTCTTAATCCAGTCATCTACCGATGGGCATTTTGGTTGTTTCCCTGTCTTAGCTATTGTGTATAGTGCTGCAATAAACATAGGAGTGCATAAAGATTTTTGAATTGAAGTTTTGGATTTCTCCGGATAGATACCTAGGAGTGGAATTACTGGATCATAAGGTAGTTCCATTTTCAGATTTTTGAGATACCTCCATACTGTTTTCCATAGCGGCTGCACCAGTCTGCAATCCCACCAACAGTGCACAAGGGTTCCCTTTTCTCCATATCCGCGCCAGCACTTGTTGTTTGTTGATTTATTGATGATAGCCATTTTGACTGGGGTGAGGTGGTATCTCATTGTGGTTTTTATTTGCATTTCTCTGATGGTTAGTGAGGTTGAGCATTTCTTCATATGTCTGTTTGCCATCTGTATGTCCTTTTTAGAAAAATGTCTCTTCAAGTCCTCTGCCCATTTTTTAATTGGATCGTTTGTTTTTTTGGAGTTGAGTTGAGTGAGTTTTCCATAGATTTGTATTATTAATCCCTTATCATATATATCATTGGCAAATATCTTTTCCCATTCAGTAGGATCCCTTCTAGTTTTATTGATGGTTTCCTTTGCTGTGAAAAAACTTTTTAGTTTGATATAATCCCACATGTTTATTTTTTCTCTTAGTTCCCTCGAGCGAGGGTATATATCAGTAAAAATCTTACTCCGGGTAATGTCTGTGAAGTTTCTTCCTATATTTTCTTCTAGGTATTTTATGGTTTCAGATCTTACATTTAAGTCTTTAAGCCACTTTGAATTTATTTTTTTATATGGTGTAAGGAGGTGGTTGGTCCAACTTCATTTTTTTGCATGTGTCTGTCCAGGTTTCCCAACACCATTTATTGAATAGACTGTCATTACTCCATCGTACATTCTTGCTTCCATTGTCGTAGATTAAATGGCCATATAGGCGTGGATTTATTTCTGGACTCTCTATTCTGTTCCATTGATCTATGTGTCTGTTTTTATGCCAGTACAATGCTGTTTTGATTACTGTAGCCTTGTAGTATAATTTGAAGTCAGGTATTGTTATACCTCCCACTTTGTTCTTATTTCTCAAGATTGCCTTTGCTATTCGGGGTCTTTTATGGTCCCATATAAATTTTAGGATTATATGTTCTATTTCTGTGAAAAACGATGTTGGCAGTTTGATAGGAATTGCATTGAATATGTATATTGCCTTAGGCAGTATGGACATTTTAACTATATTAATTCTTCCTATCCATGAACATGATATGTGTTTCCATCTATTTATATCTTCCTTCATTCCTTTCTTCAGTGTCTTATAATTTTCTGAGTACAGATCTTTTACTTCTTTGGTTAAATTTATTCCCAGGTATTTTATAGTCTTTGGAGCGATTGTTAATGGGATTGTTTTTTTAATTTCTCCTTCTGATGTTTTATTATTGGTATATACAAATGCAACTGATTTCTGAATATTAATTTTGTATCCTGCTACTTTACTAAATTCATCTATCAGCTCTAATAGCTTCTTGGTGGAGTCTTTAGTGTTCTCTATATATAGTATCATATCATCTGCATACAATGATAACTTTACTTCCTCCTTACCAATTTGGATGCCTTTTATTTCTTTTTCTTGTCTGATTGCTGTGGCAAGAACTTCCAGAACTATGTTGAATAGAAGCGGAGATAGTGGGCATCCTTGCCTTGTTCCTGATCTTAGGGGGAATGGTTTTAGCTTTTCCCCATTGAGTATGATGTTAGCTGTGGGTTTGTCATATATGGCCTTTATTATGTTGAGATAAGATCCCTCTATTCCCACTTTCTTAAGGGTTTTTATCATAAATGGCTGTTGGATTTTATCAAATGCTTTTTCTGCATCTATTGATATGATCATGTGATTTTTATTTTTCATTTTGTTAATGTGGTGTATCACATTAATAGATTTGCGGATGTTGAACCACCCCTGCATACCAGGGATGAATCCCACTTGATCGTGGTGAATGATCTTTTTAATGTATTGCTGAATTATGTTTGCTAATATTTTGTTGAGGATTTTTGCATCTATGTTCATTAAAGATTTCGGCCTGTAGTTTTCTTTTTTTGTGGTGTCTTTGTCTGATTTTGGGATCAGGGTGATAGTGGCTTCATAAAAAGTGTTTGGGAGTCTTCCCGCCTTCTGGATTTTTTGGAAGAGCTTGAGGAGAATTGGTGATAATTCTTTTTTTGAACGCTTTGTAAAATTCACCTGTAAAGCCATCTGGTCCAGGGCTTTTGTTTGTTGGGAGACTGTTGATTACTGATTCAATTTCCGTGGTGGTAATCAGTCTATTCAGGTTTTCTGTTTCTTCTTGAGTTAGCCTTGGAAGGTTGTACGCCTCTAGAAAATTGTCCATTTCTTCCAAATTGTCAAATTTGTTGGCATATAGTTGCTCATAGTAACTTCTTAAAACTCTTTGTATTTCTGCAGTGTCCGTTGTCACTTCTCCTCTTTCATTTCTGATTTTATTAATTTGGGTCCTCTCTCTCTTTTTTTTAATGAGTCTGGCTAAAGGTTTGTCAATTTTGTTTATCTTCTCTAACAACCAACTCTTGGATTCATTGATCTTTTGTATTGTTTTTCTGGTTTCTATTTCATTTATTTCTGCTCTGATCTTTATTATCTCCTTCCTTGTGTTCCCTTTGGGCTTATTTTGCTGTTCTTTTTCCAAATCCCTTAAATGTGAAGATAAACTGTTGATTAGTGATGTTTCTTGTTTCATTAGGTAGGCCTGCAAAGCTATGAATTTCCCTCTTAGGACTGCTTTCGCGGCATCCCATAGATTTTGGGTCATCGTGTTTTCATTTTCGTTTTTCTCGAGATGTCTTTTGATTTCTTCCTTGATCTCCTGCTTGACCCATTCATTATTTAGTAATAAGTTATTCAGCCTCCATGAATTGGTTTGTCTTCCAGTATTTTTCCTGTAGTTCATTTCTAATTTTATAGCACTATGATCAGAGAAGACAATTGGTATGATTTCAATATTCTTAAATTTATCAAGACTAGTTTTGTGGCCTAACATGTGGTCTATCTTGGAAAATGTTCCATGTGCGCTTGAGAAAAACGTGTATTTTGCAGCATTGGGGTGAAATGTTCTGAAAATATCGATTAAATCCAAGTGGTCCAATGTATCATTTAAGGCTGTTGTTTCCATATTGATTTTCTGTCTGGAAGACCTGTCCCTTGTGGTCAGAGGTGTGTTGAAGTCCCCGACTATAATAGTGTTACTGTTGATCTCTGCCTTTATGTCAGTCAGTACCTGTTTTATATATTTAGGTGCTCCTATGTTGGGTGCATAGATGTTTACTAGGGTTATGTCCTCTTGTCGGATCGATCCCTTTATTATTATATAGTGCCCATCTTTATCTTTTAGTATGTTCTTCATTTTAAAGTCTATTTTGTCAGATATAAGTATTGCAACTCCAGCTTTTTTCTCGTTTCCATTTGCATGAAATATCTTACTCCAACCCTTCACTTTCAGCCTGTGTGTGTCTTTTGTTCTGAGGTGAGTCTCTTGTATACATACAAGGGTCTTGCTGTCTTATCCAGTCAGCCACCCTATGTCTCTTGATTGGAGCATTTAATCCATTTACATTTAAAGTGATTATTGATAGGTACATAGATATTGCCATTTTTAAATTTGTAGTTAGGTTGTTTTGATCTTTCTTCTATTTACAGAAGTCCTTTTAGTATTTCTTGCAATGCTGGCTTGGTGGTGATAAATTCCTTTAGCTTATTTTTATCTGGAAAGCTCTTTATCTCTCCATCAACTTTAAATGATAGCCTTGCTGGATAAAGCAATCTAGGTTGTAGGCCTTTGTTTTCCATCACTTTAAGTATCTCCTGCCACTCCCTCCTGGCCTTCAACGTTTCTGTAGAAAAATCATTTGATAGTCTTATGGGAGTTCCCTGGTATGTAACCCTCCGTCTTTCTCTTGCTGCTTTTAGGATTCTCTCTTTGTCTTTAAGCTTTGCCATTTTAACTATAATGTGTCTTAGTGTGGACCTGTTTGGGTTAATCCTGTTTGGAACTCTCTGCACTTCCTGGACTTGTATGTTGGTTTCCTTCATCAGGTTGGGGAAGTTTTCAGACATTATTACTTCAAATATGTTCTCAATCCGTTGCTTGCTCTCTTCACCTTCTGGTATTCCTATGATGCGCATGTTGTTGCGCTTGATGTTATCCCAGAGGTCTCTTAGGCCATCCTCATTGTTTTGTATTCTTTTTTCTTTCTGTTGTTCCCTTTGGGTGATCTCTGCTACCTTGTCTTCTAAGTCGCTGATTCGATCCTCTGCTTCATCTAGCCTGCTGGTAATTCCTTCAAGTGAGTTCTTAATTTCGGTAATTGTGTTCTTTAGTTCCAACTGGTTTTTCGTTATGATTTCTACATCCTTCTTTATGTTTTCTCTAAGCTCGTTTGTTATGATTTCTACATCCTTCTTTATGTCTTCTCTAAGCTCCTTAAACATTCTTATCACCAGTGTTCTGAACTCTGTCTCTGAGAGGTTGGTTACGTCTGCTTCATTTGGTTCCAGTTGTGGAGGCTTCTTCTGTTCTTTTATTTGGGACGTGTATCTTTGTTTCCCCATTCTGGCTGACTGTGTTTATTTTGATATATTAGGTAGATCCCCTAGCGTTCTTAGTTCTTGCTAGGTTATCTTATGTAGTATGTGTCCTTTATATTTGACTCGCACCACGTCGTCCTCCTCTGCGTGTGCTCCAAAGGTGAGTCTTGTGTTGTGTACACTGTCCCGTTCAAGAAGATCTTTAAGTTCTTCCCGCTAGTGAGCAGGTGGGGTCAACTCCTGGGCTGACCCGCCTTGAGACTTGGCTCTGCCCCCTGCAGGGCACTCTGCTGCGTGATGGTTGACCACCCCAATGTGATTTGGCCTCTATGGGCTCCAGAGCCTGCAGAGAACCCCCTCTAGGTGTGTGACCTGCAGGTCAAACCCGGCTGCACTCCGATTTGGTCTGGAGTTGGCCCCCGGATATGCCGAGTCCCGTGCCACTCAAGCTGGGCCCCGGCAGGGAAGTCCCAGAACAAGGCAAATCACCAAGCATAGCAGCAACGGCAACAGCAAAGAAAAAAAAAATCAAGTACATTCACATGCAAAAAAAAAAAAAAAAAAAACAGCCGATAACCCCCGCTCGACACAGGCAAAGATATCAAAGATACAAGACAAAGCAAAACAAAGCAAAACAAAAAGCAGCGACCGTCTCGGCCTGAGCCCACCAACCAATGACCAGGTTGTCCTCTGCTGTACCAAAGAGCCCCCTGCTTATTGCGCAGGCAGAGCTGGTCACCTGGTGCCCAGAGAGACTTTGGGACTGCAGACTTAAATGCGTGGGCCTGAGGGGTCTGGATGATAGTCTCCACAAAGTCAGTGCAGCTTCTGCCCTTGTCCGCACGTATGCACACCGAGAGTAGCACCACCAGCCCTTTGTCCAGAGCTCCAGAGTCCTAGGGCACTTCTTCCGTGTGTGTGTGTATGGGTGCGGGCGGGAGATTTCTGATCTGCTGACCATGCCTCACAAGCTCTGCCTGCACGTCCTTTAGCTCCCAGCTGCAGCGGTTTCCAGGAGCTAGCAGTGCCCCAGCCAGTAATTATCCTCGCAGGCTCCCCAATACTGCGGGGGCTTAAAAAAACATTTTTTTGATCTCATCTTGTGTGTTAGAGGAGATCAGGTCCTTGTATCATCACAAGAAGGCATTACAGGATGTAGGAACAATGCATAATGAACGAAGGCAAGCAGGCCAAGGATTTACTAAAAGAAAGAAAATATATTCCCAAAATGCAGGAGTGCACAAGACCACCAGGAGAGCGACTACCCCAATAAATTTTGAAAAAATTAAAAAAATAATTAAAAAAAAGAAATGTCTATCCATTCTCCATTGTGTTGCCTTTATGCCTTTGCCAAACGTCAGTTGACTATATTTGCATTCATTTTAAATTGATTCTGTCTTCTAAGGTATACATTCTTAAGTATTAATTTTATAATTATTCTCTGAATATCAGAAAGGAAAAAAGGATTTTTTATTATTATTATGTCTTCCCATCCAGGAATGTGGTATATTTGTTTAAAAATTTTCAGACTTTGTGCCCTTAAGTAAGCTATTATAGTTTACTTTATGAGGTGATCTATTTTTTGCATTAAATTTAATTTGTGGTGCTGTTAGGTTTTATCATTACTGTGAATGAGCTGTTTTTCCATGTCTGTTTTCAACTGATTTTTATGAATATGAAGAAAAGTAAACTATTCTATATTTTGATTTTATTACCTAGCAAGTTACTCAACTTTCATATTTTTTTCACTCTTTGGCGTTCTCCAGTTGAAAAAAAGAAAGTTAACTGAAAATAAACATAATTATCTCTTCTAATTCAATATTTATATAGAATATTTAATTATTGAATTAATAAGATCTTCCAAATTAATGTTGAATAATAGTTGTTATAGAAGGCACTTCTAATTTGTTCTTCATTTCTAATGGAAGTAACTTCAGAAATTCAACTTTTTGAATAAAGTTTGCTTGTTTGTTTTTTGTTGTGTAAGCTTTATAATTTTAAACATGTTTCTTTTATATGATTTAATGTTTTATTAGACATATAATGGTATTTTATAAAAGACATTTATTTATATTATAATATACTGTTATTGTTAGTGAATTATTTTAATTAAAATTGATCTTTATATTTTTACTTTATCATGGCATATTATTCTTGTGACATATATTTACATTTTATGTTAATATTTGATCATTTTCTTTTGCATCAACATGAATGGGTTAATGTGGAATTCTGTTTTGTTTTTTGCTGTGGAAGTGTGCCAAACCCAACCATAGCCATGGTAACAACAAAGAATATTGGATAAGGTAACAAACATATTTTCTTTAAATCTATCAGAGAATGCCAAATGCAACGATTCCTTAATAAGTTGAATTCCTCAGAGGTCTGGGGCCTTCATATTTGAGCAAAGAATAGAGACTTCTCTCAGACAATCAGATAAAAGTCTAGATTGAATATAGCTCTTGGAGGTTCAAGGGTATGCAAAACTAGTAAGTGTGCCATATATAAAAAGACTTTACAAAGTAGAGGAAAAACAAGAGTTCACAATTGCAATACAGGATGGTATAGTGGATTTGAATTAAAAAAGATTTTCAAACACAAAAGTAAATTGCTCAGCTTAGCAGTCTGACCGTCCTCCACCCCACACTAGACATTTTGCTAAGTAAATTATAGTGAAAGTAAAGCTTAAAATTAAATAAAGCTACTATAGTATTGACAGTTTAGTTATGCTTATATTTCAGGGCTTTTCCAAAGTTGAATCTAAATTTGAGCCAAAACTGAAGTCATGACTAAACACATTATAAGCTCAGATACTGACAAGATCAAACACATCATCCTCTCAGCAGAGGAAGTTGTATGTTGGATTTAAGAGCAATGAGAAAATTTTTAAATTTTATTTAAAACCACAAAGAAACACAATCTAGTTAAAACAGTGGCCTAGAGATTGCTCAGTACAACGTTTTTTTGGAATCCAAATGATTATTTTCTTACTCTAGTCACTTAATAGAGAAAATAAGTTACATTTTCAAGGATATGTGCATATATATATATATATATATATATATATATATATATAATATATATATATATATATATATATTATATATATATATATATATATATATATATATATATATATATTTCATCTAACCTGCTGTTAATTTCTTCAAGTGAGTTATTTATTTCAGTAACTGTGTTCTTTAGTTATAACTGGTTGTTCATTACGATCTCTATCCTTCTTTATATCGTCTCTAAGCTCCTTAAACATTCTTATCATCAGTGTTCTGAACTCTGTCTCTGATAGGTTGGTTACCTCTATTTCATTAGGTTCCAATTCTGTAGGTTTCTTCTGTTCTTTTATTTGGGACATGTTTCTTTATTTCCCCATTCTGGCTGACTCTCTATATTTGCTTCGATGTATTAAGTAGATCCCCTAGGGTTCTTAGTTCTTGCTGGGTTATCTTATGTAGTATGTATGTTTTATATTTGACTTGCACCACTTCCTTCTTCTCCTTTGCATGTGCTCCAAAGTGACTCTTGTGTTGTGTACATTGTCCTGTTAAAGTTGATCTTTAATTGCTTTTTGCTTGTGAGTAGGTGGGGTTGACTCCTAGGCTGACTAGTTGTGAGAATTGGCTATGCCCACAACAGGGTGTTCTGCTGTGTGAGGGTTGACCACGTAAATGAGGTTTGACCTCTATGGGCTCTTGTGCCTGTAGAGAATTCCCTCTGGGTGTGTCACTTGTGGGTCAAACCTGGTAGTACTCTCGTTTGGTATGGAGTTGGCCTCTGGGTGTGTTGACTCTTGTGTTTCTTAAGCTGGGCCCGGGTGTAGGGCAATTTCAGAACAAACAAATCACCAAGCACAACAACAATAACAACAAAGAAAAAATCAAATACATTCACATGTAAAAACAACCAATAACCCACACTCAACACAGGCAAAGATATCAAAGATATAAAAACAAAACAAAACAAAACAAAAAAAGCAGCACCAGTCTTGGCTTAAGCCCACTAAGTAATCTCCAGTTTGTCCTCTGCTGTACAAAAGAGTTCTCTGTGTATAGAGCAGGCAGAGCTAGTCATATGGTGCCCAGAGTGATGTTGGGACTGCAAATTTAGATGAGTGGGGCTGAGGGGTCTGGATGGTAATTTCTACAAAGTCAGTGCAGTTTCTGCCCTTGCCTGCACCTAGGCACACTGAGAGTAGCACCACCAGCCCTGTGCCCAGTTCTCCTGAGTCTTAGGGCACTTCTTCCGTGTGTGTGTGTGTGTGTGTGTGTGTGTGTGTGTGTGTGTGTGGCGGGCGGGAGATTTCTGAGCTGCTGAAAGCCCAGAGCTGCGTCTGCTGCCTACTGCTGATCCCTGGGAGTGCCTCTGCAGTTGTAATTGTCCTGCCCTAGGCAGGCCAGAAAGGGTGTGGGCTGGGGATGGAGGGGTCTTCTCTCTCCCAGCCCAGCCTGTCACACTCTTCTTGCAGGCCAGAAAAGGTGGTGGCTGGGGGTGGAGTAGTCTCTTCTCTCCTAGCTCAGCAAAAATCACACTCTTCCCAGCCTCTTCCCTGGGTCAGAGCTGCAGCTGGTCTTCCCAGAGCCTGAGTACTAAGGCTCCTCTGTAATCTGACAGTACTCTTCTTTTCAGTGGCCAGTTTAAGTCTCTGGAAGGGCGGGGTAGTGTTGGGAGAGTGGGGGGAGGGGCCCAGATATGGAGTTTACATCCTTTGTCCAACCTAAGGCCCAGCTAGAGGTCTTAGCTGAGGTTACTGCTTCAAATGCTGGATATGCTGTCCCCTTGGCGGGAGAGATCAGCTGTGGGATGCAGGGAAAGAGCCCACCTCCTGGCTTTTGTGTTCTCTGTTCAGTCTTGGAATCCCCTGCATCTCTTCAGCCGCGGATGCTGGCTAAGTTGCCGCGGATACTGGCTAAGTTTCCACAGGCGCAGATGCGGGCCGCGTCTCCACAGCTGAAGGTGCAGGCCCTTCTCCACAGCCACAGGTGCAGGCCACATCTCCACAGCGGCAAATGCTGCTGTGTCTCCACTCCGCTCCATTCCCGCTTACCCCGCTCACCCAATTTTCCCACCTTCAAGTTATCCTTGCAGGAGTCTCTTAGCTCTTCTGCGTGATGAGCAGAGAGACCTTTGATGGGTTATAGATGTCCTGTTTGTGATAAGATCCGGAGGAGAACTCAAAAAGTGCGTCCAGCTGCCACCATTCCTGTGACATCATTCCCGATTGATTTCTTGATTTCGCCTCCTGACAGTTTATTAGTGGTGTATACAAATGCAACTGATTTCTAAATATTAATTTTGTATCCTGCCTGTTTACTAAATTCATTTATCAGTTCTAATTGTTTTCTGGTGGGGTCTTTCGTGTTTTCTATATATAGTATCATGTCATCTGCATATAAAGACACTTGCTTCCTTCTTTCCAATTTGGATACCTTTTATTTATTTTTCTTCTGTGATTGCTGTGGCTAGAACTTCCAGAACCATGTTGAATAAAAGTGTGAAAGTGGGAAAACTTATCTTGCTACAGATGGTAAGGGGAAGGGTTTTAGCCTTTCCATGTTGAGTCAGATGTTAGCTATGGGTTTATCATATATGACCTTTATTATGTTGAGATATGAGCCTTCTATTCCCACTTTACTAAGAGTTTTTTTATCATAAATGGCCACTGGATTTTGTCAAATGCTTTTTCTGTATCTATTTATATGATCATATGATTTTTAATTTTCATTTTGTTAATGTGGTGTATTACATTAATTGATTTGCGGATATTGAACCAACCTTGCACACCAAGAATGAATCCCAATTGATCGTAGTTTATGATCTCTGTCATGTGTTGCTGAATCTGGTTTGCTCGTATTTTGTTGAGGATTTTTGTGTCTATGTTCATTATGGATATCAGCCTGTAGTTTTCTTATTTGTGATGCCTTTGTCTGGTTTGGGGATCAGACTAATAGTGGTCTCATAAAATGTGCTTGGGAGACTTCCCTTTTTCTGGATTTTTTGGAATAGTTTGAGGAGAATAGGTGTTAATTCTTTTATGAATATTTCATAAAGTTCACCTGTGAAGCCAGCTGGTCCAGAACTTTTGCTTGTTGGGAGTTTGTTGATTATTGATTAAATTCCTTTGGTAGTAATCAGTCAGTTCAGACTTTCTGATTCTTCTTAATTCAGTCCTGGAAGATTGTATTCTTGTAGAAATTTCTCCATTTCTTCCAGATTGTATAATTTGTTGACATATAGCTGCTCATAATATTTTCTTAAAATTTTCTGTATTTCTGTGGTATCTGTTGTCACTTCTCCCCTTTCATTTCTGATTTTATTAATTTGGTTCCTCTCTCTGTTTTTCTTGGTGAGTCTGGCCAAGGGTTGGTTGATTTTATCTTTGAAAAAAAAACAGCACTTCATTTCGTTGATCTTTTGTATTGTTTTTTGTTTGTTTGTTTATTATGTTTGTTTGTTTGCTGTTGTTTTTTTGGTCTTTATTTCATTTATTTTTTTCTCTGATCTTTATTATTTCCTTCCTTGTACTCACTTTGGGCTTGTTTTGCTGTTCTTTTTCCAGTTCCCTTATGTGTAAAGATAGCCTGTTGATTTGAGATTTTCCCCGATTCTTGAGATAGGCCTCCATTGCTATGAATTTCCCACTTCAGACTGCTTTCACTGCATCCCATAGATTTTGTGTAGTTGCTTTTCATTTTCATTTGTCTTGAGGTATCTTTTGATTTCTTCTTTGATCTCATTATTGACCCCCTCACTATTTAGTAACATATTATTCAGCCTCCATGTATTTCTATGATTTCTGGATTTCTTTTAATTCATTTCTAGTTCCATAGCATTGTGGTCAGAGAAGACACTTGATATGATTTCAATCTTCTTAAATTTATTGACTGCTTTGTGTCCTAGCATGTGGTCTATCTTGGAAAATGTTCCATGTGCACTAGAGAAGAATGTATAGTCTGCTGCTTTCGGGTGAAGTGCTCTAAAAATATCAGTTAAATCCAACTGGTATAAAGTATCAATTAAGGCCACACTTTCCAGGTTGATTTTCTGTCTAGAGGATCTGTCCATTGGTGACAATGGGGTAGTGAAGTCCCATACTATGAAAGTGCTACTGTTGATCTCTGACTTTATGTCAGTCATAAACTGTTTTATATATTTAGGAGCTCCTATGTAGGGTGCATAGATGTTTACTAGGTTTATGCTCTCTTGTTGGATAGATCCATTTATAATTATGAAGTTCCCGTCTTTGTCTTTTATTGTAGACTTTATTTTAAAGTCTATTTTGTCTGAAATAAGTATTGCCACCCCAGCTTTTTTGCTTGTTTCCATTTGCATGAAATATCTTATTCTATTCCTTTACTTTTACTCTGTTTGTGTCTATTGATCTGAGATGAGTCTCTTCTAAACACTGTATTCATGGGTCCTGTTTTCTTATCCACTTAGCCACCATATGTCTTTTGATTGGAGCATTTATCCCATTCACATTTAAAGTGATTATTGATAGGTATGTATTTATTGCTGTATTGTTATTCGTATTTCTGCTCTTCCATTCTTAGTTTGTTTTCTTCCTTCTTCTGTTTAGAAAAACCCTTTTAACATTTCCTGCAGTGCTGGTCTGGTGGTAATAATTTCCTTTAGCTTATTTTTTTCTGAGAAGCTCTTTATCTCTCCTTTAATTTTAAGTGATAGCCTTGCTGGGTAAAGCAATCTTGGTTGTACAACTTTGTTTTTTGTGGCGTGCCAGCCACCACAAATCGAACAGTTCCTGAATGGGGGAGTGGGAATGAAAAAAGACACTCACACAAAATGATGATGCGGCCGGTCTTCAGTGATCCTGAAGCGCGGAGTTTACTTTCCTATACCAATTTAAACCACCTGTGTACATGCAGCTTAACAATCACGAGTGAGCATTTCCTCATTGAAAGTAAAATTTGCAACTTTTACATATGAACTACAGACTCACTAAAACTTTCCCAAAGTCATTATCTCAATGACAAAGCCCACCAATTACCCTGATAATCATCAGTGATCTGTGTCCGGGAACTGGCCGTTCCCACCTCATTCCTTAGAAGCTTGCAAGCACCCTCCAGGTGTAAGCAGAGACAATGCCTTAGGAACTAAAAACTGAGCCAGTCTGCAAGGAAATCATGGCTCCCCAGAGTTTTTCATCAGTTTGAATATTTCTTGCCACTCCCTTCTGGCCTGCAGTGTTTTTTAGAAAAGTCAACTGATAGTCATATAGGAGTTCCCTTGTATTTAAGCGGCTGTCTTTCTCTTGCTGCTTTTAGAATTCTCTCTTTGTCTTTAAACTTTGCCATTTTAACTATAATGTGTCTTGACATGGGCCTGTTTGAGTTCATTTTATTTGGAACTCTCTGCACTTCCTGAGCTTGTGTTTCAATATCCTTCACCAGGGTGGGGAAGTTTTGGGTCATTATATCTTCAAATATGTTCTCGATCACTTGTTCCTTCTCTTCTCCTCTGGTATTCCTATGATGTGAATGTTGTTGCACTTGATGTTGTCTCACAGATCTCCTTAACTATTTTCATTGTTTTTTGTTCTTTTTCCTTTTTTTTTTTGTTCCAATGTGTGATTTCTGTGCCCTTGCCTTCTAAATCGCTGATCCGATCCTCTGCTTCATCTAATCTACTGATGACTCATTCGAGTGTGTTCTTCATTTCAGTTATTGTATTCTTTAATTCTAACTGGTTGTTTTTTATGATTTCTTTATCCTTCTTAATGTCCTCACTAAGTTCCTTAAACATTCTTATCATCAGTATTCTAAACTCTTTCTCTGATAGATTGGATGTCTCTGTTTTATTTAGTTCCATTTCTAGAGGTTTCTTCTGATCTTTAATTTGAAATATGCTTCTTTGTTTCCTCACTCTGGCTGTCACTCTGTGATCACTTTGATGTATTAGATCACCTATGTTTCTCATTCTTTGCTGGTTGGTCTTATGTAGTATATGTCCTTCATATTCAGCTTGCACAGTCTCCCTATTCTCCTGTCCCATGTTTTCCAGAGGTGTCACTGCTTTAGTTGATCTTTAATTGCTTTTGTCTTGTCTGAGGGTGGGATTGTCCCTCAGGCTAATTAGCTGGGAGAATTAGCTTTGCTCACAGTATATGAGCTGCTGTGAGGAGTTTGACCCACTCAGATGAGGCCTGGTCCCTGCAGGCTCCTGTACTTGTGTAAATTTTCCTTTGACAGTACCTCTTGTACTTCAACCAGGTAGTATTCTGGTTTGGTCTGTCACTGGACTCTGAGTGTATCGGTTCTGGTGTCTCTTGGGTGGGGCTCCCACTCAGGGCTGTTTCAGCCCTGTCTGTTCCGGGCTGTGGCTACCTGGTAGGTATCTCAAAGCTGTATGTTGTTGGCTGCTGCACGTGCTGGACCTGGAGTCATGTGAGGGTGGTCTCTGGGAATTGAGGCTGGCTGCCATCAATGTTGGTCCTGTGGCAGTTTAGTCAAAGGCACAGGGCCCCCTAGGCCTATTGCCACTTTACAGTTGCCCGTAAGGCTCGACCATTGAAAGAGTCTCCTTAGGAGTGTGTCTCTGGCTATTTGACACAGTGTTGTGGTTGCCCTTGGTGTTGTTGCACTAGCTAGGCAGCATGGCATTCAAGTGAGTTATGAGACATCATTGGTGGTTTTTAAGACATTAATGCAGATCTAGCTCTTATGCCAACATCTGTTCTGTGACCCCTTTGTACAGTGTCCCAAAGGCACTACACACAGCCTCCTCCTCAATCTCACAAATTCCCAAGAGCTGCTTCCGAGTGGCTGTGGTGCAGGATTGGGGTCACTGAACACCACGGAGATGATCCCGGGGCTTTGTAGACTGTCTGCTGTTGTAAAAAATACTTGCCAAAGTTTTTGGGGGTGTGTTCAGTCACCCAGACATCCAGAGTGCCCCTGGCAATGCAGCTGTAGGTGGACGAGATGTGTTACAGGTGGGTAAAGGCTGTGGTCAGTGATTTCTACAAATTCAGTGTAGTCTCAGCTCCTGGACCAGGGCTAGGCCCTTGTCCACTTCATGAAACAGAAATAAAGTAGGGCAAACCAACAACACCAATAACAAATACACCCCCACAAAAACTTGATAAACAACAATCAGACAGGAGAAACAAAAATATATAAAAGAGACAAAAACAGCAGAACAAGACGGAAAAACAGTAACCAAAGCAATAACAACACAAACAAATCCGGAAAACAACAACAAAAATAAAACAGATGAAAGGAAAGGAAGAAAAAGGAACAGAAAAGATGAAAGAGAAAGAAAAGAAGAAAAGGATATAAAGAAAAAGGGAAAAACAGCAAAATGTCATCCTCCTGTACACTACTTAAGTGTAAGCTCCACACAGGGGGAACAATGGTCCCCAAATCTCCAGCTCCCAAGCCACAGGAGCTCAGTTCAGTCCTTTACTTCAGGATCCTGGGCCCCTACCCGTGGAGTCACTCCCTCTGCCAGGGACTGGGTGAGTACTCGACAGCAAGCGAGTCCATGTGTTGGCTCCACAGAAGGGTGACTAGGTTTGTAGTTGCCCTCAACCCCACCGAGTTGAACAAAGAGTGTCCTCACTGATTTCTACCGACAGCTATCATGGAACTCTCCTTCCCGGCAACAGGACTCTGGGGCTGGGGAGCCCTGTGTGGGGACAGAGTGTTTTTTCCCAACAGAGGAAGCCTTTGCCACTGAGGTGCCTGTGGGGACAGAGCCCCAGAAAGCAGTTTCCAGGCTCTCGGCCTCATGTGGAAAGGTGCTGGCTCAGGTAGTAGATGGCCATCAGCTGTGGCTGGTTGGCCGTCAGCTGTAACCCCATTGGCCACTAATATAACTGCCACGGCTACGGAGGGAAGTCGAGGAGAGAGGAGGAGAGAAGAGGAGACTGAAGGAGAGTGGAGGAGAGAGGAGGAGACTGAAGGAGAGTGGAGGAGAGTGGAGGAGAGTCGGTCGATTGGCAGCAAAGCGGACAGCAAGTCGCACGTCGTGTAAACCCAGTGAGACCATAGTGGTATGACTTCCCTACCTATGGCTCTGTGGGTGTTCCTTTTTGGCCTCGCCATATCCTGCGTTCTTGTGTGGGGAGTGGGACCAGAGACCCTGCCTGACACCCCGCATGACACTTGGCGTAGTCGGCAGGATACCCCGCCTGACACCCCGCAGGCCGTCCCGCACGACACCCTGCACGACACATGGCGCAGCGAGCAGGGTATGGTGTTGGCCGAAACTCTCCGGAATGTACTGGAGCAGTTTACACGTATAAAAGCTCAGTTTCGTAAGCAGCGTGTGGTGCAGGCCAAAACCTACCAAAGCATGGTGGAGCGGTTTGTGCGTGTGAGAGCCCAGCTTCAGGAGGCCCGTGAGGAGCGACACCGGGAACGGGAGGCGCGGTCCACCTGGGAGACAAGCCTCCAGCTGGCACACCACCTTCTTGGCCATGGAAGGCGTTGCCTTAATTTTGATGATCTGCTGCAGCCTTAGGATCCGATGGTTGTGGAAATCTTATAAGGAGGCCTCCACCCACTCAGACACCTGTCACGGTGAGCAAGATTCCGACCAGGTAGGAATGGAGTCTGACTCTGGGCAGTAGGGCGGGTGGCCCCCACACAGTGTGTGGTGTCCGGTGGCCACTGTTCTTAGGAGTTGGACCCCAAAGGAGAGGTGGGAGGACATGGATGGCTCTCCAGCCAGTGTGGAGAGCGCCCTGAAGGCTCTGGCTGAGCGGTTACTGGAGGAGGAGAAGGCTACAGCCGGCCGTGTGGGCTGGCTGTTCCTCACGGCCTTGAGTCTCAATACGGAAAATGCGCTTCATGAAATGGCCCAGGTGCCGGACCAGGTGTCCCGGTTGGAAGTGCTGGAAGCTCGGGTCTGCTTGTTGGAAGCGGGGCCCCACAGTGGAGACTCTGAGGCAGAGGCGGAGGAAGCCAGTGGAGACAATGTAGCTCCCAACCCCCAAGCCCGGCCAATCTTGAAGCAAAGAGTAAAACGTGAGCAACATTTGGGCCCCGGGTGTGTTGCTGCAGGCAACCCAGCTGTGACTGAGTTCACAACCTACACCCCTTACACTCCCACTGAGTTGCAGGAGCTGGGTAGGCGGTACAGGCAGAGCCCTGGAGAGCCAGTCTCGGCTTGGCTATTACGTTTATGGGATGAGGGAGCAGACAGCATTCTCTGCTCCCCGGGTGAGATGGAAAAGCTAGCCTTTGTGACAGTGCATCCGTCCCTGCGACAAAGGTTACAGAACTGCCATAGGTTGGCCCATGACCAGGGCAACCATTCTCTAATGGAGTGGCTCACTGCTGCGGTACGCACAGTATGGGGACAGGCTGGCGAGCTGCCAGACACTGTGAGTCAATGGCAGTCATATATGGAACTTACGCAAATCATCCGTGAAATGGGTATGAGACATGCTATTTTTAACCTTAACATGCAGGGGCCGGATGACTAGCTTTTTACAGCCAGCATGAGAGATCTGGTTTTGGATACTGCACCTGCGAGTGCTTTTGGATCCTTGGATGCTATTCTTACACCTTATGTAGGGCGACGGATCCATGAAGTTACAACTGCCATGGCCACCCTAGGGGATGTTGAAAGCCGGAGGCGAAGGAAATTAAGACAGGAGGTTCGCACAGTTGAGACCTGGAAGCCCAAACCAAAGGTAAAGGGGCGAGGTCGCGGACCTCAGAGAGTAACATGCGCACAGATGTGGCGTGATCTTGTGGCAGCAGGGGTCAATCGGAAGAAAATAGACGGAAAACCCAATGCACTCCTGCTGGAACTTTGGAAACAGTTGCGTCCGGAACAACAATTCCGGAGAAGCATGAAGGAGATGTCTGGGCAAGCACGACCCGTGTCCCTCCAGGACTTCATGCAGCCACTTGAGGACAACTCCTTTCAGCTTGATTAGAGGTGGGGCCAAGGTACCCGGTCAGAGGGGACGAGCAGGGACCGGAGGCCCCATGTGGAACTATCCATACATTGGTCCCCTTCTAATGTGCAGAGGATTTTGGCCCTAGTTGACACTGGCGCAGACTGCAGTCTTGTTTATGGGAACCCAGAACTTTTCCCTGGACCAGCAATCTGCATTGATGGCTACGGGGGAAAGACTGTGACTGTGAAAGCCGTTTCCTTACCACTGGGTATAGGAAGGCTTCCCCCTCGTACCTACAAGGTTTATGTCTCTCCCGTTCCGGAGTATATTCTAGGGGTGGACGTGCTACATGGCCTCAGCTTACAGACGACGGTAGGAGAGTTCCGTCTCCGGATCCGGGTGGTGAAAGCAGTGACACGCAGGCATGCTCACCACCCTCCTCAAGTGTTGCCACAGCCTCGGCGCGTGGTTACAGTGCGACAGTACCGCCTGCCAGGAGGGCAGGAGGAGATTGGTCGTACAATATTGGAACTGGAGAAGGCACATATTGTGAGGCCAACGCACAGTCCCTTTAACTCCCCAGTATGGCCTGTCAAGAAGCCAGATGGGACCTGGCGAATGACTGTGGACTATAGGGAGTTAAATAAGGTGGCACCACCCTTGCACGCTGCAGTGCCTTCAATACATGATTTAATGGATCATCTGACTGTCTGCCTGGGGACATATCACTATGTAGTGGACTTGGCCAACGCTTTTTTCTCCATTGACATTGCACCCGAGTGTCAAGAGCAGTTTGCTTTTACTTGGGATGGGCGGCAGTGGACTTTTCAAGTCCTTCCGCAAGGATACTTGCACAGCCCCACTATCTGCCATGGGCTCGTGGCCCAGGATTTGGCACAGTGGTATCGCCCATCCTCTGTGGCCTTGTTTCATTATGTCGATGATATTCTGTTAACATCAGATTCTCTTCCTGATTTAGAGCAAGCAGCTCCCTCTCTTCTCCGCCACCTGAAGTCACGCGGCTGGGCAGTGAATGAGGAAAAAGTCCAAGGCCCTGGCTTATCCGTCAAGTTTTTGGGTGTTGTGTGGTCGGGTAAGACAAAGGTTATACCTGAGGCAATCATTGATAAGATACAAGCCTTTCCCCGGCCGACCAAGGTCTCCCAACTGCAGACATATTTGGGTCTGCTAGGATATTGGCGGGCGTTTGTGCCCCATTTAGCACAAATGGCAAGGCCCTTGTACAATATGATAAAGAAGGGGGCCTCATGGGATTGGACAGAGGCTGTAGAGCAAGGCTTCGTTGCCACAAAACGGGCAGTGCAGCAGGCACAGGCTCTGCAAGTAGTGGACCCCGGCCGCCCATTTGAACTTGATGTTCACGTAACCCAAGAGGGGTACGGATGGGGCCTCTGGCAAAGGCAGGAACGTCTCCGGTTGCCAGTGGGATTTTGGTCCCAATTATGGAAAGGAGCAGAGGTCCGCTACTCACTAATAGAGAAACAGCTGGCTGCTGTGTACGCAGCCCTAGTGGCCACAGAAGCCATCACAGGAACGGCACGGGTGTTGGTTCGAACAACCTATCCTGTCCAGGGGTGGGTCCGTACGTGGACCCAGGGACCCAAAACGGGGGTGGCACAGACCACCACCCTCGCCAAGTGGGGTGCCTACTTGGAGCAACGTAGCACCCTTAGTTCAAGCCCTTTGAGGACAGAGCTACAACAGGTCCTGGGGCCTGTGGAGCTTGTAGCCCAGGCTGAGCCAAGCGCTCTGCCTAGGGGGGAGGACTTGGAGCCCTCGCCCTATAAAGAAGGACAGTCCCCAGTACCTGAGGATGCCTGGTTTACCGATGGTTCTAGCCGAGGGGCTGCAGCTGTTTGGACGGCTATTGGTGTGCAGCCCAAAACAGGCACCATTTGGTTTGATACTGGGGTGGGCCAGAGTAGCCAGTGGGCTGAGCTACGGGCTGTGTGGATGGTAATCAGCCACGAGCCCGGGCCCCTGGTTATTTTTACTGACAGCTGGGTGGTGTTCCGGGGCCTAACGCTGTGGCTCACTACGTGGAAACACCAAAACTGGTTGGTAGGACACCGTCCACTGTGGGGTCAAGCCATGTGGCAGGACCTTTGGGACCTAGGGCAGAGAAAAGAGGTGACCCTAATGCATGTCACAGGTCACTTCCCCTTAGTGTCCCCAGGTAATGATGAAGCAGATGCCTTAGCACGGGTCCGATGGTTAGAACGGGCTCCTGCCACTGATGTAGCCCATTGGCTGCGTAGGAAATTGCAGCACGCCGGAAGCCAAACCATGTGGCAGGTGAGCAGACGCTGGGGTCTGCCTTTGAAATGGCAGGAGATAGCAGATGCCTGTTATGACTGTGCCGTCTGTGCCCAGGACAACCCCCAAAGGCGGAGGCTCCCCTGGGAAACACAGCAGATTACGCGAGGGAGGGTGCCCCTCACTCGCTGGCAAGTGGATTACATTGGACCCCTGCCTAAGGCCCAGAATGTGATATATGCATTTACAGCAGTGGACACTGCTACGGGATTGATGTTTGCTTGGCCGTGTCTAGCTGCGGATCAGCGGCATACAGTGGTCGCTCTTACACGGCTGTGCGCCCTCTATGGGCGCCCCCAAGTCATTGAAAGTGACAGGGGTACCCATTTTACGGGGCAAGAAGTGCAGCGCTGGGCTGCCAAGATGGACGTGCAATGGTTGTTTCATGCTCCGTATAACCCACAAGCAGCTGGCATGATTGAACGCTATAACGGCCTTTTGAAGCAAGGTCTCCGGGTGTCAAAACACCCTCCCACGATGCTTGACTGGGCCTCGCGTTTATGGGATGTCCTGAGAGTCCTGAATGAGAAACCACGGAAGGGAGGGCCCGCACCAGTGGAAGCACTGCTACATCGAACGGCCGCTCCCATTCAATTACAAGTTACCACCAGTGAGACTCTGTTAAAGCCAGGCTATGGCAGAAATGGAAACATTTTGCTGCCAGCACCCACATGCTTGAAAGCAGGGGAACGGCAGCAATGGACTTGGCCCTGGCAGGTCAAAAGCCCCCACTGTCGATGGTTGGACCTGATAGCCCCATGGGGGGCCGGTTTGACTCATGATTTGCAAGTGACGCCAGGGGTGGTGGCTGAGTGGCCACCACAAGTGACTGTAGTATACAAAGGTCCCGATACTGGGATGATTTTGCGGGGAGACTATGTGCTCTCACTATGGCCTATTATGGGGTCCCCTGTTCTGTTACATGTTGAAACTATGCAAGGGACCCCAAGCACTGCCATAAAGGTTTGGTACCACAAACCGGGAAAGGTGCCAGTGGCAGCAACCCTCCTTTCCCAAGCAAAAAGCTAGCGTGTATCCTCCTAGATGGAAGGGATTTGCCACTGTTGGTTCCTAAAACTACCGTTTCTTTTCGTCCGTAGGTGTCAATAGGCTAATATGGCACAGGGACCCTCGCGGAAGATGCTTGTCACGTAGATTATGAGGCAAGAACTTGTAGGGGTGGAGTGTGGGGACAGAGCCCCAGAAAGCAGTTTCCAGGCTCTCGGCCTCATGTGGAAAGGTGCTGGCTCAGGTAGTAGATGGCCATCAGCTGTGGCTGGTTGGCCGTCAGCTGTAACCATTGAGCCATTGGCCACTAATATAGCTGCCGCGGCTACGGAGGGAAGTCGAGGAGAGAGGAGGAGAGAGGAGGAGACTGAAGGAGAGTGGAGGAGAGTGGAGGAGAGTCGGTCGATTGGCAGCAAAGCGGACAGCAAGTCGCACGTCGTGTAAACCCAGCGAGACCATAGTGGTATGACTTCCCTACCTATGGCTCCGTGGGTGTTCCTTTTTGGCCTCGCCATATCCTGCGTTCTTGTGTGGGGAGCGGGACCAGAGACCCTGCCTGACACCCCGCATGACACTTGGCGTAGTCGGCAGGATACCCCGCCTGACACCCCGCAGGCCGCCCCGCACGACACCCTGCACAACAGTGCCCCTCGTGTGGTTCGCTCTCTCTCTGTGGGCCTGAAGTCAGCCTGCCTCTCATCTCTGCCCCTCCTACGATTCTCAACATGGCCTCTCTTTAAATCTTTAGTTTAGAAGTTCTGTTCAGCTAGTATTCCGATGAATTCTGAGGTTGAATGTTGCATAAATTACTTGTAATTTTGGTGTGATCCTTGGAGGCAGTTTGCACAGCACCCGTCTATTCCACCATCTTAGCTCCTCCCTTCTGGCTGCTCCGTTGGGAGGTTTTTGATTACCGATTCATTTTCAAAGAATTCATTTTAAATTTACATACCAGTTATTGAAATTTATATCAGAAGTAGGTGATATAAGAGGAGATTTTAATCACATATGTTTGGTTGGAATAAAATCAGGTTGTTATAAAATACATCTTTGCTTCTTTCCAGTGCCTCTAACATTCTGGGAAAATACGTCTCAAAAGAAAAAATATGAACTGAAAGAGTCACTCTGAGATTTCAAAATGGAACAATTTGCCAGTAGAATCTATTTCATTCAAATGAGAACCCAGATGTCTTAAAATAAGTAATGCATATATGTTGGATAACGATGATACATTTAACAAATCAACAGTATATTGTCTTTTTTTCACATGCATAAAATTAACAGGATTCTTATTTAAATGCAGTTTCCAGAATGCTACAGTCAGATAAGACAAACTTAAATCCAAACGCTTCAACATCATCTTTTTACATTAATTATGTTAATAACTTAAAAGAAAGGGGCCCAGATTTTCAGAGAAGCAACTATTAAAAATGCAATCTCAGAAGTCATCAAAATGGCGGCATGAGGTGTGCCTCTGTAAAGCTCCCCTAGAATTTACAAATAATCGAACAACAATAACTCCACAAAGGACTCCCTGCACAACAGACAGGCAAGACGAAGAGGCCCACTATTGAATTCACCTAAAGGTGGGTGAATCGCGCGACTGGGGAGGAGGGAAGGGAGAAGTGCGGAGACGGAGCCGCCCAGGCGCAGGACGCAGACCTAGCTCAGTGCTCTGAGCTCACTGCATCCCGGAACTACTGCAGCTGCAGAAGAGGAAAAAAGTCGGACTGCTAGGGCTCCCATTATGGTCCATAGGGCTGAGGGGGCAGCATATAACACGGCTGAACCCAAGGCTCACGGCAGAGTCCTCGGAGAAAAGACTGAGGAAGAAGGCTATAAACGGTGGTTTAAGCACTCACTGCCGAGCAGAGAACGGAAACCTTAGGCACTGAGACTAGCCGCCCCGTCAGTAACCTCTCACGTGCTCGGTACTAGAAGGGGAATAGTAGCCATGTCACATCAAAAGAACAGAATATTTGCTGTTCTGAGAAATGTGGACCACAGACAATGATTTGCAGTGCAACTAGTTCCGGCAAAGGGGAGGGAGCTGTGGAAGCAGGACCGGATGTGGTGGTGGTCGCCGCAATTGCTATGGGTTACCTCTCACAAATCACCCCACCCCTGGCCACAACTATCTGGGGGGATCCCTGCAGGACTAAATAGAACTGCTGAAACATACGGGCTCTGAATCTGGTGCAGGAAGAGCTTGGGAACTTCAAAAGCTCTGCGCATACCCACACGGACACTGCAACCTGTGACCCAGGCGGACTATTAACAGAGGAGAAGCCCAGCTCCCAGGGAATCCCCGCATTTTGTGAGAAGCTGGAATAGTGCAGAGAAAACATAGCACTACCATGTGACAGAGCAAAAAAAAAGGCTGCCATCAGAGAGAAAATAAAACATTCTACCAACAGGTACTGGAAAACAAAAGAAAGACTTCTTCCTACAAACCTGTTTCAGAAGCCACTCCTGTAGATGTTTAGGAAGAGAAATAATAAATCAGTAATTGCCATGAATAACCAAGGCAACAAGACAGCTCAGAAAGAAATTGAAAAGTATCCAGAAAAGGAACTAAAAGATATGGAAATATGTGACTTAAACGACAGAGAATTCAAGATTGCAGTTCAGAAAAAAACTCAACGAGATGCAAGAAAACACAGAAAGGCAGTTTAATGAACTCAGAAACACAATCAAAGAACAACATGAGCATTTTACGAAAGAGATTGAAATTTTAAAAAAGAACCAAATAGAATTTCTGGAGATTAAGAACTCAATAGAAGAAATTAAGAATGAACTAACCAGCTTAGGTAGTACAGTTGACCAGATGGAGGAAAGAATCAGTGACATCGAAGACAGAAACCTGGAAATTACACAGATGGAAGAAGAAAGAGACTTGAGACTTAAAAGAAATGAAAGAACTCTACAAGAACTTTCTAACTCCATCAGAAAGAGCAATATAAGAATAATGGGCATACCAGAAGGAGAAGAAAGAGAGAAGGGAACAGAGAATATATTCAAACAAATTGTTGTTCAGAACTTCCCAAACTTGTGGACAGAACTGGATCCTCGAATTCAAGAAACAAATAGAACACCTGATTACCTCAATCCCAACAGGCCTTTTCCAAGGCACATTGTATTGAAGCTGTCTAAAATCAACGACAAGGAGAGAATCCTCAAGGCAGCCAGGGAAAAGAAGACGGTAACCTACAAAGGAAAGCCCATTAGATTATCATCAGATTTTTCAGCAGAAACTCTACAAGCCAGGAGGAAGTGGAAACAAATACTCAAACTATTGAAAGAGAGAAATTATGAGGCAAGAGTAATATATCCAGCAAAGATATCCTTTAGATGTGAAGGAGGAATAAAGACCTTTCCAGACATACAGAAGCGGAGGGAATTTTCTAATACACGACCTGCACTACAAGAAATTCTAAAGGAGGCTATTCAACCACCATCAACAGGGAAAATTTGTGGCAACCAAAACATAAAAGAGTAAAGGCCTGAACTGGAATATGGGAATGGAGAAAGTAAGCATGCTGAAGAAAATGGAATACTCTAAATATCACACTTTCTTTTACATACACTTAAGAGCAACCACTCAAAAAAATCCAGAACTGAAATAGATAATGTAATAAAAGAAGAAACAGAGGAAAACATCATAGAATACCACCACACAGAAATAATAGACAACAACAAAAAGGCAAAGAAACAATGGAGACACAGCCTTACCAGAAAACTGAAGATAGAATGACAGGAAATCCTCACATATCAATAATCACCCGAAATGTAAATAGACTGAACTCACCAATAAAAAGGCATAGAGTAGCAGACTGGATCAAAAAACTATATCCAACCATATGCTGTCTCCAAGAGACACATCTTAGCTACAAAGACAAGAATAGACTCAAAGTGAAAGGGTGGAAATTGACACTCCAAGCAAATGGTACCCAGAGAATATCAGTTGTAGCCATAATGATATCAGATGAAACAGAATTCAGGGTGAAAAAGATAACAAGATACAAAGATGGACATTTCATAATGGTAAAGGGGAGTATACATCAAGAAGACATAACAGTCATCAATATTTATGCCCCCAATCAGGGAGCACCGAAATATACCAAACAACTACTAACAGAACTAAAGGGAAAAATTGACCAAAACACAATTATACTAGGGGACTTAAATACATCATTGACAACTATAGATACGTCATCCAAACAGAAAATGAATAATGAAATAGCAGCCCTAAATGACACATTAGATGAAATAGACATAATTGACATATATAGAGCATTTCATCCTAAAACATCAGACTATATATTCTTTTCTAGTGCACATGGATCATTTTCAAGCATTGACCATATATTGGGACATAAAATCAGCCTCAGCAAATTTAAGAAGATTGAAATCTTACCAAACATATTCGTTGAACACAAGGCGTTGAAATTGGATATCAACTGCAAAAAGAAAGCAGGAAAAAACAGAAATACATGGAGATTAAACAACATACTTTGAAAGAACGCCTGGGTCAAAGAAGAAAATAGAGAGATCAAAAGATACATAGAAACAAATGACAATGAAAATATATCCTACCAAAATTTTTGAAATGCAGTCAAAGCAGTTTTAAGAGGGAAATTTATATCATTACAGGCCTATCTCAAGAAAAAAGGAAAATCCGAAATAAATGACCTCATGTTACACCTTAAAGAACTAGAAAAAGAAGAACAAGTGAAACCCAAGGTCAGCAGAAGAAAGCAAATAACAAAAATCAGAGCAGAAGTAAATAAAATAGAGAACAAAAAGACAATATAAAAAAAATAATGTGACAAAGAGTTGGTTCTTTGCAAAGACGAACAAAATTGACAACCCTTGGCTAGTCTCAGTAAGATAAAAAGAGTGAAGACACTAATTAACAAAATCAGAAATGAAAAATGGGAAGTTATCACGGACACCACAGAAATACAAAGGATCATCCAAGAATACTATGAAGGACAATATGCCACCAAATTCAATAATCTAGAAGAAATGGATAATTTCTTAAAAACATATAGCCTTCCTAGGCTGAACCATGAAGAACTGGAAAATCTGAACAGACCGATCACCAGTATCGAAATTGAATCAGTCATCCAAAACCTTCCCGAAAGCAAAAGTCTGTGACCAGAAGACTACTAGTGAATTCTACCAAACCTTCAAAGAGGATCTAATACCAATCCCGCTTGAACTCTTCCAAAAAAGTGAAGAAGAGATAGAACTCCCTAACTCATTTTATGACGCCAACATCACCCTGATACCAAAACCTGGTAAGGACAACACAAAAAAAGAAAACTACAATCCAATATCGCTGATGAATACAGATGCAAAAATCCTAAACAAAATTCTAGCAAATCGAATACAACAATGCATTAAAAAGTTCATTCGTCACGACCAAGCGGGGTTCATCCCTGGGGCACAAGGATGGTTCCACATCCACAAATCCATCAATGTGATATATCAGATAAACAAAATAAAGGACAAAAATCATAGGATTATAACAATGGATGCAGAAAAAGCATTTGAGAAGATACAACATCCATTTATGATTAAAACACTTAATAAAATAGGTATAGGAGGAAAAGACGTTAACATAATAAAGGCCATATATGACAAGCACTCAGCTAATCTCATAATTAATGCTGAAAAACTGAAGCCTTTTGCCCTACGTTCAGGAACACGACAGGGCTGTCCCCTTTTACCTCTGCTTTTCAACATAGTGTTTGAAGTCCTTGCCAGAGCAATCAGGCAAGAGAAATAAATAAAAGGCATCCACATTGGGAATGAAGAATTAAATTATCACTCTTTGCAGATGACATGATGCTATATATAGAAAACCCTAAAGACTGCACCAAAAAACTATTTGAAACAATCAACAAGTACAGTAAAGTTGCTGGCTACAAAACCAAGGTACAAAAGTCCATTGCATTCCTGTATACTAACAAAGAAATCTCAGAAAAAGAAAAAAAAAATTCCTTTTGCAATTGCAGCAAAAAGAATAAAAGACCTAGGAATAAACTTATCCAAGGATGTCAAGGACCTATATGCTGAAAACTATAAGACATTTTTGAAAGAAATTGAAGAAGACACAAAGAAATGGAAAGACATTCCGTGCTCATGGATTGGAAGAATCAACATAGTTAAAATGGATATATTACCCAAAGCAATATACAGATGTAATGCAATCCCCATCAAAATCCCAATGGCATTTTTTAAAGAAATAGAACAAAAAATTTTCAGATTTGTTTGGAACCACAAAGGATCCCGAATAGCCAAAGCAATCTGAAGAAAAAAGAACAATACTGGAGGTATCACACTTTCTGACTTTAGCTTGTACTACAGGGCTACAATAATCAAAACAGCATGGTATTGGCAGAAAAACAGACTGATAGACCAATGGAATAGAATTGAGAACCCAGAAATAAAACCACATAGATATGGACGGACAATTTTTGACAAAGAAGCTAAAAACATACAATGGAGGAAAGACAGCCTCTTCACTAAATGGTGCTGAGACTATTGGATAGCCACGTGCAAAAGAATGAAACTGGACTGCTATCTGTCACCATGTATCGAAATGAATTCAAAATGGTTCAAAGACTTAAGCCTAAGACCTGACACAATAAAATTCATAGAAGGAAACATAGGTAATAAACTTATGGACCTTGGGTTCAAAGAGCATTTTATGAATTCGACTCCAAAGGCAAGGGAAGTAAAAGCTAAAATAAACGAAAGGGACTACATGAAACTCAGAAGCTTCTGCACAGCAAAAGTAACCATCGACAAAATAAAGAGTCAATCAACTGAATGGGAGAAGATTTTTGCGAACAGTGCCTCCGATAAGGGGCTAATATCCAAAATATAGAAGGAACTCATTCAACTCAACAACAAAAAACAAACATCCCAATTGAAAAATGGGCAGAGGACCTGAAGAGACATTTCTCCAACGAGGATATACAAATGGCAAATAGACATATGAAAAAATGCTCAGCATCACTAATGATCAGAGAAATGCAAATAAAAACCACAATGAGATATCACTTCACCCCAGTCAGAATGGCTATCATCAACAAGGCAAATAGTAACAAGTGTTGGAGAGGCTATGGAGAAAAAGGAACCCTCATACACTGTTGGTGGGAATGCAGACTGGTGCAGCCATTATGGAAGGCAGTGTGGAGGTTCCTCAAAAATTTACGAATAGAATTACCATATGACCCAGTAATCCTTCTCCTGCAGATCTCTCCAAAAAATCTGAAAACATTTATAGATAAAGATACGTGTGTTCCAATGTTTGTTGCAGCTTTGTTTACGGTGGCCAAGATATGGAAACAGCCAAAATGTCCTTCGACAGATGAATGGATAAAGAAGTTGTGTATATACACAATGGAATATTATTTGGCGGTAAGAAAAGATGATATAGGAACATTTGTGACAACATGATGGATCTTGAGAGCATGATGCTAAGCGAAATAAGTCAGACAGAAAAAGCAGAGAACCATATGATTTCACTGATATGTGGTATATAAACCAAAAACAACAAGAGAACAAGACAAACAAATGAGAAACAAAAGCTCATAGACACAGACAATAGTTTACTGGTTATCAGAAGGTGGGGGGTGGGAAATGAGGGTAAGGGGGATAAAATATATGGTGATGAAAGAGAACTGACTCTGGGTGGTTAACACACAATGGGATTTATAGATGATGTAATACAGAATTGTATACCTGAAATCTGTGTCATTTTACTAACAATTGTCACCCCAATGAAACCAAACAAAATTAATTTGTTTGGTTTAAACTGCAGGAAAGATGTCCTAAGACTCTATCCTTGTTACATTATAAGTAATAAAATTATTTCATTAAGAACTGTGATAAAATACAGGTATTGGTATTTCTAGAAATTGTAAGAGGCATTTCAGGTAGTGAATTTTTGGAAAGGAGCCATTTGTATAGTAAGAACAATTTTGTCTTAGGTATACTTATTTTGGATGGCTTTGAGAAAGGCATTATAGATAATTGTCCCAACCACTGCAAAAGTATTATGGCTTTGTTGTGTTGTTTTAATGGCCTTTCTTGTTAAATATCACCACCAACAAAACACCTTAGGAATATTGTCCTTATCATTTTTTTAACTCTTTCACTGCATTAGTTGATTTCAAGATTTGCTTATTCCAAAATGTGTCAGAAATCCTCAAAAAAGTTATTATATTGACTATTTTATACATTTAACAATAACAATTTGAGGTGCTTTGTACATAAATAACATTATTTTTATGTTTAAAAATTTCAGATATATTCATTCGGCTATATCTAACCATAGCAGCAAAAGGGTTAATTTTGTGTTAATCCATTAAGTATAAAATTTAGGAAGCAGAGTGATAGATTTTCTGTATTTAATGGCTTTACTTAATTCAGCCTGTTTAACTTTTCCAAGAAGGATCTTAACCTTCTGTCTCTCTCTCTCTCTCTCTCTCTCTCTCTCTCTCTCTCTCTCTCTCTCTCTCTCTCTCTCTTCATAAATCTAATTCCTGGACTTTCTTTTTATTAATTAAAATGTATTGAGGTGACCATGAATAGTAAAATTACATGGCTTTCAAGTGTGCAATTCTGTAATACATCATTTATATATCACATTGTGTGTTCACCAGCCAGAGTCAGTTCTCCTTACGTCACCACATATTTGACCCCCTTTACCCTCTTCTACTATCCCCCTTCGCTCCTTACCCTTTGGTAACCACAGAACTATTGTCTGTGTCTATGAGTTTTTGTTTCTTTTTTTTTGTCTTGTTCCTTTATTGCTTTCAGTTTTATATCCCACATATCAGTGAAGTCATATGGTTCTCTATTTTTTCTGTCCAACTTATTTTGCTTAGCATAATTATCTCAATATCCATCCATTTTGTTGCAAATGGTACTATTTCATCTTTTCTTATAGCAGAGTAGTATTCCATTGTGTATATATCAATATACCGCATCTTATTTATCCAGTTATCTATAGAAGGACACTTTGTTTATGGTGACCAAGACATGCGTGGAAATAATCTTCTCTTTTTAACCACCTTTTTCAAGGTTTATCTGTGAGGATGGATGTTTCCCAGAAAAGGTAGAGATTGAGAGGATGCAAATGAATAGGGTTACCTGAAATGCAAAACTTTGTAGATACCAGGACACAATTTAAAACTAAAAATAAAAAACATTTCAACCAATTTTATAATAGAACTAACTTTTAAGCATAGAATTGATCCTAAAATTATGAACTCTCTGGACACTTATTACTCTGCAAGAAATACCCTCTTGCATTTTTATAATTATTTTAAAATTAGTGGTCCATTAAGAAAAAGCATTAGTTTAGAGCAAGTTACTGGCAGCACTTTGGACTGGGGTTTTTCCTCACTTAAATAGGTAAACATAAGGCTGGTCATTGGACATCCTTACCACATAGTGGAGATGAGGATTTCTGGTCCTTTATTATGTAAGACAATGCCAATCACATTAGATCATTAGCATTTTCAACAGTGATATGTTGGTTCATAAATCCCACGGTTAACCCAAATGCTCTTTTCAGATGAATACAGAGAGTGTTCCATTAAGAACATACTCTACTTACACTAGTGCTTCTTATCCCATGTTTCTCCAAAAATAAGTCCTAGCATGAAAATAAGCCCTAGTATGATTTTTCAGCATGACATCCCCTGAACATAAGCTCTAATGTGTCTCATGGAGTAAAAATTAATACAATACCCAGTCTTATTTTCGGGGAAACACAGTAATGAACTTGGGTCTTCATAAGGTTCATACCCTCATTTAAATAAATTACCACAGTCATAAAGATCATCACTTCAACTTGAGCATGTCAACAAAAACAAATGTATATATATATGACATTGCACACTAATTATTTCTGAATGTACAATACTGGGAAAGCAGTAACTGCTTATTTTCATTGAACTAACAATGAAGGAAAATGACATCAGCAAAGAAATATCAGCCAAAGGGGAACAAGTATGTTTGTTGCAGATCATCTCATTAGCTTGTTTCCAAAATATGTTCACCACAGTGAAACACAATCTTGTGACTATCTGGATGACAAACATCTGTTGTATTAGCTCCAGTAAGGCTACTGGGAGTGGGTAAGGACAAATTGTGTTCTTATTTAATCAGGTTAACAGGAAACTGAGAGATAGTCTGTCATTTGTAGTCTTATTCAAGACTGCTGTTTCTCTTGAAATATAATAATAATAATAATAATAATAATAATAATAACAATAATACAGTTATAATAATAACATAGAAGGTAAGGGTTGTCATTTAAAGTATTGTGTTCTTTTTGTGAGTAAATGATTTCCATCTGCTTTGTAATGAGTATAAATGTTATAGCTACAAATTGTTAAAAAAAGCAGCTGTTCCTGCTGTTGGAAAAAAAAAAAATCAGGGACTGACAGTACTTTTTAATGTCTAAATGAAAGATTCCTATAATATTATAGGACAGATTTTTATACAAAATATCAGCTTAATTGTTCAAACTATGAGTAAATGATGTAGATGAGAAGAGTTGAGCACACAGTTTCCACACTGTTGTCCAAATTCACATCCAAGTGAGACTATATTTTTCTACTGAGGAGCATTTCAAATAGTTGTCTATTGCAAAGATAAGTTATTTATGCCATTACATGTTACCAAGATAAAATGCATTTTTGCCATGGAAAAATTGACTCCTTATCAAGATACCTTGAAAAAAAGGCGGAAAATCACACACACACACACACACACACACACACACACACACACACACACACAATTTTTTCGGTATATGTGAACATGAATAAGTAAACATAGTTTTATGTGGACAAAAATTACCATTATTTTGAAAAGAGGAAACCTTTCAACTTGCTATGATTCATTGGTAAATCATCCACTTAATCATTGCTTTATGGAATATATCATACAAGGCAAGATATCATTCCTTTGAGAGACTAGATTTTGTATTTTCAAATGGTCAGAAAGCATCATTGACAGAAATTTTCTTCTATTTTTCCTTTCTGGTGTCAGTATCGGTCTGCTACAATGTGGAAAACTTGCTAATGGGTAAGTAATTTAGGAAGTGTAAAGATAGTATTAAATTCAATGCATTATGAAACTAAGCTCTTATTTTCATATTTTTGGCTATACAACTAAATATAATAGGGTATCAAAGAATATTTTGTCCCTAAGTGTAAACAAAATACGCTATGATATTTTAATGGTGAAGTGAGACAGAGCAATTATTATTCACTTCAGAATGTAACAGTTGATTATATATCTAATACCTATACTATAAACACTTTTTTTTTTCAAATTTCTAAGTAATGTATTAGTAGTATAACCTCCCTCTACCCTCTACCTTTCAGACTGAACAGAGACTGAAGGTCTAGTACCCAAACTGCTAAGCCATTTATTTGTGCTTTTTTCCACTCTCAGATTCTGAGACACTTTTATAAAATACAACTTAAAATGTTTCATATTGTGTATATGTTTGTGTGTTAATCACATTTATACCCATATAATAACTGACTTTCTGATATGTTCTTATTTACATTCATTTTCTCAGCTTGAATTACTAAATGTTTCATGAATTTTACTGGGGTTTTCTGTATCCATAGAATAATCCAACCAGTATTTGTTCAATATCATATGATTTATACAGCATTAGAGCAGTGTGAGAGAAATAAAGCATTTTATCTATAAATTTATAACACAAAACAGTCAAAGGTTGGGAGTGCTGAGGTAGGTTGATTGTTTAAATGGTGTCTTCAGGCTAAACTTCATTGAGAAGGTAAATTTTAATAAAAACGAAGTCATGAGGTCAGCTTTGAAGTATCTGTGGGAAGAGTATTCTAGGCAGAGGAAACAACCCATGCAAACCCCGTTAAGGCAGAAATGTGACTGTCTTATTCATGACAGCAAGGAGATCAGTGTACCTGGAATGGAATGAGCCAAAGAGAGAGTTCTAGGTGATAAGGTCAAAGAATTAACAAAGGTCGAACTTATGTAAGGCCTTGTAAGCTATGTGTCCCAGAGTTGCATGTAAAGAGGCATGAAGTACTTGGAGCAAATCTGCTTAGATTAATGTATCCAGAGAGAAGCAATTCACTGATGAACTAACACTACTTCATGATCTCCCCTTCAAGAGGTGGATGACGTCAACTTCCTAAGAACCACACGAATCCTCAGAAAATTAAAAAAGAATAATAGACATTGTTAAAGCAATCATAAAATAGCCAATAATTGTTGGGAGATTTAACATATTTATAAGATATTGTTAAAACCAATTTAAAAATATTTTTTTACATGTTAAAACAAACTTTACACATCAGCCCTTGCTTTCTGTTCACTGAAAAATAGACCAATCTCTGATAAAGAAACATTCTTTATCTATAAAACTACTCTTTTAAAGACAACAGTGAGGCTAGTTTCCTGATACTCATGTCTATGCCCTCTCTAGATTCATTGACCAAATAATTATGTGTGGCTGGATAACTGAATTGTTGAAGAGGTAATGCTTTGTATTCTAAAAGTTCATAATCAAATAAAACATGTAAATTTTTTTATTCCTTTGGTGTAATGATAAGATATACTCAGATGATTGTATGGGTTTAACTACTAAAATATGCCAATAATACTTACTGAAAATGTATAGCCCTGGTATCATAATTTTCTTATGGAGAAGCTCTAGAAAACAGTTGCAAAGTAGATATAGGGTATGCACTCTGTCCTCATGTATATCATAGTGCATTTGTGGAAAATAGTCAAAATACAATAAACTACTCTAAAACAAAATACTTTAAATGTTAGTAAAAGAGAACTGAATATAAGCAATGGTGGAATCATAATGTGTATCTGGTTTCAAATACATCACATAGATAGATGAGTTTGCCTTCTCTCACTTATAGTTTCCACTGAAATCAGAGCACATGGTTTAAATATTATACAAGGAAAACATACTTATTGATTGTGCTGATTTTCACTTTGAAGACGTAAATCCTTTCTAATCAAGAGTTAAAATCACCTAAGTTTGGAGTCCTCTTATCAGCTGCCTGAAAATCATTGCATAATCACTAAACAGGAAAGAAATGTCCCTTATGTAGACTTTTTTTCAATGAATACATAAATATATATCACTGCCAGAATTAACTCTTCAGTGTATGACCTGCTTTATTTTGATTTATACATATGTAGAAGAAAAATGAGAGTTCGAGGCCTGGGAAATCTAGGAAATGTTAGCCAGCCCCAAATGTTAGTTCATTTCTCTTCTGCTGCATGTTTATAAATAAGAAGAAAGGTTGTTGGGCCATTTAAGATGGTAAGTGAATCAGTAATGGACAAAAAACATGATAACTGAACTTCTCCTGTAATTTTGAATAATTGTATTACAACTGTCAATCCAATCCAATACCTAGTTTATTGCAGGATTATCTTTGGAAACAATATACCAATGCTAAATAACCAATTTATGATTATGCTCAATAAATGTGGGTCCTGACACAAATGAAACTTAATTGAAATTATGACTTTATTACGTGCTGCATTTTTTATCTTCTTATTTTCCTTCACCATTTTATGGTTTAAGGTTCATTATGACCTTGGTGTTCTAGTTCTTCTAACTAATCTCTCCTCTTCTCTCGCTTTTATCTTACTTGAACACAGACACAGACACACACACACACACACACACACACACATCACCATTCATTTGACGGTTTATTTGCATGGCACTTTAATATCTAAATATATGCACAAATATTTTGACCATTTTTTGCTGAATTCACTTGTATATTAAATTTAAAAAGAGAACAGTTCAAAAGAAAACTAAAAAAAAAAGGAAACCTAAAAAGTTTAACACATTAAATTTTGACAGCTACATTGAGCTGAAAAGGTGCTTGGCCCACTAGTAGTTCAATCAAAATTATTGAACCAATTGTTCAGAGAACATAGTTTCACCAATTTTAATATTAAAAAAAGCAACAAAATGGTGCTTCTCTTCCTAAAAATATCAAAAATGTTTTTTCTTACTTTAAAATATAATAATTATGCAAATTATATTCATATTTAAAACAGGGAAAATAAATTACTGATAGAAATCAGGATTAAATCATTATAATAATTACTATCTTATTTTTAATTATCCTATATTGGTTAATTTATCTTCTTTAATAACAAGAGCATGTATTCCTTATAAATTTGATAAGAGAATGCATTTTTTTAAAATTTATTGGGGTGACAATTGTTAGTAAAATGACATAGATTTCAGGTGTACAATTCTGTATTACATCATCTATAAATCCCATTGTGTGTTCACCACCCACAGTCAGTTCTCCTTCCATCACCATATATTACATCCCCCCTACCCGCATCTCCCATTCCCCTCCCCCCTTACCCTCTGGTAACCACTAAACTATTGTCTGTGTCTATGAGTTTTTGATTCTCATTTGTTTGTCTTGTTCTTTTGTTGTTTTGGGTTTATATATCACATATCAGTGAAATCATATGGTTCTCTGCTTTTTCTGGCTGACTTATTTCGCTTAGCATCATACTCTCAAGATCCATCCATATTGTCACAAATGTTCCTATATCATCTTTTCTTACCGCCGAATAGTATTCCATTGTGTATATATACCACAACTTCTTTATCCATTCATCTATCGAAGGACAGTTTGGTTGTTTCCATGTCTTAGCCACCAAAACAAAGCTGCAATGAACTGTGGAGCACACGTGACTTTATGTATAAATGTTTTCAGATTTTTTGGGTAGATAGCCATGAGAGGGATTGCTGGGTAATATGGTAATTATATTCATAATTTTTTGAGGAACCTCCATACTGACTTCGATAACGGCTGCACCAGTCTGCATTCCCACCAACAGTATATGAGGGTTCCTTTTTCTCCACAGCCTCTCCAACACTTGTTACTATTTGTCTTGTTGATGATAGCCATTCTGACTGGGGTGAGTTGATATCTCATTGTGGTTTCTATTTGCATTTCTCTGATGATTAGTGATGTTGAGCATTTTTTCATATGTCAATTTGCCATTTGTATGTCCTCTTTGGAGAAATGTCTCTTCAGGTCCTCTGCGCATTTTTCAATTGTTTTTTTTTTTGTGTGTGACATTTTCAGGTTTTAGTTTTGAATTATTTTTTAAAGTAATAAATTCTTTTTAATTTATTGGGGTGACAATTGTTAGTAAAATTACATAGATTTCAGGTGTGAAATTCTGCATCACATCATCCATAAATCACACTGTGTTTTCACCACCCAGAGTCAGCTCCCCTTCCATCACCATACATTTGATCCCCCTCACACTCATCCCCCACCCCCCAACCCACTTACCCTCTGGTAACCACCAAATTACATTCCCCAGATTAATTTTCAAACCCGTGGCCATCCTGTGGTCACCAACTGCCCTCCAATCCCCTCATCCTCCCCCCCACCCCCCACCCCTCCTGCCCATCTAGCAAACCACAGTTTTTCCTCTTTGTCTCCAAAACTGTTTCTGATTAGTTCATTCACTTATTCTTTTCTTTAGATTGCGCATATAAGTGAGATCATATGGTATTATCTTTCTCTGTCTGACTTATTTCGCTTAACATAATGTTCTCTAGGTCCATCCATGTTGTGGCAAATGGTAAGATTTCTTTCTTCTTTATGGCTGCGTAATACTCCATTGTATAAATGTACCACAGTTTCTTAATCCAGTCATCTACCGATGGGCATTTTGGTTGTTTCCATGTGCTAGCTATTGTGTATAGTGCTGCAATAAACATAGGAGTGCATAAAGATTTTTGAATTGAAGTTTTGGGTTTCTCCGGATAGATACCTAGGAGTGGAATTACTGGATCATAGGGTAGTTCCATTTTCAGATTTTTGAAATACCTCCATACTGTTTTCCATAGTGGCTGCACCAATCTGCAATCCCACCAACAGTGCACAAGCGTTCCCTTTTCTCCACATCCGCGCCAGCACTTGTTGTTTGTTGATTTATTGATGATAGCCATTTTGACTGGGGTGAGGTGGTATCTCATTGTGGTTTTTATTTGCATTTCTCTGATGGTTAGTGAGGTTGAGCATTTCTTCATATGTCTGTTTGCCATCTGTATGTCCTTTTAAGAAAAAATGTCTCTTCAAGTCCTCTGCCCATTGTTTAATTGGATCGCTTGTTTTTTTGGAGTTGAGTTGAGTGTGTTTTTCATAGATTTGTGATATTAATCCCTTATCGTATATCTGATTGGCAAATATCTTGTCCCATTCAGTAGGATCCCTTCTTGTTTTATTGATGGTTTCCTTTGCTGTGAAAAAGCTTTTTAGTTTGATATAATCCCACATGTTTATTTTTTCTCTTACTTCTCTGGAGCGAGGGTATATATCAGTAAAAATCTTACTCCGGGTAATGTCTGAGAAGTTTCTTCCTATATTTTCTTCTAGGTATTTTATGGTTTCAGATCTTACATTTAAGTCTTTAAGCCATTTTGAATTTATTTTTGTATATGGTGTAAGAGGTGGTCCAGCTTCATTTTTTTGCATGTGTCTGTCCAGGTTTCCCAGCACCATTTATTGAATAGACTGTCATTACTCCATCGTGCATTCTTGCTTCCATTGTCGTAGATTAAATGGCCATATAGGCGTGGATTTATTTCTGGACTCTCTATTCTGTTCCATTGATCTATGTGTCTGTTTTTATGCCAGTACCATGCTGTTTTGATTACTGTAGCCTTGTAGTATAATTTGAAGTCAGGTATTGTTATACATCCCACTTTGTTCTTATTTCTCAAGATTGCTGAGGCTATACGGGGTCTTTTATGGTCCCATATAAATTTTAGGATTATATGTTCTATTTCTGTGAAAAACGACGTTGGCAGTTTGATAGGAATTGCATTGAATATGTATATTGCCTTAGGCAGTATGGACATTTTAACTATATTAATTCTTCCTATCCATGAACATGATATGTGTTTCCATCTATTTTTATCTTCTTTCATTCCTTTCTTCAGTGTCTTATAATTTTCTGAGTACAGATCTTTTACTTCTTTGGTTAAATTTATTCCCAGGTATTTTATAGTCTTTGGAGTGATTGTAAATGGGATTGTTTTTTTTTAATTTCTCCTTCTGATGTTTTATTATTGGTATATACAAATGCCACTGATTTCTGAATATTAATTTTGTATCCTGCTACTTTACTAAATTCATCTATCAGCTCCAACAGCTTCTTGGTGGAGCCTTTAGGGTTCTTTATATATAGAATCATATCATCTGCATACAATGATAACTTTACTTCCTCCTTACCTATCTGGATGCCTTTTATTTCTTTTTCTTGTCTGATTGCTGTGGCAAGAACTTCCAGCACTGTGTTGAATAGAAGTGGAGATAGTGGGCATCCTTGCCTTGTTCCTGATCTTAGGGGGAATGGTTTTAGCTTTTCCCCATTGAGAATGATATTAGCTGTGGGTTTGTCATATATGGCCTTTATTATGTTGAGATATGATCCCTCTATTCCCACTTTCTTAAGGGTTTTATCATAAATGGCTATTGGATTTTATCAAATGCTTTTTCTGCATCTATTGATATGATCATGTGATTTTTATTTTTCATTTTGTTTATGTGGTGTATCACATTAATTGATTTGCGGATGTTGAACCACCCTTGCATACCAGGGATGAATCCCACTTGATCGTGGTGAATGATCTTTTTAATGTATTGCTGAATTCAGTTCGCTAATATTTTGGTGAGGATTTTTGCATTCATGTTCATTAGAGATATCGTCCTGTAGTTTTCTTTTTTTGTGGTGTCTTTGTCTGATTTTGGGATCAGGGTGATAGTGGCTTTGTAAAAAGTGTTTGGGAGTCTTCCTTCCTTCTGGATTTTTTGGAAGAGCTTGAGGAGAATAGGTGATAGTTCTTTTTTGAACGTTTTGTAAAATTCACCTGTAAAGCCATCTGGACCAGGGCTTTTTTTTTTTTTTTGGGAGACTGTTGATTACTGATTCAATTTCCGTGGTGGTAATCAGTCTATTCAGGATTTCTGTTTCTTCTTGAGTTAGCCTTGGAAGGTTGTACGCCTCTAGAAAATTGTCCATTTCTTCCAAACTGTCAAATTTGTTGGCATATAGTTGCTCATAGTAACTTCTTAAAACTTTTTGTATTTCTGCAGTGTCCGTTGTCACTTCTCCTCTTTCATTTATGATTTTATTAATTTGGGTCCTCTCTCTCTTTTTTTTTAATGAGTCTGGCTAAAGGTTTGTCGATTTTGTTTATCTTCTCTAAGAACCAACTCTTGGATTCACTGATCTTTTGTATTGTTTTTCTGGTTTCTATTTCATTAATTTCTGCTCTGATCTTTATTATCTCCTTCCTTGTGTTCCCTTTGGGCTTATTTTGCTGTTCTTTTTCTAAATCCCTTAAATGTGAAGATAAACTGTTGATTAGTGCTGTTTCTTGTTTCTTTAGGTAGGCCTGCAAAGCTATGAATTTCCCTCTTAGGACTGCTTTCGCGGCATCCCATAGATTTTGTGTCGTCGTGTTTTCATTTTCGTTTATCTCGAGATATCTTTTGATTTCTTCCTTGATCTCCTGCTTGACCCATTCATTATTTAGTAATATGTTATTCAGCCTCCATGAATTGGTGTCTCTTCCAGTTTTTTTCCTGTAGTTCATTTCTAATTTCATAGCATTGTGATCAGAGAGGACAAATGGTATGATTTCAATTTTCTTAAATTTATCAAGACTTGTTTTGTGGCCTAACATATGGTCTATCTTGGAAAATGTTCCATGTGCGCTTGAGAAAAAGGTGTATTTTGCAGCATTGGGGTGAAATGTTCTGAAAATATCGACTAAATCCAAGTGGTCCAATGTATCATTTAAGGCTCTTATTTCCATATTGATTTTATGTCTGGAAGACCTGTCCCTTGTTGTCAGGGGTGTGTTTAAGTCCCCTACTATAATAGTGTTACTGTTGATCTCTGTCTTTATGTCAGTCAGTACCTGTTTTATATATTTAGGTGCTCCTATGTTGGGTGCATAGATGTTTACTAGGGTTATGTCCTCTTGTTGGATCGATCCCTTTATTATTATATAGTGCCCATCTTTATCTTTTAGTATGTTCTTCATTTTAAAGTCTATTTTGTCAGATATAAGTATTGCAACTCCAGCTTTTTTCTCATTTCCATTTGCATGAAATATCTTACTCCAACCCTTCACTTTCAGCCTGTGTGTCTTTTGTTCTGAGGTGAGTCTCTTGTATACAGCATATACAAGGGTCTTGCTTTCTTATCCAGTCAGCCAACCTATATATCTTGATTGGAGCATTTAATCCATTTACATTTAAAGTGATTATTGATAGATACATAGTTATTGCCATTTTTAAATTTGTAGTTAGCTTGTTTTGATCTTTCTTCTATTTAGAGAAGTCCTTTTAGTATTTCTTGCAATGCTGGCTTGGTGGTAATAAATTCCTTTAGCTTATTTTTTTCTGGAAAGCTCTTTATCTCTCCATCAACTTTAAATGATAGCCTTGCTGGATAAAGCAATCTAGGTTGTAGGCCTTTGTTTTCCATCACTTTGTGTATCTCCTGCCACTCCCTCCTGGCCTTCAATGTTTCTGTAGAAAAATCATTTGATAGTCTTATGGGAGGTCCCTTGTATGTAACCCTCCGTCTTTCTCTTGCTGCTTTTAGGATTCTCTCTTTGTCTTTAAGCTTTGCCAGTTTAACTATAATGTGTCTTGGTGTGGACCTGTTTAGGTTAATCCTGGTTGGAACTCTCTGCACTTCCTGGACTTGTATGTTGGTTTCCTTCATCAGGTTGGGGAAGTTTTCAGACATTATTACTTCAAATATGTTCTCAATCCCTTGCTTCCTCTCTTCACCTTCTGGTATTCCTATGATGCGCATGTTGTTGCGCTTGATGTTATCCCAGAGGTCTCTTAGGCCATCCTCATTGTTTTGTATTCTTTTTTCTTTCTCTTGTTCCGTTTGGGTGATCTCTTCTACCTTGTCTTCTAAGTCGCTGATTCGATCCTCTGCTTCATCTAGCCTGCTGGTAATTCCTTCAAGTGAGTTCTTAATTTCGGTAATTGTGTTCTTTAGTTCCAACTGGTTGTTCGTTATGATTTCTACATCCTTCTTTATGTTTTCTCTAAGCTCGTTCGTTATGATTTCTACATCCTTCTTTATGTCTTCTCTAAGCTCCTTAAACATTCTTATCACCAGTGTTCTGAACTCTGTCTCTGAGAGGTTGGTTACGTCTGCTTCATTTGGTTCCAGTTGTGAAGGCTTCTTCTGTTCTTTTATTTGGGACGTGTATCTTTGTTTCCCCATTCTGGCTGACTGTGTTTATTTTGATGTATTAGGTAGATCCCCTAGTGTTCTTAGTTCTTGCTAGGTTATCTTATGTAGTATGTGTCCTTTATATTTGACTCGCACCGCGTCATCCTCCTCTGCGTGTGCTCCAAAGGTGACTCTTGTGTTGTGTACACTGCCCCGTTCAAGAAGATCTTTAATTGCTTTTTGCTTGTAAGTAGGTGGGGTTAACTCCTGGGCTGACCCGTTATGAGACTTGGCTCTGCCCCCCGCAGGGCGCTCTGCTGCGTGAGGGTTGACCACCCTAATGTGGTTTGGCCTCTATGGGCTCCAGTGCCTGCAGAGAGCCCCCTCTGGGTGTGTGACCTGCAGGTCAAACCCGGCAGCACTCCGGTTTGGTCTGGAGTTGGCCCCTGGATATGTTGAGTCCCGTGTCTCTCAAGCTGGGCCCCGGCAGTGCAGCTTCAGAACAAAGCAAATCACCAAGCACAACAGCAAGGACAACAGCAAAAAAAAGAAAAATAATCAAGTACATTCACATGCAAAAAACAGCCGATAACCCCCGCTCGACACAGGCAACGATATCAGAGGTATAAAGACAAAGCAAAACAAAACAAAGCAAAGCAAAATGAAAAGCAGCGACCGTCTCGGCCTGAGCCCACCAAGCAATGTCCAGGTTGTCCTCTGCTGTACCAAAGAGCCCCCTGCTTATTGCGCAGGCAGAGCTGGTCACCTGGTGCCCAGAGTGACTTTGGGATTGCAGACTAAATTGCGTGGGCCTGCGGGGTCTGGATGATAGTTTTTACAAAGTCAGTGCAGTTTCTGCCCTTGTCTGCACTTATGCACACTGAGAGTAGCACCACCAGCCCCTTGTCCAGAACTCCTGAGTCCTAGGACACTTCTTCAGTGTGTGTATGTATGGGTGCGGGTGGGAGATTTCTGATCTGCTGACCGTGCCTCACAAGCTGGGCCCCGGCAGGGCAGTTTCAGAACAAAGCAAATCACCAAAAACAACAGCAACAACAACAACAAAGAAAAAAATCAAATCAAATACATTCACATGCAAAACCATCTGATAACCCCCACTCGACACAGGCAAAGATATGAAAGATACAAAGACAAAGCAAAACAAAACACAACAAAGCAAAAAAAAAGCAGCGACACTCTCGGCCTAAGCCCACCAAGCAATGTCCAGGTTGTTCTCTGCTGTACCAAAGAGCCCCCTGCTTATTGCGCAGGCAGAGCCGGTCACCTGGTGCCCAGAGAGACTTTGGGATTGCAGACTTAAATGCATGGGCCTTAGGGGTCTGGATGATAGTTTTTACAAAGTCAGTGCAGTTTCTGCCCTTGCCTGCACATATGCACACTGAGAGTGGCACCACCAGTTCCGTGTCCAGTACTCTTGAGTCTTAAGGCACCTCTTCAGTGTGTGTGTGTATGAGTGCGGGTGGGAGATTTCTGATCTGCTGAAAGCCCAGAGCTGCTCCTGGCTCACTGCTGATCTCCGGGTGTGTCTCTGGGGCTGCACCCACCCCGCCCTAGGCAAGCCAGGAAGGGTGGGGGCTGGGGATGGAGGGGTCTTCACTCTCCCAGCCCAGCTGTGCGTCGCCCTCTTCCCGCAGGCCAGAAAAGGTGGTGGCTGGGGGTGGAGGAGTCTCTTCTCTTCTAGCGCAGCCAAAATCACACACACTTCCCAGTCTCCCTGGGTCAGGGCTGCCCGTCAGGATTCCCAGAACCTGAGAAATACGTCTCCTCTGTAATCTGGCGCCACTCTTCAGTTAAGGGGCCGGTTTAAGTCTCTGGAAGGGCGGAGTAGGATTGGAAGAGCGGGGCGGGGGAGGGGCCCATGTATGGAGTCTGTGCTCCTTGTCTGGCGTAGGGCACACTGGCCGCTTTCCCGGCGGGAGAAATCAGCCGTGGGACGCAGGGAAAGAGCCCGCCCCCCGGTCTCTGCGCTCTCCGCTCCGCCCTGGGATCCCGTACATGCTCGGCACAGCGGGTTCCCCCCGGTTTCCAGTTTAAGTCTCTGGAAGGGCGGGGTAGGATTGGAAGAGCGGGGCGGGGGAGGGGCCCAGGTATGGAGACTGTGTTCTTTGTCTGCGCTATGGCCCTCTAGCTGCCCTCCCGGCGGGAGAAATCAGCCGTGGGACGCAGGGAAAGAGCCCACCTCCTGGTCTCTGCGCTCTCCATTCCGCCCTGGGGTCCCGTGCGTACCGGCCCAGCGGGTTCAACCATGGTTTTCAGTTTTCGCTCCCTCCAGCTGAGGCTCCGTTGCGGGCTAGGATCTCCCGCCACTGCCGGCCGGGCGTTTTCACTCCGCTCCTCTTTTTCCTTCCCCTGCTCGCCCAATTAGCGTACCTTCAAGTACTCCTTAGCTTCAAGTAATCCACGAATCTCCCCGCTATTCTGTGTGATGAGCGAAAAGTTCTTTGGTGGGTTATAGGTCTCGTTTGCAACAAGATCCGGAGGAGAACTCAGAAAGTGCGCCCTGCTGCCGCCATTCCTATGACGTCACTTCTGGGTGGGTTTTTTTGTTCTTGTTGAGTTGCATGAGTTCCTTGTATATTTTGGAAATTAGCCCCTTACCGGAGGCACTGTTTGCAAAAATCTTCTCCCATTCAGTTGGTTGCCTCTTTATTTTGTCGATGGTTTCTTTTGCTGTGCAGAAGCTTTTAAGTTTCACATAATCCCATTCGTTTATTTTAGCTTTTACTTCCCTTGTCTTTGGAGTCAAATTCATAAAATGCTCTTTGAAGCCAAGGTCCATAAGTTTAGTACCTATGTTTTCCTCTATACAGTTTATTGTGTGTGTTCTTATGCTTAAGTATTTAATCTTTTTGAATTAAATTTGGTACATGGTGACAGATAGCAGTCCAGTTTCATTCTTTGGCACGTGGCTTTCCAATTCTCCCAGCACCACTTATTGATGAGGCTCTCTCCTCCATTTTATGTTTTTAGCTTCTTTGTCGAAAATTATCTGTCCATATTTATGTGGTTTTATTTCTGTGTTCTGTCCTCTATTCCATTGGTCTATGTGTCTGTTTTTCTGCCAATACTATTCTTTTTTGATTATTGTAGCCCTGTAGTACAGGCTAAAGTCAGGGAGTGTGATACGTCCAGTATTGTTCTTTTTTCTTAAGATTGCTTTGGCTATTCGGGGTCTTTTGTGGTTTCAAACAAATCTGAAAATTTTTTAGTTCTATTTCTTTAAAAAATGGCATTGGGATTTTGATGGGGATTGTATTACATCTGTATATTGCTTTGGGTAATATGGCCATTTTAACTATGTTGATTCTTCCAATCTATGGGCATGGAATGTCTTTCCATTTCTTTGTGTCTTCTTCAATTTCTTTCAAAAATGTCTTATAGTTTTCAGCATATAGGTGCTTTACATCCTTGGTTAAGTTTACTCCTATGTATTTTATTCTTTTTGCTGCAATTGCAAAAGGAATTGTTTTTGTATTTCTTTTTCTGATATTTCATTGTTAGCATATAGGAATGCAATGGACTTTTGTAGGTTGATTTTGTAGCCAGCAACTTTACTGTATCATTGATTGTTTCTAATAGCTTTTTGGTGGAGTCTTTCGAGTTTTCTATATATAGCATCATGTTATCTGGAAGGAGTGATAATTTAACCTCTTCATTCCCAATTTGGATGACTTTTATTTATTTCTTTTGCCTGATTGCTCTGGCAAGGACTTCCAACACTATGTTGAAAAGCAGAGGTGATAGGGGACAGCGCTGTCGTGTTCCTGAACGTAGAGCAAAGGGCTTCAGTATTTCACCATTAATTATAAGATTAGCTGAGGGCTTGTCATATATGGCCTTTATTATGTTAAGGTATTTTCTTTCTATACCTATTTTATTAAGTGTGTTAATCATAAATGGATGTTGTATGTTGTCAAATGCTTTTTCTGCATCAATTGATATAATCATGTGATTTTTGTCCTTTATTTTTTTTATGTGATGTATCACATTGATGGATTTGCCGATGTTGAACCATCCTTGTGCCCCGGGAATGAATCCCACTTGGTCGTGATGAATGAACTTTTTAATGCACTGTTGTATTCGATTTGCTAGAATTTTGTTTAGGATCTTTGCATCTGTATTCCTCAGAGATATTGGTCTGTAGTTCTCTTTTTTTGTGTTGTCCTTACCAGGTTTTGGTATCAGGGTGATGTTGGCCTCATAAAATGAGTTAGGGAGTACTATCTCTTCTTCACTTTTTTGGAAGAGTTTGAGCAGGATTGGTATTAGATCCTCTTTGAAGGTTTGGTAGAATTCACTACTGAAGCCATAAGGTCCAGTACTTTTGCTTTTGGGAAGGTTTTGGATGACTGATTCAATATCGTTACTGGTGATCGGTCTGTTTAGATTTTCCAGTTCTTCATGTTTCAGCCGTGTAAGGCTATATGTTTCTACGAACTTGTCCATTTCTTCTAGGTTATTGAATTTTGTGGCATATAGTCCTCCATAGTATTCTTGGTTGATCCTGTGTATTTCTGTGGTGCCCGTGATATCTTCCCCTTTTTCATTTCTGATTTTGTGAATTTGTGTCTTCTCTCTTTTTATCATAGTGAGTCTAGCCAAGGGTTTGTCAATTTTGTTAATCTTTGCCAAGAATGATCTCTTTCTCACATTATTTTTTTTTATTGTCTTTTTGTTCTCTATTTCATTTAGTTCTGCTCTGATTTTTGTTATTTGCTTTCTTCTGCTGACCTTGGGTTTCACTTGTTCTTCTTTTTCTAGTTCTTTAGGGTGTAACATGAGGTTATTTAATTGGGATTTTGCTTGCTTGTTGAGAAAGATCTGTAATGATATAAATTTCCCTATTAAAACTGCTTTCGCTGCATCCCAAAAATTTCGGTAGGATGTATTTTCACTTTCATTTGTTTCTATGTATCTTTTGAGCTCTCCTCTGATTTCTTCTTTGACCCAGGCGTTCTTTCAAAGTATGTTGTTTAATCTCCATGTATTTCTGTTTTTTCCTGCTTTCTTTTTGCAGTTGATATCCAATTTCAAAGCCTTGTGATCAGAGAATATGCTTGGTATGATTTCAATCTTCTTAAATTTGCTGAGGCTGATTTTATGTCCCAATATATGGTCTATCCTTGAGACTGTTCCATGTACATTAGAGAAGAATGTGTACTCTGATGTTTTAGGATGAAGTGCTCTATATATGTCAATTATGTCCATTTCATCTAATGTGTCATTTGGGCCTGCTATTTCATTATTTATTTTCTGTTTGGATGATCTATCCATAGCTGTCAAAGATGTATTTAAGTCCCCTTGTGTAATTGTGTTTTGGTCAATTTCTCCCTTTAGTTCTGTCAGTAGTTGCTTGGTATATTTGGCACTCCCTCGTTAGGGGCATAAATATTGATGACTGTTATGTCTTCTTGTTGTATAGTCCCCTTTACCATTTTGAAATGTCTATCCTTTTCTGTTTTTATCTTTTGCACCCTGAAGTCCGTTTCATCTGATATCATGATGGCTACACCTTATTTTCTCTGGGGACCGTTTACTTGGAGTGTCAATTTCCACCCTTTCACTTTGAGTCTATGCTTCTCCTTGTAGCTGAGATGTGTCTCTTGGAGACAGCATATGGTTCGGTTAAGTTTTTTTTATCCAATCCGCTACTCTGTGCCTTTTTATTGGTGAGTTCAGTACATTTACATTTCAAGTGATTATTGATATGTGAGGATTTCCTGTCATTCTATCTTTAGTTTTCTTGGAAGGCTGTGTCTCCATTGTTTCTTTACCTTATTGTTGTTGTCTATTATTTCTGTGTGGTGTTAATCTATGAAGTTTCTTTCTGTTTCTTCTTTTATTACAGTATATATTTGAGTTCTGAATTTTTTTTTTGAGTGGTTACCCTTAAGTTTATGTAAAAGAAACTTTGATATTTAGACTATTCCATTTTCCTCAGCATGCTTACTTTCTCCATTCCCATATTCCGGTTCAGGCCTTTACTCTCCCCCGTTTTTTGTTTTGGTTGCCACAAATTTTCCCTGTTGATGTTGGTCGAATAGCCTCCTTTAGTATTTCTTGTAGTGCATGTCATGTATTAGAAAATTCCCTCAGCTTCTGTGTGTCTGGATAGGTCTTTATTCCTCCTTCGTATCTAAAGGATATATTTGCTGGATATGTTACTCTTGGCTCATAATTTCTCTCTTTCAATAGGTTGAATATTTGGTTCCACTCCCTCCTGGCTTGTAGAGTTTCTGCTGAAAAATCTGATGATAATCTAATGGGCTTTCTTTTGTAGGTTACCGTCTTCTCTTCCCTGGCTGCCTTGAGGGTTCTTTCTTTGTCGTTGATTTTAAGCAGCTTCAATACAATATTCCTTGGAGAAGGCCTGTTGGGATTGAGGTAATTAGGCGTTCTGATTGCTTCTTGGATTTGAGGATCCAGTCCTGTCCACAAGTTTGGGAAGTTCTCATCAACATTTTGTTTGAATATATTCTCTGTTCCCTTCTCTCTTTCTTCTCCTTCTGGTATGCCCATTATTCTTATATTGCTCTTTCTGATGGAGTCAGAAAGTTCTTGTAGAGTTCTTTCATTTCTTTTAAGTCTCAAGTCTCTTTCTTCTTCCATCTGTGTAATTTCCAGGTTTCTATCTTTGATGTCACTGATTCTTTCCTCCATCTGGTCAACTGTACTACCTAAGCTGGTTAGTTCATTCTTAATTTCTTCTATTGAGTTCTTAATCTCCAGAAATTCTATTTGGTTCTTATTTAAAATTTCAATCTCTTTCGAAAAATGCTCATGTTTTTCTTTGGTTGTGTTTCTGAGTTCATTAAACTGCCTTTCTATGTCTTCTTGCAACTTGTTGACTTTGTTCAGAACTGCAATCTTGAATTCTCTGTCATTTAAGTCACATATTTCCATATGTTTAAGTTCCTTTTCTGGAGACTCTTCACTGTCTTTCTGAGCTGTCTTGTTGCCTTGGTTATTCATTGCAATTACTGATTTATTATTTCTCTTCCTAGACATCTACAGGAGTGGCTTCTGCAACAGGTTGATAGGAAGAGGTGTTTCTTTTCCTTTCCAGTACTTATGGGTAGATTGTTTTATTTTCTCTCCGACTGCAGCCTTTTGTTTCTCTCTCACACGGTAGTGCTATGTTTTCTCTACACTATTCCAGCTTCTCACACAATGCGGGGATTTTCTAGGATATGGGCTTCTTCTCTGTTAATAGTTCACCTGGGTCACAGGGCGCAGTGTCCGTTTGGGTATGCAGAGATCTTTTGAAGTTCCAAAGCTCTTCCTGCACCTGATTCAGAGCCCGTATGTTTCAGCAGTTCTGTTTACTCCTGCAGAGATCCGCCCAGATAGGTAGGGCCAGGGGCGGGGTGAGTTGTGAGATGTGGCCCAGAGGAATGGCAGCAAACACCACCACAGCCAGTCCTGCTTCCACAGCTCCCTCCCCTTTGCTGGTACTATTTAGGCTGCAAGTCTGTGTCTGCAGTCCACAGTTCTCAGAACAGCAAATATTCTGTTCTTTTGATCTGACATTGCTACTGTTCCGCTTCTAGCCCCTGGCTGTTGGGAGTGGGGCGAGCTCTGGAAGGGTAGGGAGGGGGCGGCTAGTCTCAGTGCCTACAGCTTTCGTTCTCTGCTCAGCAGTGAGGGCTTAAACCACTGTTTTCAGCCTTCTTCCCTCAGTCTTTTCTCCGAGGTCTCTGCCGTGAGCGTTGGGTTCAGCCGTGTTATATGCTGTCCCCTCAGGCCTGTGGGCCATAAGCGGAGCCCTAGCAGTCTGAATTCTTCCCTCTCCCATAGCTGTGGTAGTTTTGGGATGCAGCGATCTTGGAGCACTGAACTATGTCTGTGTCCTGAGCCCACACGGCTCTGTCTCCACACTTCTCCCTTCCTTCCTCCCCTGCTTGAGCGATTCACCCATCTTTAGGTGAATTCAGTAGTGGACCTCTTCGTCTTGCTTCTCTGCTGTGCAGGGAGTCCTTTGTGGAGTTATTGTTGTTTGATTAGTTGTAAATTCCAGGGGAGCTTTACACAGGCTCACCTCAGGCCGCCATTTTGATCCCGATACATTTTAATTAAAACAAACAAACAATCAAAAAATACACACAAAAAAAAACAAAAAAATAATTAAGAAAGTTTGTTATACACTTTCTTGTGTGTGTCAAGTCTTAAAAGTTTTTTCATAATATTTCTTTTAATTTATTCTATTTTTTTACTACTAAAACATTTTGAAGAATAGAACAAAAAACACTGATATGTTAGAAAGATATTAGGTATTTTATTGTGATATAGGCCAGCATCATAATAAATTGTTTGCCTGACACACATTCTCCTTTTCTGTGCTCCCTATCTCTCCTTCTGTCTCTACACGCATATGTGCACATGTGCATATATTCACACAGTATCTTTTTTCAAGTATCATTATCCAGCCACCAGTTGTACATATTAGTTAAATTTTCATGAATGAGATAAGGCAAGAAGAATGCCGGGAATAATGCCTTTCACATTGTGTACATACAACACATGGGTCTCCTTGCCTTAGTTGAATGTTACTATTAGTGTGAGTAGGGAAACATTACTAATAACAAATAACTGACTTCAGTGACATAATTTCATCTGTAAGCATGCCTGACAAATTGCCTTTGTTGAATGGTAGGAGGATATCGATACTCTTCAAAACATCTCCTCTCTTTGACACAGCGTGACACATATGTCTTGGTATAAATTGGGTGAAATATCTGAACTTATGTGCAGTAAACTTTTAATTTCACTTGTAAGAGATTCTCAAACAAAATATGTTTATTGAGTACTAGGAACCTTGGTGGTTACAAAGAATTATAAGACATAACACCTGCCTTTTAGTAGCTTCTACTCTTTTATTACATACAAATGTCAAATTATTCAGTTTCATCTGAAAGGCAGGTTTCTACTGTTTTACTCTCTTAAGATTCATGTTAAAAGTACTCTAACAATATCAAAAGCTTCAAAATTATATTTTTGAGAAAACTCAGGGTATATGTATATCTTTAGCCATCATTATATGATCACAAAAAGAATTTCGATATGGATACTAGCATGACCGACCTGAAAGTTTCAACTAGTGGCAACCAAGAAGAATTGCTGCTTGTTGCATTTCCAATCATTTAATATTATAATAAATCAGTTCAACAATGGCCATAGCACTTGGCATTTACTGATTGACCACTGTGTTACTATTTCATTTTGAATGTACATGGAAACACCCTTGCATGTGACGAGCCATGCTCTTTAGAGATATTTGCAGTGATCTTTGTCTGGAATACTTTTGAAATATGTTAAAACCTAAATCTATGCCAGATTATTTTCCAATCAAAAGTAGAAAGATGTTTAAATAAGATGGAATAAAATATATATCTGGAGAAATACCAAAGTAATGCCTTTGTCTAAGTTCTGAACGGGTGTATGCCTTAGACAGAGTTCCTATAAAAATTACACAAAAATTCAAACTTGTAAGCAGCTAAACCCTGCATTATCAATAAATGTACAGTACAAAAATTAAATACAGCAGTCATTTGTCACATAATGACATCTCAGTCAACAACAGATCACATATATGGCAGTGGCCCCATAGATTAAAGTGGAGCTAAAAAATTCTTATCACCTAGTGATGTCATAGCTGTTATAATGTCATAGCACAGCACATTATTCACCTGTTTTTGGTGATGCTGGTGTGAACAAACCTAGTGTGCTGCCAGTCATAAAAGTATAGCACATTTATGTACAGTACATAATACTTGATACTAATAATAAATAACTATGTTACAGGTTTATGTATTTACTATACTTTTAATAGTTATTTTAGAGTGTACTCTTTCTACTTATAAAAAAATGTTTGCTGGAAAACAGTATCCTGTGTTACATCTCATGTTTACTGCATCTTTTGATTGCATCATTTTCTCTTGTGCTAGATTTAATCTTATGTTGTTCTGCTCATCATGGAATCTAAGTATACAAAATCCACTGCTAAAATTGCCAGTAAGAAGCTATGTTGAGTGATTGACCTAGAAACAAAATTAAAAGTGATTAACACTATGATCAGTGATAGTTATTGCTTGCCAGTCAGGCAAATCCCATTCCACCATAGCTATGATCTTGAAGAACAAGAACAAAGTGACAGAAGCTATTAAAGGACCTGCTCCACAGAAGGCAACAAAGACTGGCAAATTTGAGAAAGGCTTATATTAGACTTGGAGAAACTTCTAATGACCTGGATGAAAGAGCAGACACAGAAGAATATCCCACTCAGCACCATGATGGTTATAGCCAAAACAAAAAGTTTGTGATCTTGAAAGAAAAGATTGGACCCAACAATGATGATGAATTTACTGCTACATCTGGGTGGTTTAAACACTTCAAGAATCCTTATTCATTGCATAATATAACAGAGAGTGGTGAGTCTGTGAGTGCTAATGTGAAGGCAGCTGAAGAATTTTCGGAAACTCCAGATAAGTTGATTATGGAGGAAAATTACTTGCCAGAGAAAACATTCAACATGGACGACCCCCGCCCCCTTCTAGAAATAGATGCCTGAAAGGACCCTCAAGAATACCAATATGCATATACTGCCAGTATGCTGTAGGAACAATAAGAAGCCTGATGACCTAGCTCCTCTTCCACGATGTCATCCTGAACTGCTATGCCAGCAAAGTGGAGAAGTACTCTTTGGAGAATAACATACTTTTCAAGATTTTGCTTATTGTTGATAAGCTAAATCTCCTGGATACCCTCTTTTTATTGGTGATCTTCATTCCAATATTGAAGTGCAGTTTCTTCCTCCAAACACTGTGGCGTGCCAGCCGCCACAAATCGAACAGTACCTGAATGGGTGAGTGGGAATGAAAAAAGACACTCACACAAAATGATGATGCGGCCGGTCTTCAGTGATCCTGAAGCACGGAGTTTACTTTTCTTTACCAATTTATACCACCTGTGTACGTGCAGCTTAACAATCACGAATGTGCATTACCTCATTGAGAGTAAATTTTTAACTTCTACATAGAAACTACAAAATCACTGAAACTTCCCCAAAGTCATTTTCTCAATGACAAAGCCCACCAATTACCCTGATAATCATCAGTCCTCTGTGTCCGGGAACTGGCCACTCCCACCTCATTCCTCAGCAGCTTGCAAGCACCCTCCAGGTGTAGGCAGAGACAATGCCTTAAGAGCTAAAACAAGTTAACCATAAACTGAGCCAGTCTGCAAGGAAATCATGGCTCCCCACATCTCTCCCTTTTTTATTTTATAGGAGCAAAACCCATCTGGCTAGGATGGCAAGGTGACAGCGCCTGACTTAGGTGTCCCGGGACGCCTACTTCAACTTACCCGTCCTTGGAACTTATATTTTATAATACAAGCCCTGTCTTAGGTGTTGAAGCGGTGCCTAAGTACAACCCGTCTTTGACTATCCTGTCCCTCTGAATGTTCGGGGAGGAAGGCTCAGGGCATTGTCTTAAGTTTAAGCTGATGGATGTCAGCTCGCAAGTCTAACATCCTGCTGATGAAATATTTGATGAGAATGGGGAGAAGGCACAGAAGCAAACAGACACAGATGCCCAATGTAAGAAAAATCATAACAGAATGGGTAATATGAGGCATAGATGGCATAGCATTCCTAAGAACATCAATAAACTCAGAAGCAGCCTGGGCTGCATCAAATTTCAAGGGTTCAGCTTCTCTCATATTTTGAATTTCATCATGAAGCCGAAACATATCTAAAGACACATTAGCTGCATGCCAAATTTCTTGAAGATGTAAACGAACCCGATTTCAATTATATTGACTATTATTATACCTTTTAGAAGTAACACATATCCTATGATATTCTGAATGACATTCTAAATAAGATTTAACTTTTATACTCTGAATCACATCTCTCATATACTGAACTCCTACAAAATGTACATTAATATTTCCAATCAAAAGTGTATAAGGGGAAGGAACACAAGCAGATACATTAACAGATTTCTTAGACCAGTCTCTAGTCCCATCTTGTAAATCAGTCACCTGACTGCAGGGAGTGCCTGATTTACAAAGCTTTCCAAATGTTGTTTTATGTGTCCATCAGAAGGCAATTCTAGGGCGTGAGTATCATTGACATAGACTGGAATCTCAGGACCATCCCATACAGCAAGGTGGAGGATTGGTGGATCAGGAACATAGGCCCAATACGTCTGGTTTTCTTCTGTATTGTTGAGGGTCATCAATGTCATCAGCAGGTAGAGGGTCTACATGTCGCACCAATCGTTCTGGCAGCCACCGAGGGCCCTCTGCATCCTGTGGAAAAACACAAACATGCCCTCGGCCCCATATGAGGACTGGATCTGGGCCTTGCCAAGAGCCTGTAAATGGGTCTTTCCATTTGACCAAAGCCTGAGGGGCAGCATACGGATGCCAAAAGCGCTCTGCAGCACTCTTACCATGGGCATCCAAGGTCAAAAAATTTTGAATAAAGAGAGAATGAGACAGGTAATTATGGGGCGTCAGGTGATACAACTCCCCCTTTTTTATTTTTTGTAAATTGACTTTTAATGTGCCATGAGTGCGTTTAACAATCCCTTGAAAACTTTTTCCATTTATTTTAAGCTGTAAAACTGGCCTATCTCTTTTTATTTCCTGAACCCAATAAGCATCAGAAGAACCAAATCCTTGGTCTCCACGTTTCTGATTTTGTCTATTTTTTTCTATTTTTATACGAGGCAAAATGATTAGCTGAGTAATGTGAATCCCAGCAGGTATGGCTGAAATGTTTAAAGGTGAAAGTGTCATAATTTTAATTTCTCCAGTAAAGTCCTCATCAATAACTCCCGGGGAAACACGAATCCCTTTCATAGTAGTGCTACTTCTTCCTAATAATAAACCTACAGTTTTTGGTGGTAATGGCCCAAAGATCCCTGTGGGCAACGCTTACATTTCCATCTCAGGAGTTAATACGATGTCGGTGGTGGAACACAAGTCCAATCCTGCGCTGTCTGAGGTGGCCCTGAATAAATCTGTGATGTATTTTCTCTCAGGGACTCGTTCTCTTTTTGTCCCTGTACCTGCTCCGGAATTTGTAGTGCCCCATAACATTGTTGATTCGGGGCCTGGGGCTGGCCCCTCACCCAGTTTCCCTGGATGGGTTTTCCATCTTTATCTGTCTTAGACTTGCATTCATTAGCCCAATGCTTTCCTCTCCTACATTTAGGGCATATACCTGGCGGCTTTTTTGTGGGAGCTGCTGAATTCTCGGGCTCGGCTTTGCGAGGGCATTGAGCCGCTCGATGTCCCAATTTTCCACAAGTAAAACAAGCCCCAGAACGACTCCCTGTATGGAGTTTTGCCTGTTGATACATTACTTCTTTTATAGATTTTCCTTGTAAAGCTGCAGCTAGGGCTATACCTTGAGAAAAAGACGGTCCCACATCTGAGCACAAACGGATGAAATCTGACAAAGTCCCCTTCTTTCTGAATGGTCTAATAATCGCCTGGCAGGCAGAATTAGCATTCTCATAAGCAAGCTGTGTTATAAAAGATTGAGTAGCTACTGATGACCCAAAAGTCCGTCCTGCAGCAGTGCTAAGGCGAGACACAAAATCCTGAAAAGGCTCATCTGCTCCTTGTCTTATTTGAGAAACATGTTCTTCCTTACGGGAAGTATCTGGCAGCATTCGCCAAGCATGTTTAGCTGTTGTGGCAGTTTGGCCATAAGCGCCTGGCGCAAATCCCATTTGATTTCTTAGGTCAGCATACATGCCTTCTCCTGCTAGCATATCAAAAGTAATAGGGATCTGTCTTAAGGCATTCTCATTGGCCTTCTTTTTGCAATTTTCATAAAATTCTGATTTCCATAAGAGATAATCGCCTCCGGAAAGGCAAGCATGAGAAATATGCTTCCAGTCCTCAGGAGGAGTAGCCTCACTGGATAAAGCATCTAAAATTGCCATGGTAAAAGGGGCAATGGGACCGTACTGTGCGCAAGCTTATTTTAATTCCTTTACTTGTTTCCACTGAAAAGGTCTCCATTCTCTAATCTTGTTTTCTACCTGATCAGTTCTTTCAATAAGAGGATATACTCCAAATTGTTCCGTAGACTCCCCCTGCTTGCGAGCCTCCTCACAAGCCATTTGAAGAGGGGAGCGCACAACAGAATCTGAACCTGGCTTAACATAACCTGGCGGAGGCTTAGTAGACATGTCCCAAATCAGTGGCTGTGGTGGTGGCAGCGGAGGGTCCCACTTACGGGGCTCCTCAGGAGGCGGTGTAGAAGGACTAATTATGGGGGGGTCTTTACCCCGAGGATCCCACTGATTTCTTAAAGAAATCTGGGTATCCAGAGGACAATTTTTTTCACTCACAGCAACTTTGAGCTCGACTAATTTTCCCTGGCTAACAGGTTCTTTATTATGTATAGGAGCTTCCTCTGCACAGTCAACCCCCTCCCTTTTTTCCAGCTCTTTATTATGCTTAGCAAGTCCCTCTGCATATCTGACTCCCTCCCCCTCCTCTTTCTCATCCGGAGAGGCGGCAGATGGAAGAATTTTTTCATTTCCAGCCCGTTTTATTTTCTCTAGTCTACAGCTCTCACGCTTAAGATTTAAGCAATCTCTGATCAGAGTCCATAACCCGAATGTTTTTATAGGGATCCGCTGAGGTCCTTGGACAATATAGTAGTCCTGTAATCGTTCTCCAACCTTTTTCCCAGTTTCCAAGCTGACGATACCTTTATTTGGAAACCTTGGGCAAACTTCCATTACAAATTCTAAAAATTTACCTAATTGTTCTCTGCTCACCCTGCTGCCACGGGCGGCAAGTAGTTTCTTAAGTCCTCTAACATACAGGTCCTTGCTGCTAGCGTGACCCATTTCCCTTTTCCCTGACTCGGCCCTTCTTTCAAACAAAGAAAAGCAAGCAGATGCCCGTCTGGCCGTGCCCCTCGCGGGACCAAATCTGTCTTAACAAAGGCGTTTATGACAGAACCGGAACCTCAGATTAGGGCCCAAACAAGCTCCGTAACACGAAGTCGTGGAGCTACCATTCACTCACACATTCATTCGACCGAGGGGACAGTGCCTTACTCACCGCGCATCCATGAAATAAGCTCCTCAATTTGAGCTGGGCCCTAACCACGCGGTGTTCCTCACTGTTTCCCCCCGTATTCAGTCCCTGTTCGGGCGCCAAGTGTGGCGTGCCAGCTGCCACAAATCGAACAGTACCTGAATGGGTGAGTGGGAATGAAAAAAGACACTCACACAAAATGATGATGCTGAAGCATGGAGTTTACTTTTCTTTACCAATTTATACCACCTGTGTACGTGCAGCTTAACAATCACGAATGTGCATTACCTCATTGAGAGTAAATTTTTAACTTCTACATAGAAACTACAAAATCACTGAAACTTCCCCAAAGTCATTTTCTCAATGACAAAGCCCACCAATTACCCTGATAATCATCAGTCCTCTGTGTCCGGGAACCGGCCACTCCCACCTCATTCCTCAGCAGCTTGCAAGCACCCTCCAGGTGTGGGCAGAGATAATGCCTTAAGAGCTAAAACAAGTTAACCATAAACTGAGCCAGTCTGCAAGGAAATCATGGCTCCCCACAAAACACCACCTCTTTGATCCAAACCATGGATCAATAAGTTGTAACATCTTTTTAAGGCCTGCTACCTGATGAGCACCTTTGCCCAGACTATTGCTAAATCTGAGGAAGACACTGAGAAGAAACTGATGAAATTCTGTAAGGATTGCAATAACTATGACTGCATCAAGAACCTTGCTTGGGCTTGGGGTGATGTTACCAAGAGTATATAAATGGCATCTTGAAGAAGACACTCAAAAGATTCGTCCATGACTTCAAAGGATTTGCAAATGATGAGAACATTGCAAAAACAATAAGGCTGTGGTTTAGATGACAAACAACTTTAATCTGGGTGTGGATGAACATGATATTGAGGAGCTCAGTGGAGGTTTGAGGAACTGACTAATGAGGGGTTGTTGGAATTCGAATAGGAACACATACATACCTGAGGAAGAAGAAAGAGAAGAGGAAAATGTGAGAGAAGAAAAAGAAGAATCTGTTGGAAAATTCACAGTGAAGAGTTTAGCAGAAGCTTTTGCACACCTCATTGAGCTCTTTAAGAAGTTTGAAAACATAGAACCCAACACCAAAAGGTTTTCATTAATAGAGAGGAATGTTCATGGTGCATTACCTGTTTCCAAAAAATCTATGATTGAAAAAAAGAAACAAACCAAGCAAACCACTATGGACATATTTCTGAAAACAGTGAGATCTCCTCAAGAAGAGTCTCAGATGGTTCCTTCAGGAATTTGCCCAGAAGGCATTGTTATCATAGGAGATGACAGCTCCATGTGTGTTATTGTCCTTAGAGACTTTCCAGTAGGACAAGATGTGGAAGTGGAAGACAGTAATATTGATGATCTTCACCCTGTGTAGGCTTAGGTTAAAGTGTGTGTTTGTGTCTTAGTTTTTAATAAAAAAAAATTAACAAAGAAAAAAATTTTAATAAAAAAATCTTCTAGAATAAGTATATAAAGAAAGAAAATATTTTTTTTTATAGATGTACAATGTATTTGTGGTTTAAGCTAAATATTACTATAAAGGAATCAAAAAGGTTTAAAAAATCAAGTTTATAAAGTAAAAAGTTTCACCAAGCAAAGGTTAATTTATGATTAATGAAAAATATTTTAAAATAAATTTATTGTAGCCTAAGTGTACAGTGTTTATAAAGTCTACAGTACTGTACAGTAATGTCCCGGGCCTTCACATTCACTCACTACTCACTCACTGACTAATCCAGAGAAATGTTCAGTCCTGCAAGCTCCCTTTATGGGTAAGTGCCTTATACAGGTGTACCATTTTTTGTCTTTTATACCACATTTTTACTGTACCTTTTCCGTGTTTAGATATGTTTAGCTACACAAATATTGACCATTGTGTTACAATTGCCTACAGTATTCAGTACAATAACATGCTTTACAGACTTGTTGCCTAGGAGCAATAGGTTATATCATATCTCCTCGGTGTGTATGTAGTAGACCAGACCACCTAGGTATATGTAAGTACACTCTATGATGTTTGCACAATGACAAAATCATCAAACGATGCATTTCTCAGAATATATTCCTGTCATTAAGAGACACATAACTGTAGTAGTTGCAGCTTCTGATGTGGTTTCTAAGTTCTGGTTACATAGTTATCCAAAGAGTACCTGAGTCTATTTCTAGTGAATGCTTTACATATTTGCTAGCACATAAAAGGGATAACTGCAAGCTTTCTTGAGAAAATCATCTATCCATGAGTAAAGAGTTTTCAATCAGTAATTTATCATAACAATACCTTAAATGCTGCATTTCTTTCTAATTTTATCTGATGTAACTTGTATTTGAATCAATTATGGAATAAAAACATGCAACTTCCAATTAACTGTCTAGATTTTCATTTTCTAATGGTAGGTATAATTATAAAATAGAACTCCACAACTCATTGCTGGTACTGTTCAGGCATAAATGAAAAAAAAAAAAAAAAGATAAAGAATCTCTGTTTTTGATCATTGTAATTCTCCAAACCAAAACCAAGTCTGTAAACAAATTGCAGTAGGGAAATGATCTTAGCTAGTGGAAATATGAAGAGACGCAACCTCCAAGTTTTAAATTATAGCTGTTTCCAGACAAAGCAATACTCCTGATGGATCAGTGTGTTGTATATCGTTTGGCAACATATTTTTTTATTGCACTAGAAACCAATGAAGAATTTCCTGAATAATTACATAAATAAACCATGCACTTTACTTATTTGTGTGCACATATTTAATGATATATTGTGCATGTAACTTTCAGAAATATGATTTATGACAGTTTGTATTACTACAGAGCGGTGTTTATTTGAAATATGTACTTGAAAAATATCATATAAAATGATGTTTTTGATATATATTCAGAAATGATCTGATTTTTCAAGAAAATACAAACTGAATAATTTAGTTCCAATGAAATCATTCTAAGAGTACTCTTAATTGAATTCTGAAGTTAAAATGATGTAACAGACTAATGAACATAAACTTATAAATTATATTTATTTTATTCTATGTTACAATGCTAAGGATCAAAGCAGTGCTGTGGGCTGACTGATGCTACATTTAAAGGTGTATAAAGCAAATCCACATTCTTACAGCCCAAAATTTTTAGCATATGTGAAGGAAATTTTTAAGCAAATTTTGAAGGACACCAAGCATACATTGAACTTTATGCTTCCTCTACTATAATTAATTTTAGTTTGATCTAAGCTTAAAAATAAAGGAAATTAAAATAATAATTAAAAACACAATTCAAAAGGAAGTCACATTCTCATGGCTGCTCCCTAGTTATTCATATGACAACTTTAGTAATAAATCTTTCTGGCCCTCCAGGAACTAATTTGGAAAGGTAATACCTCATGGTTCTAAACATATTTAAACTAACTCCTTAACATATTACATAGAGAGGAAATTCAGTGTGATATGGAACAATCTAGAATCTCATGCATCAACTTAAATGATTGAAAAGCTAGTAAATCCAGTTATTGAGTGGTTTAACCTAAGCTAGATAGTAATCATCCTAATTCAGCTCGACACTCCTTTCTAGTTTCACTGGCTCCCCTGACTCTTTTACTTAGCACTTTATTCTGTGCTCCTTGAGGTCCCCCATTTTGTCACTGACATTATTTAATATTTAATATGTTTTCTAAGCCTTTTTAAACGTCTTTGACTTAATTAAAATTGGGCTTTCTACAGACACTGACACTTTTTTGGCTACATATTCCAAAGATGATTACTGCTTCTCCTAGGATAAATAGGAAGAATTGATGTTCTTATTTCCACTGATACTTGTAGACTTTCATATCTCTGAACACTTCAAGCTCTTAAAATGCCATTTCTGCCTTCTTATTGTCCGGAAAGTTCTCACTGAAATGAGGGAGATAATGATATTTAATGGTTTCATCCAGATCCTTAGTCTCCTGATTTCTCCGGAGTACTTCTCATTGTTTACTTCTCTCCCCTTGGACTATTTTTATCAGTTGGTTTCCATGACAGTGCACCACATGCTTTGTTTGCCTTTGCTTGATTCCTTCTTTGTCTCAGCCATGGATTCCTCCATATGCCTCTCCCTAAAAATATTTTGATCTCCAAGATTCCGCCATCCTTTTCATTCTTAATGACTTGATTCACTCCCAGCACTTCTACACCAATTCATCACAAATGTACTATAGATCTATATTTCAAACTGTACACTAAACCTTCCATCTGGATATTCCATAGAGCCTCAATCTCAACCCACTTTAACCTAAGCTAAGCTAAGGTATTTATACCCTTTTTTGAATGTTACTGCTGATGTACATTTCTCAGTTGATGTCTTTTCTATCTTCCCCAAGTCTCTGATTCAATATTAGGAATCCAATGAACTTCTTTTTTGAAGGTAACTCAAGGATTGGCAATAAGAAAGGCAGGAAGAAAAACAAGCATATCTCCTGCCATTAGTAATACTAATACTAACACCAATACTACTACTACTACTACTACTACTACTACTACTACTACTACTACTACTACTACTACTACAACTACATATTACTGCTATAGACCATTATGCTTCTCATCATAGCTCTTATCAAATTTTCTTGTAATATTTACTTAGACACATTTCCCCACATTTTACCCTAATCTCTTCAAGGCAGTAACTGAACTTTATTTCATTTTGTAATCCCAACAACCAGGTTCTCAGTCTTCTTATCTATGCAAGTTAAATGTACCTCCCTTGCATACCCAGAAATTCCTGAAAAATAAAAAATAAAGATATAAGTGACAGTCACTTCATAAAAATAATGCATTTAATATAAATAAAACACCATATGAGATTCATTCATCAACATACATTTTGTGAGCACCCACTGTGTATCAGTTAGTAGGCCAAGGAAATAAAGCAGCACAACAATTAAGAGTATATAGTCTCTATAGTCAGAGTGCCTCACTCAAATCCTTTTTCTATGACTCAATAGCTGTGTTACATTGAGCAAGTTACTTCCTCTATCTTTTTCAGTTTTCACTTTGTAAAATGGGTCTGGTAACACTTATTATCTCATAGCATCAATACCAGGATCACATAAGTTAAATGTGTATTAATAATGTTATTATTACCTGATGTTTTTGTATTCCTCAATCTTAAAACTCGATTCTGACCTAAAGGAAATAAGCCCACAAAACTGAGGGCTCTTTACTATTCTTCAGTTCAGGTGTCGCCTATGCCTTCCACTGTCCCCCCAAAAAGGAGATTAATTATAAGAGCAATAGCCTCATTGTTGCAAGAAGACAAATATGTTTATTCCATTTTATTTCAGGAAAGTCTATGCTGAATATGTCCCTCATTAAAAGAGACCAGGTATTGTCAATGCCAAATGAGTGACTATTTCTACTACCTAAACTAAACATAATAGAGGAAAAAAAAATGCTACTTTGTTCATTTATATTTAGAACATTATAAAGTCTGGTCTTAAAGGCCTGATAGCCCATTTCTTTCTCCTTTAGGTGACTTTGCTTATCTCTGTTCTGATCCATTAGGTGCTCATTTTGCAACTTGCCTCTGCATGAAAACAAGTTAAACTGTCTAGTAAGTTTATGAATGGTATCACATTGTATCCTTAAGTATATAATCGACACCCACTTAGACTCATTATCAAAAGCATGGATTTATGCAAGTAAATGAGGTAGAAGTCATTTTATTGCAGTGGTTATACAGCTTCAATCCCATCTTTCATAAACATTTGAGTAGTTTTATACTTATTTTTCCTTACTTCTTTCCCTCCTGCCTCCACTCAATTTAAGGTCATGTTAACATTGGAAGCACAAAGTTAAACTATGATGAGGTCAGAGAGGAGGAACTGAGGCTGTTGTAATTGCTTTTCTTTTCAAGTTTCACATGAAGTATTTACTATAGTTACAGAAATAAAACACGAATATTTAGCTCAAAACATTTTAATATGGATTCTATCACCTGTCCTCACATGACTCCTATCTGTGAAACACAAGAAAAACAAATACAAATGTAAAACATTGCATTTGTTCTCAAGTTGCTTATACTGGTTTCTTTTCTAGTGATAAAAGCAATTTTCTACTTTTTTAGAAAAAATCTTAATATTTAGGTTTGAAAATGCTAAGAAGTTTCACACAACACTTTAGTACCAGATACAACTGGTTTTAATTACTAATCTCACTGTAAATTAAAAGTGCAATAATCTGCAAATGCTAATTTAAAAGTGGAGTTGTTTCTGAGCAAGCTGCAGATAATAATGAATAAGCAGCAGATTATCCTCAGAAGGGCAATAGGTCATACCATAAAACACAAGTTGCATATCCTCCTTTTTTTTTTTGTAAAATGTGATTCCAAAATGATGTTTTAAGTTATAACACCTTAGTCATTTTCAAGCTCTCAACATGTAAAGTACTGAATTTTAGATTACTTTTTTTATGTTCTTTCTGTTGCCTAGGTTCCTTACTATATGTAAAATTATTACATGTAAAATTATTATAGTTGTCTTCTCCAATTTCTTCTCTACTTAGGAAGATACCACAAAAAGATGAAAGGGGTTACCAGTAATCTCTAAAGGCTAAACTCAACACAGAAATGAAACAGTAGAATTCATAAACAAAATACAGGTAAATTTCTGAAGGTACTTTATGTTCCTTGAGTGGTCACTAAAAAAGCACTAAACTGGAAGTATGTGACAACATAATAGTCCTCAGGCTCAATTTACTCTCTAGATAGCTGATACTGTTTTTATTATGCTATGTAATTGAATGCCACTTGTCATGTAATAATTTGCTTCACTTGGGTTGGGTAGTAGAGACATTTGCTCTGTAAACTGCATTGAGAAAAAAAAGTACATATTAAAGACATGAGTGGCAATAAGATTCAGCAACACATTTTCAAAAAGTATCCTCAAAACCTTTCTTAAAATCAGAAGGGAATGTTTTGGTATTATTATTATTTTCTATTATAAAGGGCCCAGGGGTCTAATGAAATGACAATCTTTCTTGATAGGGAAGTAGATTTTCAATGATTTGTGTTTCATTGCTTTTATAATTCTCAAGATTTATACCTATTGGGTCTTCCAACTTCTGCAATTTATAGAGCTGGAAGCATTTGAAGTCACATGGATATGAGATCACATGTTGTCACCTGTGTTGAAGCATTCATCATGCAATTGTGTCTTCTCTCATGTTAAGTCTTCCATTAATCTCTTCTCCATTCCTCTCTAACTCATACTCTGCCCATTTATCCAAACTAGAATAAACTTTGACTCTAAAATTCTTTTTCCCTACATGTAGTCAGTTACCAAGTCCTGAAAAAAAATACTACTTTTCTGTTTTCCTTTGGCACAGTGCAGGTGTTAGCTTTTCTTATTTTCCAACTGGATTATTAAAAATCCTCCTTACTAATATCCCTGACTTTCCATCTTTCTTTTCCAATTATTACTGCAATCACCAGAGTTTTCTGCCAAAAATCTAGATTGGATAATCTTATCCTATAACCAGCATAAACAAATCAAAGCTTACAATCCAAATGTGACAATGTATTTTAATGGCTATTCATAACCTATAGGATGAAGTATAAATTTCTTAGCATAACATGTAAAATATTTTGTGATTTAACTCTTACCTACATTTACAGACAATGACCATCCAGTGTCCTAACATCCCTACATTTCAACCTCCCAACCATAAGTTTCAACCATGTTAAACTATTTATGGCACACACACGTGTGTGCGCACACACACACACACGTGTGTGTGTGCTTCAAATAGTCTTTCATACCCCTTGCTATTCTAATTTGCCAGGAAAAATGCTCTGGAAAGATTGTTCTAGACTAACTTATGGGCAATTAGTTCTCCTTTTCTTTAAGTATATCCTTATGGCACTTTACAAGTGCCTTTAGTAGTATTTATGGTATATTATTATTATTATTATTATTATTATTATTAAGTAGTAGTAGTAGTAGTAGTAGTAGTATTTAGATTTAGATTATTTTATTTTCTTCTCTTCTACATCTCCCAGATGTGAACTTCATACAAGTGGGGATTATACTTTATTCACTGTAATTTCAGGATTTAGCATAGTGTCAGGGATAATGCTGGCACATACTAGGAAGCAAATAAATACTTAACAGATAAATATTGAAGAAAGGAAAATAGAAAAGGAAGAATAGAAAGAAGGAAGGAAGGAAGGAAGGAAGGAAGGAAGGAAGGAAGGAAGGAAGGAAAGAAGGAAGGAAAGAGTGAACGAACAAATAATGAACCAAGAAAGGAAATTCTAAAAAAGAGTAAGTCTCACCAAATACAATACATACAATACAACACTCAATGTAATAACAAATCATGTACATAATCATAAAATATACAATATTGTTCTTTTTCACTGATACTTGTAAACTGCAAATAAGCTGTATCTTAATATGACAGAAAGGGTTCTTGCCACCTTCATCACATGTAGTGTTTTCACCATATTTTACAAATAGTAGTAATTTTGGTACTACTACTACTACTACTAAACATTCATTGAGAGCTTTCACTGTGCCAGGCACTGTTTAATGCACACTGAACATATTTTCTCACTTTAATTCTTACAACAACTCTGTCAGTTAGCTAGTATTGTTATTCTCAATTTATAGATTTAAAATAAACAGACACAGGTACCTTCACTTTACCACATATCCACAGAACTCCAGTATAATACTAGTGAATTATAGCTGAAAGAGCTGCAAGTCATATGTATTCTGAGGGGTAATTGGGGAAACTCAAAGTTAAGAGGGAAGAAATAAACAAGGACATTAGAGGAATTTGAAGTCTTTGGCACCTATAACTACAATAAACATCAAAAAAAAAAAAAAAAAAGCCTAACTCTTTCTCAGGTTAACAGAAAACCTCACACTGAAAGCCTATTTAGCCAATACATGATGCCCAGCTTTCAATAAAAAGTTACAAGCAAACCAAGACCAAGGAAAAACACAGTGTGAAGAGATACAATAAAGATGATGCCAAATTCAGATATGACAGAGATGCTGAAGTTATCAGAAGGGAATTAAATGACTATGACTAACATGTTAAGATCTAATAGAAAAAAAAAAAAAAAAGAGCCAGCTAGCAAAACACAGCTGAGTATTGTAAGCAGAGACACAGAATAAAAAGGATGTCATAGAAAACAACACTATAAATGAAAAATGCTTCTGATAAGATAATAAGTAATCTCAGTACTACCAAGGAAAGATTCAATGATCTTGAAGACAGATCTAGAAAATTCCCAAACTAAAATACAAAGAGTAAAAGGGAAAAAAAGGAAAAAACAAAACAAAACAAAACAGGACATCATAGAATTTGTGCGTGACATTGAAACATGTAATATGGTTAATTAAAATAATCTGACTCTGGGTGGTGAGCACACATTGTGATATATAAATGATGTATTATAGAAATGTATACTTGAAACCTATATAATTTTACCCATTTTCACCCCAATAAATTTAATAAAACTCAAAAAAGAAATAATAAAAAGAAATGAAAGACAGAATAGAGCATAAAAATAATTTGAAAAAACAATAGTATAGAACTTTCCAAAATTAATGATGGAAAATTAAACTACAGATCTAGGAAACTCAAATAATACTAGGCAGAAGAAATAGCAAACAAAACAAAACAAAATAAAATAAACTCACTCAGCTATATCGTATTCCAACTGCAGAAATCAAGAGAGACAAAATCTTGGAAAAGCTGGAGGTATATAAAAAAAAAAATCTATAGAGGAACAAAGATAAGAATTAAAACAGACCTCATCAGAAACCACACCAGCTAAAAGAGAACTGAGTGAAATATTTAACATGTTGAAAGAAAAAATAATAACTTTACCAAACTAAACTTTGATATCCATGGAAATTATCATTCAGAAGTGAAAGAGAAATACCTTCTCAGACCAACTAGATTCACATACGACAGCGACACAGACTTACCCTGCAGGAAATTGTTAAAAGGTTTTCTTTAGGAAGAAAGAAAATTATATAACTCAAACTTGGTTTAACATAAAGAAAAGAAAATCATCAGAGAAGGAATAAATGAAGGTAAAATAAAATCTTTTATTTTTCTTTTCTTCAACTGATGTAAAAGACTACTGAAATAAAAATAGTAATTATGTGTCAAGTGAACATGGATGATGGAAAATCAGAATAAATGACAATAATATAATAAAGGGAGGCAGGGAAAAATGTAAATATGTTGTTATAAGTTACTTGCACTACACTTCAGGTGTAGTAATGGAATTTGAAGGTGGATTACATTAGTTAATAATATGTATTGTAAACTCTAGGGCAACACTTAAAATTTTAAAATGAAATATAATTAATAAGCTAAGGAAGGACATAAATTACATTATATAAAATTCTGAATTAAAACCAAAGAAGGTACAGAAAGAGACCTCTGGCAATAAATATAAAAGAGTTAAAAAAATTGTTTGTATGAATTGAAATTAATCACTTTTACAATTAATCATATAAATATACCAACTAATAAAGAGATTTAACCAAAGAGGCAAAGGACTTGTTTAGTAAAACATAATAACACATTTTGAAGGACATTGAAGAAGACATAAATAAAGCTTCTGCACAGCAAAAGAAACCATCGGCAAAAATAAAGAGGCAACCAACTGAATGGGAGAAGATTTTTGCAAACAGTGCCTCCGATAAGGGGCTAATATCCAAAATGTATAAGGAACTCATACAACTCAAAAATACCAAAAAAACCCAAAACAAAACAAAACAAAAAACTCACAAACAATTCAATTAAAACAGTGGGGAGAAGACCTGAATAGACATTTCTCCAAAGAAGACATACAAATGGCCAAAAGGCATATGAAAAAAAGTTCAACATCACTAATCATCAGAGAAATGCAAACAAAAACCAAAATGAGATATCACCTCACACCACTTAGTATGGCTATTATCAACAAGACAAATAATAACAAGTGTTGGAGAGTCTGTATAGAAAAAACAAATCCTCATGCACTGTTGGTGGAAATGCAGATTGGTGCAGCCGCTATGGAAGGCGGTGTGGAGGTTCCTCAAAAAATTAAGAACAAAATTACCATATGACCCAGTGATCCTTCCCTTGGGTATCTACCCCAAAAAAATCTGAAAATATTTATCTGTAAAGATATATGTGCTCCACTGTTCATTGCAGCTTTATTTATGGTGGCCAAGATATTGAAACAATCAAAGTGTCTTTCAATAGATGATTGGATAAATAAGTAGTTGTGGTATACATACACAATGGAATTCTATTCTGTCATAAGAAAAGATGAAATAGTACCATTTGCAACAACATCATGGATCTTGAGATTATTATGCTCAGTGAAATAAGTCAGAAAAAAAAGCAGAGAACCATATGATTTCACTGATATGTGGTATATAAACCAAAAGCAACAAAAGGACAAGACAAACAAATGAGAAACAAAAACTCATAGACACAGACAATAGTTTAGTGGTTACCAGAGGGTACAGGTGGAGGGGGGTGGTAGATGAGGATCAAATATATGGTGATGGAAGTAGAACTGACTGTGGGTGGTGAACACACAATGTGATTTATAGATGATGTAATACAGAATTGTACACCTGAAATCTATGTAATTTAACTAACAATTGTCACCCCAATAAACTTTATTTTTAAATAAAAAAAGAAGTTATACAGAAAAAGTAGAGAACCATATGATTTCAGTGATATGTGGTATATAAACCTGAAAACAACTAAAGAACAAGACAAACAAATGAAGAAACAAAAACTCAAAGCCACAGACAATAGTTTAGAGGGTAATAGAGGGCAAGGGGGGAAGGTGGTGGTAGAACAGGGTAAAGGGGATCAAATATATGGTGATGGAAAAAGAACTGACTCTGGCTGGTGAATACACAATGTGATACATAGATGATGTATGACAGAATTGTACACTTGCAATCTATGTAACTTTATTAACAATTGTCACCAGAATAAACTTTAATCAAAAAAAAAAAGAATACATAAATACATAAAGACATCCCATGTTCATGGGTAAAAAGACTTAATAAATACTGTTAAGATGTCAGTGTTACCAAAAATTATCTACAAATTTAAAATAATCCCTGTCAAAATTTCAAGTCTTTTTATTCTTTGGGCAGACACAGAAAAGCTAACTCAAGAACTCAAACTGCCTTATTTCAAATCTTATTAAAAAGCTACAGTAATCAAACTAGTGTGTTACTAGTATAAGGATAGGCATAGAGGCCAATAGCATAAATATGAGTATCTAGAAATAAATCCATATATCAATAACCAATTGAATTTTGACCATAGTCTGAAGTTCATTCAAGGAAGAAAGAACAGTCTCTTCAATAAATAAATGTGCTTGGACAACTGAATTCCCACGTATAAAAGAGTTAAGTAGTACTACTGCTTCATAGAAATAACAAAAATGGATCAATGATCTAAACATAATTAAAACAATAAACATCATAGAAGAAAACATAGGGGTTCATTTTCATGCTTTGGAATTTGGCAATATATTCTTAGATATAACATGAAAACCACAAGAAACAAAAACAAAAACAGGACAAATTGGACTTCATAAAAATTAAAAAAGTTTTATCAAAATAGCGGCGTGAGGTGAGCCTCTGTAAACTCGCCTGTAATTTACAACTAATTGAACAACAATAACTCCACAAAGGACTCCCTGCACAGCAGACAGGCAAGACGAAGAGGCCCACTCCTGAATTCACCTAAAGGTGGGCGAATCCCACGAGCAGGAGAGGAGGGAAGGGAGAAGTGCGGAGACGGAGATATGCGGGCGCAGGACGCATAACTGGCTCAGTGCTCCAAGCTCGCTGCATCCCTGAACTACCGCAGCTACGGGAGAGGGAAGAACTTGGACTGTTAGGACTCCACTTATGACCCACAGAGCTGAGGGGGAACATACAACACGGCTGAACACAACGCTCACGGCAGAGACCTCGGAGCAAAGACTGAGGGAAGAAGGCTAAAAACGGTGGTTTAAGCCTTCACTGCCAAGCAGAGAATGGAAGCCTTAGGCACTGAGACTAGTCGACGCATCCCTACCCTCCCAGAGCTCGCCCCACAACAGCCTGCCCAGTGCCAGAAGCAGAACACTAGCAGTGTCAGATCAAAGGAACAGAATATTTGCTGTTCTGAGAACTGTGGACCGCAGACATAGATTTGCAGCCCAACTAGTTCCGGCAAAGGGGAGGGAACTGTGGAAGTAAGGACCAGCTGTGGTGGTGGTCGTCGCCATTGCTCTGGGCTACATCTCACAACTCACCCCACCCCTGGCCCCACCTATCTGAGTGGATCCCTGCAAGAGTAAACAGAACTGCTGAAACATACGGGCTCTGAATCGGGTGCACGAAGAGCTTTGGAACTTCAAAAGCTCTCTGCATACCCACATGGCCAATGCGCCCAGTACCCAGGTGAACTATTAACAGAGGAGAAGCCCGTTTACCAGGGAATCCTCCCATTGTGTGAGAAGCTGGAATAGTGCAGAGAAAACATAGCACTACTGTGTGAAAGAGAAAAAATAAGGGTGCAGTCAGAGAGAAAATAAAACATTCTACCAACAAGTACTGGAAAACAAAAGAAAGACCTCTTCCTATCAACCTGTTGCAGAAGCCACTCCCGTAGATGTCTACAAAGAGAAATAATAAATCAGTAATTGCCATGAATAATCAAGGCAATAAGACAGCTCAGAAAGAAAGTGAAAAGTATCCAGAAAAGGAACTTATATAGGGAAATATGTGACTTAAATAACAGAGAATTCAAGACTGTAGTTCTGAAAAAATTCAACCAGACGCAAGAAAACACAGAAAGGCAGTTTAATGAACTCAGAAACGCAATCAAAGAACAACATGAGCATTTTACAAAAGAGTTTGAAATTTTAAAAAAGAACCAAATAGAATTTCTGGAGATTAAAAACTCAATAGAAGAAATGAAGAATGAAACAACCGGCTTAGGTAGTAGAGTTGACCAGATGGAAGAAAGAATCAGTGACATCAAAGATAGAAACCTGGAAATTACACAGATGGAGGAAGAAAGAGACATGAGACTTAAAAAAAATGAAGGAACTCTACAAGAACTTTCTGACTCCATCAGAAAGAGCAATAAAATAATAATGGGCATACCAGAAGAAGAAAGAGAGAAAGGAACAGGGAATATATTCAAACAAATTGTTGATGAGAACTTCCCAAGCTTATGGACAGAACTGGATCCTCGAATCCAAGAAGCAATCAGAACGCCTAATTACCTCAATCCCAACAGGCCTTCTCCAAGGCACATTGTATTGAAGCTGTTTAAAATCAACGACAAAGAAAGAACCCTCAAGGCAGCCAGGGAAGAGAAGACGGTAACGTACAAAGGAAAGCCCATTAGATTATCATCAGATTTTTTAGCAGAAACTCTACAAGCCAGGAGGAAGTGGAACCAAATATTCAAACTATTGAAAGAGAGAAATTATGAGCCAAGAATAATGCATCCAGCAAAGATATCCTTTAGATATGAAGGAGGAATAAAGACCTTTCCAGACATACAGAAGCTGAGGGAATTTTCTAATGCACGACCTGCACTACAAGAAATACTAAAGGAGGCTATTCGGCCACCATCAACAGGGACAATTTGTGGCAACCGAAACACAAAAAGGGGGAGAGTAAAGGCCTGAACCGGAATATGGAAATGGAGAAAGTAAGAGTGCTGAAGAAAATGGAATACTCTAAATATCACATTTTCTTTTACATAAACTTCAGGGTAATCAATCAAAAAATCCAGAACTGAAATATATAATGTAATTAAAGAAGAAACAGAAGGAAACATCATAGAATACCACCATACAGAAATAATAGACAACAACAAAAAGGCAAAGAAACAATGGAGACACAGCCTTACCAGAAAACTGAAGATAGAATGACAGGAAATCCTCACATATTAATAATCACCTGAAATGTAAATGGACTAAACTCACCAATAAAAAGGCACAGAGTAGGAGATTGGATCAAAAAAACTTAACCCAACCATACCCTGTTTCCAAAAGACACATGTCAGCTACAAGGACAAGCATAGAGTCAAAGTGAAAGGGTGGAAATTGACACTCCATGCAAATGGGACCCAGAGAAAATCTGGTGTACCCGTAATGAAATCAGATGAAACAGACTTCAGGGTGAAAAAGATAACAAGAGACAAAGATGGACATTTCATAATGGTAAAGGGGACTATACAACAAGAAGACATAAGAGTCATCAATATTTATGACCCCAATCAGGGAGCACCAAAATATAGCAAGCAACTACTAATAGAACTGAAGCAGAAATTGACCAAAACACAATTGCACTAGGGGACCTAAATACATCACTGACAGCTATGGATAGATCATCCAAACAGAAAATAAATAATGGAACAGCAGCCCTAAATGACACATTAGATGAAATGGACAGAATTAACATATATAGAGTACTTCATCCTAAAACGTTAGACTATACATTATTTTCATATTTTCCAGTATACGTGGAACATTCTCAATGATAGACCATATATTGGGACATAAAATCAGCCTCAGCAAATTTAAGAAAATTGAAATCATACCAAGCATATTCTCTGATCACAAGGCTTTGAAACTGGATATCAACTGCAGAAAGAAAGAAGGAAAAAACACAAATAAATGGAGATTAAATAGCATACTTTCAAAGAACGACTGGGTCAAAGAAGAAATCAGAGGGGAGATCAAAAGATACATAGAAACAAATGACAGTGAAAATACATCCTACCAAAATTTTTGGGATGCAGCGAAAGCAGATTTAAGAGGGAAATTTATATCATTACAGGCCTATCTCAAGAAACAAGCAAATCCCAAATAAATAACCTCATGTTACATCCTAAACAACTAGAAAAAGAAGAACAAATGAAACCCAAAGGCAGCAGAAGAAAGGAAATAACAAAAATCAGAGCAGAGCTAAATGAAATAGAGAACAAAAAGATAATAGAAAAAACTAATGTGACAAAGAGCTGGTTCTTTGAAAAGATTAACAAAATTGACAAACACTTGGCTAGACTCACTAAGATAAAAAGAGAGAAGACGCTAATTCACAAAATCAGAAATGAAAAAGGGGATGATATCACGGACACCACAGAAATACAAAGGATCATCCAAGAATACTATGAAGTACTATATGCCACGAAATTCAACAACCTAGAAGAAATGGACAAGTTCTTAGAAACATATAGTCTTCCATGGCTGAACCATGAAGAACTGGAAAATCTAAACAGACTGATCACCAGTAATAAAACTGAGTCAGTCATCCAAAACCTTCCCAAAAGCAAAAGTACTGCACCTGATGGCTTCACCAGTGAATTATACCAAACCTTCAAAGAGGATCCAATACCAATCCTGCTCAAACTTTTCCAAAAAAGTGAAGAAGAGACAGTAATCCCTAACTCATTTTATGAGGCCAACATTACCCTGATACCAAAACCTGGTAAGGACAACACAAAAAAAGAAAACTACAGACCAATATGTCTGATGAATACAGATGCAAAAATCCTAAACAAAATTCTAGCAAATCGAACACAGCAATGCATTAAAAAGATTATTCATCACGACCAAGTGGGGTTCATCCTTGGGGCACAAGTGTGGTTCAACATCCACAAATCCATCAATGTGATACATCACATAAACAAAGTAAAGGAGAAAAATCATTTGATTATATCTATTGATGCGGAAAAAGCATTTGACAAGATACATCAGCCATGTATGATTAAAACACTTAATAAAATAGGTATAGAAGGAAAATACCTTAATCAAGGCCATGTATGACAAGCCCTCAGCTAATCTAATAATTAATGGTGAAAAACTGAAGCCATTTACCCTACGTTCAGGAATGCGACAGCGCTGTCCCCTATCACCTCTTCTATTCAACATAGTGTTGGAAGTCCTTGCCAGAGCACTCAGGCAAGAGAAAGAAATAAAGGCATCCAAATTGGGAATGCAGAACTTAAATTATCACTCTTTGCAGATGACATGATGCTATATATAGAATACCCTAAAGACTCCACCAAAAAGCTGTTAGAAACAATCAACGAATACAGTAAAGTTGCTGGCTACAAAATCAACGTACAAAAGCCCATTGCATTCCTATATACTAACAATGAAATCTCAGAAAAAGAAATACAGAAAACAATTCCTTTTGCAATTGCAGCAAAAAGAATAAAATACCTAGGAATAAACTTAACCAAGGATGTGAAGGATCTATATGCTGAAAAGTATAAAATATTTTTGAAAGAAATTGAAGAAGACCCAAAGAAATGGAAAGACATTCGTGCTCATTGATTGGAAGAATCAGCATAGTTAAAATGGCTGTATTACCCAAAGCAATATACAGATTTAATGCAATTCCCATGAAAATCCCAATGGCAATTTTTAAAGAAATAGAACAAAAAATCATCAGATTTGTTTGGAACCAAAAAAGACCCCGAATAGCGAAAACAATCTTAAGAAAAAAGAACAATACTGGAGGTAACACACTCCCTGACTTTAGCTTGTACTACAGCGCTACAATAATCAAAACAGCATGGTATTGGCAGAAAAACAGACACATAGACTAATGGAATAGAATTGAGAACCCAGAAATAAAACCACATAAATATGGACAGATAATTGTTGACAAAGAAGCTAAAAATGTACAATGCGGGAAAGACTACCTCTTCAATAAATGGTGCTGGGAGAATTGGAAAGCCACGTGCAAAAGAATGAAACTGGACTGCTATCTGTAACCATGTACCAAAATTAATTTAAAATGGATCAAAGACTTAAGCATAACACCTGACACAGTAAACTGCATAGAAGAAAACATAGGTACTAAACTTATGGACCTTGAGTTCAAAGAGAATTTTATGAATTTGATTCCAAAGGCAATGGAAGTAAAACCTAAAATAAACAAATGGGACTATATGAAATTTAAAAGCTTCTGCACAGCAAAAGAAACCATCGACAAAATAAATGGCAACCAACTGATTGGGAGAAAATTTTTGCAAACAGTTCCTCCGATAAGGGTATAATATCCAAAATATCGAAGGAAGTCATGAAACTCAACAACAGAAAAACAAAGAACCAAATTGATAAAAGGGCAGAGGACCTGAAGAGACATTTCCCCAAAGAGGACATACAAATGGCATATAGCCATATGAAAATGTTCTTAACATCACTAATCATCAGAGAAATGCAAATAAAAACCACAATGAGATATTATCTTGCCACAGTCAGAATGGCTGTCATCAACAAGACAAATAGTAACAAGTGTTGGAGAGGCTTTGGAGAAAAAGGAACCCTCATGCACTGTTGGTGGGAATGCAGACTGGTGTAGTTTTTATGGAAGGCAGTGTGGAGTTTCCTCAAAAAATTACAAATAGAATTACCATATGACTTAGCAATCCCTCTCCTAGGGATCTACCCCAAAAATCTGCAAACATTTATACATAAAGACACGTGTGTTCCAATGTTCATTGCAGCTTTGTTTACGGTGGCCAAGACATGGAAACAAACAAAATGTCCTTTGGTAGATGGATGGATAAAGAAGTTGTGGTATATATACATAATGGAATACTATTCAGCAGTAAGAAAAGATGGTATAGGAACATTTGTGACAACATGGATGGATCTTGAGATTATAATGCTAAGCGAAATAAGTCAGCCAGAAAAAGCAGAGAACCATATGATTTTACTGATATGTGGTATATAAACCAAAAACAACAAAAGAAGAAGACAAACAAATGAGAAACAAAAACTCATAGACACAGACAATAGTTTAGTGGTTACCAGAGGGTAAGGGGGGAGGGGAATGGGAGATGCGGGTAGGGGGGATGTAATATATGGTGATGGAAGGAAAACTGACTGTGGGTGGTGAACACACAATGGGATTTATAGATGATGTAATACAGAATTTTACACTTGAAATGTATGTAATTTTACTAACAATTGTCACCCGAACACATTTTTAAAAATATATATAACCTAATAAACCATAACCCCTAAAAAAAAAAATTAAAAACTTCTGAATTCTATGAAACATCTAAGGAAAAAAAAAAAAAAAAACGAATTCTCCACAGCCTCTTCTGGAAAACATAAGCTGTCAGAACACTCTAAACTCATTCTTTGAATTCGATAACCTGATAAAGATATTACAAGAATTTTCAACACGGGTTTTTGTGGAGTCCAGAAACCAAGTAATATTGTACTTTAATATTATAGAAATAGCAAGAAACAATCTAGGTTATTAGACTTTATAAAACATTTATTTCTAATATATATATAATATTCTTTGGGAGGACAGGGGATACTTTCTATTTAATATGTTTCTCTAAAATTGACCAGGCATTTGAGCCAAGAATAAAATTAAGTGTGGTGTCTGCTATTGATGGAAATTACATGTCCCTTTGTCCTTCACCCTTGGTGGTTGTTTATTTCCGGGAAAGTGATTTGTGGTACATATGTCAATACTTGCTAATCTGTAGTATAAGGATTTTATTTTCCAACAACAGGAAAAAGATATTACTAGAAAAAAAAAAAAACAAACTACAAACCAATACTTCTCATGAACATAGATACAAAAATTATCAACAAAATATAACAGATTACAAAAATGTATAAAAAGAATAATATACCATGAGAAAATAACATTTAATTCAGTTCTACAAAGCTCTTTTTACAATTCAAAAATCAATATAATCTACCACATTAAAAACTAAATAAGATTAATCATATAATTTTAATAATTGATGATTTAGAAAGCATTTGAAAAAATTCCAAACTATTTATAATTAAAAAAAAAAAAACACAAGCTCAACAAATTAAAAATGGAAGAGTAAATGGACTTCTTTAAGAAGAAGACGGGGAAATAGCATAAATATCAATAATAAATGGTAATAACTATGTGCCTAATAGTAATCACTTTAAATGTAAGTATATTAAATGCTCCAATCAAAAGGCACAGTGTAGCTGAATGGACAAGAAAACAAGACCTGCACATATGCTGCCTAGAAGAGACACACTTCAGATCAAAAGACACACACAGAGTGAAAGTAAAAAGATAGAAAAGGATATTTTATATTACTAAGGTAGAAAAATAAAAGCTGGGGTAGATATACTTATATCAAATAAAATAGACTTTAAACAAAGCCTATAATAAGAGACAAAGAATTACAATACATAATCGTAAAGGGATCAATCCAATAAGAGGAAATAACCCTAGTCAATATCTATGCACCCATCATAGGAGCACCTGAATATATAAAGCTAATATTGACTGACATAAAGGGGAAGATTGACAGCAATACACTGATAGTAGGATATATTTAACACCCCATTGACACCAATAGACAGATCTTCCAAACACAATATTAACAAGAAAACAGCAGCCTTAAATGAAACACCAGACCAGTTGGATTTAATTAATATTTTTAGAGCATTTCACCCCAAGGCAGCAGAATAAACATTCTTTTGAAGTCCACATTGAACATTTTCCAAGACTGACCACATTAGGCCACAAAACAAGTCTCAGTAAATTTAAGAATATTTAAACCATATAAAACATCTTTCCAACCACAATGGTCTGAAAGTCGAACTCAAATACCAAAAAAAAAAAAAATAAAAAAATAAAAAACACACAAACACATGGAAGCTAAATAACCTGCTACAAAACAATAAATGGACTAACGATGAGATCAAGAAATAAATCAAAAGACACCTTGAGACAAATGAAAATGAAAACATAATGTGGGACACAGAGAAAATATGTGGAACATAGATAAAGCACTCCTAAAAGGGAAATTCATAGCAATACAGGTATATCTCAAAAAACAAGAAAAATCTCAAATAAACAATCTAAACTTCCACTTAAAGGAGCTAGAAAATAAACAGCAAATATATCCAAAAATAAGTAGAAGAAATGAAATAAGAAAGATCAGAGCAGAAGTAAATGAAATAAAGTGTAAAATAACAATACAAAAATTAATACAACTAAGACCTGGTTCTTTGAAAGGACGAACAAACTTGATAAATGCTTAACCAGACTCATGAAGAAAAAAAAAAAAAAAAAAGAGAGGACCCAAATAAATAAAATAAGAAATGAAAGTTGAGAACTGAGAACTGACGCCACAGAAATATAAACGATTATGAGAAAAATACTACAGACAATACTACAGAAGAAGTGGATAAATTCCTAGAAACATACAATCTTCCAAGACTGAATCAAGAAGAAATAGAAAATTTAAACAGACCAATTACTACTAACAATATCAAATCAGTAATCAAAAAACTGCCAACAGACAAAACTCTTGGACCGAAAATCTTCACAGGTGAAATATACCAAACATTAAAAGAAAAATTAATACTTATCCTTCTCAAACTATTACCAAAAAAAAATTAACATGGAGGGAAGGCTCCCAAGCACATTTTACAAGGCCACCATTACCCTGATTCTAAAGACAGGCAAAGACACTACAAAAACATAAAATAAAATTATAAACCAATATTCTTGAAAATTATAGATGCAAAAATACTAAACAATAATATATTAGCAAATAGAATTCAGCAATACATTAAAAAGTTTGTACACCGTGATCAAGTGGGATTTATTCTTGGGATGGAAGCTTCGTTCAATATTCACAAATTGATCAATGTGATACACTACATAAACAAAATGAAGGATAAAATTTATATGATCATATCAATAGAAACAGGAAAAGTATTTGACAATATTCAGCATCCATTTATGACAAAAGCTTCAGCAAAGTGGGAATAGAGGGAACATACTTAACGTAATAAAGGCCATATATGACAAACCCACTGCTGACATCATATTTAATGTTGATAAGCTAAAGGCATTTTTCTTAAGATCAGGAACAAGACAACGAAGTCCACTTTCATCATATTTGTCCAACCTACTATTGGAAGTCCTAGCTATAGTAGTCAGAGAAGAAAAAGAAAGAAAGAAAGAAAAAGCATCCAAATTGGAAAAGAAGTAAAACTGTCATTATTTTCAAATGAGATGATACTGTATATAGAGAACTGTAAGGACTACACACACACACACACACACACACACACACACACACACACACAAAGACTATTAGAACTGATAAATGAACTCAATAAAGTAGCAACATGGAAAATTAATATACAGAAGTAAGTTGCATTTTACACATCAATCATGAAATATCAGAAAGAAAAATTAAGAAAACAATCCCATTTACAATTATGTTAAACAAAAACTACCTAGTAATAAATTTTACCAAGGAGATAAAAACCAGTACTTGGAAAATTATAAAACGTTGAAGAAATAAATTGAAGAAGATACAAATAGGAAGAAGCATATAACATGCTCATGGACAGGAATAATTAACATCATTAAAATGTCCATTCTACCCAAAGCAATCTATACATTCAATGCAATCCCTATCAAAATAGCAATGACATTTTTCACAGAACTGGAATATAATCCTAGAATTTATATGGAGCCATAAAAGACCCCGAATAGTGATGGCAATCTTAAGAAAGAAGAACAAAGTTGGAAGTATCACGTTTCCGGATATGAAATTATACTACAAGTTTATAGTAATCAACACAGCACAGTAGTGGCATAAAAACAGACAGATAGATTAATGGAACACAATAGAGAGCCTGGAAACAATCCCATGCTTATATGGTCAGACTTAGCCAGACCATCAGCTCCAATGCATCTTTTGGAGAAAAATTAATATAAGACCTGGCTAGGTCTTATTTTCTGGGAAACACAGTATGACAAAGTAGTCAAAAATATACAATAGGGTAAAAACAGTCTATTCAATAAGTGGTGCTGGCAAAACTAGACAGATATGCAAAAACATAACTAGACCGCCTTCTTACACCATATATAAGAATAAACTCAAAATGGATTTAAAGACTTAAATATAAGACCCAAAACTATAACACTCTTAATAGAAAACATAAACAATAAACTCTCTGACACTGCTCTTAGTACTATTTTTCCTGATCTATCTCCTCAGGCATGGAAAACAAAAGAAATAATAAACAAATGGGACTACATCAAACTAAAAATGTTTTGCACATCAAAGGAAACTATCAACAAAACAAAAACACAAACTACTGAGTGGGAGAAAATATTTGCCAATGATACATCTGATAAAGGGTTAATGCCCAAAAATTTAGAAAGAATCCGCACAATTTAACACCAACCTCCCCCTCTCCGAAAAAGAGAGAAAGAAGAAGAGAGAGAGAGAAAAGAAAGAAAATAAACAATACTGAACAAAAAATTTAATTAAAAATAGGCCAAAGACCTGAATGGATGTTTCTCCAAAGAAGACATACAGATGGCAAATAGATATACGAAAAGATACTCTACATCACTAATCATCAGAGAAATGCAAATATATACCACAATGACAGAATTGCACACCTGAAATCTATATAACTTTGCTAACAATTGTCACCCCAATAAACTTTAAAATAAAGAGAAAAAAAATGAAAAAAACCCACACAATAACACCTAAAACCTGTGAGAATGGCTATCACCAATAAATCAACAAACAAGTATTGCCGAGGATGCAGAGATAATGGAACCGTCATGCACTGTTGGTGGAATTGCAAATTGGTGTAGATTCTATGGAAAAGTTTGGAGATCCCTCAAAATTTAAAATGACCTAGCAATTCCACTTCTGAGTATTTATTCAAAGAAATAAAAAAAAAATTCTAATTCAAAAAGATATATACAGTATTTCATCTTTTCTTATGCAGAATAGTATTCCACTCATGGACATAGACAATAGTTTAGTGGTTACCAGAGGGTAAGGGGGAAGGTGGGTGGTAGATGAGGGTAAAAGGGATCAAATATATGATGATGGAAGGAGAACTGACTCTGGGTGGTGAGCACACAACATGATATATAGATAATGTATTACAGAATTGTACACTTGAAACCTATGTAACTTTACTAACAATTGTCACCCCAATAAACTATAATTAAAGAAAAAGATATATGCATCCCTATGTTCATTGCAGCATAATTTACAATAGCCAAGATATGGAAGCAACCTAAGTGCCCATCAATAGACAGCTGGATAAAGAAAAAATGGTACATATGTACAATGGAATATTACTCAGTCATAAAAAGAATGAAATCTTACTATTTATGAAAACATAGAGGATCTGGAAGGTATTATGTTAAGTGAGATAAGTCAACTGAGAAAAACAAATACCACATGACCTCACTTATATGTGGAATCTAAAGAAAAAAATAAAACAGAAACAGAGTCATATACAGAGAAAAACTGATGTTTGCCAGATGGGAGGGGGTTTGGGGTTTGGGGGGCTTGGTGAAAAGGTTAAAGGTATTAAGAAGCATAAATTCGTTGTTGCACTATAGTCATAGTTATGTATATTACAGCACAGAGAATGTAGTCAATGATATTGTAATGATTATGCATAGTTCTAAGTGGGTACTAAACTAATTGAGGGGACTACTTCATAAATTATATAAATGTCTAACCATTATGTTGTACACTTGAAACTAAATATAAAATGATATTGAATGTCAACTGAAATTGAAAATTTTTATAAAGGGGGGAACATTGAAGGGAAAAAGGAAGTTAAACTTTCTAGGTATAAAATAAGTAAGTAATGGAGATGTAATGTACAGCATAGAAATATAGTGAATAATTTTGTAATAACACTTTACAGTGTCAGATGGTTACTAGACTTATCATGATGATCACTTCATTTGGTATATAAATGTAGACTAACTGTGGTGTACATCTGAAACTAATATTACATTGTATATTAACTATATTTAAATAAAAGTAATTTCAAAGGAAAAATACATAACCACCATAATTGATAGCAAACAGAGAACAGAAGGCAGAATCAAGAAGTCAGCCAGAGAACATTCTAGTTCCTGTCAAGATGGTGAAGTAGGTAAATGCTATGCTTACCTTCTGTCATGACCACATCAAAATTATAACTAAACTACAAAACAACCATCATTGAGAATAGCCTGAAATCTTACTGAACCAAAGCCCTACACTAAGGACATACAGAAGACGGGGGTGGGGGGCAAAGACACAGAACAAGCAGTCCCACATCAGCCAATGACCATTAAAAAAACAGAAGGGATATCTCAGATGTGGAGTTACCCCCCAGAGAAGTGAGGGGTCCCAGGCCCCATAATTTCTGGTTCTGAAACCAGCAGAGATTGTGGCTGAGTGAAACAGAGGGCGGCTGGAGTCCCAGGTGCTCCTCTTAAAGGGACTGCAACAGACTTATTCACCTATGGAATCACTGGCTCTGAGCTCCAGAGGTGGTAGGGACATATGGGGGGAACTGAGTTGTCTGGCTGTGGGACAAGTACTGGAGGAGCAACTTTCTGCCAGGTGGAGGAGATGATGAAAGCCATTGTTCCCCCCCACACACACCTTCCTGGTTGCAGATGCAGGCAGCCACCTTATCTGAGTCTCCATCAAGCTGGCTAACTGTTCACTCACCATGCCCTGGTGATTCTGAGACCCCACCCCACCCAACTTTCAAAATGCTTCCAGTGGCTTTTTCATACAAAGCTTGGCTCATGCTGTAGGCTTTCCTAGGGTCTCTTAAAGGTACGCAGAACCCAGCAAAGCACCATATGTATTTAGCGTGTCCTGTACCACTGGCTAAGCAGCCCTAAGACCAGCACGAGTGGCAGGTAGCCCTGTTTTGTGGTGTGGTCTCATGAGACACTACCACACACAGCACAGGCAGCAGCTATCTGAAATTTGCTTTTGGCTCCTGCTGGATGTCCCTGGGTGGGGTACAGGCTATGGATGAACTTGAAATTGATTGGCAGCAGGTCGTTTTCCAGGTGGCCCTGGGGCTGCTGCCCCCAATGGCCAGTTTCAAAACAAGCTCCTCCAATGATGACACAATCAAACGGCACATTAGACAGGCAACAGAACCCTGCTGAGGCAGATCCTGCTCTGTAGGGTCAGCCCCTGCACCACAACTCCTCCAATGTACTCACAACCAGTCCTCACAACCAATGAATCCAAGGGCCAATCCCTCCTATTGATATGCAAACAGTAACCAAGGCTCAACTACAAAAGGAGGGAACACACAACACACACAAGTAACATACATGGAGTGCATGGCTCAAGTGACCAGAAGACTGTGCCACTGAGCTGCACAGCACACCTACTACATAAGGCCACTCTACTAAGACCGAGAGACAAGGAGCCCTACATAATACATAGAAACAAACACAGGGGGACAGCCAAAATGGGGAGACAAAGAAATATGTCCCAAATAAAAGAACAGAACAAAGCTCCAGAAAAAGACCTAAACAAAAAGAGACAAGCAATCTACCAGACACAGACTTCAAAACACTGGTTATAAGGATGCTCAATGATCTCAAGGACAACTTCAACAAAGAGATAGGAAACCAAAAAATGGAGATAGAGGTTTATCAAGATGGTGCAGTAGGTAAATGCTGTGCTCTCACAACCACATAAAACTTACCACTAGTCTTCAAAATTACCATTATTGAGAATTATCTAAAATCTTGCTGAACTGAAGCCATTCAACTAAGGACTCACAGATGAAGCCACCTCCAGACTGATAGGAGGGGCAGAGACCTGGGACAGTCTGGTCCCACACTTGCTGTAAGGAATAGAAAATATAAAGGTCTGCATGGGAACGTTTGGGGATGGAAACTCTCACAGTGGCGGGGGTACATGCTTGGCCTTGGAAGGATTGGCTACCCTCCCAGGGACCAAGAAAATATTTACAGGATGTGGAGCCTGGCCTTCGCCTTGGCGCAGGTGGGCCGAGCTCCGACACATCTAATCTCCTACCAAGGAATGGCCCCGGCTCCTAGCCAGATCCGAGACCAGTTCCTTGTGTTGTTAACACGTATGCCTATTGGTTCCTTGCTGCTGTTGTTAGTGAAGTCCTCAAAACCCCAGAAAGCCGAGTAGGGCGTAGCAGTAGATGTTGTTCTCCAGCCGCCTGGGCTGCTGCAGGATATTCTGCCCGGGTTGATGATTTCACTTGACTAAGGTTTTGCCTACGCTGATGAAGGGCCGGTGCTGTTTCTGCGCATGATGTTTTGCCCGTGTTGATGAACTACCGGTGCTGTTTCTGCGCATGATGTTTTGCCCGTGCTGATGAAAGGCCGTTGCTGTTTCTGCGCATGATGTTTTGCCCGTGCTAATGAAAGGCCGTTGCTGTTTCTACGAGTCTAATTGACTGGGCCCTGGTGGTATGATGAATTGCCTCCTTGCTTGTTAGTGATATGATAATATACTCCCCTAATCTCTGTCTTGTCTTACTTACTTTCACTCTGTAATAAAACTCTTTAACCCCTCCATCCGAGCTTGTGGTGGTATGTCTTGTGTATTGGGCCTTGAAAATAAGTCTGTGCACAGCAATCGATAATAATTATCGATCCACTTGCATGTGACCATTAAAGATCAGGAGGGATATTTTGGCTGTGGGGTTTCCTCCATCCCCCAGAGGAGCAAGAATTCCTAGCCCCACCCCACCCCAGGGTTCCAGTGCCAGGGAGAGAAATCCCCATACTTTCTGGTTGTGAAAAACCAACAGAGATTGTGACTGAGTGAGGTTGAGGGCAGCTGCACTCTCAGGCCCATCACTTGAACTGTGCATGGACTTACCCACCAACAGAATCACTCACTCTGAGCTCCAGTGCATGGGCAGCAGCTGGAAAGGCGACAGGGACAAATGAATTGTCTGGCGTGGAACGGGGGATGAAGAGGTGGCTTTCTCCTGGATGAAGGAGCTGGTGGAGGCCATTGTTTGTTTGTTGAGTCCTTCTGCTTTTCAGCATGCAGGTAGGAGCAGCGGTCATATCTGAGTCTCTTCTGTAGAGGGCGGGTGCCTGTAAGGCACCATCACATGACTGAGAAGCATGAGATAGAGGAAGTTACTTGGGTCTTTAGATAACACCCACATTCTGTAAGGTATGTCCAGATGGCTTAAGACCATCAGCCTGCGGCAACCCTGCTTACGTTAATGCCCCTCCACCCAGGAAAAAAATGTATATAACCCATGATTGAGCTGCAATAAAGAGAGACTTGATCAGAACTCCTGTCTTGTCTCCGGTCTTTGTGTCTCCCATTTTCCTTCCTTCTAGGTACTTCAGGGTCCCTCGTGTAGTGTCCCGTGGGTCGGGACACTCTTCTATTCATTCACCACTCCCTGGTGATTGGACACCCCCCCACACACAACTTACAGTCACACCCAAACTGCTTCCAGTGGCTTTTTCATACAAACTGCCTGCATTAGCTCATGCTTCAGACTTTCTTAGGGTCTCTTAAAAGTTCTTGGAACCCAGAAAAGCAGCATCTGGCTTGAGTGTGCCCTGTACCTCTAACTGAGCAGCCCCAAATGTGGCACTAGTGGCAGTTGGCCTTAGTTCTCAGCTTGGCCTCTCAAGGCACTTCCAAGCACAGCATGGGTGGCAGCCATCTGCAGATATTTTTGTGGGTCCTGCCAGGTAGCCCTGGGTGGGGTATGGGCTGTGGCTAAATATGACCTACAGCATATCCCCTCCAAGGTGGTCCAGTGTCTGGTGCCTCCAGTGGCCAGCTTCAAAATGAGCTTGAGCATTACCCTGTTGCCTGCTAGTATGACACACCCAAGAAATGGATTGGGCAGACACCAGAGTCCTGCTGAGGCAGATCCTACTCTGTAGGGCCAGCCCCTACACAACAACTCTTCCTCTATAGTCACTACCAGTCCTCACAACAAGTGAGCCCAAGGGTCATTCTCACCCATTGATGTACAATTATTGACCAATGCTCAACTACAAGAGGAGGGCACACACAACCCACATAAGGGACACACATGGAGCACATGGCTCAGGTGATCAGAAAGATTGTGCCACGTAACCCCACAGAACACCTACTGCATAAGGCCACTCTACTAAGATTGGAAGACATAGCAGCCTTACCTAATGCACAGAAACAAACACAGGGATGCAGCCAAAGTAGGGAGACAAAGAAACATGTCCCCAAATAAAAGAACAGAACAAAGCTCCAGAAAAATAACTAAGTAAAATAGATATAAGCAATCTAAGCAGAGCTCCAAACGCTGGTTATAAGGATGCTCAATGATCTCAGGGAGAACTTCAACAGAGAAATAGGAAGCATAAAAATGGAGATGTAAAACATGAAAAAGAACCAGACAGAAATGAAGGATACAATAACAGAATTGAATAATATGTTGTAGGGCATCAACAGTAGATTAGGTGAAGTAGAGGATACAACCAGTGATGTAGAATATAAGATAGCAGCAAACACCCAACCAAAACAGCAAAAAGAAAAGAGAATCTAAAAAAAAAATAAAAAATAAAAAATAAGTAGAGCTTAAGACGCCTCTGGGACAATATCAAGCATATCTGCATATCTACATTCACATTATAGGGGTACCAGAAGGAGAAGACAGAGAGCAAGAAATTGAAAACCTATTTGAAGAAATAATGACAGAAAAATTCCCTAACCTGGTGAAGGAAATAGATATATAAGCCCAGAAAGTACAGAGAGTCTCAAACAAGATAAACCCAAAGAGGACAACACCATAATTAAAATGCCAAAGGTTAAATACAAAGAAAGAATCAAAAGTAGCAAGAGAAAAGCAGTTAGTTACCTACAAGGGAGCCCCCAAAGACTGTCAACTGATTTCTCAACAGAAACTTTGCAGGCAAGAAGGGAGTGGTAGGAAATATTCTAACTGATGAAAAGTAATGATGTCAACCAAGATTATTCTACCCAGCAAAGCTATCATTTAGAATTGAAAAACGGATAAGGATCTTACCAGACAAGAAAAAGCTGAAGGAATTGATCACCATTAAACCAGTATTATAAGAAATCTTAGATGGATATCTGTAAGATGGGAAGGGGTTAAGGATGGGTGAAAGGGTAAGGGATTAAGAGGTACAAATTTGGGGGTGGCTGGTTAGCTCAGTTGGTTAGAGCCTGGTGGTCTTAACATCAAGTTTGCCATTTCGATCCCCACACGGGCCACTGTGAGCTCTGCTCTCCACAACTCAATTGAAACAACTACTTGATTTGCAGTGGATGGATCCTGGAAAAAACACACTTAAAATAAATAAAAGTTAAAAAAAAAGTACAAATTTGTTGTTAAACAGCAGTCATGGGGATGCATGGTATCGCCTAAAAAATATAGTCAATAAAATTGTAATAACTAAGTGTGGTGCCAGATAGGTACTAAATCTATCAAGGTGATAGATGGGAATGGGGTTGAGGAAAGGGTGAAAAAGGTAAAGGTATTAAAAAACACATATTTGTAGTTAATACATATGGGGAACGTAATGAACAATGTTGTGAAAATCATGTAAGGTGCCAGATGGACACTGGACTTTATAGACTCTGTAGATTCCTGGCCAATGTGCTATACATCTGAAGCCGAAGTAGAATAATATTGAAGGTCAACTATAACAAATAAATATGTATATATAATCAAGGGATGTGGAGTACAACATAGTAAGGATAGTCAATGATATTGTAACAGCTGTATAAGATGTCAAGGGGGTAGGAGCTTGAGGGGTTGGTTACCATTTTATGAAGTGTTTACATGTCAAACTATTACATTGATTTGTACATCTGAAAGTAATTAAAAAAATAAAATTTAAAAAAAGGAGACAGAAAACATAACAAAAAAGAACCAGTCGAAAGAAAGACTACAATAACTGAAATGCAGAATACGTTAGAGGGAATCAACAGTAGATTAGATGTAACAGAGGACTGAATCAGTAATTTAGAAGATAAGGTACTGTGTTTCCCCAAAAATAAGACCTAACAGAAAAATAAGCCCTAGCATGATTTTTCAGGAGGACATCCACTGGACATAAGCCCTAATGTATCTTTTGGAGAAAAACTTAATAAGACCCTGTCTTATTTTGGGGAAAATATGGTAGCAGAAATTATCCAATGAGAACAGCAAAAAGAAAAAAGAATCCAAAAACTGAGGAGAGTTTAATGGTCATCTGGGACAACATCAAGTGTATCAACATTCACATTATAGGGGTAATGGAAGGAGAAGACCGAGAGCAAGGAATTGCAAACTTATCTGAAGAATTAATGACAGAAAACTTATGTAACCTGGTGAAGGAAATAGATATACTACTCCAGGTAGTGCAGAGAGTCCCAAACAAGACGAACCCAAAGAGGCCAACACCAAGACACTTCATAATTAAAATGGTGAAGGTTACAAAGAGAGAATCATAAAAGCAGCAAGAGAAAGGCAGTTAGTTACCTACAAGGGAGCTCCCCTAAGACTGTCAGCTGATTCTTCAAGAGAAATATTACAGTCCAAAAGGGATTGGCAGGAAATATTCAAAGTGATGAAAATCAAGGACCTACAACCAAGATTCCTCTACCAAGCAAAGCTATCATTTAGAATCAAAGGGATATATAACTGAAAGCAACAAAGGAACAAGACAAACAAAGAAACAAAAACTCATAGATAAAGACAACAGTTTAGTGGTTACCAGAGGGTAAGGGGGGAGGGGTAGTAGAAGAGGGAAAATGGGGATCAAATATATGGTGATGGAAGAACTCTCTCTGGATGGTGAACACACAATGTGACATATAGATTATGTATTATAGAAATGTACATTTCAAACCTATATCATTCTAGTAACTATTATCACCCCAATAATAATAATAATAATAATAGTAATAATAATAATAATAATGATAATAATAAAGAATCAAAGGACAGATAAAGACCTTCCCAGACAAGAAAAAGCTAAAGGAGTTCATGACCACCAAACCAGTACTACAAAGAATCTTAGAGGGACTTCTTTAAGGTGGAAAAAAAATCAAAAATATAAATTATAAAATCGCAATAACTACATATTTATCAGCAATCATTTTGAATGTAAATGGATTAAACGTTCAAATCAAAATTTAGAGGAGCTGAATGGATTTAAAAAACAAGATCCTTACATATGCTGCCTACAACAGACTCTTTTCAGATCAAAAGACACACACAGACTGAATATAAAGCGATGGGAAAAGATGTTTCATGAAAATGGAAACAAATAACAAACAAACAAAACCTGGGGTAGCAATACTTATACCAGACAAAATAGACTTTAAAATAAACACTATAATAAGAGACAAGGAAAAGCCCCGTAATTCCACTTCTGGGTGTTTATCTGAAGAAAACCAAAATGCTACTTCGAGGGGACATGCTCAACCATATGTTCATTGCAGCATTATTTACAGTAGCCAAGATATGAAGACAAGCTGGGTGTCACTGAATGGATGAAGGGATAAAGAAGAGAAGCTATGTATATACAATAGAATATTACTCAGCTGTTAAATAGAAGGAAACCTTCCTCTCTGCAGTAACATGGATGGAGCTATAGGGTATTATGCTGAGTGTAGTAAGTCAGACATCAAAAGACAAATGTCATATGATTTCACTTATAAATGGAATTTAAAGAACAAAATAAAAAAAGAAAACAGAAACAAACTCATAGATACAGAGAACATTTTGATGGTTGCCAGATGTGAGGGGGCTGAGGTGGGTTAAAAGGGGAAGGGATTAAGAAGTACAAATTTGTTACACAGTAGTCATGGGGATGCAGGGTATAGCATAAGGAATACAGTGAATAATATTGTAATAACTATGTATTGTGTCAGATAGGTACTACATCTATCATGATGATAGATGGGAGGGGGTTCTGGGCAGGGTGAAAAAGGTGAAGGGATTAAGAAATATAAATTAGTAGTTACAAAACAGTCATGGAAATGTAAAGTAAAGCATAAGGAATATAATCAAGAATATGGTAATAACTATGTATAGTGCCTGGTGGGTACTACTCAGAGGGATCACTTCAGAAATTATATAAATGTCTAATGACTATTCTGTAAACCTGAAATTAATATGAAATAATATTGTACGTCAACTGTAATTGAACAATTTTTAAATTTAAAAAGGGACTAAAAGGTAAAGGGATTATAAGAGGTTCAAAGTTCCACATATAAAACAAATAAGTCTTCAGGATATAATATACAGCATAGGAAATATAGTCAATAATATTTGATAGTGTGATACAGTGTCAGATGGCTGCTGGATTTGTCATGGTGATCACTTCTTTAGCATAAATAATATAATCAATAATATAGTAATAAATATGTATAGTGTCAAGGGGTTATTGTTGCATAACTATGATGTACACTTGAAACTAATATAATATTATATGTTAGTTATCTTTTTTTTTCAAATTAAAGTTTATTGGGGTGACAATTGTTTGTCAAGTTACATAGGTTTCAAGTGTACAATTCTGCAATACATTATCCATGTATTATGTTGTGTGTTTACCACACTGAGTCAGTTCTCCTTCCATTACTATATATTTGATCCCTGTTATTTTTTAATAAAAATCTTAAAAAAGAAGTCAGCCCAAATAAACATTCTCCTTATATATGGCAGCCACTATGAAAAATAGTATGGAATTTATTTACTCAAAAAAATTAGAATAGAGCTACCATATGACCCAGAAATCCCTGGTGTGCGTATCTACCTGAAAAATTTGAAAACATTTCTTTGTAAAGATATATGTACCCATGTGTTCATTGCAGCATTATTCACAGTGGCCAAGACATGGAAACAAACCTCAGCATCGTTCAATGGATGAATGGTCAAAAATGATGTGATGCATATATACAATGGAATGTTACTCAGCCATAAGAAAGGGTGAAATACTGCCATTTGCAGCAACACGATGGATCTTGAGAGTATAATGCTAAGAAAAGTACATCAGATGAAAAAGGACAAGAAACATATGATTTCACTCAAGTAGGATCTAAAACAAAGCAACAAGCAAAAAACTTATTCTCAGAGACAACAGTATGGTGGTTTATTATAAGAAAAGAGAAGTGGGGGGAGATTAAAGAGGGCACAAAAGGTCAAATACAAGTTTCGACAATTAAGTTCGCGAACTGATTCTAGACAAAATGCTACATATCTCATCGTTGAATATCACTAGAGTACCTTTTGAAGTACTCCCTTTCAGAAGCTATACAACGACTTGAGCACCTAGTCCACCCTTCAAAGCAATCTTGGAATACTTTTTCTGGAATTGCCATCGGAGCTCTCATGGTATTACCCTTGATGTCCTGAATATCATCAAAGTATCTTCCTTTCAATATTTCCTTTATCTTTGGGTAAAGAAAGAAGTCGTGGGGGCCCAGATCAGGTGAGTAGGGAGGGAGTTCCAATGCAGTTATTTGTTGATTGGCTAAAATCTCCCTCACAGACAGTGCTGTGAGAGCTGGTGCATTGTTGTGATGCAAGAGGCATGAATTGTTGGCAAAAAGTTCGGGTCGTCTAACTTTTTCACGCAGCCTTTTCAGCACTTCCAAACAATAAACTTGGTTAACTGTTTGTCCAGTTGATATAAACTAATAATAAATACTCCCTCTGATGTCAATAAAGGTTAGCAACAACATTGCAAGAAGTTTCCAAATTAATTATGTGATATGCGGGGGCGCGTGCACACTTGTGTGTGTGTGTGTGTGTGTGTGTGTGTGTGTGTGTGTGTGTGTTTGTCTATTTTGGGTTTGGGACTATAAGTATAGGAATAATTTGGGGAAAAAGTCCTAAATAAATAAGCAAACAAATATATGGATGTTTGTCCAGGAAATACAGAATCCAACTAAAAGAATTCCCAATGCCCAAAGCTGGAGTAATTTGAGCAATAAAACAAATAAATAGTACCGGAATTTAACTCAGTGTATAAGAGAATGGACACGAGTCCATATTTATACGAATAGATGATTGAATAAATATATGATTGGAGGAGAATTGTCAAATCTCTCACATAGAAGAATTTTAAATAATTTATATAGAAACTCTACATTTAGGTGGAACATATCTTTTCCATACTTAATTGTTGGCTGAGTCTAATGAATTCCTTTTCAAGATTACAAAATAGAAAGGGAGAAATAAAAGAGAGTTAATTTACAGTGGAAAAAGCAGATAAACATTATCTAAGCCAGATGACGAAAATCAGTATCAACAGTGGTAAGTCAAATTGATAGTACATATTTTTTGATGTAATATGATGAAAATGACACTATACTTAACTGGTCTTCCTCCCCAGAACCCAGAACCCCAGTATAATTGTGAGGGAAAAAATAGACAAATACAAGATTTGGGACATTCTATAAAGTATCTGACCAGTAATCCTTAGAACTGTTAAGATCATAAAAACATGAAAAGTCTGAGAAATTGTCACAGGGAATAGGATCCTCAGGAAACATAAGTATCAACTGTGGTAATGTGATATCCTTGATGGAATTCTGGAACAGAAAAAGGACAGTGGAGAAAATTGAAGAAAATATGACTGAAGTATGAGCTTAATTAATGATAATGTGTCAGTATTGGTTTATCAATTGTGAAAAACATATGATAATAATTTAATATATTAATAATAAATGAAAGTTGGTTTGGAATATATGGAACTGTCTATACTGCTTCATAATAATTCTGTAAATCTAAAACTGTTCTAAATTTAAAAAATACACACACAAACACACACACACACACACTACAAAATTAAAAACAAAACCAAACAACAAAAAAAACCTGAGACAGAAATTAAGACACTTTTACAAATAAATCTGTAAGTCTGTTAAGGTCTGCCCATGGTAAAAATGTACTAAAATAACCTTTCTTTAGTGATGCCCTAACTTCTCCCTGATTTCCTCTGTTGTGCTCCTCAGATCACTCATACCTATATGTCTGGCCCCTTTCAGAAAATAAAAAGATTTCAAAATAACCTGCACTCAAACATTTTAGAGATCTATATATTATTACTGTGAACACCAAACTCAAAGTAGAAAAAATCTTACAAGAGGGAAAAATGTAGGTTATTATTAAATGGTAATTGTCCTTATCATATGTAAATAACATTTTAGTTTACAAAAATATGAATAAATATGCATATCATAACATTTTTAATATTCTATTCACCTTTTAAAAAAATGTAGCCCTGGTTGTCTGACAAGTTAAATAACAACATGTGGTGTGTTAACATAGTTACATTTTGTGATTGACATTTCTATACTTTACTGTAAATCATTCATTTACATTAAGAAAAACAACAATGACAAAGTATTGAGTTGACAATGTGCCTTGACTGTGTCAGATAAGAGAATACAAAAACAAAAGTCTCAGAGTCCACCCAGCACCAGCACTCTTGGATCATTAGGAACCATAACTTGTATTTCCCATATACTGGAGCCACAATGCTATTTTGTAACTATTTAGAGTTCAAGTGCTACATTCTGATCAATGTTTAATCAACATAGTAGATGATAGATTCATTTTAATATTTAAAAATATGTGATGAACTTTGTTTTAATGGGTCTCAAAATTCTGTGACAGAATTTTGGTGAAGTTGTTTCCTTTAAAATGTACTGATTTTAAAAACTAATAACTTAAAAACTGACACACACACACACACACACACACACACTTACACACACAAAATGGTCCACAAAACATTATCCTTTCCTTTTGAAGTTTTTACACTGCATTATAATCATTAACCAGTCTTTTGCTATTAAACTTAAATGGCCAATTGAGACAAAGAGTTCTGAGATCGTTCTTCCACCACTGATTAAGACTGGGGTGGCAGGTATTGGGGATAATATTAATTTAGCCTTCTGAGCTTTCTGGGCAGACCTGGTGACTTTGTCAAGCTCCAGCTGCCTTCTTGTCCACTGCTTTGATGACACCCACAGCAACTGTCTGTCTCATGTCACGAACAGCAAACATCCCAGAGAAGCTCTCAACACACATGGGCTTGCCAGGAACCATGACAATGATGACAGCATCACCAGACTTCATAAACTTTGGGTCATCTTCCAGCTTTTTCCCTGAATGATGATCAGTCTTCTCCTTCAGTTCAGCAAATTTGCAAGCAATGTGAACTGTATGACAATCAAGCACAGGTGCATATCTGTCACTGAACTGGCCTGGATGGTCAGGATAATCACCTGAGCCACGAACCCAGCTGCCTCTATTGGTGGGTCACTTTTGCTGTCATCAGCCACATTGCCACTATGAACATCTTTGACAGACACATTCTTTTTTTAAAAAAAACTTTTTTTAATTAATTTCAGTTGTATGAAACAACATAATAGTTAAACATTTATCATTCATATCCCTCGCACAGTGACAACCCCCCTTCCCCCATCCACTATCCCTCTGACACACCAAACAGCCATTACATTTCCACTGTCTCTATTCCTAATGCTGTACTCCACTTCTTGTAAATATATATATATATATATATATATATATATATATATATATATATGTATATATATATATATATATATATATATATATATATATATATATATATAAAATTGATGTTGACATTCATTATTGTTCAGCTTCAGCTTCAGGTGTACAGTGCAGTGATCAGGCATCTACATCATCCCTGAGGTGGTCTCCCTGGTGAGACAAGTGTCCATCAGATACCCTACAAAATCTTTACAACATTATTGATTATATTCCCCAAATTGACTTTCATATCCCAATGGTAGTCTTGAAGTTACAGATAGTGCTTTCTAATCCCCTCACATTCCCCCACCCCTCCTCCCATCTAGTAACCCTTAGTTTTTCCTCTATGTCTCTGAGACTGTTTCTGATTAGTTCATTCATTTATTCTTTTCTTTAGATTCCACATATAAGTGAGATCATATGGTATTTGTCTTTCTCTGTCTGACTTATTTCACGTTTTAGAAAAAAGGCTCCTCATGTCCTCTGCCCATTTTTTATTTATTTTTTTTTTCTGAGTTGAACTGAGTGAGTCTTTTTAATAAATTTTGGATATTAACCCCCTATTGGATAAATCATTGGCAAATATCTTCTCCCATTTAATAGGATCCCTTTTTGTTTTATTGATGGTTTCTTTTGCTGTGAACAAACTTTTTAGTTTGATGTAATCCAACATGTTTATTTTTTCTCTTACTTCCCTTGCCAGAGAACAAATCCTAAAAAAGATAACACTTCCAGTTTGTTTAATCTCTTTTGCTACTCTTTTGAGAGAAGATATAATGGAATTATTTTGACTTTGAATGTTATGGTTGGCAGTATGCAAAATGTGTCTCATTATTTCAATTGATGAAAGAAGTAATGCTTAAAAAAGCAAAATGACATAAGTATATCTATAATTATTACTATCACAGAAAATTAAAGAGACTGCATTTTTACATCAAAAGGCCGTTTATCCTGCACAACAGCTTGTGCCTAAGAAATCAAGTTATAAACACACTATACAAATATTTTATTCATGAGGAAGAACTGAAGCCACATATAAACAAGACCACTCATCACCAAATCATCTCAAGAGAAAAATAAAAACCAAATCTAATATCATGGAAAAATAAAGTGCTCTAGAATCTAGATAAATCCAAATTAACCTAATATTTCCATGAATTTGTGAAATAGTCTTTATGAGTAATTGATACAACCAAAAAACTCATACCAATTTTATTTTAATGTTTAAAATGACACCTACATAGAAAATTTCATTTGAAATATATTGTATGAACAAGTTCTCAATTTACCATAGACACCATTAATGTGATTCCTAACATTTAGTATAATTATTATAACAGTTTATTTGTTTAATAGTAGGACTTGTTTTCTATTAAACCATTTCCTTAATATAGCTAAATGCTAAAAAATAAGTAGTTTCAAAATTGGGCGAGCAGGGGAAAAGGCAAGGGAACAGAGTGGAGACGCGGCCCGCATCTGCGGCTGTGGGGACGCGGTTCGCATCTGCGATGGTGGAAACGCAGCCCGCATCTGTGGCGGTGGAAATGGGGCTGGTATCCACAGCTGCAGAGATGCAGGGGATCCTTGGACGGAAGAGAGAGCACAGAAGCCAGGAGGACAATATACACAACACAAGAGTCACCTTTGGAGCACACACAGACGACAAGAACGAAGTAGTGCAAGTCAAAAACAAAGGACACATACAACAGAAAATAGCAAGTTCTTAGCAAGAGCTAAGAACTCTAGGGGATCTACCTAATACATCAAAGCAAACACAGAGTGTCAGCCAGAATGGTGAAACAAAGAAACACGTCCCAAATAAAAGAAAAGAAGAAACCTCCACAATTTGAACCAAATGAAATAGAAGTAACCAAACTATCAGAGACAGAGTTCAAACACTGATGGTAAGAATGTTTAAGGAGCTTAGATACGACATAAAGAGGGATATAGAAATTATATGGAACAACCAGTTAGAAATAAGAACACAATTACCAAAATAAAGAACTCACTTGAAGGAATTAACAGCAGGTTAGATGAAGCAGAGGATCGAATCAGCGATTTAGAAGACAAGTTAGCAGAGACACCTAAACAGAACAACAGAAAGAAAAAGAATAAAAAACAATGAAGATGGTTTAAGAGACATCTAGGATAACATCAAGCACAACAACATGCACATCATAGGAACACCAGAAGGTGAAGAGAGGAAGCAAGGGATTGAGAACATATTTGAAGTAATAATGTCTGAAAACTTCCCCAACCTGATGAAGGAAACCAACATACAAGCCCAGGAAGTGCAGAGAGTTCCAACAAGGATAAACCCAAACAGGTCCACACCAAGACACATTATAGTTAAAATGGCAAAGCTTAAAGACAAAGAGAGAATCCTAAAAGCAGCAAGAGAAAGACAGGGGGTTACATATAAGAGAGCCCCCATAAGACTATCAAATGACTTTTCTACAGAAACATTGAAGGCCAGGAGGGAGTGGCAGGAGATACTCAAAGTGATGGAAAACAAACGCCTACAACCTAGATTGCTTTATCCAGCAAGGCTATCATTTAAAGTTGATGGAGAGATAAATAGCTCCCCGAAAAGAATAAGGTAAAGGAATTTATTACCACCAAGCCAGCATTGCAATAAATACTAAAAGGACTTCTGTAAATAAAAGAAAGATGAAAACAATCTAACTACAAATTTAAAAATGGCAATAACTATGTGCATATCAATAATCACTTAAAATGTAAACGGATTAAATGTTCCAATCAAGAGACATAGGATGGCTGAGTGTATAAGAAAGTAAGACCCTTGTGTATGCTCTATAAAAGTGACTCACATCAGATCAAAAGACACAAACAGGCTGAAAGTGAAGGGTTGGAATAGGATATTTTATGCAAATGGAAATGAGAAACTGGAGTTGCAATACTAACATCTGACAAAATAGACTTTAAAATGAAGAACATACTAAAAGACAAAGATGGGCACTATATAATAATAAAGGGATCCATCCGACAAGAGGACATAACCCTAGTAAACATCAATGCACCCAACATAGGAGCACCTAAATATATAAAACAGGTACTGACTGACATAAAGACAGAGATCAACAGTACCACTGTCATAGTAGGGGACTTCAACACACCTCTGACAACAAGGGACAGGTCTTCCAGACAGAAAATCAATATGGAAACAACAGCCTTAAATGATACATTGCACCACTTGGATTTAATCGATATTTTCAGAGCATTTCACCCCAATGCTGCAAAATACACGTTCTCAAGCGCACATAGAACATTTTCCAAGATAGACGATATGTTAGGCCACAAAACAAGTCTTGATAAATTTAAGAAAATTGAAATCATACCAGTTGTCTTCTCTGACCACAGTGCTATGGAATTAGAAATGAACTACAGGAAAAAAAAAAAAAAAGAAAAAAAAAGGAAGACACACCAATTCATGGAGGCTGAATAACATGTTACTAAATAATTAATGGGTCAAGCAGGAGATCAAGGAAGAAATGAAAAGACATCTCCAGACAAACGGAAAAGAAAACACGATGATCCAAAATCTATGGGATGCCGCGAAAGCAGTCCTAAGAGGGAAATTCATAGCAGTGCAGGCCTACTTAAAGAAACAAGAAACATCACTAATCAACAGTTTATCTTCACACTTACGGAATCTGGAAAAAGAACAGCAAAATAAGCCCAAAGGGAGTACAAGGAAGGAGATAATAAAGATCAGAGCGGAAATAAATGAAATAGAAACCAGAAAAACAATACAAAAGATCAATGAATCCAAGAGTTGGTTCTTAGGGAAGATAAACAAAATTGACAAACATTTAGCCAGACTCATTAAAAAAAAGAGAGAGAGAGGACCCAAATTAATAGAATCAGAAATGAAAGAGGAGAAGTGACACCAGACACCGCAGAAATACAAAACATTTTAAGAAATTACTATTAGCAAACTATATGCTAACAAATTTGACAATCTGGAAGAAATGGACAATTTCCTAGAGGCGTTCAACCTTCCAAGGCTAACTCAAGAAGAAACAGAAAACCTGAATAGACTGATTACCACCAGGGAAACTGAATCAGTAATCAACAAACTCCCAACAAACAAAAGCCCTGGACCAGATGGCTTTACTGGCGAATTTTACAAAATGTTCCAAAAAGAATTATCAGCTATTCTCCTCAAGCTCTTCCAAAAAATCCAGAAGGAGGAAGACTCCCAAACACTTTTTACGAAGCCACTATCACCCTGATCCCAAAATCAGACAAAGATACCACAAAGAAATAAAACTACAGGCCGATATCTCTAATGAACATAGATGCAAAAATCCTCAACAAAATATTAGCGAACAGAATTCAGAAATACATTAAAACATCATACACCATGATCAAGTGGGATTCATCCCTGGTATGCAAGGGTAGTTCAACATCCGCAAATCAATTAATGCGATACACCACAGTAACAAAATGAAAAATAAAAATCACATGATCATATCAATAGATGCAGAAAAAAGCATTTGATAAAATCCAACAGCCATTTATGATAAAAACCCTTATGAAAGTGGGAATAGAGGGATCATATCTCAACATAATAAAGGCCATTTATGATAAACCCACAGCTAACACCATAGTCAATGGGGAAAAGCGAAAACCATTCCCCCTAAGATTAAGAACAAGGCAAGGTTGCCCACTTTGTCCACTTCTATTCAACATAGTGCTGGAAGCTCTAGCCACAGCAATCAGAGAAGAAAAAGAAATAAAAGGCATCCAAATTGGTAAGGAGGAAGTAAAACTGTCATTATATGCAGATGACATGATACTATATATAAAGAACCCTAAAGACTCCACCAAGAAACTATTAGAGCTGATGGATGAATTTAGTAAAGTAGCAGGATACAAAATTAATATTCAGAAATCAGTTGCATTTGTATATACCAATAATAAAACATCAGGAGAAATTAAAAAGGAATCCCATTTACAATTGCTCCAAAGACTATACAATACCTAGGAACAAATTTAACCAAAGAAGTAAAAGATCAGTACTCAGAAAATTATAAGACAATGAAGAAAGAAATGAAAGAAGATACAAATAGATGGAAACACATACCATGTTCATGGATAGAAGAATTAATATAGTTAAAATGTCCATACTGCCTAAGGCAATATACAGATTCAACGCAATTCCTATCAAACTACCTGTGACATTTTTCACAGAAACAGAACATATAATCCTAAAATTTATATGGGACCATAAAAGACCCTGGATAGCCTCAGCAATCTTGAGAAATAAGAACAAAGTGGGAGTTATAACAATACCTGACATCAAATTATACTACAAAGCTACAGTAATCAAAACAGCATGGTACTGGCATATAAACAGACACATAGATCAATGGAACAGAATAGAGAGTCCAGAAATATATCCATTCCTGTATGGCCATTTAATCTACGACAATGGGAGCAAGAATGTACAGTGGGGTAAAGACAGTCTATTCAATAAATGGTGCTGGGAAACCTGGACAGACAAATGTAAAAAAATGAAGCTGGACAACCTCCTTACACCATATACAAAAATAAATTCAAAATGGCTTAAAGACTTAAATATAAGATCTGAAACCATAAAATACCTAGAAGAAAAAATAAACATATGGGATTATATCAAACTAAAAATTTTTTTCACAGCAAAGGAAACCATCAATAAAACAAAAAGGGATCCTACTGAATGGGAAAAGATATTTGCCAATGATATATCTGATAAGGGGTTAATATCACAAATTTATAAAAAACTCACGCAACTCAACTCCAAAAAAACAAACAACCCAATTAAAAAATGGGCAGAGGCCATGAAGAGAAATTTTTCTAAAAAGGACATACAGATGACAAACAGACATATGAAGAAATGTTCAATCTCACTAACCATCAGAGAAATGCAAATAAAAACCACAATGAGATACCACCTCTCCCAGGTCAAAATGGCTATCATCAACATATCAACAAACAACAAGTGCTGGAGCAGATATGGAGAAAAGGGAATGTTTGTACACTGTCGGTGGGATTGCAGATTGGTGCAGCCACTATGGAAAATAGTATGGAGGTATCTCAAAAATCTGAAAATGGAACTACCTTATGATCCAGCAATTCCACTCCTAGGTATCTATCTGGAGAAATCCAAAACTCCAATTCAATAATCTTTATGCACTCCTATGTTTATTGAAGCACCATACACAATAGCCAAGACATGGAAACAACCGAAATGCCCATCGGTAGGTGACTGGATTAAGAAACTGTGGTACATTTATACAATGGAGTATTACGCAGCCATAAACAAGAAAGAAATCTTACCATTTGCAACAACATTGATGGACCTAGAGAACATTATGTTAAGTGAAATAAGCCAGACAGAGAAAGACAAATACCATATGATCTGACTTATATGTGGAATCTAAAGAAAAGAATAAGTGAATGAACTAATCAGAAACAGTTTTAGAGACTTAGAGGAAAAACTGAGGGTTGCTAGATGAGCGGGGTCGGGTGGGGATAAGGAGGAAGGAGAGGGGATTAGAAAAATGTTGGTAACCACAAGATGGCGGCGGGGGTTTGAAAATTAATTTGGGGAACGTAATCAATACTGTTGTAAAGAGTTTGTAGGGTATCCGATGGTCACATGTCCCATTTGGGAGACCACCTCAGGGATGATGTAGATGCCTGATCACTGCACTGTACACCTGAAGCTGAACAATAATGAATGCCAACTATAATTATATATATATATATATATATATATATATATATATATATATATGTTTGTGTATATATATACATATATACACAAATATACATATATGTATATATATGTATGTATATACTTACAAGAAGCCGAATACAGTATTAGGAATAGAGACAGTGGAAAAGTAATGGCTCTGTGTGATGTCAGAGGGATAGTGGATGGGGGGAGGGGGTTTCACGCAGTGTGAGGGATATAAATGATAAACGTCTAAGTATTACTTTGTCTTGTGCACCTGCAACTAATAAAAAAAAAGAAAAAAATGAAAAAAAAATGAAAACACACTTAAATTTTGGCAAAACAACAAAAAAAATAAGTAATTTCAAATATGTTTTAAATATTTGAATGAAAATACATAACAGTTTATTAATGAGAATAACAGGGCATTTCAAATACACTTTAACCTTTGAGGTTGATATTGTGTATAATAATTATGTTGTCTAAAAAATAAAAGAAACAAAATGAAAATAAAAAGCCTCTCCTGGAGACCACTGGCCAGACAGAACATTGAACTAGGGAGATCATTGTCTGAGATTGTACACTTCTTTTTACAATATATACTTACTTAGTGAGAATTTAAAAATTAGGAAAGTCTTTGACTCTGTAATCATTTGGGTATTCACCCTAAGCATCTTACATATGGTATGTGGACAATACCATTTTCTATGCATTAATTAATCATCCATAATAAGAAGAATCTCAGATCTTTAGCAAGGGTTTCACTTGCTAAATTCCCTAGTAATTCAGCAATTTTTGTTGTCAAAATAGCATTAAAAATGCCTTCACCAACTATTTCAAGTGTAGTAGCTCCCCCCCATCCATTCTGAGGTAGTGGCTGAATTACTGTAGCCGGTATTATGAAATTCATGTTTCGAACATATAAAAATTAAGACATTTTCTGATAATTTATGGAAATCAATCAGATCCTTTGCTTTTGTTCCTAAATAAGTATCTGCCTTAGACGTTAATCTCCCCTCAACCTGTACTTGACTTAAACATTACACTGTTAAAATCTGGTTACTTTTCCATTGAACTACCTGTCTTTGAGGTGATAGAATTTATACCTCTCTGCTGAAAATCTGTATACTTTTCAAGTAATTGGAGAGGATCAGGTTTTGAAATCCCTTATCTGCCACAGTTCTTCAATAAATGAAAATTTAACTAATGTGATACCTGAAAAGGAAAAAAAAAATACCATAATGGTGTTCCTACCACCAGTGAAATTATTCCAAGTGTCATGAATGTTCATTGTCATTGCTGAAAGTTTTGTCATATGATCAGTAAATAGGCCCAACTGCAAAACTGGGAAAATAAATTAGATAGACTATATAGCATGGATAAGTCACTGAAAAGAAGGAAGTAGTACAGTTTGGGAACTGAAAGGCACATTTTTCTCCTCTAATTCTTGTGATTCCCACAGTTAAAGAACAATGCCTCTCATGCATTTACAATCATGATGTAGTTAAAAAAGATGTCTCTTCTTACATTTTATATAGACAACCAAAGAAATAGATATCAGCATATGAATCCTGGGTAGAAAATGGATAGAGAATGTAAATGTTTCTTGTGTAGACAACTGGAACTATTTTACTGTAAATAAAAAATTGTTCACTCATCTTCCTTTGGCTGGTTATCTTCCATGGGAAATGTTATGGTAGTCAATGAAATCTCAGAATATTTTCTAGACCTATTAAAAAGGAAATATAAGAAGTACTCAATAATCATTCAGGTTTTTTTCCGACCATGCTGGTTTTTCATTCATACTATTCTTCACTGATCTGCATGGCTCTGCTACTCTATTACTCAGATATGCTCCCTCTGCTATTTGCACTTACTCTTCATTTCTATTGTATTTTTTTTCATGTGTTTCTGCATTAATAGCTATTAATTGTTCTTACATGTGATCTTACAAATTCCTAAAAGTAGTATTCAAAATTAATTCACCTTGCAGAATTTAAATAACTTCCCTTCCTTAAGATACAGATTCTTATCTTAATCTATTTTCACTACTGTAATATATAGGGGATAATGATGTCTACTCTCATCTCACCTTTATTTTTAGATTCAATTTTAAAAGGATTTCCTTAAAATTAATTGGCTTAGATCCAAATGCAGTGAATTCAGTGGCTAAAATTACAGTTTTACATATTTACCATGGGGATACATTTTTATTCTGTTCACTCTCAACCTTTGCCAGGAACTCTTCTAAAAAGAAGAACTGGAATTAAGCATTCTTTCCCTACATATTTATCCTTATACACGTTGGAAAGGCAGTATGTAGTAAGTTCCTTGATATGTGTTTTCTGGGTTTTGTGAAGGTTTGTTGACTAATTACTGAAGAATATTTTATTGGTACCTGAAGGTGAGCAAGCAGGAAAATTACTTTGGTTCCCATTCAATTAACTAACCTACTTTTTTCCAGGTATGTAAGTTCGAGCTTTCTTCAAAGCATAGTTGCAGGTAATGCAAGGGACAGAAAATAAGGGATATGAGTCAGGCTGCAAAAACAAACAATGCCTAACAACCTATGATAGACTGAAGGAAGAAATCACAAATTATCAGCAAGATGCAGTTGGAACTAGGCTGGAAGTAAACAGTCAAACAAACAATATGTCTGCCATGATAAAGAGCATAAATTTGAACAGATGTCACTTCTACAGCAGCAGCAGGCAGACTAAACAAACTTACCTTTGGATGAATCCCAAGGGAGAGGAAGAAAATACAAAGCCTGTAGAAGCACAGTGTCCAGCAGCATTCCATAGTAATTTTGCCTAAGCCGGGTAGAAAGAAACAAACAGCAGTTGGTTAAAAAGTAAAACTAACTAACTAAACAAAACTCATACTGATCAAATGAACTAAAAGTAGGACTTTTATGAAATAAGCAATATCAACTCCAGTCTGAAATAAAAGAAAAAGAAAGATGTATGTAAGATGCTCATTTATCAATCTCCATATATCATGACATTGATTCTGTTAATAAAGGTACTATTGTGTCATTAGATAGATGGTGTTATGAGGAAGTACCAGAAATATTTATGCATCTCAGAAATAAACCTAATATAAACCTAAGGATGCAGAGTACTTTGATATTCATCTATATTACTTTGTACAGTCTGGTTATGGAACTGGAGACAACAGTGAAATGAAATGATTGCATAATATAGATGAATATCAAACTATATATACATATATATATATATATATATATATATATATATATATATATATATATATATTTCAGGTGTACAATTCTGTATTACATCATCTATAAATCCCATTGTGTGTTCACCACCCAGAGTCAGTTCTCCTTCCAACACCATATATTTGATCCCCTTTACCCTCATCTACCACCCCCCTCCCCCCTTACTCTCTGGTAACCACTAAACTATTGTCTGTGTCTATGAGTTTTTGTTTCTCATTTGTTTCTCTGTTCTTTTGTTGTTTTTGGTTTTTATACCACATATCAGTGAAATCATATGGTTCTCTGCTTTTTCTGTCTGACTTATTTCGTTTAACATTATAATCTCAAGATTTTTACTAAAAATTGTCACCCCAATAAATTTTAATTGAAAAAATAAATAAATAAAAAGAAACAAAAAGTCATTGGTATTTTGATGGGGTTTGCATTAAATCTCTATATTGCTTTGAGTAATATGACCATTTTAACTATGGCGATTCATCCAATCCATGAACATGGAACAACTTTCCATTTCTGTGTCTTCTTCAATTTCTTTTAAAAATGTCTTATAGTTTTCTGTACACAGGTGTTTTACATCCTTGGTTAAATTTCTTCCTTGATATTTTATTGCTTTTGTTGCAATTGCAAAAGGAATTGTTTACTTATTTGTTTTTCTGAGATTTCATCGCTAGCATATAGGACTTTTGTACGTTGATATTATAGCTGCCAAATTTACTGTATTCGTTTCTTGTTTTTTATAGCTTTTTGGTTGATTTGTAAAGAGTGAAAATTTAACTTCTTCATTACCAATTTGGATGACTTTTATTTCTTTCTCTTTCCTGAATCCTCTGGCTAGGACTTCCAATACTATGTTGAAAAGCAGAGGTGATAGGGGACAGCCTGTTGTGTTCCTGAATGTAGAGCAAACGGCTTTAGTCCTTTACATTTAATTATGACATTAGATGAGGTTTCATCAGATATGGGCTTTATTATGTTCAGGTAGTTTCCTTCTATACCTATTTTATTAAGTGTTTTAATTATAAATGGATGTTGTATCTTGTCAAATGCTTTTTCTGCATCTATTGATATAATCATATGACTTTTGTCCTTTATTTTGTTTATGTTGTGTACCACATTGATGGATTTTCATATGTTGAGCCATCCTCACACCCCTGGGCTGAGCCCCACTTGGTTGTGATGTGTAATCTTTTAAATGCATTGTTGCATTCGATTGGCTAGAATTTTGTTTAGGATTTTTGTATATGTGTTCATCAGAGATATCGGTCTGTAATTTTCTTTTTTTGTGTGTGTTATCTTTACCAGGTTTTTGTATCGGGGTAATGTTGGCCTCCTAAAATGAGTTAGGGAGTATTGTCTCTTCTTCAATTATGTGGAAGAGTTTCAGTAGGTTAGGTGTTAGAACCTCTTTGAATGTTTGGTAGAATTCACTAGTGAAGCCATCTTGTCCAGGACTTTTCTTTTCCAAAGTTTGGGGATGACTGATTGGATTTCCTTACTTGTTATTGGTCTATTTAGATTTTCCAGTTCTTCGTGATTCAGCCTAGGAAGGTGTATTTTTCTAAGAACTTCACCATTTCTTCTGGGTTATTTAATTTGGTGGCATATAGTCCTTCATAGTATTCTTGGGTGATCCTTTGTATTTTTGTGGCATCTGTGATTATTTCCCCACTATTATTTCTCATTTTGTTTATTTGTGTTTTTTCTCTTTTTATCTTAGAGAGCCTAGCCAAGGGTTGTTCAATTTTGTTAATCTTTTCAAAGAACCAACTCTTTGTCACATTAATTTTTTCTATTGTCTTTTTGTTCTCTATTTCATTCAGTTCTGCTCTGATTTTTATTATTTCCTTTGTTCTGCTGAGCTTGGGTTTCATTTGTTCTTTTTTTTTTTCTAGTTCTTTAAGTGTAATGTTAGGTTATTTATTTTGGATTTTTCTTGTTTCTTGAGATAGGCCTGTAATGATATAAATATCCCTCTTAATACTGCTTTTGCTGCATTCTAAAAATGTTGGTAGGATGTATTTTTATTCTCGTTTGTTTCTATGTATCTTTTGATCTCTCCTCTTGTTTCTTTTTTGACACCGACATTCTTTAAATGTATGTTATTTATGGGTGGGCCTGGTGGCTCAGGTGGTTGGAGTGCCATGCTCCTAACGCTGAGGCTGCCAGTTTGATTCCCACATGGGCCAGTGAGCTATGCCCTCTAAAGCTAAGATTGTGAACAATGGCTCTCCCTGGAGCTGAGCTGACAAGAACAGCCGGGGGGTAGGTGTGAGCTTCTCTGGGCTGCCATGGGCTGCTGTGCTGCTGTGCTGCAGTGCACCACCGTGTGCTGCCAGGAGTCCCTGTGGCCACTGTGAGTGGCCAGCAACCATCATGAGCAGCTAGCAACTGGCAGAGCTGCCATGAGCTGCGTTGAGCTGCCGAAGTATGACTAGAGACCAAGTGCTTCAGCTGGTGGGAGTGCAAGGTGCATCATACCAACATGGGCCAGGGAGCTTTGTCCTACAAAACTAGACTTTGAAACAAGGCCTTGAACCGGAAGGGGGGAGTCAGAAGAAGGGGGGAAAAAGTATGTTGTTTATCTCCACATACTTGTGGTTTTTCATGCTTTCTTTTTGCAGTTGGTGTGCAATTTCAAAGCTTTATGATCAGAGAATATGCTTGGTATGGTTTCAAAGTTCATAAATTTGCTGAGGTTAGTTTTATGTCCCAATATATGATCTACCCTTGAGAATGTTCAATGTATAGTCTGATGTTCTAGGATGAAGTGCTCTATAAATGTCAATCATGTCCATTTCATTTAATGTGTCATTGAGGGCTCATATTTCGTTATTTATTTTCTGTTTGGATGATCTATCCATAGCTGTCAACGATGTATCTAGGTCCCCTAGTATAATTGTGTTTTGGTCAATATCTCCCTTTAGTTCTGTTAGTAGTTGCTTGGCATATTTCAGTGCTCCATGATTGGGGGCCTAAATATTGATTACTACTATGCATAGTCCCCTGTATTATTTTGAAATGCCCATCAATTTCTTGTTACCTTTTTTATCTTGAAGTCTGTTTCCTATAATATCAGCATGGCCACACCTGGTTTTCTCTGGATAACACAAGTGAATTTCTCTGGAGTGTCAATTTCCTCCCTTTCACTTTGAGTCTATATTTGTCTTTGTAGCTGAGATATGTCTCTTGGAAGAAGCATATGGTTGGGTTTAGTTTTTGATCCAATCTGCTACTCTGTATATTTTTATTGGTAATTTCAGTCCATTTACGTTTAGGGAGAGTATTGATATGTGAGGATTTCCTGTCATTCTATCTTTGCTTTTCTGGCAAGACTGTGTCGCCTTTGTTTCTTTGTCTTTTTTCTGTTGTCTATGATTTCAGTGAGGTGGTATTCTATGATTTTTCCCTTTGTTTCTGATTTTATTATGCTGTATATTTCAGTTCTGGATTTTTTTTTTTTTTTTAGTGGTTACCATTAAGTTTATGTAAAAGAAAGTTGCAAATATAGAGTATCACATTTTCTTCACCATGCTTACTTTCTCAATTCCCATATTCCAGATCAGGGATTTACTCTCCCTTGTTTTATGATTTTTTGGTCACAAATTATCTGTGTTTATGCTGATCAAACAGCCTACTTCAGTATTTATTGTAGCGAACATCATGTGTAAGAAAATTCCCTCAGCTTTTGTATGTCTGGAAAGGTCTTTATGCCTCCCTCATATCTAAATAATATGTTTGCTGGATATATTATACTTGGCTCACCATTTTTCTCTTTCAATACTTTTAACAGTTGCTTCCACTCCCTCCTGGCTTCTGGAGTTTCTGCTGAAAAACCTGATAGTAATATAATGGGTTTCCCATTGTAGTTTAGTCTTCTTTTCCCTGACTGCCTTGAGGATTCTTTTTTTGTCATTAATTTTGGCACCTTCAATATCATGTGCCTTGGAGAAGGCCTGTTGGGATTGAGGTAATTAGGTGTTCTATCTGCTTCTTGGATTCGAGGATCCAGTTCTTTGCACAAGTTTGGGAATTTCTCATTGACTATTTGTTTGAACATACTCTCTGTTCCCTTCTCCTTTTCTTCTCACTCTGGTATGCCCATTATTTTTATATTGCTCTTTCTTATGGAGTCAGAAAGTTCTTGTAGAATTCTTTCATTTCTTTTAAGTCACAAGTCTCTCTCTTCTTCTGTCTGTGTTATTTCCAGATTTGTACCTTCAATGTCACTGAATCTTTCCTCTATCTGGTCAACTCTACTACCTAAGCTGGCTATTTCATTCTTCTTCTTCTTTTTTTTTTTTTTATCACATCCTTAATCTTCAGAATTTCTATTTGGTGTGTGTGTGTTTTTTAATTTCAATCTCTTTGTTAAAATGTTCATTTTGTTCTCCGATTGTGTTTCTGAGTTTGTTAAACTTACTGTCTGCATTTTCTTGCATCTCATTGAGTTTTTTAAGAACTGCAATCTAGAATTCTCTGTCATTTACATCATATATTTCCATGCTTTTACATCTTTTTCTGGATACTTTTCATTTTCTTTCTTGGCTGTCTTGTGACATCCATGGAAATTAATGAATTATTATTTCTTTTCCTAGGTATCTATAGCAGTGGGTTCTGCAACAGGTTGATAGGAAGAGGTCTTTCTTTTCTTTTCCTATAGGTGTTCGTATAATGTTTTCTTTTATGTTTAGCAAAACGTTATGTAACCTTGTTTTATTAGTTTCAGTTACACGAGACAAAGTAATACTTAGACATTTATCGTTTATATCCCTCACACTGTGTGAACCCCCTCCCCCATCCACTATCCCTCTGACATCGCACAGAGCCATTACATTTCCTCTATCTCTATTTCTAATGCTGTACTCCGCTTCTTGTAAATATATATATATATATATATATATATATATATATATATATATATATATATATATACATACATATATAATTATAACAGACATTAATTATTGTTCAGCTTCAGGTGTACAGTGCAGTGATCGGGCATCTACATCATCCCTGAGGTGGTCTCCCAAAAGGGACAAGTGTCCATCGGATACCCTATAAAATCTTGACAACATTATTGATTATATTCCCCAAATTAATTTTGAAAACCCCGTGGCCATCTTGTGGTTACCGACTGTTTTCTAATCCTCTCACCTTCCGCCTTATCCCCACACACCCGCCCATCTAGCAACCCTCAGTTTTTCCTCTATGTCTCCAAAACTGTTTCTGATTAGTTCATTCACTTATTTTTTTCTTTAGATTCCACATATAAGTGAGATCATATGGTATTTGTCTTTCTCTGTCTGACTTATTTCACTTAACATAATGTTCTCTAGGTCCATCCATGTTGTTGCAAATGGTAAGATTTCTTTCTTCTTTATGGCTGTGTAATACTCCATTGTATAAATGTACCACAGTTTCTTAATCCAGTCATCTACCGATGGGCATTTCAGTTGTTTCCATGTCTTGGCTATTGTGTATAGTGCTGCAATAAAAATAGGAGTGCATAAAGTTTTTTGATTAAAGTTTTGGATTACCCTGGATAGATACCTAAGAGTGGAATTGCTGGATCATAATGTAGTTCCATTTCCAGATTTTTGAGATACCCTCACACTGCTTTCCATAGTGGCTGACCCAATCTGCAATCCCACCAACAGTGCACAAGGGCTCCCTTTTCTCCACATCCATGCCAGCACTTGTTTGTTGATTTATTGATGATAGCCATTTTGACTGGGGTGAGGTGTTATCTCATTGTGGTTTTTATTTGCATTTTTCTGATGGTTAGTGAGGTTGAGCAATTTTTCATATGACTGTTTACCATCTGTATGTCGTTTTCAGAAAAATGTCTCTTCATGTCCTCTGCCCATTTTTTAATTGTGTCGTTTGTTTTTTTGGAGTTGAGTTGAGTGAGTTTTTTTATAAATTTGTGATATTAACCACTTATCAGATACATCATTGGCAAGTATCTTCCCATTCAGTAGGATCCCTTTTTGTTTTATTGATGGTTTCCTTTGTTGTGAAAAAACTTTTTAGTTTGATGTAATCCCATGTGCTTATTTTTTCTCTTACTTCCCTCACGCAAGGGGATATATCAGTAAAAATCTTACTCCAGGTAATGTCTGTGAAGTTTCTTCCTATATTTTCTTCTGGGAACTTTATGCTTTCAGATCTTACATTTAAGTCTTTAAGTCATTTTGAATTTATTTTTGTATATGGTGTAAGGAGGTGGTCCAGCTTCATTTTTTTACATTTGTCTGTCCAGGTTTCCCAGCACCATTTATTGAATAGACTGTCTTTACCCCACTGTATATTCTTGCTTCCATTTTCATAGATTAAATGGCCATATAGGCATGGATTTATTTCTGGACTCTCTATTCTGTTCGAATGATCTATGTGTCTGTTTTTATGCCAATACCATGCTGTTTTGATTACTGTAGCCTTGTAGCATAATTTGATGTCAGATATTGTCATACCTCCCACTTTGTTCTTATTTCTCAAGATTGCTGAGGCTATCCGGGATCCTTTATGGTTGCACGTAAATTTTAGGATTATATATTCTATTTCTGTGAAAAATGTTGTTGGTAGTTTGATAGGAATTGCGTTGAATCTGTATATTGCCTTAGGCAGTATGGACATTATAACTATATTAATTCGTCCTATCCATGAACATGGAATGTGTTTCCATCTATTTGTATCTTCTTTCATTTCTTTCTTCATTGTCTTATAATTTTCTGAGTACAGATCTTTTACTTCTTTGGTTAACTTTATTCCCAGGTATTTTATAGTCTCTGAAGCAATTGTAAACAGAATTATTTTTTTAGTTTCTCCTTCTGATGTTTTATTATTGGTATACAAATGCAAGTGATTTCTGAAAGTTAATTTTCTATCCTTTGTAATTTTACTAAGTTCATCTATCAACTGTCATAGTTTCTTGGTGGAGTCTTTAGGGTTCTCTATATATAGTATCATGTCATCTGCAAATAATGACAATTTTACTTCCTCCTTACCGATTTGGATGCTTTTATTTCTTTTTCTTGACTGATTGCTGTGGCTAGAACTTCCAGCACTATATTGAATAGAAGTGGACAAAGTGGGCAAACTTGCCTTGTTCTTGATCTTAGGGGGAATGGTTTTAGCTTTTCCCCTTTGGGTATGATGCTAGCTGTGGGTTTATCATATATGGCCTTTATTATGTTGAGATATGATCCCTCCATAACCACTTTTTTAAGGATTTTTATCATAAATGGCTGCTGGATTTTATCAAATGCTTTTTCTGCATCTATTGATATGATCATGTGATTTTTATTTTTCATTTTGTTAATCACATTAATTGATTTGCGATTGTTGAACTACCCTTGCATACCAGGGATGAATCCCACTTGATCATGGTGTATGATCTTTTTAATGTATTGCTGAATTCTGTTCGCTAATATTTTGTTGAGGATTTTTCTATCTATGTTCATTAGCAATATCGGCCTGTAGTTTTCTTTTTTTGTGGTATCTTTGTCTGATTTTGGGATCAGGGTGATAGTGGCTTCGTGAAAAGTGTTTGGGAGTCTTCCCTCCTTCTGGATTTTTTTGGAAGAGCTTGAGGAGAATAGGTAATAATTCTTTTTTGAATGTTTTGTAAAATTCACCTCTAAAGCCATCTGGTCCAGGGCTTTTGTTTGTTGGGAGATTGTTGATTACTGATTCAGTTTCCCTGGTGGTAATCAGTCTATTCAGGTTTTCTGTTTCTTCTTGAGTTAGCCTTGGAAGGTTGTATGCTTCTAGAAAATTGTCCATTTCTTCCAGATTGTCAAATTTGTTGGCATATAGTTGCTCATAGTAATTTCTTAATTTTTTTTTTCTATTTCTGTGGTGTCTGTTTTCACTTCTCCTCTTTCATTTCTGATTTTATTAATTTGGGTCCTCTCTCTCTTTCTTTTTAATGAGTCTGGTTAAATGTTTGTCAATTTTGTTTATCTTCTCTAAGAACCGACTCTTGGATTCATTGATCTTTTGTATTGTTTTTCTGGTTTCTATTTCATTTATTTCCGCTCTGATCTTTATTATCTCCTTCCTTGTACTCCCTTTGGGCTTATTTTGCTGTTCTTTCCCCAGATCCCTTAAATATGAAGATAAACTGTTGGTTAGTGATCTTTCTTGTTTCTTTAGGTAGGCCTGCAATGCTATGAATTTCCCTCTTAGGACTGCTTTCGTGGTATCCCTTAGATTTTGGGTCGTCAAGTTTTCATTTTCGTTTGTCTTGAGATATCTTTTTTTTCTTCCTTGATATCATGGTTGACGCATTCATTATTTAGTAACATGTTATTCAGCATCCATGAATTGGTGTGTCTTCTGGTTTTTTTCCTGTGGTTCATTTCTAATTTCATAGCACTGTGGTCAGAGAAGACAACTGGTATGATTTCAATTTTCTTAAATTTATCAAGACTTGTTTTGCGGCCTAACATATGGTCTATTTTGGAAAATGTTCCATGTGCGCTTGAGAAGAATGTGTTTTCTTCAGCTTTGGGGTGAAATGCTGTGAAAATATTCATTAAATCCAAGTGGTCCAATGTGTCATTTAAGGCTGTTGTTTCCACATTGATTTTCTGTCTGGAAGACCTGTCCCTTGTTGTCAGAGGTGTGTTGAAGTCCCCTACTATGATAGTGGTACTGTTGATCTCTGTATTTATGTCAGTCATTATCTGTTTTATACATTTAGGTGCTCCTATTTTGGGTGCAGAGATGTTTACTAGGGTTATGTCCTCTTGTCGGATCCATCCCTTTATTATTATATAGTGCCCATCTTTGTCTTTTAATATGTTCTTCATTTTTAAAGTCTATTTTCTCAGATATAAGTTTCGCAACTCCAGCTTTCTTCTCATTTCCATTTGCATGAAATGTCTTAATCCAACTCTTCACTTTCAGCCTGTGTGTGTGTCTTTTGATCTGAGGTGAGTCTCTTGTATACAGCATATACATGGTTCTTGCTTTCTTAACCACTCAGTCACCCTATGTCTCTTGATTGGAGCATTTAGTTCATTTACATTTTAAGTGATTATTGATAAGTACGTAGTTATTGCCTCTTTTAAATTTGTAGTTAGATTGTTTTCATCTTCTATTTAGAGAAGTCCTTTTAGTATTTCTTGCAATGCTGGCTTGGTGGTAATAAATTCCTTTAGCTTATTCTTTTCTGGGAAGCTCTTTATCTCTCCATCAACTTTAAATGATAGCATTGCTGGATAAAGCAATCTAGGTTGTAGGCCTGTTTTCCATCACTTTGAGTATCTCCTGCCACTCCCTCCTGGCCTTCAATGTTTCTGTAGAAAAGCCATTTGATAGTCTTATGGGGGTTCCCTTGTATGTAATCCTCTGTCTTTCTCTTGCTGCATTTAGGATTCTCTCTTTGTCTTTAACATTTCCCATTTTAACTATAATGTGTCTTGGTGTGGACCTGTTTGGGTTTATCCTGGTTGGAACTCTCTGCACTTCCTGGGCTTGTATGTTGGTTTCCTTCATCTGGTGAGGGAAGTTTTCAGACATTATTACTTCAGATATGTTCTCAATCCCTTGCTTCCCTCTTCACCTTCTGGTATTCCTATGATGCACATGCTGTTGCACTTGAGGTTATCCCAGATGTCTCTTAAACAATCTTAATTGTTTTTTATTTTTTTTTTCTTTCTGTTGTTCTGTTTGGGTGATCTCTGCTAACTTCACTTCTAAGTAGCTGATTCGATCCTCTGCTTCATCTAACCTGCTGGTAATTCCTTCAAGTGAGTTCTTAATTTCGGTAAATGTGTTTTATTTCTAACTGGTTGTTCATTATGATTTCTGCATCCTTCTTTATGTTGTCTCTAAGCTCCTTAAACATTCTTACCATCAGTGTTCTGAACTCTGTCTCTGAAAATTTGGTTACCTCTATTTCATTTGGTTCCATTTCTGGAGGTTTCTTCTGTTCTGTTATTTTGGACATGTTTCTTTGTTACACCACTGTGGCTGACTCTCTGTGTTTACTTCGATGTATTAGGTAGATCCCCTAGAGTTCTTAGTTCTTGCTGGGTTATCTTATGTACTATGTGTCCTTTATATTTGACTTGCACTACGTCGTTCTTCTCCTCTTCGTGTGCTCCAAAGGTGACTCTTGTGTTGTGTATATCGTAATGTTAAAGAAGATCTTTAATTGCTTTTCACTTTTGAGTTGGTGGGGTTAACTCCTAGGCTGACTAGTTGTGAGACTTGCCTCTGCCCACCGCAGGGTGTTCTGCTGCATGAGGTTTGACTGCTTAAATGTGGTTTGGCCTCCTTGGGCTCTTTTGCCTGTAGAGAATTCCCTCTGGGTGTGTCAATTGTAGGTCAAACCCGGTAGTACTCTTGTTTGGTCTGGAATTGGCCTTTGGGTATGTTGAATCTTGTGCCTCTTAAGCTGGGCCCTGGTAGGGCAATTTCAGAACAATGGAAATCACCAAGCACAACAACAACATCAAAGAAAAAATTAAATACATTCACATGTAAAAACAACCGAAAACCCCACTCAACACAGGCAAAATTATCAAAGATATAAAGACAAAACAAAACAAAACAAAACAAAACAAAACAAAAAGCAGCGCTAGTCTTGGCTTTAGCCTACCAAGTAAGCTCTAGGTTGTCCTCTGCTGTACGAAGGAGTCCTCTGCGTATTGTGCAGGCAGAGCCGGTCACCTGGTGCCCAGAGTGATGTTGGAAATGCAGATTTAGATGCGTGGGGCTGAGGGGTCTGGATGGTAGTTTCTACAAAGTCAGTGCAGTTTCTGCTCTTGCCTGCACATATGGGCAGTGAGAGTAGCACCACCAGCCCTGTGTCCTGTTCTCCTGAGTCTTAGGGCACTTCTTCCGGGTGTGTGTGTGTGTGTGTGTGTGTGTGTGTGTGTGTGTGGCGGCCGGGAGATTTCTGAGCTGCTGAAAGCCCAGAGCTGCGTCTGCAGCTTACTGCTGATCCTTGGGAGTTCTGTGTTCTCTGTTCCGTCTTTGGATCCCCTGCATCTCTGCAGCTGCGGATGCCAACCACGTTTCCACCGCCACAGATGCGGGCTGCGTTTCCACAGCCACAGGTGCAACCGTGTTTCCACAGCCACAGATATGGCCTGCGTTTCCAGAATGATTTATTTTCTGTCTGACTGCAGCCTTTTATTCTCTCTCATGCTGTAGTGTTATATTTTTTCTGCACTGTTCTGGCTTCTCACACAATGTGGGGATTCCCTGGAAGGTAGCCTTCTCCTCTGTGAACAGTTTTCCTGGGTCACAGGGCACTACCTCTGTGGGGAGATGTGGAGAGCTTCTGAAGTTCCAAAGCTCTTCCTGCATCAGATTCAGAGCCTGTGTTTTAGTGGCTCTGTTTAATCCTGCAGGGATCTGCCCAGATAGGTGGGGACAGGGGCCAGGTTCGTTATGAGGGGTGGCCCCGAGCAATGGTGGAGACCTCAGGACAGCCAGTCCTGCACCCAAGGCTCCCTCCCCTTCATCAGAACTATTTGGGCTGTGAGTCTTTGGCTGTGGGCCACAGTTCTCAGAACTGCAAGTTCTGTTATTTTGATCTGATACTGCTACAATTCTGCTTCTAGCATTGGGGTGGAGAGTGGTGGCTAGGCTCAGTGCCTAGGCCTTCTGTTCTCTACTTGACAGTGAGGGCTTAAACCACTGTTTTCACCCTTCTTCCCTGAGTCTTCACTCCAAGGTCTCTTCCGTGAGTGTTGGATTCAACTGTGTTATATGTTGATCCCTCAGGTGGGATTGTTGGCCATAAGCAGAGCACTAGCAGTCCAAGTTCTTCCCTCTCCCATGGCTGCCATAGTTCTGGAATGCAGCAAGCTCAGAGCTGTGAGCTCTGGTCTGTGTCCTGTGCTGGTGCGGCTTGCTCATCTCCACACTTCCTGCTTCCCTCCTGCCCCACTTGCCCAATTTGTCCCCCTAGGTGATTTCAGTTTCATGCGTCTTAATCTTGCCTGTCTGCTGTGCAGGGGGTTCTTTGTGACATTATAGTGTTCAATTTGTTGTAAATTTTAGGGGAGATTTCAAGAGGTTCACCTCACACGACCATTTTTATGACCACAAGTCAATTATTTTTCAGTCCTCATCTTTTTGCACTCTTTCCTCCTAATCTCTGTAAGTCCCCTGAACACATTATACTTTCTCATATCTAGGTTTCCTTTGTAAACTAAACTGCCCAATTGTGGCTAATTTTTCTTTCTAGCTTGTGGAATATGTATTATATGACTAATTTATGGAGTTTTGTAAGGATGAAATGTAACAACATAAGTTAAAACACTAAACTGTAAATTGCTACAAAAATGGTATTTTTTTTCTAAATGCAAATATGAGAAACATGAAGATTTCAGATGACTTGTATGATGAGCAATACAATAGATACCTATTTACAATGTGCTAGGGTCTTTGTGCTTGGCATACATTACTTCATTTAATTTTTATAACACAATGAGGTAGGTGTTATTACTATCTCATTTTACAAATGAGAAAACTGCAGCTCAGGTTGTTTGAGTAACCTTTTCAAAGATAAATTGCTAGAGTGCGATGTGTTCAAGGTCCATTTGAATCCAAAGATCATACCACCCTCCCTTGACCTTAAGTGAATGGGTGATACCAAGACATAAGGTACTTTCAGTGCTTCTCAGATATCTTCATTTTTGCTAAGCAAACTACAAGCAACCATAACTCAATTATTTACTCTCTCCCAGGGTGATTTACCAAAATAAAAAGTTGTTTAATTTTGTGTTTTCTTGTAAAATGCTTAGTAACTTAAAAACGCACACTCTTTGTGTTTAGAGTATCTAAAATACTTGTTCTTTCTTTTTCTTTTTAATTCCCAAAGACGACATTTATTTTTTTTTTGAATTAAAATTTATTGGGGTGACAATTGGTAGTAAAGTTACATAGGTTTCAGGTGTAAAATTCTGCGATACATGACGTATATATCATATTGTGTGTTCACTGCCCAGAGTCAGTTCTCTTTCCAAAACCATATACTTGATCCCTTTTACTCTCATCTACCTAAGCGAAATATGCCAGACGGAAAAAGTCGAGAACCATATGATTTCACTGACACGTGATATAAAAAACTGAAAACAACAAAATAACAAGACAAACAAATGAAGAAATAGTTGTTCCTTCTTAACCAGTGGTGCATATCAGTATTGCCTGTGATACATTATAAAAACACACACATTTGGGAATCATCACCAGAAGTTTTGATTCAGTATTCTTCCTCAAGAACCACTGTCTTATAAAAAATCAGTACCACGCACACTAAGCTAAATAAGAAAAAAAAAAAAAAGAGGTGAATTGGTTTCAACTGATTCCTGAGAGTAAAAGAAAAAGCAAACTAAAATAATTGTGATCTCCTGTGACACAAAGATGTTATATTACAATTTTAGGCATTATGGGCAAGAATGTGTGATTGCCTTTTTTGAATTGGAGAAAGAAGAACATAAGGGAATAATATGAGTTTATGGGAGTGGACAAGAGAGAGATAGTTTTAGCCAAAAGCAGATGAAAGATGGATATATAGAGGGTCTCTGTAAGAGAAAAGACAACCATACTTATAGGCTAAAGATAAAGAGATAGAGAGAAAAGCTGAAGAACTGGGTATGCTCCTGTCCTGGTAGTTAGGTTTGGGTGGGAGTTTGAGTTGTGAAGGAAAGGGAAATATAATTGGGAATAGTTCAAAGACAAGTACAGTGATCAAAGATAATAATAAAGGTGAGCTTTAATACCATCAACTCATTGTGGTACTAATCCACAGAGATTTCTTTCAATTTTCAACTATTCAGGTGTAACAGTGAATATAACAGAAAGTTCAACTAATCCAGGGCTGGAGTTTTTGAAGGACAGGTGCAAAAACAGGACAACAGCTCAAAAGAATTACGGTGAATAGTAAGAAAATGTAATGGTAAGTCATGGAGGAACACATCAGCTGGAAAAGGAAATAAGTTAATGAGGGGTTAATAAAATGAGAGGAAATGAAGTACCAAGGGACTAGCAAACTCAATGAGGACATGGAGCATATGTAGTGGGGAAGAGGGACAGAAAACAGGAATTAAAAGCAGTTATTAAAAGGAGATTATATCTAAATGGAACCATTAAGAATGATAGCAGGATTCATGATGTGGGCGTAAATCACAGAAGCGACCTGAAAAATAAAAATGGTAATTAAAGAACATATGAACAGAATTTACTGAGTATGATAGCAGGGCTTGAGGTAGAGAAGAGAAGTGTGAGAAGGTACCAAGATGTTTAATGAATATTAAGTAGTGATCAGAAGTTGTTGAAAAGTCACAGACAATGAGAAATAAAAGATATACAACTGGATGACAGACATCAGAATAATGCTTTCACGTGAGAATACAGAGGTGACAGTTTCAACGGAATATTTTTAATAACAATTATGTAGTTCTCAGCTCACAATCTTGTGGTACATGGGTCATGCAGCTTTTACAGGTGTATTAATTAAAATTTTTGATTGCAATATAAACTTGGAAAATAAAAGGACTGAGGTAAATGTGGAGATTTAAGGAATAGGATTTAATGGACAGCTTGATCAAGAAACAATTGTTGAGATTAATAATTACCAATCACTATTTACATTTGTGTTACTGCACTCTCAAGGTTCAAATCCAGGGAGAAAGGATTTAATCAGCATAATGTGTGTCACATATATCAGTTTGTCAGCTGAGGATGACCCTGTCCATTTAAGATTCACCTATATTTGCTTAAAACCTTATCCCAGATGTCATCAAAATGGCGGAGTGAGGTGAGCCTCTATACAGCTCCTTGCAATTTACAACTAATCGACCAACAATAACTCCACAAAGGACTCCCTGCACAGCAAACAGACAAGACGAAGAGGCCCACTACTGAATTCACCTAAAGGTGGGCGAATCGCGTGAGCCAGGGGAGGAGGGAAGGGAGAAGTGGGAGACGGAGCCGCACGGGGCACAGGACGCAGACCTACCTCAGTGCTCTGAGCTCACTGCATCCCGTAACTACCGCAAATGCTGGAGAGGGAAGAACTCGCACTGCTAGGGCTCCGCTTACGGCTCACAGGGCTGAGGGGGCAGCATAAAACACGGCTGAACACAACGCTCACGGCAGAGACCTCGGAGAAAAGACTGAGGGAAGAAGGCTGAAAACGATGGTTTAAGCCCTCACTGCCGAGCAGAGAACAGAAGCCTTAGGCACTGAGACTAGCAGCCCCCTCCCTACCCTTCCAGAGCTCGCCCCGCCCCCAGCTGCCTGGTGCTAGAAGCAGAAGAGTAGCAGTGTCAGATCAAAAGAACAGAATATTTGTTGTTCTGAGAACTGTGGACTACAGACACAGATTTGCAGCCCAACTGGTTCTGGCAAATGGGAGGGAGATGTGGAAACAGGGACCAGCTGTGGTGGTGGTCACCGCCATTGCTCTGGGCAACCCCTCAAAACTCACCCTGCCCCTGACCCCAGCTATCTGGGTGTATCCCTGAAGGAGTAAACAGAACTGCTGAACATACGGGCTCTGAATTGGGTGCAGTAAGAGCTTTGGAACTTCAAAAGCTCTCCACATACCCACACCGACACTGCGCCCTGTGACCCAGGCGAACTATTAAAAGAGGAGAACCCGTCTCCCAGGAAATCCCCCCATTGTGTGAGAAGCTGGAATAGTGCAGAGAAAACATAGCACTACCGTGGGAAAGAGAAAAAAACCGCTGCAGTCTGACAGAAAATAAAACATTCTACTAACAAGTACAGGAAACAAAAGAAACACCTCTTCCTATCAACCTGTTGCAGAAGCCACTCCTGTAGATGTCTACGAAGAGAAATAATAAATCAGTAATTGCAATGAATAACCAAGGCAACAAGAGAGCTCAGAAAGAAAGTGAAAAGTCTCCAGAAAAGGAACTTAAAAAAATTGGAAATATGTGACTTAAATGACAGAGAATTCAAGATTGCAGTTCTGAAAAAATAAAACGAGAAGCAAGAAAACACAGAAAGACAGTTTAATGAACTCAGAAACACAATCAAAGAAAAACATGAGCATTTTACGAAAGAGATTGAAATTTTAAAAAAGAACGAAATAGAATTTCTGGAGATTAAGAACTGAATAGAAGAAATTAAGAATGAAATAACCAGCTTAGGTAGTAGAGTTCACCAGATGAAGAAAAGAATCAGTGACATCAAAGATAGAAACCTGGAAATTACACAGATGGAAGAAGAAAGAGACTTGAGACTTAAAAGAAATGAAAGAACTCTACAAGAACTTTCTGACTCCATCACAAAGAGCAATATAAGAATAATGGGCATACCAGAAGGAGCATAAAGAGAGAAGGGAACAGAGAATATATTCAAACAAAATGTTGATGAGAACTTCCCAAACTTCTAGACAGAATTGGATCCTCGAATCCAAGAAGCAAATAGAACACCTAACTACCTTAATCCCAACTGGCCTTCTCCAAGGCACATTTTATTGAAGCTGTCTAAAATAAACAACAAAGAAAGAATCCTCAAGGCAGCCAGGAAAAAGAATCTGGTAACCTACAAAGGAAAGCCCATTAGATTCTCATCAGATTTTTCAACAGAAACTCTACAAGCCAGGAGGGAGTGGAAACAAATATTCAAACGATCAAAAGAGAAATTATGAACCAAGAATAATGTATCCAGCAAAGATATCCTTTAGATATGAAGGAGGAATAAAGACCTTTCCAGACACACAGAAGGTGAGGGAATTTTCTAATACACGACCTGCACTACAAGAAATACTAAAGGAGGCTATTCGACCACCATCAACAGGAACAATTTGTGGCAACCAAAACATAAAAAGAAGGAGAGTAAGGCCTGAACCGGAATATGGAAATGGAGAAAATAAGCCTGCTGAAGAAAATGGAACACTGTAAATATCAAACTTTTTTTTTACATAAACTTAAGGGAAACCACTCAAAAAAATTCCAGAACCGAAATATATACTGTAATAAAAGAAGAAACAGAGGGAAACATCACAGAATACCACCACACAGAAATAATAGACAACAACAAAAAGACAGAAAAACAATGGAGACACAGCCTTAACCAGACAACTAAGATAGAATGACAGGAAATCCTCACATATCAATAGTCATCCTAAATATAAATGGACTGAACTCACCAATAAAAACGCACAGAGAAGGAGACTGGATCAAAAACTAAAACCAACCATATTCTGTCTCCAAGAAACATATCTCAGCTGCAAGTACAAGCATAAACTCAAAGTAAAAGGGTGGAAATTGACACACTAAACAATTGGTACCCAGAGAAAATCAGGTGTAGCCATAATGATATCTGATGAAACAGACTTCAGGGTGAAAAAGATAATAAGAGACAAAGATGGACATTTTGTAATGGTAAAGGGGACTATACAACAAGAAGACATAACAGTCATCAATATTTATGCCCCCAATCAGGGAGCACCGAAATATACCAAGCAACTTCTAACAGAACTAAAGGGAGAAACTGACCAAAACACAATTATACTAGGGGAACTAAATACATCACTGACAGCTATGGATAGATCATCCAAACAGAAAATAAATAACGAAATAGAAGCCCTAAATGACACATTAGATGAAATGGACATAATTGACATATATAGACCACTTCATCCTAAAACATCAGACTATACAATCTTTTCTAGTGTACATGGAACATTCTTAAGGATAGGCCATACATAGGGACATAAATTCAGCCTCAGCAAATTTAAGAAGATTGCAATCATACCAAGCATATTCTCTGATCACAAAGCTTTGAAATTGGATATGAACTGCAAAAAGAAAGCAGGAAAAAACACAAATACTTGGAGATTAAACAGCATACTTTTAAAGAACGACTGGGTCAAAGAAGAAATTAGAGGAGAGATCAAAAGATACATAGAAACAAATGACAATGAAAATACATCCTACCAAATTTCTGGGATGCAGTGAAAGCAGTTTTAAGAGGGAAATTTATATCATTACAGGCCTATCTCAAGAAACAAGAAAAAATCCAAAATAAATAACCTCATGTAACACCTTAAAGAACTGGAAAAAGAAGAACGTATGAAACCCAAGGTCAGCAGAAGAAAGGAAATAACAAAAATCAGAGCAGAACTAAATGAAATAGAGACAAAAAGACAATCGAAAAAATTATGTGACAAAGAGCTGGTTCTTTGAAAAGATTAACAAAATTGACAAACCCTTGGCTAGACTCACTAAGATAAAAAGAGAGAAGACACTAATTAACAAAATCAGAAATGAAAAAGGAGAAGTTATCACGGACACCACAGAAATACAAAGGATCATCCAAGAATACTATGAAGGACTATATGCCACCAAATTCAATAACCTAGGAGAAATGGACAAGTTCTTAGAAACATATAGCCTTCCAAAGCTGAACCAAGAAGAACTGGAAAATCTGAACAGACAGATCCCCAATATCTACATTGAATCAGTCATCCAAAATCTTCCAAAAGCAAAAGTTCAGGACCAGATGGCTTTACGAGTGAATTCTACCCAACCTTCAAAGAGGATCAAATACCAATCCTGCTCAAACTCTTCCAAAATATTGAAGTATAGACAGTACTCCCTAACTCATTTTATGAGGCCAACATTACCCTGATTCCAAAACCTGGTAAGGACAACACAAAGAAAGAATACTACAGACCAATATCTCTGATGAATACAGATGCAAAAATCCTCAACAAAATTCTAGCAAATCTAATACAACAATGCATTAAAAAGATCATTCATCACGACCAAGTGGGGTTCATCCCTGGGGCACAAGTATGTTACAACATCCGCAAATCCATCAATGTGATACATCACATAAACAAAGTAAAGGATAAAAATCATACAATTACATCAATTGATGCAGTAAAAGCATTTGACAAGATACAACATCCATTTATGATTAAAACACTTATTAAAGTAGTTATAGAAGGAAAAAACCTTAGCATAATCAAGGCCATATATGACAAGCCCTCAGCTAATCTCATAATTAATGGTGAAAAACTGAAGCCCTTTGCTCTACGTTCAGGAACACGACAGGGCTCTCCCCTATCACTTCTGCTTTTCAACATAGTGTTGGAAGTCCTTGCCAGAGCAATCAGGCAAGAGAAATAAATAAAAGGCATCCAAATTGGGAATGAAGAAGTTAAATTATCACTCTTTGTAGATGACATGATGGTATATATAGAAAACCCTAAAGACACCACCAAAAAGCTCTTAGAAACATACAGTAAAGTTGCTGGCTACAAAATCAACGTACAAAAGTCTATTGCATTCCTATATGCTAACAATAAAATCTCAGAAGAGGAAATACAAAAAACATTTCCTTTTGAAGTTGTAGCAAAAAGAATAAAATACCTAGGAATAAAGTTAACCAAGGATGTCAAGGACCTATATGCTGAAAACTATAATACATTTTTGAAGAAATTGAAGAAGACACAAATAAATGGAAAGACATTCCATGCTCATGGATTGGAAGTATCAACATAGTTAAAATCGCCATACTACCCAAAATAATATACAGATTTAATGCAATCACCATCAAAATCCCAATGGCATTTTTTAAAGAAATAGAACAAAAAATCATCCGATTTGTATGGAACCACGAAAGACCCCGAATAGCCAAAGCAATCTTAAGAAAAAAAAACAATACTGGAGGTATCACACTCCCTGACTTTAGCTTGTACTACAGGGCTACAATAATCAAAACAGCATGGTATTGGCAGAAAAACAGACACATAGACCAATGGAATAGAATTGAGAACCCAGAAATAAAATCACATAGATATGGACAGGTAATTTTCAACAAAGAAGCTAAAAACATACAATGGAGGAAAGACAATAAATGGTGCTGGGAGAATTGGATAGCCACGTGCAAAAGAATGAAACTGGACTGTTATCTGTCACCATGTAACAAAATTAATTCAAAATGGATCAAAGACTTAAGCATAAAACCTGACACAATAAACTGCATAGAAGAAAACGTAGGTACTAATCTTATGGACCTTGGGTTCAAGGAGCATTTTATGAATTTGACTCCAAAGGCAATGGAAATAAAAGTTAAAATAAATGAATGGGACTATATGAAACTTAAAAGCTTCTGCACAGCAAAGGAAACCATCGACAAAATAAAGAGACAACCAACTGAATGGGAGACGATTTTTGCAAACAGTGCCTCTGATAAGGGGCTAATATTCAAAATATACAAGGAACTCATTAAACTCAACTACAAAAAAAACAAACAACCCAATTGAAAAATGGGCAGAGGACGTGGGGAGATATTTCTTCAAAGAGGATATACAAATGGCAAATACATATATGAAAAAATGCTGAACATCACTAATCATCAGAGATATGCAAATAAAAACCACAATGAGATATCACCTCACCCCCATCAGAATGGCTATCATCAACAAGACAAATAGTAACAAGTGTTGGAGAGACTGTAGAGAAAAAGGAACCCTCATACACTGTTGGTGGGAATGCAGACTGGTGCAGCCGTTAAGGAAGGTAGTGTTGAGATTCCTCAAAAATTTACAAATAGATTTACCATATGACCCAACAATCCCTCTCCTGGGTATCTACCCAAAAAATCGGAAAACATTTATACATAAAGACACGTGTTCTCCAATATTCATTGCAGCTTTGTTTTGGTGGCTAAGACATGGAAACAACCAAACTGTCCTTCGATAGATGAATGGATAAAGAAATTTTGGTATATGTACACAATGGAATACTATTCGGCAGTGAGAAAAGATGATATAGGAACATTTGTTACAACATGGATGGATCTTGAGAGTATAATGCTAAGTGAAATAAGTCAGACAGAAAAAGCAGAGAACCATATGATTTCACTGATGTGTGGTATATAAACCAAAAACAACAAAAGAACAAGACAAACAAATGAGAAACAAGAACTCATAGACACAGACAATAGTTTAGTGGTTACCAGAGGGTATGGGGGCTGGAGGGTGGGAGATGAGTGTAAGGGGGATCAAATATATGGTGATCGAAGGAGAACTGTCTCTTGGTGGTGAACACACAATGGTATTTATAGATGATGTAATACAGAATTGTACACCTGAAATCTATGTAATTTCACTAACAATTGTCACCCCAATAAATTTTTAAAAAAAGTTTTAAAAAAAGTTAAGGGAAAGGAAAAACAAAAACAAAAACAAAAAACTGTATCCCACATATAGTGACGATCCCTGCATCTTTCCAAATATTCTTGTCATAATGTACTTAAGATACTCTTGGTCAATCTAGCCTCATATCTTTTTTTGTTGCATATTTGATTTCTATCCTACTGGGCTATTGGGGCTGTTTCCTTTCTCCGTCTGGCATAAACCCAAATGTGAAACATCAGCTTCCTTCCTTGATTTTGTGTATTTACACATAGTCATTGTATGTAGTAGTATTGTTATAAAACAGATGTTTTAAGGGTAATGGGACAGGGGATGGGAGTGAATGGGGCTGTTGCATATCAGTAACAAGCAGAAGGAAATCTAAAAGTGAAAGTTATATATATATATATATATATATATATATATATATATATGCACACACATATATATGTATATATACATATATATGAAAATTCTCTCCTTCTCCTTCTTCTTTTTCTTCGTCTTCTACCTTCTTCCTTCTTCTCCTTCAACTTCTCATTCTTCTTCTTCTCTTTCCCTCTCTCCATGTTCATCTCCTCCATCTAATCACTAGCTCATTCATTCTGACTCCAGCATTCAACTTCATCATTTAGGCAGAATAGTTATGCTATCTTCTTCTCCATCCAAGCCTAATTAGGGGTGCACCTGAGAGAAGTTTAGCTAAAAACTAAAATGACAAAATTAGGCTGTTTTGCTAAACTAAGGAAGTTAGAGTTTATACATAATTGGTATTCATAATGCAAGTTCAGACAATTAAGTTGTGAACTCATGCGAGTTGGGGTGCTACATACCTCATTGCTGAATATCACTACAGTCACCTTCAAAGTACTCCCCTTGGGAAGCTATGTACCAATGCCAGTGCCTAGTCCACCCTTCAGAGCAATTTTCGAACTCCTTTTCATTGAATGGCTATCACAACTGTTGTATTATATTTGATGTCCTTAATGTCATCAAAATGCCTTCTTTTCAATATTTTCTTTTCTTTGGGTAAAGAAAGAAGTCATTGGGGGCCAGACCAGGTGAGTAGGGAGGGTGTTCCAATACAGTTTTTTTGTTTACTGGCTAAAAATTCCCTCACTATGTGAGCTGGTGCATTGTCATGGTACAAGAGCCATGACTTGTTGGTGAAAATTTCAGGTCATTTAACTTTTTCATTCCCCTTTTCAGCACTGCCAAATAGTAAACTTGGTTAACTATTTGTCCCGTTGGTACAAATTCATAATGAACAGTCCCTCTGATATCAAAAAAGGTTAGCAATATTGTTGCAACAAGTTTGCAAACTTAATTGTCGGACCTGATATTTTATATATTCATATCTATCTTTTTCTGTCTAGTGGTGTATCCTCTTTGCCATTGCTTGATAGGTCTTTCCTTACTCCAAGATCACAAAGTTATTCTCCTCATTTAATCTTTTAGTTCATTCTTCTACCTTTTCATTTAGGTCTTTAATCTACTTATGCTTATTTTTGGATATAATATAAATAGATTTGTTTTTCTTCATATAGAAAACCAATTTTTCTAAAACCATTTATGAAACAATGTATTTACCACAAATTTGTAGTACCATGTTAATTGCGTTTTTTCTGAACTTTTTTTCATAATATTTTACTTAAAGCAATTTTTCCTGTGCACTTAAAATTGACTTTTAATCCTTACAGACCAGGTTTATAGAAAAATGCTTTACCTCCCAGTTTCATATCTGAATCCTAAATTAGTATAAATATTTTGGGGTGGTATGCTCTAAAGTGGGAGGAGCCCTAGAACTGAAGGAAGTAATACTGTTGTCAGTGAAATGTTGCTATAAAATGAGGGCTGCTAACAGACTACTTTATGAATTTATTCTTATTCTCACTTAGTGTTTGGTTACATGTGTGCTTTTATTAAGGCACAAATTTGTTCAAAGTTGGAGGAGAATCCAAGATGTATTTCTGTGTGCATTCCAGACACTTGGCTTCTAAACAAGTATTCTTTTGCAGTCAAGTTTTGATAGTCTGTCAGCTAATGTTGGACTATGAAAGATACTCTATAGGAATGCATAGTATATCTGATTTTGGTCATTTATTTTAGGTACTGCTGCTGATTTTATTTTTATAATTTCTAGAAAAAAATAAGGTCACGTCTCTGGCATTTCTGCTCTTCTATTTTCCTGAAACGCTAAAATCCACATTTAATACCTATATAAAGACTTTAGAATAAAAACACTGATAATGTTAGCTTATATATTGGGACACACAAAATGAAGGCCACCCCAGTGGGCCAGCCCACATCACAAATCTAAACCTAAGTCAGCTTGCACTTAGGGCAAACATTTGTTGAGGTAACCTCACATACACTAATCACAATCCTCAGCTTTAGCTAGGTTACATTTCCCTGAAAATAGAATGTGCATGCCCCATAAGAAAATCCCCAACCTCCTAACCAATTATGCCATGTTTCTGTGTAGCTTCTTCCAACACTCTATAAAACTTGCTCTTGCCCTAAATCCCTCAGGAAGAGTGTGCCACTGCTTGTGAGACACTGTACTCCACCACCTCACCCCCCAATCCATGGATCGTGTTTCCTTGAATAAAGGGCATCAAATCCATTATTAAATTGTTTTAGTTTTGTCATTTGAGAACACTCAAAAACGTACATTATAACAATGTTTTTCAAATGCCTGATGACCTGCTAATTGCAATAGAACCACTAGTGGGGAAAGAAAAAATATATAGGTTCTTGGACATCAACCCTGAAGATTGAGATTTAATAGATTTAGAGTGTAGCCTCAAAAATCACTCACAAAAAATCTCTGAGAAGATTCTCATATGTACACAAATTTAGGAAACACTACATCAGAGTAAACAGATAAATCTGTAACTTATAAATCTGTAAGATAAAAGATATGAATACCTTGAATAAAAGCAAATATGCCATCTAACTAATGGTAGTTTTTGCTTTACTTAGTGATACCTTTTTTGTTACAATTAATGAATTTTAGTTATGCCTAGTGTATATATTAAGAAAATCTAGGCTTAAGAAATTGGAAAAAAATCGTGTGATGGCAACAAATATCTCTAATTTTTATATACTAACTTTGAAATTCATTTTATCATTTAACTGATCCATATGCATTCTTTTGTGTAGTCTTCATCAAACGATTCTGAGTATTTCATCATGTATTGACTCCATTTCACGTAGAGTTTTCATGGAGAGTACAAAATTGAATGATACATTTTTATTTTTCAGTGGTAATTAATACTAACTTTTCTAGTTAATTCAAAGCACCATGTGGATGATGCAAAAATAGCTTGTTTCATTCAATATGCATAACAGACTTCATTATATTTCTAGCCATTGAATGGTGTTTTCATATGTTAAGAATTGTGTGTGGTATTTTAATGTGAATTACTGCAGTGTTTTTTTTTTTTTCAATTCAATAATACAAGCCTACAAAATTAAAATGCACTACTTGTGTTAAACATAACAAAATCATTGTTTGTTTATTTTTAAGGTGCTAATAAAAAAGATTAATGATATCGCTGGATAATGAAACAATCTGCCAGGAGGTAAGCCCGAGAATATAGAGTGGCACAGTAGCAAGGAGAGCTAAGGAAAAAAATTTACTTTCTTCTATGAATACATTTAAAATAATTTTTTTTACAACCCACCTGACATTTGGGGTTTGGTGTTGAAAAGAATTTTGTTTTGTTTTCTTTTTGTTGTTGTTGTTGTTGTTGTGTGTGTGTGTGTGTGTGTGTGTGTTCCTGAAATGTCTTGGAGATTATTTACCTCCAGACAGAAAGCATTTGCATTTTTAGATATTTTGTCAAACAATAAGGATATTTGACCACCATAAAAACTGTATTTTCTAAACAAAGACACCCAGACTTTAACATATTATACACAGTAACACCACATTAATGCAGATCTCAGTAACTCAAATTGATGACAGTTCAAACCAGTTACCTTCTGAAAATAAAGAAAGGTTCTATCACATATAATAAATTGACAGTGTATTAAGCTCAATGGGGGAAAGAGTGGTAGCCAAACGTTATACTTTACTAAAAAAAAAAAAAAAAAAAAAAAAAAAGAAACTATTTCAAATGCTTTCACTAGCTCAAAATTTCAAGTATTTGTATGGGAAAAATATTCTTCCCATTTATTATAGTCCCAAAGGAGCCTTAGTAGGCCATATTTGATGAACTTAGTTATCTGTGTATGGTGAATCTGAATGTTTAGAAAATCAATATTTATTATAATGATAAAAAATATAGCAACCATGTATCATGTACCTTAGACACCAACCATATAGTTCTTTACATATATTGCTTCATGTTATCATAAAATCCATATAAAGTGCATGTTATTAACTTACAGATAATAAAAGTAAGATTCAAAGATTAATCTGCCACAGATCACACAACTTTAAGTGGCAGATAAGTTGGCTTTGAAGCCTTTGATTTAAACCAATAATAGATTTCAAAGTGTAGCCCCTGACCCAGCAGCATTGGCTGCTGATACAAATGTCCAGTCCCTATTACAGACCTGCTATACCAGAAATTTGGGGGGGTAGAGTCCAGCCACATGTTTTTAAAAAGTCCTCTGTGTGATTCTGACACATGCTAAAGTTTAAGAACCATTGACATAAATAATAGTAATGTTGGGGTTCAGAGCAAACACCCCAAAATATTAGCATATTACTTTAACATATTAGTTATTTTGCATAGTTACTTGAAAAGCAGCCAATGCAAGAACAACACCTTAACCCTACTTTGTCTTCCTGAATGCATGAAATAAATATCCCCTGTGAAAAGTGCCCTCCCTACATCTGGGGATTGAAAGAGATACCCTTATCACTATAGTTACAGGATTCAGGGCCAATGTGTGGGGAGCCATGATTTCTTGTCTATTCTGTAGCCTTGCAGACTGGCTCAGTTTATGGTTAACTTGTTTTAGATCTTAAGGCATTGTCTCTGCTTACACCTGGAGGGTGCTTACAAGCTGCTAAGGAATGAGGTGGGAACTGCCAGTTCCTGGACACAGATCGCTGATGATTATCAGGGTAATTGGTGGGCTTTGTCATTGAGATAATGACTTTGGGAAAGTTTCAGTGAGTCTGTAGTTCATATGTAAAAGTTGCAAATTTTACTTTCAATGAGGAAATGCTCACTCGTGATTATTAAGCTGCACGTACACAGGTGGTTTAAATTGGTATAGGAAAGTAAACTCCACGCTTCAGGATCACTGAAGACCGGCCGCATCATCATTTTGTGTGAGTGTCTTTTTTCATTCCCACTCCCCCATTCAGGTACTGTTCGATTTGTGGCGGCTGGCACGTCACACTTGGCGCCCGAACAGGGACTGAATACGGGTGGAAACAGTGAGGAACACCGCGTGGTTAGGGCCCGGCTCATATTGAGGAGCTTATTTCATGGATGCGCGGTGAGTAAGGCACCGTCCCCTAGGTCGAATGAATGTGTGAGTGAATGGTAGCTCCACGACTTCGTGTTACGGAGCTTGTTTGGGCCCTAATCTGAGGTTCCGGTTCTGTCATAAACGCCTTTGTTAAGACAGATTTGGTCCCACGAGGGGCACGGCCAGACAGGCATCTGCTTGCTTTTCTTTGTTTGAAAGAAGGGCCGAGTCAGGGAAAAGGGAAATGGGTCACGCTAGCAGCAAGGACCTGTATGTTAGAGGACTTAAGAAACTACTTGCCGCCCGTGGCAGCAGGGTGAGCAAAGAGCAATTAGATAAATTTTTAGAATTTGTAAAGGAAGTTTGCCCTAAGTTTCCAAATAAAGGTATCGTCAGCTTGGAAACTAAAAAAAAGGTTGGAGAACAATTACAAAGCTATTATACTATCCAAGGACCTCCACGGGTCCCTATAGAAACATTCGGGTTATGGACTCTGATCAGAGATTGCTTAAATTTTAAGCGTGAGAGCTGTGGACTAGAAAAAGTGAAACAGGCTGGAAATGAAAAAATTCTTCCATCTGCCGCCTCTCCAGAGGAGAAGGAGGAGGCAGAGGAAGTCAGATATGCAGAGGGACTTGCTAAGCATAATAAAGAGCTGGGAAAAAGGGAGGGGGTTGACTATGCCTAAGAAGCTCCTATGCATAATAAAGAACCTGTTAGCCAGGGACAATTAGTCGAGCTCAAAGTTGCTGTGGGTGAAAAAAATTGTCCTCTGGATCCCCAGATTTCTTTAAGAAATCAGTGGGATCCTCGGGGTAAAGACCCCCCCATAATTAGTCCTTCTACACCACCTCCAGAGGGACCTCATATGTGGGACCGTCCGCTGCCACCACCGCAGCCACCAATTTGGGACATGTTTACTAAGTCTCCGCCAGGTTATGTTAAGCCAGGTTCAGATTCTGTTGTGCGCTCCCCTCTTCAAATGGCCTGTGAGGAGGCTCGCAAGCAGGGGGAGTCTAGGGAAAAATTTGGAGTATATCCTCTTATTGAAAGAACTGATCAGGCAGGAAATGTGTTTAGAGAATGGAGACCTTTTCAGTGGAAGCACGTAAAGGAATTAAAAGAAGCTTGCGCACAGTACGGTCCTATTGCCCCTTTTACCATGGCAATTTTAGATGCTTTGTCCAGTGAAGCTATTCCTCCTGAGGACTGGAAGCACATTTCGCATGCTTGCCTTTCCGGAGGCGATTATCTCTTATGGAAATCAGAATTTTGTGAAAATTGTAAAAAGAAGGCCAATGAGAATGCCTTAAGACAGATCCCTATTACTTTTGATATGCTAGCAGGAGAAGGCATGTATGCTGACCTAAGAAATCAAATGGGATTTGCACCAGGCGCTTATGGCCAAACTGCCACAGCAGCTAAAGATGCTTGGCGAATGCTGCCTGGTACTTCCCGTAAGGAAGAACATGTTTCACAAATAAGACAAGGCGCAGATGAGCCTTTCCAGGAATTTGTGTCTCGCCTCAGCAGAGCTGCAGGACGGACTTTCGGTCCGTCAGTTGCTACTCAGTCTTTCATAACGCAGCTTGCCTATGAAAATGCTAATTCTGCTTGTCAAGCGGTTATTAGACCCTTTAGAAAGAAAGGAACTTTATCTGATTTTATCCGTTTGTGCTCAGATGTGGGACCATCTTTTTCTCAAGGTATAGCCCTAGCTGCAGCTTTACAAGGAAAATCTATAAAAGAAGTAATGTATCAACAGGCAAAACTCCATGCAGGGAGTCGTTCTGGGGCTTGTTTTACTTGTGGAAAATTGGGACATCGAGCGGCTCAATGCCCTCGCAAAGCCGAGCCCGAGAATTCAGCAGCTCCCACAAAAAAGCCGCCAGATATATGCCCTAAATGTAGGAGAGGAAAGTATTGGACTAATGAATGCAAGTCTAAGACAGATAAAGATGGAAAACCCATCCAGGGAAACTGGGTGAGGGGCCAGCCCCAGGCCCCAAATCAACAATGTTATGGGGCACTACAAATTCCGGAGCAGATACAGGGACAAAAAGGGAACGAGTCCCTGAGAGGAAATACATCACAGATTTATTCAGGGCAACCTCAGGCAGCGCAGGATTGGACTTGTGTTCCACCACCGACATCGTATTAACTCCCGAGATGGGAATGCAAGCGTTGCCCACAGGGATCTTTGGGCCATTACCACCAAAAACTGTAGGTTTATTATTAGGAAGAAGTAGCACTACTGTGAAGGGGATTCATGTTTCCCCGGGAGTTATTGATGAGGACTTTACTGGAGAAATTAAAATTATGACTCATTCACCTTTAAACATTTCAGCCATACCTGCTGGGACTCGCATTGCTCAGCTAATCATTTTGCCTCGTATAAAAATAGAAAAAAATAGACAAAATCAGAAACGTGGAGACCAAGGATTTGGTTCTTCTGATGCTTATTGGGTTCAGAAAATAAATAGAGATAGGCCAGCCAGTTTTACAGCTTAAAATAAATGAAAATAGTTTTCAAGGGATTGTTGAACGCACTCATGACACATTAAAAGTCAATTTACAAAAAATAAAAAAGGGAGAGTTGTATCCCCTGATGCCCCATAATTACCTGTCTCATTCTCTCTTTACTCAAAATTTTTTGACCTTGGATGCCCATGGTAAGAGTGCTGCAGAGCGCTTTTGGCATCCGTATGCTGCCCCTCAGGCTTTGGTCAAATGGAAAGACCCACTTACAGGCTCTTGGCAAGGCCCAGATCCAGTCCTCATATGGGGCCGAGGGCATGTTTGTGTTTTTCCACAGGATGCAGAGGGCCCTCGGTGGCTGCCAGAATGATTGGTGCGACATGTGGACCCTCTACCTGCTGATGACATTGATGACCCTCAGCAATGCAGAAGAAGACCAGACGTATTGGGCCTATGTTCCTGATCCACCAATCCTCCACCCTGCTCTATGGGATGGTCCTGAGATTCCAGTCTATGTCAATGACACTCACGCATTAGGATTGCCTTCTGATGGACACATGAAACAACATTTGGAAAAGAATTTCACTTATAATGGTATAGGAATAGGTTTGCCTATTTGTATTGGTCCGGAGGACGCAAAATAAATCTGCCCATCCCTCCATCACGTCCATCTTGTAATAAAAAACTGAAATTGGACATTGAGACTGTTCCATGGAAAGATTGTCCTGGCAATAATCCTGTTCGCTATGACATCCCTGAAACAGACAGATATATTGTTGACTGGTCGAGGAGTAACCGGTCAGGATGGGCCCGAGAATTAATTTCTGGATTTTGGAGCTCTGATACACAATATCAGCAAAATTCCTTATGGAGACTTATGGGAGCAATGGATGAGGTTGTTCAAATGGTTGAGTTTTGTAAATCAGGCACTCCCTGCAGCCAGGTGACTGATTTACAAGATGGGACTAGAGATTGGACCACTGTCGTTAAGACTGTTAATGTATCTGCTTGTGTTCCTTCCCCTTATGCATTTTTGATTGGAAATATTAATGTACATTTTGCAGGAAATCAATTTAGTGTATCCTGTAGTAATTGTTCTTTAGCAAATTGTATTTCTTGGGTACCGTTAGGAACTAATGTTATGATACTTAAACAGCCATCTGTTGTTATGCTTCCTGTTAATATCTCTGGACCTTGGTATGCTGAAAGAAGTTTGCAGATTTTCAAAGAAATTAAGTCTGCTTTGAGTAGACAGAAACGGTTCGTTGGACTTCTCATAGCAGGAGCTGTGGCCCTTTCTCAGACTATTCAAAATGCTCAATATGTTAATACTCTTTCAAAAAATGTTACTTTGGCTTTAGGGACCCAAGAAGCTATTAATGAGAAATTAGAACAAAAGGTGAATGCCCTCTATGATACGGTTCAGTATATGGGAGATGTGATTCAGAGTATAAAAGTTAAATCTTATTTAGAATGTCATTCAGAATATCATTGGATATGTGTTACTTCTAAAAGGTATAATAATAGTCAATATGATTGGAATCGGGTTCGTTTACATCTTCAAGGAATTTGGCATGATGCTAATGTGTCTTTAGATATGTTTCGGCTTCATGATGAAATTCAAAATATGAGAGAAGCTGAACCCTTGAAATTTGATGCAGCCCAGGCTGCTTCTGAGTTTATTGATGTTCTTAGGAATGCTATGCCATCTATGCCTCATATTACCCATTCTGTTATGATTTTTCTTACATTGGGCATCTGTGTCTGTTTGGTTCTGTGCCTTCTCCCCATTCTTATCAAATGTTTCATCAGCAGGATGTTAGACTTGCGAGCTGACATCCATCAGCTTAAACTTAAGACAATGCCCTGAGCCTTCCTCCCCGAACATTCAGAGGGACAGGATAGTCAAAGACGGGTTGTACTTAGGCACCGCTTCAACACCTAAGACAGGGCTTGTATTATAAAATATAAGTTCCAAGGATGGGTAAGTTGAAGTTGGCGTCCTGAGACACCTAAGTCAGGCGCTGTCACCTCGCCATCCTAGCCGGATGGGTTTTGCTCCTATAAAATAAAAAAGGGGGAGATGTGGGGAGCCATAATTTCTTGTTATTCTGTAGCCTTGCAGACTGGCTCAGTTTATGGTTAACTTGTTTTAGCTCTTAAGGCATTGTCTCTGCTTACACCTGGAGGGTGCTTGCAAGCTGCTAAGGAATGAGGTGGGAACTGCCAGTTCCAGGACACAGATCACTGATGATTATCAGGGTAATTGGTGGGCTTTGTCATTGAGATGATGACTTTGGGAAAGTTTCAGTGAGTCTGTAGTTCATATGTAAAAGTTGCAAATTTTACTTTCAATGAGGAAATGCTCACTCGTGATTGTTAAGCTGCACGTACACAGGTGGTTTATGTTGGTAAAGGAAAGTAAACTCCGCGCTTCAGGATCACTGAAGACCGGCCGCATCATCATTTTGTGTGAGTGTCTTTTTTCATTCCCACTCCCCCATTCAGGTACTGTTCGATTTGTGGCAGCTGGCACGCCACACAAAGGAGCCTGTATAAAGAAACCTTGTTACTTTTTTTGCAAATTTATTATTCAAGCCCAAACTTTGCTTAAATTTCTTACTAATGAGCACCAAAACCTAACTTTTGTTTTCCTGTAAAATCCTCACAAATTCATTTTGTTTTTTTTTGTGTGTGTGAAAAGATATAAAAATTGCCTGCTTTTGGGTCATTCTCTGAGCATGAATTTTATGATCTCCCATGTGCACAAAATTAATTTTTTTTCCTTCCTGTTAATCTGTCTTGTGTCAATTTTATTATTACTCCAACCACAAGAAATCAAGAGAGGTAAGGGGAAGTTTTCCTCTCCAAGACAGAAATAATGATTATATATTATATCACTGTACTATATTACAGTATTATATTAACCATTTGACTAATACCTAGGTTATTAAGCATTTTATTTCTTGGTAGATTAGTTTCCACCATTACTAAAAACTTTATCTAAAACGTGTATATTGTGTAAAGAGCAACATATTGGGGATTTAAAAGATTGATTTCTGATCTTATAAATATGAAATAAAATCTGTGAACTTGTTTCTTCATCTGTAAAGTGAAGTGCTTGGACTAGATGGCCTCTAAACTCATTTTTAACCTTGATGTTTTAGTTGTCTTGAAAACGTGAATGGGTGATTACATAAATGTGGATAATCTGTGCCCTCACTGCACACCTCTAGTTCAAAGAGGCATCATTTATATCATAGTCCATATGAGTAGGAGTTGTGTCACGTACAATCAGCAAAGCAGTATGCAGTTTCATCATCCTCATTACTTTGTGTGTGTGTATGTGTATTGTGTGTGTGCATGTTTGTATTTTTTATTTTTTTAAATTAAAGTTATTGTGGAGACAATTGTTAGTAAAGTTACATAGGTTTCAGGTGTACAGTTCTGTAATACATCATCTATATATCCATTGCGTGTTCAACACCCAGAGTCAGTTCTCCTTCCGTCACCATATATTTGATCCCTTTTACTCTCATCTACGACCCCCCTCCCATCTTACCCTCTGGTAACCACTAAACTATTGTTTGTTTCTATGTGTTTTTGTTTCTCCACTTGTTTGTGTTCTTCCTTTGTAGTTTTCAGCTTTATTTACCACATATCAGTAAAATCTTATGGTTCTCTACTTTTTCTGTCTGACTTATTTCACTTAGCATAATAATCTCAAGATCCATCCGTGTTGTCACAAATAGCACTATTTCATCTTTTCATATTGCATAATAGTATTCCATTGTGTATATATAGCACATCTTCTTTATCCAATCATCTATTGAAGGACACTTTGGTTGTTTCCATGTCTTGACCACCATAAGTAAAGCTGCAATAAACATCCTCACTATTTTAGCAACAACAAACAAAAATGAAAATAATCCTTAACTCAAAATGTTCTACTGTCAAGCAATAGCTAGAACATTATTTTCAGAAAAAGCTTGTGCAATGAAAAATAAAAGGAGTTTGGAGTGAATAAAATCACTCCAGGTCTTGTTTTTCCATGATTTGCCTTTGAGATCTTCAGGAAGTTATTAGTTTCTCTGAGATTTTAAGAGTTTATATTTAAAAATAAATAAGTATATTACATTACCTAATTTATATGAGAGTAAGAGCAATTAAAGACTAACATTTTATAAAAGCATTTTTAAAATTTGGCTACTAACAGTATATATGAAAGTCTTATAACCTTGAAAGTTTAAAAACTATTCCTCTAAAAATATTCCATAATTCATAACTAGAGCAATTCAGATGAGTCCTTCTAGTAGCTACAAAGAATGGAGATTTACTACCAGGGGGGAAGAAAATTAAATTTCCCTCTACCCTTGTAAGTTCTTGGCTGACCCCACCCTGTAATGAAAGACAGATTAATAGGAGAAAAACAAACAGAAGTTTAATAACAAATATACCTCCTGTATACATGGGAGATACCCAAGAAAACCAAGCAAATCCCCAAAATAGCCCAAGCCATCATCTTAAATAACATATCCAGATAAAGACAAAAGATGTCGGGGATTGGGGGTAGTCACTTATGAGTAGTAACCAGAAAAAGCGTTGTAAACATCTGCTGTTTCTTAAAAATGGACAGTTGAAGAATGCCCACTTTCAACTTATTATTCAACATAATATAGAAAGTCCTAGCCACGGCAATCAGACAAGTAAAATAAATAAAAGGCTTCCACATTGGAAATGAAGAAGTAAAACTGTCATTATAAGCAGATGACATGATACTATACATAGAAAATCTGAAAGATTCCTTCAAAAAAACTATTATAACTGATAAATGAGTTCAGTAAAGTAACAGGATTCAAAGTTAGTACTCAGAAGTAAGTTGCATTTTTATACACCAATCACAAACCTTCAGAAAGAGAAATTAAGAAAACAATCTCATTTACAATTGTATCAAGAAGTAAAACACCAAGGCATAAATTTAACCGAGGAGGTAAACGACCTATACTCAAAAAACTATAAGACACTGAAGAAAGGAATTTAAGAAGACATAAATAAATGAAAGCATATGTGTTACTCATGAATAGGAGAAACTAACATTGTTAAAATGTCCTTACTGACTTTGGAGAGAGGATCCAAGATGGCAGAGTAGATAAATGCTGTGACCGCATCCTTCCAGGAACACATTAAAATCCCAATTGAATTATGGTACAATCAACCTGGAAAACCATCTGAAGTCTATCTGAACAGAAGTCTTATAACTGAAAATATAAAGAAGAAGCCATGTCCAGACTGGTAGGAGGAGCAAAGATGTGGAACAGGCCCCCAAACTCCCTGTGGCAGTTCAGAATCTGCCATGGAGGTTCCCTCCAGAGGAGTGAGGAACAATAGCCCCACACCAGGCTCCCCAGCCCAGAGTATTGGTGCTTGAAAGAGGAGCCCCAACAACATCTGGCTGTGAAAAACAGTGAGAATTCCAACCATACAAGTGGGGGGGGAGGCTGTGGAAAACGCAGACATCTGCTTAAAAGGCCCACACACAGAATTACTCGCTCACAGGCACTCACCCTGGGCTCTGGTGGAGGGACGGTGACTCAGGGGGTGTCAGAGGCATATGGGGGACAGACTGAGGTCTGTGGCTTTAAAGTGAGGGCTGGAGGACAGATACCAATTACACAGAGAGGTATCTTTCTCCCATGCATCCAGCAAGTGGGCACCAATGTTCTGGAGAGCTACATTGTCCCACCCTGCTTACTGCCTGGGACTCGGCCCCACCCATCTCCGCGTACAAGGGAGGTAATTTCTTTTTGAGCAGCCAGCCCCTCCTGTATTGCACTCTTCCTTAGAAAACTATCAGAATCCAGCAGGCCCCAGGCAGGTGGCTACTGTCCTTGGTGTGCTCTGAGACTTTTGCTGAATAGCTCCAGGCTCAGCACTGGCACCAAACCAGAATTTACATTAACTTGGTGACCACAACTCTTCCCACTCTAATGATTCCCTGAGACCCTGCCTCACCCAACTTGTTCTGCACAAGGCTGTATCAGTGGCTGAAACTTAAGGCAGCCAGCAGATGGCAGCAGGTCTTGTGGTGCCCTGGCTTTTTGTGGAGCTATGCCAGGCTGAGTACTGGAGACCGACATCCTCAATTCATAGTGTGGTATCTCCCACATGACTCCAGCTTTAGCACAGCCAGCAAACAGTTGAAGAATGCTTTGTAGCTCCTACCAGGTATTCCCCAGCCAGTCTCAGGCAGTGTGTGAACTGGACCTGCACCAGAGCCCCTACCATCACACCCAAAAACCAACATACTTGGAAGTTGGCTTCAGATCACAGCAGAGTGCTGTCCAATTAGCCCCAAGGGTGTCATACACAAAGGGTGGTCTCAACCAGAGCTTGCTTGGGAAAATCCCATTCAGTGAGGTAAGCCCCCTGCACAGCAGCCCATAAGCTATGTATGTGGTCAAACACCACAGCCAATCAGCCTGAGAGTCAATCCAACCCACTGACATGCTGTAGTGCAGGGGATCCTGCCGACTATGCCAAGTGTCATGCGGGGTGTCAGGCAGGGTCTCTGGTCCTGCTCCCCACACAAGAACGCAGGATATGGCTGGGCCAAAAAGGAACACCCACGGAGCCATAGGTAGGGGAGTCATATCTCTATACTCTCGCTGGCGGCTGGGTTGGAGAAACAGGAAACAGGAGCAACACAATTCTCAACCCTCACTGCGCCGCTTGCAGGCTCAGCCACCATCTTCTTGCTAGCTCCCCCCCTTTCTGCTAGCGTAGCCACAGCAGTTATATTCATGGCCAATGGCTCACTGGTTACAGCTGACGGCCAACTAGCCACAGTTGATGGCCATTTGATCACAGTCGGCGGCCATTTACTACCTGAGCCAGCACCTTTCTATGTGAGGCCGAGAGCCTGGAAACTGCTTTTTGGGGCTCTGTCCCCACACTCCACCCCTACAGGCTCTCGCCTCACAATCTACGTGACAAGCGTCTTCCGCGAGGGGCCCTGTGCGAGGAGCCTGGAGGTGAATGCTATTTCCTGGACACAGCCAAGCTCTCTGGTCACAGCCAGGGTTTCTCAGGGCACCACCAGCCCTTCTGGGCACAGCCAGACTTCCTGGACTTCTTAGGGTACCACCAGTCTCCCCGGGCACACGAGGGTTTCTCAGGGCACCACCAGTACTTCTGGGCACAGTCAGACTTCCTGGACTTCTTAGGGTACCACTAGTCTCCCCGGACACAGCGAGGGCCTCTCAGGGCACTGCCACTCTCTCTGGGCACAGCCAGACTTCCTGGACACAGCCAAGGCTCTCAGGGCACTGCCACTCTCTCTGGGCTCAGCCAGACTTCCTGGACACAGCCAGGGCTCTCAGGGCACTGCCACTCTCTCTGGGCACAGCCAGACTTCCTGGACTCAGCCAGGGCCTCTCAGGGTACCGTGCTGGAACAACAGCGGCTCACAGTCAAGGTGCTTACATATTCTCGATGGCGGCCAGTCAAGACACAATAGCAAACATCTGCCAGTTCCACTACATAGTGGTATGTTCCCAAACAAATAGTCAAGCTGTCCATTAAATTAGGGATGGAAGGCAATTCCCCATAGTCCATAGTCATTCGCCAGGGCTGTCCTGGGGGTGAGGGATGACCTTGACCTCACCCTCAGCTCCCACGGAGGACTCAGCAAGCGTTTCCTCCTGGGACTACAAGTCCTGCATCTGGGCTGCCTCAGCAAGAACTTCCCAGCTCACAGGGCCGCAAGGACCTTCGCTTTCTCCGGCTTTGCTGGTTGGGGAACCGTCCATGTCTTCCCACCCCTCCACGGGGTCCAGCTCTCAGGCAGCTGCTCCTCCTAGTCTTCCTGCAACTGAGTGTTCATAGGCACAAACTGCTCCACCGTCCTTTGGAGAGCTTTGGCCGACACCGTACCCTGCTCGCTGCGCCATGTGTAGTGCAGGGGATCCTGCCGACTATGCCAAGTGTCATGCGGGGTGTCAGGTAGGGTCTCTGGTCCCGCTCCCCACACAAGAACGCAGGATATGGCTGGGCCAAAAAGGAACACCCACGGAGCCATAGGTAGGGGAGTCATATCTCTATACTCTCGCTGGCGGCTGGGTTGGAGAAACAGGAAACAGGAGCAACACAATTCTCAACCCTCACTGCGCCGCTTGCAGGCTCAGCCACCATCTTCTTGCTAGCTCCCCCCCTTTCTGCTAGCGTAGCCACAGCAGTTATATTCATGGCCAATGGCTCACTGGTTACAGCTGACGGCCAACTAGCCACAGTTGATGGCCATTTGATCACAGTCGGCGGCCATTTACTACCTGAGCCAGCACCTTTCTATGTGAGGCCGAGAGCCTGGAAACTGCTTTTTGGGGCTCTGTCCCCACACTCCACCCCTACAGGCTCTCGCCTCACAATCTACGTGACAAGCGTCTTCCGCGAGGGGCCCTGTGCGAGGAGCCTGGAGGTGAATGCTATTTCCTGGACACAGCCAAGCTCTCTGGTCACAGCCAGGGTTTCTCAGGGCACCACCAGCCCTTCTGGGCACAGCCAGACTTCCTGGACTTCTTAGGGTACCACCAGTCTCCCCGGGCACACGAGGGTTTCTCAGGGCACCACCAGTACTTCTGGGCACAGTCAGACTTCCTGGACTTCTTAGGGTACCACTAGTCTCCCCGGACACAGCGAGGGCCTCTCAGGGCACTGCCACTCTCTCTGGGCACAGCCAGACTTCCTGGACACAGCCAAGGCTCTCAGGGCACTGCCACTCTCTCTGGGCTCAGCCAGACTTCCTGGACACAGCCAGGACTCTCAGGGCACTGCCACTCTCTCTGGGCACAGCCAGACTTCCTGGACTCAGCCAGGGCCTCTCAGGGTACCGTGCTGGAACAACAGCGGCTCACAGTCAAGGTGCTTACATATTCTCGATGGCGGCCAGTCAAGACACAATAGCAAACATCTGCCAGTTCCACTACATAGTGGTATGTTCCCAAACAAATAGTCAAGCTGTCCATTAAATTAGGGATGGAAGGCAATTCCCCATAGTCCATAGTCATTCGCCAGGGCTGTCCTGGGGGTGAGGGATGACCTTGACCTCACCCTCAGCTCCCACGGAGGACTCAGCAAGCGTTTCCTCCTGGGACTACAAGTCCTGCATCTGGGCTGCCTCAGCAAGAACTTCCCAGCTCACAGGGCCGCAAGGACCTTCGCTTTCTCCGGCTTTGCTGGTTGGGGAACCGTCCATGTCTTCCCACCCCTCCACGGGGTCCAGCTCTCAGGCAGCTGCTCCTCCTAGTCTTCCTGCAACTGAGTGTTCATAGGCACAAACTGCTCCACCATCCTTTGGAGAGCTTTGGCCGACACCGTACCCTGCTCGCTGCGCCATGTGTAGTGCAGGGGATCCTGCCGACTATGCCAAGTGTCATGCGGGGTGTCAGGTAGGGTCTCTGGTCCCGCTCCCCACACAAGAACGCAGGATATGGCTGGGCCAAAAAGGAACACCCACGGAGCCATAGGTAGGGGAGTCATATCTCTATACTCTCGCTGGCGGCTGGGTTGGAGAAACAGGAAACAGGAGCAACACAATTCTCAACCCTCACTGCGCCGCTTGCAGGCTCAGCCACCATCTTCTTGCTAGCTCCCCCCCTTTCTGCTAGCGTAGCCACAGCAGTTATATTCATGGCCAATGGCTCACTGGTTACAGCTGACGGCCAACTAGCCACAGTTGATGGCCATTTGATCACAGTCGGCGGCCATTTACTACCTGAGCCAGCACCTTTCTATGTGAGGCCGAGAGCCTGGAAACTGCTTTTTGGGGCTCTGTCCCCACACTCCACCCCTACAGGCTCTCGCCTCACAATCTACGTGACAAGCGTCTTCCGCGAGGGGCCCTGTGCGAGGAGCCTGGAGGTGAATGCTATTTCCTGGACACAGCCAAGCTCTCTGGTCACAGCCAGGGTTTCTCAGGGCACCACCAGCCCTTCTGGGCACAGCCAGACTTCCTGGACTTCTTAGGGTACCACCAGTCTCCCCGGGCACACGAGGGTTTCTCAGGGCACCACCAGTACTTCTGGGCACAGTCAGACTTCCTGGACTTCTTAGGGTACCACTAGTCTCCCCGGACACAGCGAGGGCCTCTCAGGGCACTGCCACTCTCTCTGGGCACAGCCAGACTTCCTGGACACAGCCAAGGCTCTCAGGGCACTGCCACTCTCTCTGGGCTCAGCCAGACTTCCTGGACACAGCCAGGGCTCTCAGGGCACTGCCACTCTCTCTGGGCACAGCCAGACTTCCTGGACTCAGCCAGGGCCTCTCAGGGTACCGTGCTGGAACAACAGCGGCTCACAGTCAAGGTGCTTACATATTCTCGATGGCGGCCAGTCAAGACACAATAGCAAACATCTGCCAGTTCCACTACATAGTGGTATGTTCCCAAACAAATAGTCAAGCTGTCCATTAAATTAGGGATGGAAGGCAATTCCCCATAGTCCATAGTCATTCGCCAGGGCTGTCCTGGGGGTGAGGGATGACCTTGACCTCACCCTCAGCTCCCACGGAGGACTCAGCAAGCGTTTCCTCCTGGGACTACAAGTCCTGCATCTGGGCTGCCTCAGCAAGAACTTCCCAGCTCACAGGGCCGCAAGGACCTTCGCTTTCTCCGGCTTTGCTGGTTGGGGAACCGTCCATGTCTTCCCACCCCTCCACGGGGTCCAGCTCTCAGGCAGCTGCTCCTCCTAGTCTTCCTGCAACTGAGTGTTCATAGGCACAAACTGCTCCACCGTCCTTTGGAGAGCTTTGGCCGACACCGTACCCTGCTCGCTGCGCCATGTGTAGTGCAGGGGATCCTGCCGACTATGCCAAGTGTCATGCGGGGTGTCAGGTAGGGTCTCTGGTCCCGCTCCCCACACAAGAACGCAGGATATGGCTGGGCCAAAAAGGAACACCCACGGAGCCATAGGTAGGGGAGTCATATCTCTATACTCTCGCTGGCGGCTGGGTTGGAGAAACAGGAAACAGGAGCAACACAATTCTCAACCCTCACTGCGCCGCTTGCAGGCTCAGCCACCATCTTCTTGCTAGCTCCCCCCCTTTCTGCTAGCGTAGCCACAGCAGTTATATTCATGGCCAATGGCTCACTGGTTACAGCTGACGGCCAACTAGCCACAGTTGATGGCCATTTGATCACAGTCGGCGGCCATTTACTACCTGAGCCAGCACCTTTCTATGTGAGGCCGAGAGCCTGGAAACTGCTTTTTGGGGCTCTGTCCCCACACTCCACCCCTACAGGCTCTCGCCTCACAATCTACGTGACAAGCGTCTTCCGCGAGGGGCCCTGTGCGAGGAGCCTGGAGGTGAATGCTATTTCCTGGACACAGCCAAGCTCTCTGGTCACAGCCAGGGTTTCTCAGGGCACCACCAGCCCTTCTGGGCACAGCCAGACTTCCTGGACTTCTTAGGGTACCACCAGTCTCCCCCGGGCACACGAGGGTTTCTCAGGGCACCACCAGTACTTCTGGGCACAGTCAGACTTCCTGGACTTCTTAGGGTACCACTAGTCTCCCCGGACACAGCGAGGGCCTCTCAGGGCACTGCCACTCTCTCTGGGCACAGCCAGACTTCCTGGACACAGCCAAGGCTCTCAGGGCACTGCCACTCTCTCTGGGCTCAGCCAGACTTCCTGGACCAGTCACAGCCAGGCTCTCAGGGCACTGCCACTCTCTCTGGGCACAGCCAGACTTCCTGGACTCAGCCAGGGCCTCTCAGGGTACCGTGCTGGAACAACAGCGGCTCACAGTCAAGGTGCTTACATATTCTCGATGGCGGCCAGTCAAGACACAATAGCAAACATCTGCCAGTTCCACTACATAGTGGTATGTTCCCAAACAAATAGTCAAGCTGTCCATTAAATTAGGGATGGAAGGCAATTCCCCATAGTCCATAGTCATTCGCCAGGGCTGTCCTGGGGGTGAGGGATGACCTTGACCTCACCCTCAGCTCCCACGGAGGACTCAGCAAGCGTTTCCTCCTGGGACTACAAGTCCTGCATCTGGGCTGCCTCAGCAAGAACTTCCCAGCTCACAGGGCCGCAAGGACCTTCGCTTTCTCCGGCTTTGCTGGTTGGGGAACCGTCCATGTCTTCCCACCCCTCCACGGGGTCCAGCTCTCAGGCAGCTGCTCCTCCTAGTCTTCCTGCAACTGAGTGTTCATAGGCACAAACTGCTCCACCGTCCTTTGGAGAGCTTTGGCCGACACCGTACCCTGCTCGCTGCGCCATGTGTAGTGCAGGGGATCCTGCCGACTATGCCAAGTGTCATGCGGGGTGTCAGGTAGGGTCTCTGGTCCCGCTCCCCACACAAGAACGCAGGATATGGCTGGGCCAAAAAGGAACACCCACGGAGCCATAGGTAGGGGAGTCATATCTCTATACTCTCGCTGGCGGCTGGGTTGGAGAAACAGGAAACAGGAGCAACACAATTCTCAACCCTCACTGCGCCGCTTGCAGGCTCAGCCACCATCTTCTTGCTAGCTCCCCCCCTTTCTGCTAGCGTAGCCACAGCAGTTATATTCATGGCCAATGGCTCACTGGTTACAGCTGACGGCCAACTAGCCACAGTTGATGGCCATTTGATCACAGTCGGCGGCCATTTACTACCTGAGCCAGCACCTTTCTATGTGAGGCCGAGAGCCTGGAAACTGCTTTTTGGGGCTCTGTCCCCACACTCCACCCCTACAGGCTCTCGCCTCACAATCTACGTGACAAGCGTCTTCCGCGAGGGGCCCTGTGCGAGGAGCCTGGAGGTGAATGCTATTTCCTGGACACAGCCAAGCTCTCTGGTCACAGCCAGGGTTTCTCAGGGCACCACCAGCCCTTCTGGGCACAGCCAGACTTCCTGGACTTCTTAGGGTACCACCAGTCTCCCCGGGCACACGAGGGTTTCTCAGGGCACCACCAGTACTTCTGGGCACAGTCAGACTTCCTGGACTTCTTAGGGTACCACTAGTCTCCCCGGACACAGCGAGGGCCTCTCAGGGCACTGCCACTCTCTCTGGGCACAGCCAGACTTCCTGGACACAGCCAAGGCTCTCAGGGCACTGCCACTCTCTCTGGGCTCAGCCAGACTTCCTGGACACAGCCAGGGCTCTCAGGGCACTGCCACTCTCTCTGGGCACAGCCAGACTTCCTGGACTCAGCCAGGGCCTCTCAGGGTACCGTGCTGGAACAACAGCGGCTCACAGTCAAGGTGCTTACATATTCTCGATGGCGGCCAGTCAAGACACAATAGCAAACATCTGCCAGTTCCACTACATAGTGGTATGTTCCCAAACAAATAGTCAAGCTGTCCATTAAATTAGGGATGGAAGGCAATTCCCCATAGTCCATAGTCATTCGCCAGGGCTGTCCTGGGGGTGAGGGATGACCTTGACCTCACCCTCAGCTCCCACGGAGGACTCAGCAAGCGTTTCCTCCTGGGACTACAAGTCCTGCATCTGGGCTGCCTCAGCAAGAACTTCCCAGCTCACAGGGCCGCAAGGACCTTCGCTTTCTCCGGCTTTGCTGGTTGGGGAACCGTCCATGTCTTCCCACCCCTCCACGGGGTCCAGCTCTCAGGCAGCTGCTCCTCCTAGTCTTCCTGCAACTGAGTGTTCATAGGCACAAACTGCTCCACCGTCCTTTGGAGAGCTTTGGCCGACACCGTACCCTGCTCGCTGCGCCATGTGTAGTGCAGGGGATCCTGCCGACTATGCCAAGTGTCATGCGGGGTGTCAGGTAGGGTCTCTGGTCCCGCTCCCCACACAAGAACGCAGGATATGGCTGGGCCAAAAAGGAACACCCACGGAGCCATAGGTAGGGGAGTCATATCTCTATACTCTCGCTGGCGGCTGGGTTGGAGAAACAGGAAACAGGAGCAACACAATTCTCAACCCTCACTGCGCCGCTTGCAGGCTCAGCCACCATCTTCTTGCTAGCTCCCCCCCTTTCTGCTAGCGTAGCCACAGCAGTTATATTCATGGCCAATGGCTCACTGGTTACAGCTGACGGCCAACTAGCCACAGTTGATGGCCATTTGATCACAGTCGGCGGCCATTTACTACCTGAGCCAGCACCTTTCTATGTGAGGCCGAGAGCCTGGAAACTGCTTTTTGGGGCTCTGTCCCCACACTCCACCCCTACAGGCTCTCGCCTCACAATCTACGTGACAAGCGTCTTCCGCGAGGGGCCCTGTGCGAGGAGCCTGGAGGTGAATGCTATTTCCTGGACACAGCCAAGCTCTCTGGTCACAGCCAGGGTTTCTCAGGGCACCACCAGCCCTTCTGGGCACAGCCAGACTTCCTGGACTTCTTAGGGTACCACCAGTCTCCCCGGGCACACGAGGGTTTCTCAGGGCACCACCAGTACTTCTGGGCACAGTCAGACTTCCTGGACTTCTTAGGGTACCACTAGTCTCCCCGGACACAGCGAGGGCCTCTCAGGGCACTGCCACTCTCTCTGGGCACAGCCAGACTTCCTGGACACAGCCAAGGCTCTCAGGGCACTGCCACTCTCTCTGGGCTCAGCCAGACTTCCTGGACACAGCCAGGGCTCTCAGGGCACTGCCACTCTCTCTGGGCACAGCCAGACTTCCTGGACTCAGCCAGGGCCTCTCAGGGTACCGTGCTGGAACAACAGCGGCTCACAGTCAAGGTGCTTACATATTCTCGATGGCGGCCAGTCAAGACACAATAGCAAACATCTGCCAGTTCCACTACATAGTGGTATGTTCCCAAACAAATAGTCAAGCTGTCCATTAAATTAGGGATGGAAGGCAATTCCCCATAGTCCATAGTCATTCGCCAGGGCTGTCCTGGGGGTGAGGGATGACCTTGACCTCACCCTCAGCTCCCACGGAGGACTCAGCAAACGTTTCCTCCTGGGACTACAAGTCCTGCATCTGGGCTGCCTCAGCAAGAACTTCCCAGCTCACAGGGCCGCAAGGACCTTCGCTTTCTCCGGCTTTGCTGGTTGGGGAACCGTCCATGTCTTCCCACCCCTCCACGGGGTCCAGCTCTCAGGCAGCTGCTCCTCCTAGTCTTCCTGCAACTGAGTGTTCATAGGCACAAACTGCTCCACCGTCCTTTGGAGAGCTTTGGCCGACACCGTACCCTGCTCGCTGCGCCATGTGTAGTGCAGGGGATCCTGCCGACTATGCCAAGTGTCATGCGGGGTGTCAGGTAGGGTCTCTGGTCCCGCTCCCCACACAAGAACGCAGGATATGGCTGGGCCAAAAAGGAACACCCACGGAGCCATAGGTAGGGGAGTCATATCTCTATACTCTCGCTGGCGGCTGGGTTGGAGAAACAGGAAACAGGAGCAACACAATTCTCAACCCTCACTGCGCCGCTTGCAGGCTCAGCCACCATCTTCTTGCTAGCTCCCCCCCTTTCTGCTAGCGTAGCCACAGCAGTTATATTCATGGCCAATGGCTCACTGGTTACAGCTGACGGCCAACTAGCCACAGTTGATGGCCATTTGATCACAGTCGGCGGCCATTTACTACCTGAGCCAGCACCTTTCTATGTGAGGCCGAGAGCCTGGAAACTGCTTTTTGGGGCTCTGTCCCCACACTCCACCCCTACAGGCTCTCGCCTCACAATCTACGTGACAAGCGTCTTCCGCGAGGGGCCCTGTGCGAGGAGCCTGGAGGTGAATGCTATTTCCTGGACACAGCCAAGCTCTCTGGTCACAGCCAGGGTTTCTCAGGGCACCACCAGCCCTTCTGGGCACAGCCAGACTTCCTGGACTTCTTAGGGTACCACCAGTCTCCCCGGGCACACGAGGGTTTCTCAGGGCACCACCAGTACTTCTGGGCACAGTCAGACTTCCTGGACTTCTTAGGGTACCACTAGTCTCCCCGGACACAGCGAGGGCCTCTCAGGGCACTGCCACTCTCTCTGGGCACAGCCAGACTTCCTGGACACAGCCAAGGCTCTCAGGGCACTGCCACTCTCTCTGGGCTCAGCCAGACTTCCTGGACACAGCCAGGGCTCTCAGGGCACTGCCACTCTCTCTGGGCACAGCCAGACTTCCTGGACTCAGCCAGGGCCTCTCAGGGTACCGTGCTGGAACAACAGCGGCTCACAGTCAAGGTGCTTACATATTCTCGATGGCGGCCAGTCAAGACACAATAGCAAACATCTGCCAGTTCCACTACATAGTGGTATGTTCCCAAACAAATAGTCAAGCTGTCCATTAAATTAGGGATGGAAGGCAATTCCCCATAGTCCATAGTCATTCGCCAGGGCTGTCCTGGGGGTGAGGGATGACCTTGACCTCACCCTCAGCTCCCACGGAGGACTCAGCAAGCGTTTCCTCCTGGGACTACAAGTCCTGCATCTGGGCTGCCTCAGCAAGAACTTCCCAGCTCACAGGGCCGCAAGGACCTTCGCTTTCTCCGGCTTTGCTGGTTGGGGAACCGTCCATGTCTTCCCACCCCTCCACGGGGTCCAGCTCTCAGGCAGCTGCTCCTCCTAGTCTTCCTGCAACTGAGTGTTCATAGGCACAAACTGCTCCACCGTCCTTTGGAGAGCTTTGGCCGACACCGTACCCTGCTCGCTGCGCCATGTGTAGTGCAGGGGATCCTGCCGACTATGCCAAGTGTCATGCGGGGTGTCAGGTAGGGTCTCTGGTCCCGCTCCCCACACAAGAACGCAGGATATGGCTGGGCCAAAAAGGAACACCCACGGAGCCATAGGTAGGGGAGTCATATCTCTATACTCTCGCTGGCGGCTGGGTTGGAGAAACAGGAAACAGGAGCAACACAATTCTCAACCCTCACTGCGCCGCTTGCAGGCTCAGCCACCATCTTCTTGCTAGCTCCCCCCCTTTCTGCTAGCGTAGCCACAGCAGTTATATTCATGGCCAATGGCTCACTGGTTACAGCTGACGGCCAACTAGCCACAGTTGATGGCCATTTGATCACAGTCGGCGGCCATTTACTACCTGAGCCAGCACCTTTCTATGTGAGGCCGAGAGCCTGGAAACTGCTTTTTGGGGCTCTGTCCCCACACTCCACCCCTACAGGCTCTCGCCTCACAATCTACGTGACAAGCGTCTTCCGCGAGGGGCCCTGTGCGAGGAGCCTGGAGGTGAATGCTATTTCCTGGACACAGCCAAGCTCTCTGGTCACAGCCAGGGTTTCTCAGGGCACCACCAGCCCTTCTGGGCACAGCCAGACTTCCTGGACTTCTTAGGGTACCACCAGTCTCCCCGGGCACACGAGGGTTTCTCAGGGCACCACCAGTACTTCTGGGCACAGTCAGACTTCCTGGACTTCTTAGGGTACCACTAGTCTCCCCGGACACAGCGAGGGCCTCTCAGGGCACTGCCACTCTCTCTGGGCACAGCCAGACTTCCTGGACACAGCCAAGGCTCTCAGGGCACTGCCACTCTCTCTGGGCTCAGCCAGACTTCCTGGACACAGCCAGGGCTCTCAGGGCACTGCCACTCTCTCTGGGCACAGCCAGACTTCCTGGACACAGCCAAGGCTCTCAGGGCACTGCCACTCTCTCTGGGCTCAGCCAGACTTCCTGGACACAGCCAGGGCTCTCAGGGCACTGCCACTCTCTCTGGGCACAGCCAGACTTCCTGGACTCAGCCAGGGCCTCTCAGGGTACCGTGCTGGAACAACAGCGGCTCACAGTCAAGGTGCTTACATATTCTCGATGGCGGCCAGTCAAGACACAATAGCAAACATCTGCCAGTTCCACTACATAGTGGTATGTTCCCAAACAAATAGTCAAGCTGTCCATTAAATTAGGGATGGAAGGCAATTCCCCATAGTCCATAGTCATTCGCCAGGGCTGTCCTGGGGGTGAGGGATGACCTTGACCTCACCCTCAGCTCCCACGGAGGACTCAGCAAGCGTTTCCTCCTGGGACTACAAGTCCTGCATCTGGGCTGCCTCAGCAAGAACTTCCCAGCTCACAGGGCCGCAAGGACCTTCGCTTTCTCCGGCTTTGCTGGTTGGGGAACCGTCCATGTCTTCCCACCCCTCCACGGGGTCCAGCTCTCAGGCAGCTGCTCCTCCTAGTCTTCCTGCAACTGAGTGTTCATAGGCACAAACTGCTCCACCGTCCTTTGGAGAGCTTTGGCCGACACCGTACCCTGCTCGCTGCGCCATGTGTAGTGCAGGGGATCCTGCCGACTATGCCAAGTGTCATGCGGGGTGTCAGGTAGGGTCTCTGGTCCCGCTCCCCACACAAGAACGCAGGATATGGCTGGGCCAAAAAGGAACACCCACGGAGCCATAGGTAGGGGAGTCATATCTCTATACTCTCGCTGGCGGCTGGGTTGGAGAAACAGGAAACAGGAGCAACACAATTCTCAACCCTCACTGCGCCGCTTGCAGGCTCAGCCACCATCTTCTTGCTAGCTCCCCCCCTTTCTGCTAGCGTAGCCACAGCAGTTATATTCATGGCCAATGGCTCACTGGTTACAGCTGACGGCCAACTAGCCACAGTTGATGGCCATTTGATCACAGTCGGCGGCCATTTACTACCTGAGCCAGCACCTTTCTATGTGAGGCCGAGAGCCTGGAAACTGCTTTTTGGGGCTCTGTCCCCACACTCCACCCCTACAGGCTCTCGCCTCACAATCTACGTGACAAGCGTCTTCCGCGAGGGGCCCTGTGCGAGGAGCCTGGAGGTGAATGCTATTTCCTGGACACAGCCAAGCTCTCTGGTCACAGCCAGGGTTTCTCAGGGCACCACCAGCCCTTCTGGGCACAGCCAGACTTCCTGGACTTCTTAGGGTACCACCAGTCTCCCCGGGCACACGAGGGTTTCTCAGGGCACCACCAGTACTTCTGGGCACAGTCAGACTTCCTGGACTTCTTAGGGTACCACTAGTCTCCCCGGACACAGCGAGGGCCTCTCAGGGCACTGCCACTCTCTCTGGGCACAGCCAGACTTCCTGGACACAGCCAAGGCTCTCAGGGCACTGCCACTCTCTCTGGGCTCAGCCAGACTTCCTGGACACAGCCAGGGCTCTCAGGGCACTGCCACTCTCTCTGGGCACAGCCAGACTTCCTGGACTCAGCCAGGGCCTCTCAGGGTACCGTGCTGGAACAACAGCGGCTCACAGTCAAGGTGCTTACATATTCTCGATGGCGGCCAGTCAAGACACAATAGCAAACATCTGCCAGTTCCACTACATAGTGGTATGTTCCCAAACAAATAGTCAAGCTGTCCATTAAATTAGGGATGGAAGGCAATTCCCCATAGTCCATAGTCATTCGCCAGGGCTGTCCTGGGGGTGAGGGATGACCTTGACCTCACCCTCAGCTCCCACGGAGGACTCAGCAAGCGTTTCCTCCTGGGACTACAAGTCCTGCATCTGGGCTGCCTCAGCAAGAACTTCCCAGCTCACAGGGCCGCAAGGACCTTCGCTTTCTCCGGCTTTGCTGGTTGGGGAACCGTCCATGTCTTCCCACCCCTCCACGGGGTCCAGCTCTCAGGCAGCTGCTCCTCCTAGTCTTCCTGCAACTGAGTGTTCATAGGCACAAACTGCTCCACCGTCCTTTGGAGAGCTTTGGCCGACACCGTACCCTGCTCGCTGCGCCATGTGTAGTGCAGGGGATCCTGCCGACTATGCCAAGTGTCATGCGGGGTGTCAGGTAGGGTCTCTGGTCCCGCTCCCCACACAAGAACGCAGGATATGGCTGGGCCAAAAAGGAACACCCACGGAGCCATAGGTAGGGGAGTCATATCTCTATACTCTCGCTGGCGGCTGGGTTGGAGAAACAGGAAACAGGAGCAACACAATTCTCAACCCTCACTGCGCCGCTTGCAGGCTCAGCCACCATCTTCTTGCTAGCTCCCCCCCTTTCTGCTAGCGTAGCCACAGCAGTTATATTCATGGCCAATGGCTCACTGGTTACAGCTGACGGCCAACTAGCCACAGTTGATGGCCATTTGATCACAGTCGGCGGCCATTTACTACCTGAGCCAGCACCTTTCTATGTGAGGCCGAGAGCCTGGAAACTGCTTTTTGGGGCTCTGTCCCCACACTCCACCCCTACAGGCTCTCGCCTCACAATCTACGTGACAAGCGTCTTCCGCGAGGGGCCCTGTGCGAGGAGCCTGGAGGTGAATGCTATTTCCTGGACACAGCCAAGCTCTCTGGTCACAGCCAGGGTTTCTCAGGGCACCACCAGCCCTTCTGGGCACAGCCAGACTTCCTGGACTTCTTAGGGTACCACCAGTCTCCCCGGGCACACGAGGGTTTCTCAGGGCACCACCAGTACTTCTGGGCACAGTCAGACTTCCTGGACTTCTTAGGGTACCACTAGTCTCCCCGGACACAGCGAGGGCCTCTCAGGGCACTGCCACTCTCTCTGGGCACAGCCAGACTTCCTGGACACAGCCAAGGCTCTCAGGGCACTGCCACTCTCTCTGGGCTCAGCCAGACTTCCTGGACACAGCCAGGGCTCTCAGGGCACTGCCACTCTCTCTGGGCACAGCCAGACTTCCTGGACACAGCCAAGGCTCTCAGGGCACTGCCACTCTCTCTGGGCTCAGCCAGACTTCCTGGACACAGCCAGGGCTCTCAGGGCACTGCCACTCTCTCTGGGCACAGCCAGACTTCCTGGACTCAGCCAGGGCCTCTCAGGGTACCGTGCTGGAACAACAGCGGCTCACAGTCAAGGTGCTTACATATTCTCGATGGCGGCCAGTCAAGACACAATAGCAAACATCTGCCAGTTCCACTACATAGTGGTATGTTCCCAAACAAATAGTCAAGCTGTCCATTAAATTAGGGATGGAAGGCAATTCCCCATAGTCCATAGTCATTCGCCAGGGCTGTCCTGGGGGTGAGGGATGACCTTGACCTCACCCTCAGCTCCCACGGAGGACTCAGCAAGCGTTTCCTCCTGGGACTACAAGTCCTGCATCTGGGCTGCCTCAGCAAGAACTTCCCAGCTCACAGGGCCGCAAGGACCTTCGCTTTCTCCGGCTTTGCTGGTTGGGGAACCGTCCATGTCTTCCCACCCCTCCACGGGGTCCAGCTCTCAGGCAGCTGCTCCTCCTAGTCTTCCTGCAACTGAGTGTTCATAGGCACAAACTGCTCCACCGTCCTTTGGAGAGCTTTGGCCGACACCGTACCCTGCTCGCTGCGCCATGTGTAGTGCAGGGGATCCTGCCGACTATGCCAAGTGTCATGCGGGGTGTCAGGTAGGGTCTCTGGTCCCGCTCCCCACACAAGAACGCAGGATATGGCTGGGCCAAAAAGGAACACCCACGGAGCCATAGGTAGGGGAGTCATATCTCTATACTCTCGCTGGCGGCTGGGTTGGAGAAACAGGAAACAGGAGCAACACAATTCTCAACCCTCACTGCGCCGCTTGCAGGCTCAGCCACCATCTTCTTGCTAGCTCCCCCCCTTTCTGCTAGCGTAGCCACAGCAGTTATATTCATGGCCAATGGCTCACTGGTTACAGCTGACGGCCAACTAGCCACAGTTGATGGCCATTTGATCACAGTCGGCGGCCATTTACTACCTGAGCCAGCACCTTTCTATGTGAGGCCGAGAGCCTGGAAACTGCTTTTTGGGGCTCTGTCCCCACACTCCACCCCTACAGGCTCTCGCCTCACAATCTACGTGACAAGCGTCTTCCGCGAGGGGCCCTGTGCGAGGAGCCTGGAGGTGAATGCTATTTCCTGGACACAGCCAAGCTCTCTGGTCACAGCCAGGGTTTCTCAGGGCACCACCAGCCCTTCTGGGCACAGCCAGACTTCCTGGACTTCTTAGGGTACCACCAGTCTCCCCGGGCACACGAGGGTTTCTCAGGGCACCACCAGTACTTCTGGGCACAGTCAGACTTCCTGGACTTCTTAGGGTACCACTAGTCTCCCCGGACACAGCGAGGGCCTCTCAGGGCACTGCCACTCTCTCTGGGCACAGCCAGACTTCCTGGACACAGCCAAGGCTCTCAGGGCACTGCCACTCTCTCTGGGCTCAGCCAGACTTCCTGGACACAGCCAGGGCTCTCAGGGCACTGCCACTCTCTCTGGGCACAGCCAGACTTCCTGGACTCAGCCAGGGCCTCTCAGGGTACCGTGCTGGAACAACAGCGGCTCACAGTCAAGGTGCTTACATATTCTCGATGGCGGCCAGTCAAGACACAATAGCAAACATCTGCCAGTTCCACTACATAGTGGTATGTTCCCAAACAAATAGTCAAGCTGTCCATTAAATTAGGGATGGAAGGCAATTCCCCATAGTCCATAGTCATTCGCCAGGGCTGTCCTGGGGGTGAGGGATGACCTTGACCTCACCCTCAGCTCCCACGGAGGACTCAGCAAGCGTTTCCTCCTGGGACTACAAGTCCTGCATCTGGGCTGCCTCAGCAAGAACTTCCCAGCTCACAGGGCCGCAAGGACCTTCGCTTTCTCCGGCTTTGCTGGTTGGGGAACCGTCCATGTCTTCCCACCCCTCCACGGGGTCCAGCTCTCAGGCAGCTGCTCCTCCTAGTCTTCCTGCAACTGAGTGTTCATAGGCACAAACTGCTCCACCGTCCTTTGGAGAGCTTTGGCCGACACCGTACCCTGCTCGCTGCGCCATGTGTAGTGCAGGGGATCCTGCCGACTATGCCAAGTGTCATGCGGGGTGTCAGGTAGGGTCTCTGGTCCCGCTCCCCACACAAGAACGCAGGATATGGCTGGGCCAAAAAGGAACACCCACGGAGCCATAGGTAGGGGAGTCATATCTCTATACTCTCGCTGGCGGCTGGGTTGGAGAAACAGGAAACAGGAGCAACACAATTCTCAACCCTCACTGCGCCGCTTGCAGGCTCAGCCACCATCTTCTTGCTAGCTCCCCCCCTTTCTGCTAGCGTAGCCACAGCAGTTATATTCATGGCCAATGGCTCACTGGTTACAGCTGACGGCCAACTAGCCACAGTTGATGGCCATTTGATCACAGTCGGCGGCCATTTACTACCTGAGCCAGCACCTTTCTATGTGAGGCCGAGAGCCTGGAAACTGCTTTTTGGGGCTCTGTCCCCACACTCCACCCCTACAGGCTCTCGCCTCACAATCTACGTGACAAGCGTCTTCCGCGAGGGGCCCTGTGCGAGGAGCCTGGAGGTGAATGCTATTTCCTGGACACAGCCAAGCTCTCTGGTCACAGCCAGGGTTTCTCAGGGCACCACCAGCCCTTCTGGGCACAGCCAGACTTCCTGGACTTCTTAGGGTACCACCAGTCTCCCCGGGCACACGAGGGTTTCTCAGGGCACCACCAGTACTTCTGGGCACAGTCAGACTTCCTGGACTTCTTAGGGTACCACTAGTCTCCCCGGACACAGCGAGGGCCTCTCAGGGCACTGCCACTCTCTCTGGGCACAGCCAGACTTCCTGGACACAGCCAAGGCTCTCAGGGCACTGCCACTCTCTCTGGGCTCAGCCAGACTTCCTGGACACAGCCAGGGCTCTCAGGGCACTGCCACTCTCTCTGGGCACAGCCAGACTTCCTGGACTCAGCCAGGGCCTCTCAGGGTACCGTGCTGGAACAACAGCGGCTCACAGTCAAGGTGCTTACATATTCTCGATGGCGGCCAGTCAAGACACAATAGCAAACATCTGCCAGTTCCACTACATAGTGGTATGTTCCCAAACAAATAGTCAAGCTGTCCATTAAATTAGGGATGGAAGGCAATTCCCCATAGTCCATAGTCATTCGCCAGGGCTGTCCTGGGGGTGAGGGATGACCTTGACCTCACCCTCAGCTCCCACGGAGGACTCAGCAAGCGTTTCCTCCTGGGACTACAAGTCCTGCATCTGGGCTGCCTCAGCAAGAACTTCCCAGCTCACAGGGCCGCAAGGACCTTCGCTTTCTCCGGCTTTGCTGGTTGGGGAACCGTCCATGTCTTCCCACCCCTCCACGGGGTCCAGCTCTCAGGCAGCTGCTCCTCCTAGTCTTCCTGCAACTGAGTGTTCATAGGCACAAACTGCTCCACCGTCCTTTGGAGAGCTTTGGCCGACACCGTACCCTGCTCGCTGCGCCATGTGTAGTGCAGGGGATCCTGCCGACTATGCCAAGTGTCATGCGGGGTGTCAGGTAGGGTCTCTGGTCCCGCTCCCCACACAAGAACGCAGGATATGGCTGGGCCAAAAAGGAACACCCACGGAGCCATAGGTAGGGGAGTCATATCTCTATACTCTCGCTGGCGGCTGGGTTGGAGAAACAGGAAACAGGAGCAACACAATTCTCAACCCTCACTGCGCCGCTTGCAGGCTCAGCCACCATCTTCTTGCTAGCTCCCCCCCTTTCTGCTAGCGTAGCCACAGCAGTTATATTCATGGCCAATGGCTCACTGGTTACAGCTGACGGCCAACTAGCCACAGTTGATGGCCATTTGATCACAGTCGGCGGCCATTTACTACCTGAGCCAGCACCTTTCTATGTGAGGCCGAGAGCCTGGAAACTGCTTTTTGGGGCTCTGTCCCCACACTCCACCCCTACAGGCTCTCGCCTCACAATCTACGTGACAAGCGTCTTCCGCGAGGGGCCCTGTGCGAGGAGCCTGGAGGTGAATGCTATTTCCTGGACACAGCCAAGCTCTCTGGTCACAGCCAGGGTTTCTCAGGGCACCACCAGCCCTTCTGGGCACAGCCAGACTTCCTGGACTTCTTAGGGTACCACCAGTCTCCCCGGGCACACGAGGGTTTCTCAGGGCACCACCAGTACTTCTGGGCACAGTCAGACTTCCTGGACTTCTTAGGGTACCACTAGTCTCCCCGGACACAGCGAGGGCCTCTCAGGGCACTGCCACTCTCTCTGGGCACAGCCAGACTTCCTGGACACAGCCAAGGCTCTCAGGGCACTGCCACTCTCTCTGGGCTCAGCCAGACTTCCTGGACACAGCCAGGGCTCTCAGGGCACTGCCACTCTCTCTGGGCACAGCCAGACTTCCTGGACTCAGCCAGGGCCTCTCAGGGTACCGTGCTGGAACAACAGCGGCTCACAGTCAAGGTGCTTACATATTCTCGATGGCGGCCAGTCAAGACACAATAGCAAACATCTGCCAGTTCCACTACATAGTGGTATGTTCCCAAACAAATAGTCAAGCTGTCCATTAAATTAGGGATGGAAGGCAATTCCCCATAGTCCATAGTCATTCGCCAGGGCTGTCCTGGGGGTGAGGGATGACCTTGACCTCACCCTCAGCTCCCACGGAGGACTCAGCAAGCGTTTCCTCCTGGGACTACAAGTCCTGCATCTGGGCTGCCTCAGCAAGAACTTCCCAGCTCACAGGGCCGCAAGGACCTTCGCTTTCTCCGGCTTTGCTGGTTGGGGAACCGTCCATGTCTTCCCACCCCTCCACGGGGTCCAGCTCTCAGGCAGCTGCTCCTCCTAGTCTTCCTGCAACTGAGTGTTCATAGGCACAAACTGCTCCACCGTCCTTTGGAGAGCTTTGGCCGACACCGTACCCTGCTCGCTGCGCCATGTGTAGTGCAGGGGATCCTGCCGACTATGCCAAGTGTCATGCGGGGTGTCAGGTAGGGTCTCTGGTCCCGCTCCCCACACAAGAACGCAGGATATGGCTGGGCCAAAAAGGAACACCCACGGAGCCATAGGTAGGGGAGTCATATCTCTATACTCTCGCTGGCGGCTGGGTTGGAGAAACAGGAAACAGGAGCAACACAATTCTCAACCCTCACTGCGCCGCTTGCAGGCTCAGCCACCATCTTCTTGCTAGCTCCCCCCCTTTCTGCTAGCGTAGCCACAGCAGTTATATTCATGGCCAATGGCTCACTGGTTACAGCTGACGGCCAACTAGCCACAGTTGATGGCCATTTGATCACAGTCGGCAGCCATTTACTACCTGAGCCAGCACCTTTCTATGTGAGGCCGAGAGCCTGGAAACTGCTTTTTGGGGCTCTGTCCCCACACTCCACCCCTACAGGCTCTCGCCTCACAATCTACGTGACAAGCGTCTTCCGCGAGGGGCCCTGTGCAAGGAGCCTGGAGGTGAATGCTATTTCCTGGACACAGCCAAGCTCTCTGGTCACAGCCAGGGTTTCTCAGGGCACCACCAGCCCTTCTGGGCACAGCCAGACTTCCTGGACTTCTTAGGGTACCACCAGTCTCCCCGGGCACACGAGGGTTTCTCAGGGCACCACCAGTACTTCTGGGCACAGTCAGACTTCCTGGACTTCTTAGGGTACCACTAGTCTCCCCGGACACAGCGAGGGCCTCTCAGGGCACTGCCACTCTCTCTGGGCACAGCCAGACTTCCTGGACACAGCCAAGGCTCTCAGGGCACTGCCACTCTCTCTGGGCTCAGCCAGACTTCCTGGACACAGCCAGGGCTCTCAGGGCACTGCCACTCTCTCTGGGCACAGCCAGACTTCCTGGACTCAGCCAGGGCCTCTCAGGGTACCGTGCTGGAACAACAGCGGCTCACAGTCAAGGTGCTTACATATTCTCGATGGCGGCCAGTCAAGACACAATAGCAAACATCTGCCAGTTCCACTACATAGTGGTATGTTCCCAAACAAATAGTCAAGCTGTCCATTAAATTAGGGATGGAAGGCAATTCCCCATAGTCCATAGTCATTCGCCAGGGCTGTCCTGGGGGTGAGGGATGACCTTGACCTCACCCTCAGCTCCCACGGAGGACTCAGCAAGCGTTTCCTCCTGGGACTACAAGTCCTGCATCTGGGCTGCCTCAGCAAGAACTTCCCAGCTCACAGGGCCGCAAGGACCTTCGCTTTCTCCGGCTTTGCTGGTTGGGGAACCGTCCATGTCTTCCCACCCCTCCACGGGGTCCAGCTCTCAGGCAGCTGCTCCTCCTAGTCTTCCTGCAACTGAGTGTTCATAGGCACAAACTGCTCCACCGTCCTTTGGAGAGCTTTGGCCGACACCGTACCCTGCTCGCTGCGCCATGTGTAGTGCAGGGGATCCTGCCGACTATGCCAAGTGTCATGCGGGGTGTCAGGTAGGGTCTCTGGTCCCGCTCCCCACACAAGAACGCAGTATATGGCTAGGCCAAAAAGGAACACCCACGGAGCCATAGGTAGGGGAGTCATATCTCTATACTCTCGCTGGCAGCTGGGTTGGAGAAACAGGAAACAGGAGCAACACAATTCTCAACCCTCATTGCGCTGCTTGCAGGCTCAGCCACCATCTTCTTGCTAGCTCCCCCCCTTTCTGCTAGCGTAGCCACAGCAGTTATATTCGTGGCCAATGGCTCACTGGTTACAGCTGACGGCCAACTAGCCACAGCTGATGGCCATTTGATCACAGTCGGCGGCCATTTACTACCTGAGCCAGCACCTTTCTATGTGAGGCCGAGAGCCTGGAAACTGCTTTTTGGGGCTCTGTCCCCACACTTCACCCCTACAGGCTCTCGCCTCACAATCTACGCGACAAGCGTCTTCCGCAAGGGGCCCTGTGCGAGGAGCCTGGAGGTGAATGCTATTTCCTGGACACAGCCAAGCTCTCTGGTCACAGCCAGGGTTTCTCAGGGCACCACCAGCCCTTCTGGGCACAGTCAGACTTCCTGGACTTCTTAGGGTACCAGCAAGTGGACTTGGCCAATGCTTTTTTCTACATTGACATTGCACCCGAGTGTCAAGAGCAGTTTGCTTTTACTTGGGATGGGCGTCAGTGGACTTTTCAAGTCCTTCCGCAAGGATACTTGCACAGCCCCACTATCTGCTACGGGCTCGTGGCCCAGGATTTGGCACAGTGGGATCGCCCATCCTCTGTGGCCTTGTTTCATTATGTAGATGGTGGCTGAGTCTGCAAGCGGCACAGTGAGGGTTGAGAATTGTGTTGCTCCTGGTTCCTGTGTCTCCAATCCAGCCGCCAGTGAGAGTATAGTGGTATGACTCCCCTACCTATGACTCCGTGGGTGTTCCTTTTTGGCCTCACCATGTCCTGCGTTCTTATGTGGGGAGCGGGAGCTGAGACACCACAGGCCACCCCGCATGACACCCCGGCACGACAAATGGCGCAGCGAGCAGGGTCTCCCGCATGACACATGCCAATAGCAATCAAGGTTCAACTGTAACAGGAGGGCACACACAATTCACACGAGGGACACTCTTGGAGCACCCAGAGAAGGTGACCAGGTAGACTGTGCCAGGGCCCCACAAGGCACATAACTACATAAGTCTACTTGGTCAAGACTGGAAGACAAATCAGATCTATCTAATACATAGAAACAAAGACAGAGAGGCCATCAAAATGAGGAAACAGAGAAATGTGTCCCAAATGAAAAAACAAGAGAAAAATTTCAGAAAAAGAACTAAAAGTGAAGTGAAGCAGATGTCAGAGACCTGTGGCTGGGAGGAGTACTCCTTGAAATCTCCCCTGGAAACTACATCAAATTGAACAGCTATAATTCAACAAAGGATACTCTATGCAACACACAAACACGTGTGAGAGACCCACATATTAAAACATCCAAAGGTGGGTGAATCACGGTGATCAGGGGAAGAAGGAATGGGGAAGAGCAGAGATGCAGGCCACAAGATGCAGCCCAGAGCTTACTGCACAACCAGCAGAGGGGAGGATTTACACTGTAGGTACCCTCTGTGTGGCCCCAAAGAATCCTGCCTGAGGGATCAACATATAATATAGCTGAACCCTTCAATTGGGGTAGAAACTTCAGAGAAAAGACCAAATATAGAAAGGTGATAACTATGGTTTAAGCCCTTACACCAGGAAGTAAACAAATACACATAGACTGGCTGCCTCTTCCCATCCTCCCAGAGCTCACTTCCCGCCACCCTCCCAGTGCTAGCTGTGAGCCCCAAACAAAGAAAAAAAAAATTGTAGTAGTGTCAGATCAAAGACCAGAATATCTACAGCTCTGAGAACTGAAGAAACATTTCTGCAGTAGACACCCAGTTTGGCAACTTCTGATGAAAGGGAAGAAGCTGTAGTGGAAAGACAGTTGTGGGTTAGAAGTCACCATTGTTTGGAGCCACAAACACACCTACCACATCTCCCAACCCACCCTGCCCCCAAATTTCTAGGCTGATCCCTGTGGGAACAACCTGGGCTGCTGAGATACACAAACTGCATTGGGATGCAGGGGCAGAATTGGTGTTTCAGAGGCTCAGAACCCCATTGCCCACAACATCTTCCCACAGGGGTAACCTGATCACAGAGGAGAAGCTCACCTCCCACTAAAAGTCCCATCACATGAGAAGTCAGAATAGTGCAACAGAAAACAAAATGCTGCAGTGCCACCTACCAGAAAGCAAACAAACAAACAAAAATATAAAAACAAAAAACAAAAACCCTCTTCATATCAACCTGCTGCAGAATCCACTCCTGTAGATGCCCAGGAAAAGAAATCCATCGATTGCCATGAATAACCAAGGCAACAAGACATCTCAGAGAGAAAATTTAAAAATCTCCAGAAGATGAACTTAGACATGGAAATATGTGACTTAAATAACAGAATTCAAGACTGCAATTCTGGAAAAACAAAACAAAACAAAAGAAAACTCAATGAGATGCAAGAAAACAAAGAAGGGCAGTTTAATGTACTTGGAATTAAAATCAAAACACAGAATGAATATATTACTAAAGAGACTGAAATTTTAAAAAATTCTGGACATGAAGAATTCAATAAAGCAGATGAAGAATGAAACATCCAGCTTACGAAATAGAGCTGACCAGAAGGAAACAAGGAAGACAGGAACAGAGAGTTTATTCAAGCAAATAGTCAACAAGAACTTCCCAAACCTATGGAAAGAACTGGGTCCTCAAATGCAAGAAGCAAACAGAACACCAAATTACCTCAATCAGACAGGTGTTCTACAAGACACAGGATATTGAAGCTGTCAAAAATTAATGATAAAGAAGAATTTTCAAGGCAGCCAGGGAAAAGAAGACAGTAACTAACAAAATAAAGCCCATTAGATTACCATCAGATTTTTCAGGAGGAACTCTACAAGCCAAGAGGGAGTGGAATCAAATATTCAAAGTATTGAAAGACAGAATAACACATCCAGCAAAGTTATCCTTTAGATATGAAGGAGGAATAAAGACCTTTCCAGACATAATGAAGCAAAGGGAATTTTCTACCACAAGGGTTGTATTACAGGAAATACTGAAGGAAGCTAGTCAACCTGAACCCAAAAGACAGAAGGATACAAAACCGTGAGCAACATTAGTAACAGACAGACATAAACAGGAAATGGCACCCCTACACAGAATAGGGCACTATACATGTAAACAGAATATAAAAAATAAACAAGACAAAAGCACTATAAAATGAAAAGGAAGAAGACAACAAGCTACTGCAACTCAGAAATCAAATTACAGCATAAATAGGGACAGTTTGTAACAATAAAATCATAAAAGAGGAGAGACTAAAGGATTTTTTCTTTTTAATTTATTGGGGTGACAAGTGTTAGTGAAATTACATAGATTTCAGGTGTACAATTCTGTATTACATCATCTATAAGTCCCATTGTGTGTTCACCACCCAGAGTCAGTTCTCCTTCCATCACCACATATTTGATTCCCCTTACCCTCATCTCCCACCCCCCACCCCCCTAACCCTCTGGTAACCACTAAACTATTGTCTGTGTCTATGAGTTTTTGTTCAGCGGTAAGAAAAGATGATATAGGAACATTTGTGACAACATGGATAGATCTTGAAAGTATAATGCTAAGCAAAATAAGTTGGACAGAAAAAGCAGAGAACCATACGATTTCACTGATATGTGGTATATAAACCAAAATTAACAAAAGAACAAGGCACACAAATGAGACTAAAGGATTTAATTAGCAAAACGGAATGAGATAACAAACACGAAGAAGGAAAAGGGCTCCTGTATATCGAAATATTCTTTTACATAAATTTAATGGTAACCACTCAAAAAAGTCCAGAACAAAAACACATAACATAAAAACAGAAAACAGAATCAAAATCATAGAATATCACCAAACTAAAAGAACAAATGGAAACTAAAAGGCACAGAAACTATGTAGACACTTAGTTACCAAAAACAAAAGATAAAATGGCTGTAGGAAATCCTCATACATCAATAATCACACTAAATGTAAATGGACTGAATTCACCATTAAAAAGGCACAGAATAGCAGATTAGAACAGAAAACAAAACCCAACCAACTGCTGCCTCCAAGAGACCCATCTCAGCTACAAGGACAAATATAGACTCAAAGTGAAAGGTGGAAAACAATACAGCAAGAAAATAAATGGTATCCAGTGAAAAGCAGGTGTAGTTATAGATATAGCTGATGAAATAGATTTCAGGACAAAAAATGTAACAAGAGACAAAAATGAACATTTCACAATGATAAAGGAGGCATACAACAAGAAGGTGTAAACTTTTTCTTTTTAAAAAATATTTAAAATTTTTTATTAGCTTCAGGTGAAAATAGCAATGCAATAATTAGACATTTAAAGCCCTCATAAAGTAATAAACCACCCCCCAAGTGACTACCTCTCTAGCATCATATACATCTGATACAATATCATCAACTATCTTCCCTATGTTGTACTCCACATCCCTTGACTTCATATACCTACATATTTATTTATAGTTCACATTCAATATTATTCTACTTCAGCCTCAGGTGTATAGTACATTGCTCAAGCATCTACACAGTCTATGATATGATCCCTCTGATAAGTTCAGTGCTCATCTGGCACCTTACATGATCTTTAGAACATTGTTGATTATATTCCCCATACTGTATTAACTACAAATTTGTGTTTCTTAATGCCTTCACCTTTTTCACCCTGCCCCCAATCCCATTCCCATCTATCACCCTGATAGATCTAGTACCTATCTGGTACCATACCTAGTTATTACAATATTACTGACTATATTACATATGCTATACCCTACATACCATGACTACTGTATAACAACAAATTTGTACCTCTTAATCCCGACGCCTGTCACTCATCCTTAATCTCCCCTCCCCTCTTAAAAAAGACTCCCTAAGAGTCCTTGTAATACTGGCTTGGTGGTGATGAACTCCTTCAGCTTTTTCTTGTCTGGGAAGCTCTTTATTTGTCCTTCAATTCTAAATGACAACCTTGCTGGGTAGAGCGATTTTGGTTGTATGTCATTGCTTTTCATCACTTGGAATATTTCCTGTCACTCCATTCTTCCCTGCAAAGTTTCTGTTGAGAAATCACATAAAAGACTTATAGGGGATCCCTTGTAGGTAACTGCTGCTTTTCTCTTCTTGCTTTTAAGATTTTCTCTTTGTCTTTAAACTTTGGCATTTTAATTTTTATGTGTCTTGATGGTGACCTCTTTGGGTTGACATTGTTTCAGATTCTCTGTGCTTTCTGGCCTTGTGTCTATTTCCTTCATCAGGTAAGGGAAGTTTCCACTCATTATTTCTTTCTTTTTTTTGTTTTTTAAATTAAAGTATATTGGGGTGACAACTGTTAGCAAAATTATATAGATTTCAGGTGTAAAATTCTGTTTACATCATCTATACATCACATTGTGTGTTCACCACTCAGAGTCAGTTCTCCTTCTATCACCATATATTTTATCCCCTTTACCCTCATCTACCACCCACCTACCCCCTCACCCTCTTGTAACCACTAAACTATTGTCTGTGTCTATGAGATTTTGTTTCTCATTTGTTTGTCTTGTTCTTTTGTAGTTTTTGGTACGTAAACCACATATCAGCGAAATCACACGGTTCTCTGCTTTTTCTGTCTGACTTATTTTGCTTAGCATTATAATCTCAAGATCCATCCATTATGTCACAAAAGTTCCTATTTCATCTTTTCGTACCACCGAATAGTATTCCATTGAGTATATATACCACAACTTCTTTATCCATTCATCTATCGAAGGACATTTTGGTTGTTTCCATGTTTAGCCACCGTAAATAAAGCTGCAATGAACATTGGAGCACACTTGTCTTTATGGATAAATATTTTCAGATTTTTGGGGTAGATACCCAGGAGAGGGATAGCTGGGTCATATGGTAATTCTATTCATAATTTTTTGAGGAACCTCCACACTGCCTTCCCTAGTGGCTGCACGAGTCTGCATTCCCATCAACAGTGTATGAGTGTTTCTTTTGCTCCACAGCCTCTTCAACACTTGTTATAATTTGTCTTGTTGATAATAGCCTTTCTAACTGGTGTGAGGTGATATCTCATTGTGGTTTTTATCTGCATTTCTCTGCTGATTAGTGATGTTGAGCATTTTTTCATATGTCTATTTGCCATTTGTATGTCCTCTTTGGAGAAATGTCTCTTCAGCTCCTCTGCGCATTTTTCAATTGGGTTGTTTGTTTTTTGTTGTTGTTGAGGTACATGAGTTCCTTGTATATTTTGGACATTAGCCTTTTATCGGAGGCAATCTTTGCAAAATTTTTTTCCCATTCAGTTGATTGTCTGTTTATTTTATCGATGGTTTCTTTTGCTGGGCGGAAGATTTTAAGTTGGATGTAGTCCCATTCATTTATTTGAGCTTGTACTTCCCTTGCTTTCGGAGTCAAATTCATGAAATGCTTTTTGAACCCAAGGTCCTTAAGTTTAGTACCTACATTTTCCTCTATGCAATCTATTGTTTCAGGTCTTATGCTTAAGTCTCTGATCCATGTTGTATTAATTTTGGTGCATGGAGACAAGTCCAGTTTAATTCTTTTGCATGTGGCTTTCCAATTTTGCCAGCACCATTTGTTGAAGAGGCTGTCTTTTCTCCATCATGTTTTTTGCTTCTTTGTTAAAAATTATCTGTCCATATTTATGTGGGCTTATTTCTGGGATGTCAATTCTATTCCATTGGTTTATGTGTCTTTTTTTTTTTTTTTCTACCAAAACTATTCTGTTTTGAGTTTTGTTACCCTGTAGTACAAGCTAAAGTCACGGAGTGTGATACCTCCAGTACTGCACTTTTTCTTAATATTGCTTTGGCTATTCAGGGTCTTTTGTGGTTCCAAACAAATAGGATGATTTTTTGTTCTATTTCTTTAAAAAATGCCATTGGGATTTTTATGTGGATTGCATTAAATCTCTATATTGCTTTCGGTAATACGCCCATTTAACTATGTTGATTCTTCCAATCAATGAGCAATGAATGTCTTTGTATTTCTTTGTGTCTTCTTCAATTTCTTTTAAAAATGTCTCATAGTTTTCAGCATATAGGTCTTTCACATCCTTGGTTAAGTTTATTCTAAAGTGTTTTATTCTTTTTGCTGCAATTGCAAAATGAATTGTTTGTTTTTTTTATTTCTTTTTCTGAGATTTCATTGTTAGTATATAGAAATTCAATGGACTTTTGTACGTTGATTTTGTAGCTGGCAACTTTAAGGTCTTCGTTGATTATTTTTAATAGCTTTTTGGTGGACTCTTTAGGGTTTTTTATACATAGTATGATATCATTTGCAAAGAGTGACAATTTAACTTCTTCATTCCCAATTTGGATGCCTTTTATTTCTCTCTCTTACCTCATTGCTCTGGCGAGGACTTCCAATACTATGTTGAAAAACAGAGTTGATGGGGACAGCTCTGTTAAGGTCTTGACCGTAGAGCAAAGGGCTTCAATTTTTCACCATTAATTATGAGATTAGCTGAGGTTTGTCATATGTGGTCTTCATTATTTTAAGGTATTTTCCTTCTATACCTATTTTATTAAGTGTTTTAATCAGAAATGGATGTTGTATCTTCTCAAATGCTTTTTCTGCATCAATTGATATAATCATATGATTTTTGTCCTTTATTTTGTTTATGTGATGTATCACATTGATGGATTTGCAGATGGTGAGACATACTTGTGCCCCTGGGTTGAACCCCACTTGGTCGTGATGAATAATCTTTTTAATGCATTGTTGCATTCAATTTGGTAGAATTTGTTTAGGATTTTTCAATCTGTATTCATTAGAGATATTGGTCTTTAGTTCTCTTTTTTTGTGTTGTTCTTACCAGGTTTTGGTATTATGGTAATGTTGGCCTCATAAAATGAGTTAGAGATTACTGTCTCTTATTCAATTTTTTGGAAGAGTTTGAGCAGGATTGGTATTAGATCCTCTTTCAAGATTTGTTAGAATTCACAAGTGAAGACATCTGGTCCTGGACTTTTGCTTTTGGGAAAGTTTTGGATGACTGATTCAATTTCTCTACTGGTGATCGGTCTGTTTACATTTTCCAATTCTTCATGATTCAGCCTAGGAAGGCTGTATGTTTCTAAGAACTTGTCCATTTCTTCTAGGTTATTGAATTTGATGGTATATAGTCCTTCATAGTATTCTTGGATGATCTTTTGTATTTCTGTGGCATCCTTAATAACTTCCCCTATTTCATTTCTGATTTTGTTTATTAGTGTCGTCTCTCTTTTTATCTTAGTGAGTCTCACCAAGGGTTTATCAGCTTTGTTAATTTTTTCAAAGAACCAGCTCTTTGTCACATTAATTTTTTCTATTGCTTTTTTGTTCTCTATTTCATTTAGTTCTGTTCTGATTTTCATTCATTGAACATTCTTATAAACAGTGTTTGGAACTCTGCATCTGATAGATTACTTATCTCCATTTTGCTTAGATCTGTTTCTGGAGCTTTGTTCTGTTCTTTTATTTGGGACATGTTTCTCTGTCTTCTTGTTTTGGCTGTCTCCCTGTGTTTGTTTCTATATATTAGATAGGGCTGTTATGTCTTCCTTTCTTAGTACAGTGGCAATATGTAGTTGGTGTGCTGGCACAGTCTATCTGGTTGCCTGTGTCTTGTGCTCTAGGTTTGTCCCTTGTGTGGCTTGTGTGGGCCCTCCTGTTGTTGTTGAGCCTTGGTTGATAATTGTATATCAATGGGACGGACTGATTCTCGTGATCACTGGTTGTGAGAACTGGCCTTGACTACAGTGCAAGAGTTGTTCTTCAGGGTCTGACCCTATGGAGCAGGATCTGTGTCAGCTTAATGCTGGTGTCTGCCCAATCTTCCCCTTGGGAGTGTCACACTTCAAGGCAGCTGGGTGATGCTCCAGCACATTTTGAAGCAGGCCATTGGTGTCACCAGCCCCAGGTACACATTTGAGGTGATCCACTGATCTACTTCATCCTCAGCTGGTGTCCCACCTGGGACAAACCAGCGAGAGCCATAAAAAATTCTGCAGAAGGCTGGTGCATGTTCTGTGCTTGGAAGCACCTTGAGAGGCCAAACCAAGAGCCAAGGCCAGCTGCAACTAATGCTAGCTTAGGGCTGCTCGGCCAGTGGTATAGGGCATGCCCAATCCAGATGTTGCTTGTCTGGGTTCCGAGAGCCTTTAAGAAACCCTAAGAAAGTCTGCAGCTTGAGCCAAAGCAGATGGTCTGCATGAAAAAGCCACTGCAAGTGGCCTGGGTGTGTGCAAATGTTGGGCTGGGCCGTACCTTGAATCACCAGAGCATGAGGAATGAATACAGAGACTCAGATATGGGGCCACGTGTGGTCACACACTGGGAATGTGGAGAGCTCAGTGGAAACACAATGGCCTCTGTCAGCTTCCTATACAGGAGAAACCACCGCTTCAGCCGCCGTCTCAATCCAGACAGTTCAGTTCCCCACCATTTGATCCTGCAGCCTTTCCAGTTGCTGCCACAGTGCTGGGGCTCTGAGTGAGTGATTGTATTGGCGGTTAAGTCTGCATGAAGTCCCTTTAAAAGGAGCACCTGAGAGAGAAGTCCAACTCAGTCTCACAAAGTCAATCTCTGCTGGTTTTCACAGCCAGAAATTATGGGGACTACTCTTCCGGGAACTAGAAACTTGGGCTGGGGTGAGACTGGGATCTCTCACTCCTCTACAGGATGGGGGCAGGATTCCTGCAGCCAAAATATCTCCCCCAATCTTTAATGGGCACATGTGGGTGTGGGACCAGTCCCTTCCATGTTTCTGATATTCCTACTGGTCCAGAGTTGTAATTTTGAAGTGGTTGTGAGAAAAAGTAAATACAGTGCTTAGCTACGATGCACTTTTTTTTGTCTCTTCAAGGTGTAACATTTTTCAATGTAGGAAGTTGGACAATTAAATTCACAAACCCATCCTAGAAAAATTGCTACATACCTCATTGCTGAATATCATTATGATCACCTTTGAAGTATCCCCTTGGGAAGCTATGCACCAATGCAAGCATGCAGTCCACCATTTTCAAAGCAATTTTGAAACTGTTTCTGTAATGGCCATCAAAGTTGTTGTTTTATTACACTTGATGTCCTGAATGTCATCAAAAAGTCTTCCTTTCAATATTTCCCTTATCTTTGGGTAAATAGAGAAGTCTTTGGGGTCCAGACCAAGTAAGTAGGGAGGGTGTTCCAATACAGTTATTTGTTTACTGGCTAAAAACTCCCTCACAGTTTGTGCCATGTGAGCTGTTGCATTGCCATCATACACGATCCATAAATTGTTCATCAAAATGGCGGCATGAGGTGAGCGTCTGTAAATCTCCCCTGGAATTTACAACTAAGCAAACAAATATAACTCCACAAAGGACTCCCTGCACAGCAGACAGGCAAGAAAAAGAGGCCTGCTACTGAACTCACCTAAAGGTGAGGGAATCGCGTGAGCAGGAGAGGAGGGAAGGGAGAAGTGGGAGATGGAGAAGCACGGGCACAGGACGTAGAACTAACTCAGTGCTTCGAGCTCCCTGCATCCTGGAACTACTGCAGCTGCAGGAGAGGGAAGAACTCGGACTGCTAGGGCTCCATTTATGTCCCACAGGGTGAGGGGACAGCATATAACATGGCTGAACCCAACGCTCATGGCAGAGACCTCGGACATAATACTGAGGGAAGAAGGCTGAAAAAGGTGGTTTAAGCCCTGAGTGCAGAGCAGAGAACAGAAGCTTTAGGCACTGAGACTAGCTGCTCCCTCCCTACCACCCCAGAACTTGCCCCACCCCCACCTGCCCGGTGTTAGAAGCACAACAGTAGAAGTGTCAGATCAAAAGAACAGAATATTTGCTGTTCTGAGAACTGTGGACCACAGACACAGATTCGCAGCCCAACTAGTTCTGGCAAATGGGAGGGAGCTGTGGAAGCAGGACCAGCTGTGGTAGTGGTCACCGCAATTGCTCTGGGCCACCTCTCACAACTCACCCCACCCCTGGCCCCACCTATCTGGCTGGATCCCTGCAAGAGCACACAGAACTGCTGAAACATACAGGCTCTGAATCTGGTGCAGGAAGATCTTTGGAATGTCAAAAGATCTCCGCATAGCCACACGGACACAGCGCCCTGTGACCCAGGTGAACTATTAACAGAGGAGAAGCCTGTCTCCCAGTGAATCCCCCCATTGTGTAAAAACTGGAATAGTGCAGAGAAAACATAGAACTACATTGTGAGAGAGACAAAAATGGCTGCAGTCCAGAGAAAATAAAACATTCCACCAACAAGTACTGGAAAACAAAAGAAAGACCTCTTCCTATCAACCTGTTGCAGAAGCCACTCCTGTAGATGTCTAGGAAGAGAAATAATAAATCAGGAATTGCCATGAATAACCAAGGCAACAACACAGCTCAGAAAGAAAGTGAAAAGTCTCCAGAAAAGGAACTTAAATATACGAAAATATGTGACTTAACTGAAGAGAATTCAAGATTGCAGTTCTGAAAAAACTCAACGAGATGCAAGAAAACACAGAAAGGCAGTTTGATTAAATCAGAAACACAATCAAAGAACAACATGAGCATTTTACAACAGAGACTGAAATTTTAAAAAAAGAACCAAATATAATTTCTGGAGATTAAGAACTCAACAGAAGAAACTAAGAATGCAACAGACAGCTTAAGCAGTTGAGATGCCTAGATGAAGGAAAGAATCAGTGACATCGAAGATACAAACCTGGAAATCACAAGGATGGAAGAAGAAAGACTTGAGACTTAAAAGAAATGAAAGAACTCTACAAGAACTTTCTGACTCCATCACAAAGAGCAATATAAGAATAATGGGCATACCAGAAGGAGAAGAAAGAGAGAAGGGAAGAGAGAATGTACTCAAACAAATTGTCGATGAGAACTTCCCAAATTTGTGGACATAACTGGATCCTCGAATCCTAGAAGCAAATAGAACACCTAATTACCTTCAATCCCAAAGACCTTCTCCAAGGCACATTGTATTGAAGCTGTCTAAAAACAACGACAAAGAAAGAATCCTCAAAGCCGCCAGGGAAAAGAAGAGAGTAACCTACAAAGGAAGTACATTAGATTATCATCAGATTTTTCAGCAGAAACTCTACAAGCCAGGAGGGAGTGGAACCAAATATTCAAACTTTTGAAAGAGAGAAATTATGAGCCAAGAATAATATATATAGCAAAGATATACTTTAGATGTGAAGGAGGAATAAAGACTTTTCCAGACATAGAGAAGAGGGAATATTCTAATACATGACCTGCACTAAAAGAAATACTAAAAGAGGCTATTCGAACAGGAACAACAGGAACAATTTGTGGCAACCAAAACATAAAAAAGGGGGAGAATAAAGTCCTGAACCAGAATATGGGAATGGAGAAAGTAAGCGTGCTGAGAAAAATGGAATACTCTAAATATCAAACTTTTTTTAACATAAACTTAAGGGTAACCACTCAAAAAAAAAAAAAATCCAGAACAGAAATATATATTGTAATAAAAGAAGAAACAGAGAGAAACATCATAGAATACAACCACAAAGAAATAATGGACAAGGCAATGAAACAATGGAGACACAGCTTTACCAGAAAACTACAGATAGAATCAAAGGAAATTCTCACATATCAATAATCAACCGAAATGTAAATAGACTGAACTCACCAATAAAAAGGCTCAGAGTAGCAGATTGGATCAAAAAACTAAACCCAACAATATGCTGCCTGGAAGAGACACATCTCAACTACAAGGACAAGCATAAACTCAAATTGAAAGGGTGGAAATTGACACTCCAAACAAATGGTACCTAGAAAAAATCAGTGTAGCCAAACTGATATCAGATGAAACAGACTTCAGGGTGAAAAAGGTAACAAGAGAGAAAGATGAACATTTATTAATGGTAAAGGGGACTATACAACAAGAAGACATAACAGTCATCAATAATTATGACCCCAATAAGGGAGAACCGAAATATACCAAACAACTACTAACAGAACTAAAGGGAGAAATTGACCAAAACACAATTATACTAGGGGACCTAAATACATCACTGACAGCTATGGATAGATCATCCAAACAGAAAATAAATAATGAAATAGCAGCCATAAATGACACATTAGATGAAATGGACATAATTGGCATATATAGAGCACATCATCCTAAAATATCAGACTATACATTCTTTTCTAGTGTACATGGGACATTCTCAAGGATAGACCATATATTGGGACATAAAATCAGCCTCAGCAAATTTAAGAAGACTGAAATCATACCAAGAGTATTCTCTGATCACAAGGCTTTTAAATTGGATATCAACTGCAAAAAGAAAGCAGGAAACCACAAATACATGGAGATTAAACAAGATACTTTTAAAGAATGACTGGGTCAAAGAAGAAATTAGAGGAAGATCAAAAGATACATAGAAACAAATGATAATGAAAATACATCCTATCAAAAATTTGGGGATGCAACGAAAGCAGTTTTAAGAGGGAAAATTATATCATTACAGCCCTATCTCAAGAAACAAGAAAAATCCCAAGTAAATAACCTCACATTATACTTTAAAGAATTAGAAAAAGGAGAACAAATGAAACTCAAGTTCAGCAGAGAAAGGAAATAACAAAAATCAAAGCAGATCTAAATGAAATAGAGAACAAAAAGACAATGGAAAAAAATTAATGCGAAAAAGAGCTGGTTCCTTGAAAAGATTAACAAAATTGACAAACCCTTGGCTAGACTCACTAAGATAAAAAGAGAGAAGGCACTAATTAACAAAATTAGAAATGAAAAAGGGGAAGTTATCACGGACACCACAGAAATACAAAGGATCATCCAAGAATACTATGAAGTACTATATGCCAACAAATTCAATAACGTAGAAGAAATGGACAAGTTCTTAGAAACATATAGCCTTCCAAGTCCGAACCATGAAGAACTGGAAAATATAAGCAGACCGATCACCAGTAACGAAATTGAATCAGTCATACAAAACTTTCCCAAAAGCAAAAGTCCGGGACCAGATGGCTTCACTAGTGAATTCTACCAAACGTTCAAAAAGGATCTAATACCAGTCATGCTCAAACTCTTCCAAAAAATTGAAGAAGAGACAGTACTCCCTAACTCATTTTATGAGGCCAACATTACCCTGATACCATAACCTGGTAAGGACAACACAAAAAAAGAGAACTACAGACCAATATCTGTGATGAATACAGATGCATAAAACCTAAACAAAATTCTAGCAAATCGAATACAACAATGCATTAAAAAGATTATTCATCACGACCAAGTGGAGTTCATCCCACGGCACAAGGATAGTTCTACATACACACATGCATCAATGAGATACATCACATAAACAAAATAAAGGGCAAAAATCATATGATTATATCAATTGGTGCAGAAAAAGCATTTGAGAAAATACAACATCCATTTCTGATTAAATTCTGATTAAAACACTTAATAAAATAGGTATAGAAAGAAAATACCTTAACATAATAAAGGCCATATATGACAAGCCCTCAGCTAATCTCATAATTAATGGTGAAAATCTGAAGCCCTTTGCTCTATGTTCAGGAACACGACAGGGCTGTCCCCTGTCACTTCTGCTTTTCAACAAAGTCTTGGAAGTCCTTGCCAGCGCAATCAGGCAAGAGAAAGAAATAAAAGGAATCCACATTGGGAATGAAGAAGTTAAACTGTCACTCCTTGCAGATGACATGATGCTATATATAGAAAACTCCAAAGACTCTACCAAAAAGCTATTAGAAACAATCGACAAATACAGTAAAGTTGCTCATTACAAAATCAACGTACAAAAGTCCATTGCATTCCTATATACTAACAATGAAATCTCAGAAAAATAATTACAAAAAAAACAATTCCTTTTGAAATTGCAGCAAAAAAAAAAAAAATACCTAGGAATAAACTTAACCAAGGATGTGAATGACCTATATGCTGAAAACCATAAGACATTTTTGAAAGAAATGAAGAAGACACAAAGAAATGGAAAGACATTCCGTGCTCATGGATTGGAAGTATCAACATAGTTAAAATCGCCATATTACCCAAAGTAATATACAGATTTAATGCAATCCCCATCAAAACCCCAACGGCATTTTTTAAAGAAATAGAACAAAAAATCATCAGATTTGTTTGGAACCACAAAAGACCCCGAATATCCAAAGCAATCTTAAGAAAAAGAACAATGCTGGAGGTGTCATACTCCCTGACTTTAGCTTGTACTACAGGGCTACAATAATCAAAACAGCATTGTATTGGCAGAAAAACAGACACATAGACTAATGGAATAGAATTGAGAACCCAGCAATAAAATCATATAAATATGGACAGATAATTTTTGACAAAGAAGCAAAAAACATGATGGAGAAAAGACAGCCTCTTCAATAAATGGTGCTGGGAGAATTGCATAGCCACGTGCAAAAGAATGAAACTGAATTGCTATCTGTCACCACGTACCAAAATTAATTCAAAATGGATGAAAGACTTTTAAGCATAAGACCTGACACAATAAACTGCATAGAAGAAAATATAGGCTCTAAACTTATGGACCTTGGGTTTAAATATATGATTGGTTAAAGAAGAGGCTATACAATAGAATAGCAGTCAATATAAAAAAGAATGGAACTTTACCATTTGCTACAACATGGAAAGTACCTAGAGGGTATTATGCTAAGTGAAATAAGTCAGACTGAGAAAGAAAAATACCATATCAACTCACTTATATGTGGAATCTAAAGAACAAAACAACAGAACAAACAAAACAGAAGCTGAGTCAGATACAGAGAACAAACTAATGGTTGCCAAAGGAGAGGGGAGTTGAGGTGATGGGGGAAAAGGTGAAGGGATTAAGAAATACAGGTTGTTAGTTACAAAACAGTCACAGGGATGAAAAGAATAGCATAGAATATATAGTGATTAATATAACAGCTATGCATAGAGCCAAGTGGGTACTGTACTAATCAGGGGGACTACTGCTTAAATTGTGTAAATGTCTAACCACTATGCTATACAACTGAAACTAATGTAAAATATTACAGAAGGTCAAATATACAAAAATAAAATATCTAGAAACATAAAAATAATCAGCTTAAAATGATTCTTTTGCCAGAAATATGTTATGGGGGTGGCAAATTCTGATCCTCTTCATTATATAAATGGTCCCTGACTTATGATGGTTTGACTTACGATTTTTCAACTTTATCACTGGAGGAGATTAATACTTATTCAGCAGGAACTGAATTTTGAATTTTGATCTTTTTCTGAGCTAGCAATATGCAGTATGATACTCTCATGATGGTGGGCAGAGGCAACGAACTGCAACTCTGTCAGACACAGGATCACGAGGGTAAACAACAAATACTCTATAAAATACTCATTGTGTTACATGATATTGCCCAAGTGTATACTCACGTAAGTGTTCTTAGCACACTTAAGGTAGGCTAGACAGGTTAGGTGTATTAAATGCATTTTTTAAAGTTTATTGGGGTGACCATTGTTAGTAAAATTACATAGATTTCAGGTGTACAATTCTGTATTACATCATCTATAAATCCCATTTTGTGTTCACGACCCAGAGTCAGTTCTCTTTCCATCACCATATATTTGATCCCCTTTAACTTCATCTCCCACCCCCCCCCCCAGCCCACTTAATTTCTGGTAACCACTAAACTATTGTCTGTGTCCATGAGTTTTTCTGTCTCATTTGTTTGTCTTGTTCTTTTGTTGTTTTTGGTTTATATACCACATATCAGTGAAATCATATGTTTCTCTGCTTTTCCTGTCTGACTTATTTCGCTTAGCATTGTACTCTCAAGATCCATCCATGTTGTCACAAATGTTCCTATATCATCTTTTCTTACTGCCGAATAGTATTCCAAAGTGTATATATACCACAACTTCTTTATCCATTCGTCTATCAAAGGACATTTTGGTTGTTTCCATGTCTTGGCCACAGTAAACATAGCTGCCATGAACATTGGAGCACATGTGTCTTTATGTATAAATGTTTTCAGATTTTTTGGGTAGATACCCAGGAAAGGGATCGCTGGGTACTATGGTAATTCTACTCATAATTTTTTGAAGAACCTCCACACTTCATCCATAATGGCTGCATCAGTCTGCATTCCCACCAACAGTGTATGAGGGTTCCTTTTCCTCCACAGCCTCTCCAACACTTGTTACTATTTGTATTTTTGATGATAGCCATTCTGACTGGGGTGAGGTGATATCTCACTGTGGTTTTTATTTGCATTTTTCTGATGATTAGTGATGTTGAGCATTTTTTCATATGTCTATTTGCCATTGGTAAGTCCTCCTTGGGGAAACGTATCTTCAGGTCCTCTGCCCATTTTTCAATTAGGTTGTTTGTTGTTTTGTTGTTGAGTTTCATGAGTTCCTTGTATATTTTGGATATTAGCCCCTTATCGGAGGCACTGTGTGCAAAAATCTTCTCCCATTCAGTTTGTCGCCTCTTTATTTTGTCCATGGTTTCTTTTGCTGTGCAGAAGCTTTTAAGTTTCATATACTCTCGCTTATTTTAGCTTTTTACTTCCATTGCCTTTGTAGTCAAATTCATAAAGTGCTCCTTGAACCCAAGGTCCATAAGTGTATTACCTATGTATTATTCTATGCAGTTTACTGTGTCAGGTCTTATGCTTAAGTCTTTGATCCATTTTGAATTAATTTTATTACATGGTGACAGATAGCAGTCCAGTTTCATTCTTTTGCATGTGCCTATCCAATTATCCCAGCACCATTTATTGAAGAGGCTGTCTTTCCTCCGTTGTATGTTTTTAGCTTCTTTGTCAACAATTATCTGTCCATATTTATGTGGTTTTATTTCTGGGTTCTCAATTTTATTCCATTGGTCTGTGTGTCTGTTTTTCTGCCAATACCATGCTGTTTTGATTATTGTAGTCCTGTAGTACAAGCTAAAGTCAGGGTGTGTGATACCTCCAATATTGTTCTTTTTTTTTTAAGATTGCTTTGGCTATTCGGGGTCTTTTGTGGTTTCAAACAAATCTGAGGATTTTTTGTTCTATTTCTTTAAAAAATGCCATTGGGATTTTGATGGGATTGCATTAAATCTGTATATTGCTTTGGGTATTATGGCCATTTTAACTATGTTGATGCTTCCAATCCATGAGCACGGAATGTCTTTCCATTTCTTTGTGTCTTCTACAGTTTCTTTCAAAAATGTCTTATAGTTTTCATCATATAGGTCCTTCACATCCTTGGTTAAGTTTATTCCTAAGTATTTTATTCTTTTTGCTGCAATTGCAAAAGGAATTGTTATGTGTATTTCTTTTTCTGAGATTTCATTGTTAGTATATAGGAATGCAATGGACTTTTGTACGTTGATTTTGTAATGAGCAACTTTACTGTATTCGTTGTCTGTTTCTAATAGCATTTTGGTGGAGTCTTTAGGGTTTTCTATATATAGCATCATGTCATCTGCAAAGAGTGATAATTTGAGTTCTTCATTCCCAATGTGTATGCCTTTTATTTCTTTCTCTTGCCTGATTGCTCTGGCAAGGACTTCAAACACTATGTTGAAAAGCAGAGGTGAAAGGGGACAGCCCTGTCGTGTTCCTGAACATAGAGCAAAGGGCTTCAGTTTTTCACCATTAATTATGAGATTAGCTGAGGGTGTGTCATATATGGCCTTATTATGCTAAGGTATTTTCCTTCTATACCTACTTAAATCAGTGTTTTAATCAGCAGTGGATGTTGTATCTTATCAAATGCTTTTTCTGCATCAATTGATATAATCACATGATTTTTGTTTTTTATTTTGTTTATGTGATGTATCACATAGATGGATTTGTGGATGTTGAATCATCCTTGTGCCCCGGGGATGAACCCCACTTGGTCTTGATGAATAATCTTTTTACTGCATTTTTGTATTCGATTTGCTAGGCTTTTGTTTAGGATTTTTGTATATGTATTCATCAGAGATATTGGTCTGTAGTTTTCTTATTTTGTGTTGTCCTTATCAAGTTTTGGTATCAGGGTAATGTTGGCCTCATAAAATGAGTTAATGTGTACTGTATCTTCTTCAATTTTTTGGAAGAGTTTAAGCAGGGTTGGCTTTAGATCCTCTTTGAAGGTTTGGTAGAATTCACTAGTGAAGCCATCTGCTCCCGGACTTTTGCTTTAGGGAAGGGTTTGGATGACTGATTCAATTTCACTACTGGTGATCGGTCTGTTTAGATTTTCTAGTTCTTCATGGTTCAGCCTTGAAAAGCTACATGTTTCTAAGAACTTGTCCATTTCTTCTAGGTTATTGAATTTGGTGACATATAGTCCTTCATAGTATTCTTGGATAATCCTTGTATTTCTGTGGTGTCCGTGATAACTTCCTCTTTTTCATTTCTGATTTTGTTAATTAGTGTCTTCTCTCTTTTTATCTTAATGAGTCTAACCAAGGGTTTGTCAATTTTGTTAATCTTTTCAAAGAACCAGCTCTTTGTCACATTAATTTTTTCTATGGTCTTTTTCTCTATTTCATTTAATTCTGCTATGATTTTTGTTATTTCCTTTCTTCTGATGACCTTGGATTTCACTTGTTCTTCTTTTTCTAGTTCTTTAGGATGTAACATGAGGTTATTTATTTTGGATTTTGCTTGTTTCTTGAGATAGTCCTGTAATTATATCAATGTCCCTCTTAAAACTGCTTTCGCTGCATCCCAAAAATTTTGGTAGGATGTATTTTCACTGTCATTTATTTCTATGTATCTTTTGATCTCTCCTCTGATTTCTTCTTTGACCCAGTCATTCTTTAAAAGCATGATGTTTAATCTCCATGTAGTTGTGTTTTTTCCTGCTTTCTTTTTGCAGTTGATATCCAATTTCAAAGCCTTGTGATCAGAGAATATGCTTGGTATGATTTCAATATTCTTAAATTTGCTGAGGCTGATTTTATGTCCTAATATGTGGTTTATCCTTGAGAATATTCCATGTACACTAGAAAAGAATGTGTAGTCTGATGGTTTAGAATGAAGTGTTCTATATATGTCAATTATGTCTATTTCATTTACTGTGTCATTTAGGGCTGCTATTTCATTACTTATTTTCTGTTTGGATGACCTGTCCATAGCTGTCAATGATGTATTTAAGTTCCCTAGTATAATTGTGTTTTGGTCAATTTCTCCCTTTAGTTCTGTTAGTAGTTACTTGGTATATTTCGGTGCTCCCTGATTGGGGAAATAAATATTGATGACTGTTATGTCTTCTTGTTTTATAGCCCACTTTACCATTATGAAGTGTCCATCTTTGTCTCTTATTGTCTTTTTCACACTGAAGTCTCTTTCATCTGATATTATTATGGCTACACCTTATTTTCTCTGGGTACCGTTTGCTTGGAGTGTCAATTTCCACCCTTTCACTTTGAGTCTATGCTTGTCCTTGTAGCTGAGATGTGTCTCTTGGAGACAGTATATGGTTGGGTTTAGTTGTTTGATCCAATCTGCTATTCTGTGCCTTTTTATTGGTGATTTCAGTCTATTTACATTTAGGGTGATTATTGATATGTGAGGATTTCCTGTCATTCTATCTTTCTTTTATGGTAGGGCCGTGTGTCCATTGTTTCTTTCCCTTTTTGTTGTTGTCTATTATTTCTGTGTGGTGGTATTCTATGAGATTTCCCTCTGTTTCTTCTTTTATTACAGTATATATTTGAGTTCTGAATTATTTGAGTGTTCACCCTTAAGTTTATGTAAAAGAAACTGTGATATTTAGAGTATTCCATTTCGTTCAGCACTCTTACTTTCTCCATTCCCATATTCCGGTTCAGGCCTTTACTCTCCCTCTTTTTATGTTTTGGTTGCAACAAATTGTCCCTGTTGATGGTGGTCGAATAGCCTCCTTTAGTATTCCTTGTAGTGCAGGACGTGTATTAGAAAATTCCCTCTGGTTCTTTATGTCTGGAAAGGTCTTTATTCCTCCTCCATGTCTAAAGGCTATCTTTGCTGGATACATTATTCTTCGCTCATAATTTCTCTCTTTCAATGGTTTGAATATTTGGTTCCACTCCTTCCTGGCTTGTAGAGTTTCTGCTGCAAAATCTAATGATAATCTCATGGGCTTTCCTTTTTAGGTTACCATCTTCTTTTTCCTGGCTTTCTTGAGGATTTTTTTCTTTGTCATTGATTTTAGACAGCTTCAATACAATGTGCCTTGGAGAAGGCCTGTTGGGATTGAGGTAATTAGTTGTTCTATTTGCTTCTTGGATTCGAGGATCCACTTCTATCCACAAGTTTGGGAAGTTCTCATCAACGATTTGTTTGAGTATATTCTCTGTTCCCTTCTCTTTCTTCTCCTTGTGGTATGCCCATTATTCTTATCTTGCTCTTTCTGATGGAGTCAGAAAGTTCTCGTTGAGTTTTTTCATTTCCTTTAAGTCTCGAGTCTCTTTCTTCTTCCATCTGTGTAATTTCCAGGTTTGTATCTTCGATGTCACTGATTCGTTCCTCCATCTGGTCAACTCTACTACCTAAGCTGGCTATTTCATTCTTAATGTCTTCTATTGAGTTCTTAATCTCCAGATATTCTCTTTGGTTCTATTTTAAATTTCAATTTCTTTCGTAAAATATTCATGTTTTTCTTTGATTTTGTTTCAGAGTTCATTAAACTGCCTTTCGGTGTTTTCTTGCATCTCATTGAGATTTTTAAGAACCGCAATCTTGAATTCTCTGTCATTTAAGCCACCTATTTCCATATCATTAAGTTCCTTTTCTGGAGACTTTTCACTTTTTTTCTGAGCTGTCTTGCTGCCTTGGTTATTCATGGCCATTAACGATTTATTATTTTTCTTCCTAGATATCTATAGGAGTGGGTTCTGCAATAGGTTGATAGGAAGAGGTCTTTCTTTTGTATTCCAGTACATGTTTGTAGAATGTTTTAGTTTCTCTCAGACTGCAGCCTTTTTTCCTCTCTCGCATCGTAGTGTTATGTTTTCTCTGCCTTATTCCAGCTTCTCACACAATGGGGGGATTCCCTGGAAGGCGGCCTTCTCTTCTGTAAACTGTTCACCTGGGTCACAGGGCATTGCATCCCTTTTGGGATGTGGGGAGCTTTTGAAGTTCCAAAGCTCTTCCTGCACCAGATTCAGGGCCCTTGTGTTTTAGCAGTTCTGTTTACTCTTGCAGGTATTCGCCCAGATATGTGGGGCCAGGGCCATGGTGTGTTGTGAGAATTGGTCCAGAGCAATGGCGGTGACCACCTCCACAGCCGTTCCTGCTTCCATAGCTCCCTCCCCTTGCCAGAGCTAGTTGGGCTTCAGATCTGTTTATGCGAAACACAGTTCTCAGAACTGTAAATATTCCGTTCTTTCGATTGGACAGTGCTACTCTTCTGCCTCTAGCATTGGGCAGGTGGGGGGCGGGGTGAGCTCTTTGAAGGTTGGGAGGGGGCAGGTAGTTTCATTGCTGAAGGCTTCCATTCTTTGCAGTAGTGAAATGTTATCTGCCATTTCAGACTTCTTCCCTCAGTCTTTGCTCCGAAGACCCTGCCATGAGCATTGGGTTCCGCCGTGTTATATGCTGTCCCATGAGCCTTGTGAGCCATAAACAGAGCCCTAGCAGTCCAACTTCTGTCTCCTGCAACTGTGGTAGTTCCGGGATGCAGCGAGCTCAGAGCACTGAGCTAGGTCTCTGTCCTGTACCGCGCTGCTCTGTCTCTGCACTTCTCCCTTCTCTCCTCCTCTGCTGACACAATTTGCCCACCTTTAGGCGAATTCAGTAGTGAGATGCTTAGTCTTGCCTGTCTGCTGTGCAGGGAGTCCTTTGTGGAGTTATAGTTTTTCAATTTGTTGTAAATTCCAGGGGAGATTTCCAGAGGCTCACCTCATGCCACCATTTTGATCCAAGATCTGCAATGAGTCATAAAATGAAGTTTATTGAGAATGAAGAGCACACTCTACAAAATGTGTAAGTATTTTAACTGATGTCCTTAATTTTTTAAGTATGGTAATAGCAGGAAATTTTTTTTTTAATAAATCACTTTAATATAGAGATGCTTCCTGATTCACAATGGAGTTTTGTCCCCCAAAAAAATGATAAGTTGCAAATACTGTTAAGTTGACAATGCAGATATTGGATCAAAATAAGCAATGAGACTAGCTGCTCCCTCCCAACCTTCAAAGAGCTCACTCTGCCCCCCACCTGCCCAATGCTAGAGGCAGAAGAGTAGCACTGTCCAATCAAAAGAACGGAATATTTACAGATCTGAGAACTGTGTTTCGCATAAACTGATCTGAGGCCCAACTAGTTCTGAGGCCCAAAGGGGAGGGAGCTGTGGAAGCAGGAACGGATGTGGAGGTGGTCACCGCCATTGCTCTGGACCAATTCTCACAACACACCATGCCTCTGGCTCCACGTATTTGGGCAGATACCTGCAAGAGTAAACAGAACTGCTGAAACACGGGGACCCTGAATCTGGTGCAGGAAGAGCTTTGGAACTTCAAAAGCTCTCCACATCCCCAAAGGGATGCAATGCCCTATGACCCAAGTGAACAGTTAAAAGAGGAGAAGGCCACCTTCCAGGGAATCTGCATTTGCAACTTATCATTGTTTTTTGGGGGGGACAAAACTCCATTCTGAATCAGGAAACATCTCTATATTAAAGTGATTTATTAAAAAAAATATATTATTTTCCTGCTATTACCATACTTAAAAAATTAAGGACATCAGTTAAAATACTTGCACATTTTGTAGAGTGTGCTCTTAGTTCTCAATAAACTTCATTTTATGACTCATTGAATATGAAGGGGAGCACAACATGCCACCACAAAAATATACCTCATTTGAATAAGGATTATATCTTGAGCTGATTATTTTCAAGAAACATTAGTCAGGAGAATTATTTTTCACCCTTAGAAAAACAAATGCATTATTGAAATTTTTGCATTTTTAAGTTTGTCAACATTCATAATAATTGCTTCTACCTCCTAAAATTCTGTCTCCACAAAATTCTGGTACCACATACCTACCATCCTCTCTCTGTCTTTCCAATCTTTGGACAGGCTCCTCCCTCTACCTGAGATACTCTATCCATCTCTTCTTGTCCCCTTATATCTTTGCCTATCTGACTCCTCTTCCTCCTATTGAGGCTCAGTTTAGTTATGAGCATTTCTTGGTGAATTTCTAGTCCTCCGGGTCTGCATAAGGAAATCCTCCTGTATATTTGTACCAGTTACTGTGCTAACCCCTTTATATACATGATCTAGATGGACCAATTTAGGTGCTGTGGGAGTTGCCTTCATTAACTTCATTCTTCATTTGTACAAGTTTTCTTTCTTCATTGATAAGATAGGCATGTTCTATACCATGTGAGCTGGCACTTTTGACCACAACTTATTGGAAAGGTACATAATCAGGCCCAGCAAAATCTCTAGTTGGCAAAGTGGCTGGAAGATAACTTGGTGGGAAACTTTCCAAACAGTATAGAGATTAGTGAAATAAAGTTCAATACATAATAGATATTTTAATGTCTGTTAGCAGGGGCCAAAGCATAATGACTCCTAAGTGAAGGTACTATACGAGTAACATGAAGCACCAGAATTTACAATTCAAGACAGGCTTGGAGACTAGGCAGTAGCAGGATAATGATGGGAATGGTAATTGTAGACAGGGAAGAAAAGCTAAGCAACATTTATGGTAGAAGATTAATGGATTCTTGATTAGAAGGTAACAAAATCACAAAGTCATTGGAGTTTGTTGGGAGTCTTCTAATTCTTCAGCTTTCTTCAAACTTTAATGACATTAAACTGCATGGGTATATTAGTGAGGCCTCTCTATCTGCCTAATATCCCTACACAATAAAATCCTTACGTGCTAAAGTGAGTGAGATTTTCTTCCTTGCTTGAAGAGTATAATATAAGCAACTCTACAAGGCAGGGATTATCATTGCTAAAAGGTAACTGAGGAATAGGTAAAAATGAGTGATTGATTTTCCAACGTCAAATATCAGTAAATGACAGAGAAAAAAATTGAACCTCATTCTGACTTACTTTTAATTATTGTTATTTTACTTATGAAATTGTTCAAACTAAAGGAGACAGTAAGATCCATGTACTCAGCACCCATTTTTTTACAGACATTAACACACTGCTACGTTTGTTACATATCTTTTTCTTTTAATTTTTTATAGACAAAGCTGTAGTCCAACTCCCATCTGTTTCTACTCCCTTTCTCCTGTCTAAATATTGCTTTATATTGAGGCCAGTGTGTTTCATTTCCTTGCAATTATAGTTAATCTTACAATGTAATTATGTATACAGAAATAAACAAATTCCAAAGAGCTGAAATGACTTATCTAATGGTAGTGTTTTTCAGACATTAGGACTTCATGAAATAGAGAAATTAAAGAAGATACAAATAGATAGAAACACATACCATGCTCATGGATAGGAAGAATTAATATCCTGAAAATGTCCATACTGCCTAAGGCAATATACAGATTCAGTGCAATTCCTATCAAACTACGAAGGACATTTTTCACAGAAATAGAACATACAATCCTAAAATTTATATGGAACCATAAAAGACCCTGGATAGCCTTGGCAATCTTGAGAAATAAGAAACAAGTGGGAGGCATAACGATACCTGATATTAAATTATATTGCAAGGCTACAGTAATCAAAACAACAGGGTACCAGCAAAAAACAGACACATAGATCAATGAAACAGAGTAGAGAGCCCAGAAATAAATCCATGCCTATATGGTCATTTAATCTCTGACAATGGAAGCAAGAATTTACTGTGGGGTAAAGACAGTCTACTTAATAAAAGGTGCTGGGAAACCTGGGTAGACACATGCAAAAAAATGAAGGTGGACCACCTCCTTACACCATATACAAGAATAAATTCAAAATGGCTTAAAGACGTAAATGTAAGATCTGAAACCATAAAATTCCCACAAGAAAATGCAGGAAGAAACTTTACAGACATTCCCCAGAGTAAGATTTTTACTGATATATCCCCTTGGGCAAGGGAAGTAAGAGGAAAAATAAACATGTGGGATTACATCAAACTAATAAGTTTTTCACAGCAAAGGAAACCATCAATAAAACAAAAAGGGATCCTACTGAATGGGAGAAGATATTTGCCAATGATATATTCGATAAGGGGTTAATATCTAAAATTTGTAAAAAACTATTTTAACTCAACTCTAAAAAAACAAACAAACAAACAAACAGACAAACAAAAAAACAACAAAAAAAGCCCAATTAAAAAATGGGCAGAGGACATGAAGACATTTTTCTAAAAAGGACGTATGATGGCAAACAGACATATGAGAAAATGCTCAACCTCAATAATCATTAGAGACATGCAAATAAAAACCACAATGTGATACACCTCATCCCAGTCAAAATGGCTACCATTAATAAATTAATAAATCAACAAACAACAAGTGCTGGCGAGGATGTGGAGAAAAGGGAACCCTTGTGCACTGGTGGTGGGATTGCAGATTGCTGCAGACACTATGGAAAACAGTATGGAGGTATCTCAAAAATCAGAAAGTGGAACTACCTTATGACCTACCAGTTCCACTCCTAGGTATCTATCCAGAGAAATCCAAAACTCTATTTCAGAAAAATCTATGCACCTCTATCTTTATTGCAGCACTATACACAATAGCGAAGACATGCAAACAACAAAAATGTCCATCGTAGACGACTGGATTAAGAAACTGTGGTACATTTATACAATGGAGTAATATGCAGCCATAAAGAAGAATGAAATCTTAAGATTTGCAACAATATGGATGGACCTAGAGAACATTACGTTAAGTGAAATAAGTCAGACAAAGAAAGACAAATACCATATGATCTCACTAATATGTGGAATCTAAGAAAAGAATAAATGAATGAACTAATCAGAAACAGTCTCAGAGACATAGAGGAAAAACTGAGGGTTGCTACATGGGGGGTGGGGACTAAGGGGATGGTGAGGGGATTAGAAAGCACTATCCATAACCCCAAGATTACCATGGGAATACGAAAGTCAATTTGGGGAATGTAATCAATAATGTTGTAAAGATTTTGTAGGGTATCCGATGGACACTTGTCTCATTAGGGAGACCACCTCAGGGATGATATAGATGCCTGATACCTGCACTGTACACCTGAAACTGAAGTTGAACAATAATGAATGTCAACTACAATTTTATATATACGTGTATAGTTACAAGAAGTGGCATACAGCATTAGGAATAGAGACAGTGGAAATGTAATAGCTGTCTGCGGTGTCAGAGGGGTAGTGGATGGGGGAGGGGGTTATCACTATGTGAGGGATATAAGTGATAAATGTCTAACTATTACATTGCTTTGTGCACCTGAAACCAATAAAAATTGTTAAAGTAAATAAATACAAACAAACAAATAAATAAATAGGATTTGCCAACTGGTGTGTGTGTGTGTGTGTGTGTGTGTCTGTGTGTCTGTGTGTGTGTGTGTGTGTGTGTGTTTATATGCCACGTAAAAATATCTTTAAAATGACATCTACTATTATACCTATTGCCATCTACTATCACCCATTTTAATACAACAATTAGGAAATACTCTCAGGAATAAGGATAGTTATTAAAATTCGTTATTTGGAAAGCCCTCTACATTGTCCTTACTTTTAAAAAAATTTTAATTTTTTTTCTTACTTAAAGTTTATTGGGGTGACAATAAAAAAAGAAGACAAACGAGAAACAAAAACTCATAGACTCAGACAATAGTTTAGTGGTTACCAGAGGGTAAAGGGGGAGGGGGCTGGTAAATGTGGGTAAAGGGGATCAAATATATGGTGATGGAAGGAGAACTGACTCTGGGTGGTGAACACACAATGGGATTTATAGATGATGTAATACAGAATTGTACACCTGAAATTTTATGTAGCTTTACTAACAATTGTCACCCCAGTAAACATTGTCCTTACTTTTAACCGGTAAAAACTTTAACAGAAGCTGGTATTCTATTCAGATCATCTTTGGGGATCCATGGAGGCAGTTGATTAATAGTAGAGCTGTTAGCAGAATTTGGGTTTCCTGACTCTCTCTGGTGGAGTGCTTCTGTCACTACATCATGCTGTTATTAGTCACCGACTTCATATGGTTGACCCAGCACACAAAATTATTTACTACATATGCCTATAATAGTCCTCTATAACCAAATCCTTCAATTAGAACATTTGGAGTTTCAATTTAAAATTTCAATGTGGTATCTTGATGTAATAACCAATAAATCATTATCATCAAGATAACATTAATTTGTTAGATTTTCAGATTAGTCACTGGTCATTTCAGGGCATGAAAGTATATGACCAAGGGCTGGGACTATTGAAAACCAGAGGGATTAAAAGAAGAATGACTCATGCTTTAATAATTGTAAATGGAATGTCTAATAATTTCACAGAATGAAGTTCAAATAGCAAAAACAAAATTTTAACATTAAAATGCATTTGAAGAAGGAAGTTGCTTAGCAGATTTTCTTTCCTCTGTAACTTCATAAAGTTGGAGGGCTTCATGGCTCATTCCTTAGATCTCTCTTTGCTCTATCTAAATTAAATCTTTTGGTGATTGAATCCAGTTTCAAAATACTTTAAATATCATTTATGTGTTGATGACTCCCAAATGTTATCTTCAGGGTAGGTCTTTTTCCACAAATCCAGACTTTTCTATCCAATTGCTTACTCAGTATCTCCATTTCAATATCCAATAAGCATCTCAATCTTAATATGCCTGAATCCAAACTCTTGATCTGCTTCTCCAGATCTATTCCACCTGCAGGTTTTCTAGTGTCCATTAATGGTAACTCACTCCTTCCAGTTGCTCAAGCCAGAAACCTTGGAGTCATTTTTTACTTTTTTTTCCCCCTCATGCTCCACATCATTCAATCTGTCATAAAATCCTATTGATTCTTCTTCAGAATAAATCCAGATTCTGATTGCATTCCATCATAGCCACCACTACCAAACTGCCTCGAGCCACCATCATTTCTCAGATGAATTAGTGCAATAGCCTCAAATGTGATTTCTCAGCTTCCATCCTTGCCCTTACAATTTATTGTCATCGGAGCAGATCAGGTAATCTTTAAAGATGAAATAGATAATTTACCCCTTTGTTCAACATTTTCCAATGGTTCGCCACTTCAAAGTAAATGACAAAAGCTTTAAAATATCATATCAGGAACTATATATATTCTAGTGCTCTGAATAGAAATGTAATGTGAGCAACTCACACAATTTTAGATTTTCTAACAACACATTAAAAAGAAGCAGGCAAGATTAATTTTAATAAATTACACTTCATATATGCAAAATCTTATCAATTTACCATGTAACCAATATAAAATATTATTAATGAAATATTTTACATTATATCTTTTTGAGCTAAGTCTTCAAAATCTGGTATGTATTTTATACTGTCATCACATTTCAATTTGAACTATTCACGTTTTCAGAGCTCAATAACCACATGCAGGCATTGGCTATTGTATTGGACAGTGCAGATCAAGCTCTTCATTACTACCTTCACCATATTTCTTAATGCTTTCCCACTCATTCATTCAGCTCTAGTACTCACTTACTCAAACACTCTGGGAAGACTAAACATTTGCTTTTTTGCCTATAATATTCCTCTCCCAATACCCAAATGAATTAATAATTTAATAATCAGTAATTTAATAAACTACTCTGGTATACTAGGTGTAGGGTATACAAGGGGACTCAAAGAAAAATTTTACCTGTTATAGTGAAATATGCAGTCCACTTAGAGACAGAGACATTCATTGGGCTATCACACAAATTTATATTTACAAACATTGTAAAATGGTATGAACTTGGAATACTACTCAGAAATAAAAAAGAACAAACTATTGATACATACAACAGCTTGGATGAATCTCCAGGGAATTATACTGAGTGCAAAGAAAATCCCAAAATGTTACATATTATAGGAATCTATTTATGGTAACAATTTTTGAAATGACAAAATTATAGAAAAGGAGATTGATTAGTGATTGCTAGGTGTTAGGGAGGTGGTGAGGGTGGGAGGGAAGTGGGTGTGGGTATAAAAGAGTAACAAGAAGGGCCCTTGTGGTGATTGTGATATTCTCTGCCTTAGCTGTGTCAGTGTCAATATTCTGATTTTGTTATTGCACTATAGTTTTGCAAGATGCTATGATTGAGAAAATTTTAGTAAAAAGTACACAGAAATTATCTGTGTTACTTCTTATAACTGCATATGGATCTACAATTATCTCAAAAAAAAAAAAATACAAGGTGCTATGAAAGCATACAATAGATCTGGTAAACCAAGAGGGCTTCCTTGAAGATGTGACATTTGGGCTCTGATAGGAAGTATGAGGAGGAGATAACTGGATGTGGGAGAAGGGAGAGCATTCCAGGCAACAATATTATTCTGCTGCAGTATGGAGAATGAATTGGTGGGGGGTAGTGGTTGATGCAGGAAAATGGATTGGGAGGCTATTAAAGTAGCCTAGGCAAGAAATAATGGTAGCTTGGTATTGGGTGATATCAATCACGATGACAATTAAATAGACTCCAGAGCCATTCAGGATGTGAAATCAAGTGACAGAAAAGTCTCAAATATAGATGAAAATAGATTATTTTGATTCATTTAATAAAATATTTCATAGATATTTACTAGTGCTGGAAAACATTAGATTATTGTAATTCTGAGAAAAGGTTATAAATAACCAGTACAGAGTAATACGTACCTTTCAGAAATTACTTTGATTTACAACACATGATATTTGCACAAAACACGAATGGATGCCAATTTGCCTGTCACACAAGCAAAGCAAATAGTTGTTACTTGTAAATCTTTTCTTTCCTACATATACTCAATATGTAGTGCCAGAGAAAAATGAAACTCAAAATCATCTGTAAGTCCCCATTTACTCATGCATCCATTAAACATACTGAACAGTGACTATATTCAGATGTTGAATATACACAGATTATAAAGAGTCTTATCGAAGCTCTGGCTCTGGAAGCTTCTAGACTTGAGTTGGAATTCGGACTCTGTGACTAATATCAGCATTATGTGAGGTAAATTACCTATGTTTTTGCCATCAGTCTCCTCATCTTTAAAATAGAAATAATGGCATTACTTACTTTATTTTACTTTTTATCCCAGGACTATGTTTAATCAAATTTGAAAAATCAAACATTAAAATTCACCACATACATTGACTAAAAAGGAAAAATTCATATGATCATCTTACTAGATGCAGAAATAATATTTGACAGAGTTCAACATGAATTTATGACCCCAAAATAAAAACAAAACAAGAAAACAACAACAATAAACTTTTTCAGATATCTACAAAGGAAACTTCCATAACTGATAAAGTATATCTGAAAAACAATAAAACAAACAAACAAACAAAAAACAGCAGCTAAATTATACTTAATTTTAAAAAATAGAATTATTTCCCCCTAAGTTCAGGGACAAGGCAATGACATCTACTCTCACCACTCATACTCTAGATCGTATTGCATATCATAGCACAGAACAGCAAGCAAAAGAGTAAAACATACAGATTGTGAAGAAAAGCATAAAAACTGTTTTTTTCCCCAACAAGTCCCATGACTGAGCATAAAGAAAACCCAAAAAAACAAAACACATTAATTGAATATTTATAGAATAGCAATGGATATTTGAAAAAATGAAATTAAATAAAAGGTCCCATTTACAATGATAACAAAATGCATGAAATCCTTATGGATAAATCTAACAGTATGTGCAAGAAACATGTGCAAAATTTGTATGCCAAAAACTACAAAATGCTGTTAAAAGAAGTCAAATCTCGCTTCATATCAGCAGCAACATCTGGGAAACTATTCAAAAATAAAGTTTCCTGACTTCTCCCTGGATCTCCTGAATGAGAAACTTTGAAAACGGAACAAGGGATACTGTATTTTACCATGCTTTTTGCAGATGATTCTCCTGCTGTCATGGCTGCATTGTAGAACACTGAACTAAAGTAGGATTTTTGTTTTTATTAGTTTGAAAAGAGGCTTTTATTCTCTCTCTTTTTTATCAAGTATCTCTTCAATATGTTTCTTAGTATCCCAAAATTTTTGACAGATGACTTTATCTAATAGATAAATGTTGACTTCAACAGAGTGTTTCCATATTAAGCACAAGTGTAAGTGCAGGAACTAAAAAGAAAGAGGGTCTTTGGTATTCAATGATACTCTATTCTTTAATCACTCTAAAATTCTATGTTTCCCCGAAAATAAAACCCAGCCAGACAATGAGCTCTAATGCGTCTTTTGGAGCAAAAATTAATATAAGACCAGGACACTTATAAGACTTAGTCTTATATTATGTAAGACCCAGTATTATATTTATTATATTATATTATTATGTTATATCATATCATATTATATTATATTATATTATATTATATTATATTATATTATATTATATTATATTATATTATTATACCCAGTCTTATAGTAAAATAAGACCAGATCTTATATTAATTTTTGTTCCAAAAGACACATTAGAGCTGATTGTCCAGCTAGGTCTTATTTTTGGATAAACACGGTTATACTCTGAATTTAAATCTAGAGTCTCACAAACTTGTCAAGAATGGCAATACAATACCCACTACCCATAGAATAAATTTATTGCTAGAGTAACATCTGGTGGTGAGCAGAGAGGTCTCTCGGAAGAGGTAAGATGGCATGGATAGCAGTCACAATAAGTTAATTATCATTAATGGTTTAGAGCAGGGGTGTCCAAACTTTTTCCAACGTTTTTCACCGAGGGCCATATGTGGTAAAATACACAAAGAGCCGGGCCACTCACTCAAGGTGAAGTTCGTATTGCCTCACCTGGTTCATTTAAGTAAACTAAATATATTTTTGGAATTTGCTGCGGGCCAATTAAAAATGGATTGCGGGCTGCAGTTGGCCTCGGGCCACAGTTTGGACACCCCTGGTTTAGAGGGAGAAATAAATGGGGATGGGAGAAAAATGACATAATGGAATAAGTTTTAGAGTGCTTCTTAAGAAAATATACACGAAGAAGTTGCTCTCAGTTTATAGATAACAGAAAGGCAATGTTCAAATCCTTCATATTTTGAAGTTTGTCAAGATTCTCACAGCAAGTGGGGGATGAAAAATTAAAATAAAAAGCAATAAACAACAGTCAAGAAGACAGGATTAAGGTCTGATGCTTATTCTGCTCCTATCTTATTATAATCTTAGCTATTTTACTACATCTCTTTTGTCCCTATTTTCCTACTGTAAAAAATGAGTAGATGGAATGAAATTACTTTTAAGTTCCTTTACTATTCCAAAAAGAAATCTCTGTTGCAAATAAATAAATAAATAAATGGTGATTCAATGTGACATATAGATGATGTATTACAGAACTGTACACTTGAAACCTATGTAACTTTACTAAAATGGTCACCCCAATAAACTTTAATTAAAAACAATTTGGTGTTTATACTAAGAGGTATATAAAACTAAGATTTGGCTGAATAAGAAATGTGTCAATAAGTTCTTAAAAATGGATATCGAAATCTTAAGCAATTCTTTTAACCTCAGTAGGCACAAACATCTCAACAAGAAAGAGACACACAGAGACAAAGAAGGGAGAGACAGAGAAAGAGACTTAACTCAACTCTAGATCTTCTTACATAAATACTACAATGCTAAAATCAACAATGTCATAGTAATAACAATCTATTGTGGCGCTAAGAAAGATAAGTGTAATCTCTTCAAATACATAGATACTTTATTTTATTTTATTATAATAATAATTACTTTTTTTAAAGATTTGTTTTTTATTGGGGAAGGGGAACAGGACTTTTTTGGGGAACAGTGTGCACTTCTGGGACTTTTACAAGTCAAGTTTTTGTCCCTTCAATCTTAGTTTTGGAGGATACAGCTCAGCTCCAGGTCCAGTTGCTGTTGTTAGTTGCAGGGGGCACAGCCCACCATCCTTTGCAGGAGTCAAACCCTGTAACCTTGTGGTTGAGAGGATGCACTCCAACCAACTGAGCCATGCGGGAACTCAGCGGCAGCTTGGCTCAAGGTGCCATGTTCGATCTTAGTTGCAGGGGGTGCAGCCCACCATCCCTTGTGGGAGTTGAACCTGCAACCTTGTGCTTGAGAGCCTGCTCTCCAAACAACTGAGCCATCTGGCAACCCGGGAGCTGAGCAGCAGCTCATTGACTTCATTCTAGTTGCGGAGGGCGGAGCTTGCTGGTCCATGTGGGAATCGAACCAGCAGTCCATTTCCCAGAGCTCATGCTCTAACCAACTGAGCCACCCATCCACCCCTAAAAATTACTTTTTTTAAAGAGGGCACAGCTAACAGTGGCCCATGCGGGGATAGAACCAGCAACCTTGGTGTTATTACCAATATGCCAAACCGACCACCCCCAACATAGATATTTTATTATTGATTCAATTTATTTAAGAGTTTTAGAGTTTATTCAGATTTTCTATTTCTTATAGACAGTTTTGCTTATTTTATTTTCCCCTAAAAGTATACATTTTATTTCAGGTTTTAAATTTTAATCATAAAATTTTAGAATTCTTCTCATGATTTTGTTAATGTGCTCTGCATCTATAGTTATGCAACCTTAATGGTTTAACGGAGTCAATTTGTACTTTCTCTAGAGTATCTTAGTCTTCTCAGAAACATAACATTTTATCAGTTCTCAAAATAAATCCTCTGATTACATCATAAAAATGGCAGCACGAGGTGAGCCTTTTGAAATGTCCCCCGGAATTTACAACAAATTGAACAACTATAATTCCACAAAGGATTCCCTGTGCAGCAGACAGGCAAGTCTAAGGGGCATGCAACTGAAATCACCAATGGTGGGCAAATTGGGTGAGCAGTGGAGGATAGAAGTGGGAAACGCAGAGACTCAGGCTGCATGGCCTCAGGACACAGACCTGAGCTCGGAGCTCTAAGCTTGCAACATTCCAGAACTACCGCAACCTCAAGGGACGGAAGATCTCAGAATACTAGTGCTCTAGTTATGGCACATAGTCCCGCCTGAGGGATCAGCATATAACACCGCTGAACCCAATACTCAAGGCAGAGACCTCAGAGCAAAGACTGAGATAAGAAGGGTGAAAAAAGCGGTTTAAGCCCTCACTGCCAAGCAGAACATGGAAGGCTTAGGCACTGAGCCTAGCTTCTTGCTCCCCACCCTCCCAGAGCTCATTCCACCTCCTTTACTCACAGGGCTAGAAGCAGAATGGTAGCAGTGTCAGATCAAAAGAAAATAGTATTTGTAGATATGAGAACTATGGCCCATAGCCAGGGACTCTCAGCCCAAATAGTTCTAGCCAAGGAGAGGGAGCATTGGGTGCAGGACTGGCTATAGTAGTGGTCGCCACCACTGTTCTGTACCACCTCTTAAAATCCACCCCACCTACCAGGGCAGATTCCTGCAGGGGTAAACAGATCTGCTGAAACACATAGGCTCTGAACCCATTGCAGGAAGACCTTTGGAACTTCGGAAGCTCTCCATATCTCCCCGTGGAAGTGATGCCCTGTGACACAGGGAAACTGTTAACAGAGGACAACCTTGCCCTCCAGGGAATACCCCCATTGTGTGACAAGCCAGAATACTGCAGAGAAAATATAACACTGCAGTGTGAGAGAGAATAAAAGGTTGCGGGCAGAAACAATATAAAACATTCTACCAACACCTACAGGAAAACGAAAGAAAGACCTCTTTCTATCAACGTGTTCCAGAATCCACTCCTGTAGATGTCTAGGAAGAGAAATAATAATTAATTAATTGACATGGATAACCAAGGTAACAAGACAGCTCACAAAGAAAATGAAAAGTCTCCAGAAAATGAACTTAAAGGCATGGAAATTTGTGACTTAAATGACAGATAATTCAAGATTGCAGTTCTGAAAAAACTCAACAAGATGCAACAAAACACAGACAGGAAGTTTAATGAACTCAGAAACACAATCAAAGAACAAAATAAACATTTTACCAAAGAGATTGAAATTTTAAAACAGAAACAAATAAAATTTCTGGAGATTAAGAACTCAATAAAACAAACGAAGAACAGCCAGCTTAGGTAGTAGAGTTCACCAAATGGAGGAAAGAATCAGTGTCATCGAAGACAGAAATATGGAAATGACACAGATGCAAGAAGAGAGAGACTTGAGACTTAAAAGAAATTAAAGAATTCTACAAGAACATTCTGACTCCATCAGAAAGAAGAATATTAGAATAATGGGCATCAGAGGGAGAAGAAAGGGAAAAGGGAACAGAGAGTATATTCAAACAAATAGTTGATCAGAACTTCCCAAACTGTGGAAAGAACTGGATCCTCGAATCCAAGAAGCAAATAGAACACCTAATTACCTCAATCCCAAAAGGCGTTCTCCAAAGCACATTGTACTGAAGCTGTCAAAAAATAATGACAAAGAAAGAATCCTCAAGGCAGCCAGGAAAAAGAAGATGGTAACCTACAAAGGAAAGCTCATTAGATTATCATCAGATTTTTCAGCAGAAACTCTAAAACCCAGGAGGGAATAGAATGAAATATTCAAACCATTGAAAGAGAAATTATGAGCCAAGAATAACATATCCAGCAAAGATATCCTTTAGATATAAAGGAAGAATAAAGACCTTTCCAGACATTCAGAAGCTGAGGGCATTTTCTAACACATGACCTGCAATACAAGATATTCTGAAAGAGGTTATTCAACCAATATCATTAGGGATAATTTCTGACAACAATAGCATAAAAGGGGGGAGAATAAATGCCTGAACCACAATATGGAAATGTAGAAATTATGCATGTTATAGAAAATGTAATTCTCTGTATATGAAACCTTCTTTTACATAAACTTAGTCATAACCACTCAAAAATATATCCTGGCTGAAATATATAAAATAATAAAAGAAGAAACTGAGAGAAAAATCATAGAATACCACCACACTGAAATAATGGACAGCAAAAAAATAAAAACACAAAGAAATAATGGAGACACAGTCCTACCTGAACACCAATGATAGAATGAAAGGAAATTCTCATACACCAATAATCACCCTAAATGTAAATGAACTGAACTCACTAATAAAAAGCCACAGAGTAGCACGTTGGATCAATAAACTAAACCAACCACATGCTGCCTCCAAGAGACATATATCAGCTACAAGGACAAACATAGCCTCAAAGTGAAAGGGTGAAAATTGACATTCCAAGCAAATGGAATCGAGAGGAAAGCAGGAAAACCTATACTGATATCAGATGAAACAGACTTCAGGATAAAAAAGGTAACAAGAGACAATGATGGACATTTTATAATGACAAAGGGGACTATACAACAAGAAGACATAACAGTCATCAATATTTATGGCCCCAATCAGGGAGCACCAAAATATACCAAACATCTATTAATAGAACTAAAGGGAGATATTGACCAAAACCCAATTACAGTAAAGGAGTTATATACATCATTGACAACTATGGAAGGATCACCCAGACAGAAAATAAAGAAAGCAACATCAACCCTAAATGACACATTAGATGAAATGGACGTAATTGATATTTGTAGAGCACTTCCTCTTAGATCATTGGACTTTTCATTTTTTTCATAGTGTACATGGAAGATTCTCAAGGATAGACCAAATATTGGGACATAAAACTACCTCGGCAAATTTAAGAAGATTGAAATCATACCAAGCATATTCTCTGATCGCAAGGCTTTGAAATTGGATATCAACTGCAAAAAGAAGGTAGGAAAAAAACACAAATAGGTGGAGATTAAACAACATACTTTTAAAAAATGACTGGGTCAAAGAAGAAATAAGTGGAGAAAGAAGAAATAAAAAGACACATAGCAACAAATGAGAGTGAAAATACATACTACAAAAATTTTGGGGATGCAGCGAGAGCAGTTTTATGAGAGAAATACATATCATTACAGGCTTATCTCAAGAAAGAAGAAAAATTCCTGATAAATAACCTCACATTACACCTTAAAGAACTAGAAAAAGAAGAACAAATGAAACCCAAAGTTAGTTGAAGTAAGGAAATAATAAAAATCAGAGCAGAACTAAATGAAACAGAGAACAAAATGATAATAGAAAGTTAATACAAAAAAGAGCTGGATCTTTGAAAAGATTAATAAAATTGATAACCCTTTACTAGACTCATCAAGATAAAAAGAAAAAAGACACAAATAAACAAAATCAGAAATGAAAGTTCGGAAGTTATCACGGATGCCACAGAAATACAAAGGATCACCCAACAATACTATGAAACAATATATGCCACCGTATTATAACCTAGAAAAAATGGACATGTTCTTGAAAGCATATAGCATTCGTAGGCTGAATCACGAAGAATTGAAAAAAATTAAATAGACCAATCACCAGGAAGGAAATTGAATCAGTCATATGAAACCTTCCCAATAGCAAAAGTCTAGGACCAGATATCTTAGCTAATGAATTCTACCAAACATTCAAAGAGTATCTAGTACCTGTCCTACTCAAACTCATCCCAAAAATTGAAGAAGAGACAATACTCTATAACTCATTTTAGGAGGCCAACATTACCCTGATACCAAAACCTGGTAAGGATAACACACAAAAAAAATGAAATTACGGACCATATCTCTGATGAAAACAGATGCAAAAATCCTAAACAAAATACTACCAAATCGAATGCAACAATGCATTAAAAGATTATACATCACAATCAAGTGGGGTTCATCCCAGGGGCAAAAGGATGGTTCCACATACACAAATCCTTCAATGTGATACACCATATAAATAATATAAAGTACAAAATTCTTATGATTATATCAGTAGATGCAGAAAAAGCATTTGACAAGACTCAACATCCATTTATGAGGAAAATACTTAATAAAATGGGTATAGAAGGAAAATACCGCAACATAAAAAAAGGCCATATATGACAAACCCTCAGCTAATATAATTAGTAGTGAAAAACTGAAGCCCTTTGCTCTATGTTCAGGAACACGACAGGGCTGTCCCCTGTAACCTTTGCTTTTCAACATAGTAGTGGAAGTCGTAGACAGAGCAATCAGGCAAGAGAAAGAAATAAAAGGCATCCAAATTGGGAATGAAGGAGTTAAATAGTCACTTTTTTCAGATAACATGATGCTATATATAGAAAACCCTAAATACTCCACCAAAAAGTTATTAGACACAATAAACGAATATAGTAAAGTTGCCAGTACAAAATTGATGTGCAAAAGTCCATTGCATTCCTCTATACTAACAATGAAATCTCAGAAAAAGAATTTTTTAAAAAAAATAATTCCTTTTGAAATTGCAACAAAAAGAATAAAATATCTAGGAATAAACTTAACCAAGGATGTGAAAGACGTCAATGCTGAAAACTATAATCATTTTTAAAAGAAATTGAAGAAGCACAAAGAAATGGAAAATCATTCCATGTTCATGGATTGCAAGAATCAACATACTTAAAATGTCCATATTACCCAAAGCAATATGCATACTTAATGCAATCTCCATCAAATCCCCAATGGCGTTTTTTACAGAATAGAATTAAAAAATCATCAGATTTGTATGGAACCACAAAAGACCCCGAATAGCCAAACCAAACCTAAGAAAAAAAAGCAATACTGGAGGTATCACACTTCCTGACTTCAGCTTGTACTACAGGGCAACAATAATCAAAACAGCATGATATTGGCAGAAAAACAGACATGTAGAGCAATGGAATAGAATTGAGCACTCAGAAATAAAACCACATGTATATGGACAGATAATTTTTGACAAAGAAGCAAAAAAACATACAATGGAGAAAAGACAGCCTCTTCAATAAACGGTGCTGGCAGAATTGGAAAGCCACGTGCAAAAGAATGAAACTGGACTGCTATCTGTCACCATGTACCAAAATTAATTCAAAATGGATCAAAGACTTAAGCATAAGACCTAAAACAATCAACTGCATAGAAGAAAACATAGGTACTAAACTTACAGACCTTGGGTTCAAAGAGCATTTTATGAATTTGATTCCAAAGGCAAGGGAAGTAAAAGCTAAAATAAATGAATGGGACTATATGAAACCTAAAAGCTTCTGCACAGCGAAAGAAACCATCGACAAAATAAAGAGGCAACCAACTGAATGGGAGAAGATTTTTGCAAACAGTGCCTCCGATAAGGGGCTAATATCCAAAATATACAAGGAACTCATGAAAGTCAACAACAAAAATCAAACAACCCAATTGAAAAATGAGCAGTGGACTTGAAGAGACATTTCTCCAAAGAGGACATACAAATGGCAAATAGACATGAAAAAATGCTCAACATCAATAATTATCAGAAAAATGCAAATAAAAAGCACAATGAGATATCACTTCACCCCAGTCAGAATGGCTATCATCAACAAGGCAAATAGTAACAAGTGCTGGAGAGGCTGTGGAGAAAAAGGAACCCTCATACACTGTTGGTAGGAATGCAGACTGGTGCAGCTGCTATGGAAGGCACTGTGGAGGTTCCTCAAAAAATTATGAATAGAAATACTGTATGACCCAGCAATCTGTCTCCTGGGTATCTACCCAAAAAATCTGAAAACATTTAAAGACACGTGTGCTCCAATGTTCATTGCAGCTTTAATTACGGTGGCCAAGACATGGAAACAACCAAAATGTCCTTCGATAGATAAATGGATAAAGAAGTTGTGGTATATATACACAATGGAATATTATTCGGCGGTAAGAAAATATGAAGTAGGATCGTTTGTGACAACATGGATGGATCTTGAGATTACAATGCTAAGAGAAATAAGTCAGACAGGAAAAACAGAGAACCACATGATTTCAATGATATGTGGTATATAAACCAAAAACAACAAAAGAACAAGACAAACAAATGAGAAACAAAAACTCATAGACACAGAAAATAGTTTAGTGGTTACCAGAGTGTAAGGGGACAGGGTAGATACGGGTAAAGGGGATCAAATATATGGTGATGGAAGGAGAACTGACTCTGGTTGGTGAACACACAATGGGATTTATAGATGATGTAATACAGAATTGTACACCTGAAATCTATGTAACTTTAATAACAATTGTCACCCCAATAAACTTTAATTAAAAAAAAAGAAAAAAAAAAGGCTTATGCACATCAAAAGGAACCATCGACAAAAATAAAGAGGAAACCAACTGAGTGGAAGAAGACTTTTGGAAACGACACCTCAGATAAGGGGCTAATATCCAAAATGTATAAGGGAATCACATAACTCAACAACAAGAACAAAACAATCAAATTTAAAAATGTGCAGAACATCTGAAGAGACGTTTCTCCAAAAAGGATATACAAATTGCCAATAGACATATGAAAAAATGCTCAACATCACTAATCATTAGAGAAATGCAAGTAAACACCACAATGAGAAATCTCCTCATCCGTTAGAATGGCTATCATAAACAAGACATGTTGAATGGCTATCATCAACAAGTAACAAGTGTTGGAGTGGCAGTGGAGAAAAAGGAATTCTCATAAACTATTGATTGGTATGCAGGTTGGTGCAGCAGCTATGGAAGACAATTTGGTGGTTCCTCAAGAAATTAAGAATAGAATCACCATACGACCCAGCATTCCCTCTCCCGGGTATCCACACAAAACATTCTGAAAACATTTGTCCATAAGGACATATGTGCTCCAGTGTTCAGTGCAGCTTTATTTACAGTGGCCAAGACATTGAAACAAGCAAAGTGTCCTTCGATAGATGAATAATAGGTAAAGAAGCTGTGGTATAAATAAATACACAATGGAATACAATTGGCCATAAGAAAAGTGGAATATACCATATGTACCAATAGTACCAATAGTACCACATGAATGTATCTTGAGATTACAATGGTAAGCAAAATAAGTCAGAAAGAAAAAGTAGAGAACCATATGATTTCACTGATATGTGGTATATAAAAGTGAAAACAAAGGAACAAGACCAAATAATGACAAAACAAAAACTCATAGACATGGACAACAGTTTATTGGTTACCAGAAGTTAAGGGGGAGGAAGGCTCTAGAAGAGCGTAAATGGGGTGAAATATATGGTGATGGAAGGAGAACTGACTCTGGGTGGTGAACACATAATGTTAGATATAGATGTTGTATTACAGAATTGTACACCTGAAATGTATGTAACTTTACTAACAATTGTCATCCCAATAATCTCTAATTAAAAAAATAAAAAATAAACAACTAAATCCTCTTTATTGTTTAATTGTCTTAAATATCAGTATTGTATCTTATTTCTTTGGTTCTACTTTCTTTGGCCTCCTCTTATTTTCTCCACGTTGTTGAGCTGAAATCTTTTTGTTTTTAATTTTTTAAAGATTTTTATTGAAATATAGGTAACATACAATATTATATTAGTTTTAGGTGTACATCATAGTTATTCAACAGTACCCACTTGACACTATATATAGTTATTACCATATTATTGATTATATTCCCTATGCTAAAGAAATGATCACTATGATAAAACCAGCATCCATCAGACACTGTACTACACCATCACAATATTATTGACTATACTTCCTTTGCTGTGTATTATATCCTAAAGACTTATTTTATACCTGTAACTTTGATGCTTTTATTCCCCTTTTTCTTTCCCCATTCTTAAATTTTTTATTATATTTGACATTCAATATTATTTTATATTATTTTCAGGAGTACAGCATAGTGGTTAGGAATTTATATAATGTATGAAATGGTCCCCCTGAGTAGTCCCACCTGGCAGTATACATAGTTATTACCATATTCGTGATCATATTCCCTATGCCTTTCTTTACATTTCCATGACTATTATATAACTACCAATGTGTATTTTTTAATCCCTTCACCATTTTCACTTTTTTCCTAACATCCCTCCCATCTATCATCCTGCTAGAACTAGTATCCATATGACGCCTTACATAGTTGTTACAACATTATTGACTATATTCCATATACAATACCCTACATTTCTATTACTACTGTGTAATAACCAATTTGTAGTTCTTTATCCCTTCCCCTTTTTCACCCACCCCTAATCACCCTCCCATCTGGCAACCATCAAATTGTTCTCTGTATATATATGAGTTTGTTTCTGTTTAGTTTGTTTACTTATTTTGTTCTTTAGACTCCACTTATAAGTGAAATAATATCACATTTGTCTTTTTCTCTCTGACTTACTACAGTCAGCACAATACCCTCTGTGTCCCTCCATGTTGCCACAGATGGAAAGATTTCATTTCTTTTTAAGACAGTAATATTCCACTGTACATATGCCCATCTTTTTTTTTTTTTTTTTTTTTTTTTTTTTTTTTTTTTTTTTTTTTTTTTTTTTTTTTTTTTTTTTATCCATTCAGGGACATCCAGGTTGTCCTCATGTGTGGGGAGCCATGATTTCTTGTTTATTCTGTAGCCTTGCAGACTGGCTCAGTTTATGGTTAACTTGTTTTAGCTCTTAAGGCATTGTCTCTGCTTACACCTGGAGGGTGCTTGCAAGCTGCTAAGGAATGAGGTGGGAACTGCCAGTTCCTGGACACAGATCACTGATGATTATCAGGGTAATTGGTGGGCTTTGTCATTGAGATGATGACTTTGGGAGAGTTTCAGTGAGTCTGTAGTTCATATGTAAAAGTTGCAAATTTTACTTTCAATGAGGAAATGCTCACTCGTGATTGTTAAGCTGCACGTACACAGGTGGTTTATATTGGTAAAGGAAAGTAAACTCCGCGCTTCAGGATCACTGAAGACCGGCCGCATCATCATTTTGTGTGAGTGTCTTTTTTCATTCCCACTCACCCATTCAGGAACTGTTCGATTTGTGGCGGCTGGCACGCCACACTCATGTCTTGGCTATTGTAAATAATGTTGCAATGAACATATGGATGAGCATGTCTCCTTTAGGCAAGGCTTTGGGTTTCATCAGATAAATATCCAGAAGTGGGATTACTAGGTCCTTCTTTCTCTCTTGTTATAGTCTTTGATTTAAAGTATGTTTTTTTCTGGTATAAGTATTGCTACTCCAGCATCATTATTTGTTTCCATTTCATAAAATATCTTTCTCCATCCCTTTACTTTCAGTCTGTGTATCTCTTTCATTTTGAAGTGTGTCTCTTGTAGGCAGCATATGAAAGGGTCTTGTTTTCTTATCCATTCATCCCACCATCTTTTGAGTGGAGCACTTAATCATTTACATTGAAAGTAATTGTTAATAGGCATGTAGTCATTGTCACTTTATTCTTCTTTTTTTTTTTTTTTTACTTTTTTTTTATCTTAAAAAAGTCCCTCTAAGATTCTGTGTAATACTTGTTTGGTGGTGATGAACTCCTGTAGCTTTTTCTTGTCTGGGATGCTCTTTATCTGTCCTTTGATTCTGAAATCTTTGCTAGGTAGAGTAATCTTGATTGTAGGTCCTTGCTTTTTCATCACTTTGAATATTTTCTACCAATCCTTTCTGGATTGCAAAGTTTTTGTTGAAAAATCAGCTGACAGTATTATGGGGGCTCCCTTGTGGGTAAATAACTGTTCTTCTCTTGCTGCTTTTAAGAGTCACTCTTTGTCTTTAATCTTTGGCATTTTAATTATGATGTGTCTTGGTGTGAGCCTCTTTGGGTTTATCTTGTTTGGAACTCTGTACTTCCAGGGCTTGTATATCTGTTAGGTAGAAGTTAGAAAATGTAGGAGAAGGAGGATGGGTAGGAGGGGGTCCATAGTGTCTACAGAAATTGCTCATAAATAGCTTTGATTAACTGCCTCTAGCCACATATCACTTTTTACAACAACAGATGATGAGAGGTGGTCTGGAACAAGATAAGGATCTGAGTCAATAGACCTCCATCCATCTTATCCCATTCCCTCCCATGGAAGAACATGCACCTCCTTTTCCCACCAAATCAATATGTAACTCTTTAACTCCAACCAGCAAACTATAAGTCCTCAGGACTAGGGCGCTCTCTCTCTCTCTCTCTCTCTCTCTCTCTCTCTCTCTCTCTCTCTCCCTCCTTTCTACCCTGTTTCTCTCCCTCTATCTCCCTTCCTCTCCCTCCGTCTCTTTCTCTTACTTACTGAGAAGCCTCAGCTAGGCTTCTCTCTCTTACCTTGGCTAGGCCCCACTCTCCCACCTTGGTTAGGCCCATTCTCTTCCTTGAGAATGTATTACAAAAAAACCTGCTTGCATACTAATCTGCTTGCTGACCTTTGATTATTTACTTCATTGGCAAGAAGAACCGAGATTCCTGTAACATTTTGGTGCTACGTCTTGGATTGCACTCTTTGCCTCCAGTGTGGGGAGCCATGATTTCTTGTTTATTCTGTAACCTTGCAGACTGGCTCAGTTTTAGCTCTTAAGGCGTTGTCTCTGCTTACACCTGGAGGGTGCTTGCAAGCTGCTAAGGAATGAGGTGGGAACGGCCAGTTCCCGGACACAGATCACTGATGATTGTCAGGGTAATTGGTGGGCTTTGTCATTGAGATAATGACTTTGGGAGAGTTTCAGTGAGTCTGTAGTTCATATGTAAAAGTTGCAAATTTTACTTTCAATGAGGAAATGCTCACTCGTGATTGTTAATCTGCACGTACACAGGTGGTTTATATTGGTAAAGGAAAGTGAACTCCGCGCTTCAGGATCACTGAAGACCGGCCGCATCATCAATTGTGTGAGTGTCTCTTTTTCATTCCCACTCCCCTTGTCAGGAACTGTTCGACTCGTAACGGCTGGTCCGCTACATTTTGACGCCCGAACAGGGACCTGAATACAGGGGTAACGGTGAGGAGCACCGCATGGTTAGGATCCGGCTCAGATTGTGGGGCTTAGTTCATGGATGCGCGGTGAGTGAGGCACAGTCCCCTCGGTCGAATGTGTGTGTGAGTGAATGGTAGCTCCACGACTTCGTGTTACGGAGCTTGTTTGGGCCCTAATCTGAGGTTCCGGTTCTGTCATATGGCATAACGGCGATTGGGGCTCCGTCCCACCAGTTCGGGGGTTTATACCGAAACGCCTCTAGCTACGACAGATTTGGTCCCGAGAGAGGCACGGCCAGACGGGCATCTGAGTGAAATTTGTGTGAAAGAAGGGCCGAGTTAGGGAACAAAGAAATGGGTCACGCTAGCAGCAAGGACCTGTATGTTAGAGGACTTAAGAGATTACTTGCCGTCCGTGGCAGCAGGGTGAGCAAAGAGCAATTAGATAAATTTTTAGAATTTGTAAAGGAAGTTTGCCCTAAGTTTCCAAATAAAGGTACCGTCAGCTTGGAAACTGGGAAAAAGGTTGGAGAACAATTACAAGGCTATTATATTGCCCAAGGACCTCAGCGGGTCCCTATAAAAACATTCGGGTTATGGACTTTGATAAGAGACTGTTTAAATCTTAAAAGTGAGAGTTGTAGACTAGAAAAAGTGAAACAGGCTGAAAATGAAAAAAATTCTTCCATCTGCCGCCTCTCCGGAGGAGAAGGAGGAGGGGGAGGAAGTCAGATATGCAAAGGGACTTACTAAGCATAATAAAGAGCTAGGAGAAAGGGAGGGGGTTGACTGTGCCGAGGAAGCTCCTATGCATAATAAAGAACCTGCTAGCCAGGGACCTCCAGATGATCAATGGAAAAATTTAGACCCTCAAGATCAGGAAGATTTAGAGGAGGCTGCAGCTAGATATGATAGAGAAAAATATCCGCCAGTAGTGGCTGTGGCACAGGAGAGTAGGAAGCCTCCTGATCCTATACATACACTTACACAACAAATAAAAATTCTACAAGGCCAACTAGAGGAACTTAAAGTCACTCGGGAGGGAGAGAGCCTTTTTGGACCTCCCCGAGTGCCGTATACTGAGGAGAGTCTCGGGCCTCCTCAAAGTCTTACCAGACCTTCATTAGTTATGTATACCAATCCTTGGAATCCAGGGGGTAAAAATCCCCCTGTGAGCAATCCCACTGCGCCGCCTCCTGAGGGACCCCGCGTGTGGGATCCTCCGCTGCCACCACCGCAGCCACCGATTTGGGACATGTTTACAAAGCCCCGCCAGGTTATGTTAAGCCAGGGTCAGATTCACTTGTACGATCTCCACTTCAGCTGGCTTGTGATGAAGCTCACACGCAAGGAGAATCTACAAGACACTTTGGTGTATATCCCCTTTTGTGAGAACTGATCAGGCGGAAATCAAGTTAGGGAGTGGAGACCTTTTCAGTGGAAACAGGTAAAAGAATTGAAAGAGGCATGTGCTCAGTATGGCCCTATAGCTCTTTTTACTATGGCCATTATTGATGCATTAACGGGGGACGCTACCCCCCTGGAGGACTGGAAGCACATCGCTCATGCCTGCCTTTCCGGAGGTGATTACCTCTTGTGGAAATCAGAATTTTATGAAAATTTTAAAACAAAGGCTAATGAGAATACCTTGAGACAAATTCCTGTTACTTTCGATATGTTAGCAGGAGAAGGCTTATAAGCTGAATTGAGAAATCAGATGGGCTATATGCCTGGTGCCTATGGTCAAATTGCCGCAGCAGCTAAAGATGCTTGGCGAATGTTGCCTGATTCCTCCCGTAAGGAAGAACAGGTTACTCAAATAAGGCAGGGAGCAGATGAACCTTTTCAGGAATTTGTGTCTCGCCTTAGTACAGCTGCAGGGCGAACTTTTGGTTCAACAGTGGCCACTCAGGCTTTTATTAAACAGCTTGCTATGAGAATGCTAATTCTGCCTGTCAAGCAGTTATCAGACCATTTAGACAAAAAGGAACTTTATCTGATTTTATTCGCCTGTGTGCCGATGTGGGCCCGTCTTTATCTCAAGGTATAGCCCTAGCCGCAGCTTTACAAGGCAAACCTATCAAAGAAGTAATGTATCAACAGGCAAAACTCCATGCAGGGAGTCGTTCTGGGGCTTGTTTTACTTGTGGAAAATTGGGACATCGAGCGGCTCAATGCCCTCGCAAAGCCGAGCCCGAGAATTCAGAGGCTCCCACAAAAAAGCCGCCAGATATATGCCCTAAGTGTAGGAGAGGAAAGCATTGGGCTAATGAATGCAAGTCTAAGACAGATAAGGATGGAAAGCCGATCCAGGGAAACTGGGTGAGGGGCCAGCCCCAGGCCCCGAATCAACAATGTTATGGGGCACTGCAAATTCCGGAGCAGATGCCGGGGCAAAAAGGGAACGGGTCCCTGAAAGAAAACATATCACAGATTTATTCAGGGCCACCGCAGGCAGCGCAGGATTGGACTTGTGTTCCACCACCGACATCGTATTAACTCCTGAAATGGGAATGCAAGCATTGCCCACAGGTGTTTTTGGGCCCCTACCCCCAAAAACTGTAGGTTTATTGTTAGGGAGAAGTAGTACAACCATGAAAGGAATTCATGTTTCCCCAGGAGTTATTGATGAGGATTTTACTGGTGAAATTAAAATTATGACACACTCACCATTGAACGTTTCTGCTATACCTGCTGGTACCCGAATTGCACAGTTAATTATTCTGCCTCGCATCAAGATAGGAAAAAATAGACAGGATCAGGAGCGTGGAGATCAAGGATTTGGCTCCTCAGATGCTTATTGGATTCAGGAAAAAAAGAGAAATCGGCCAGTGTTGCTACTTAAAATAAATGAAAAAAGTTTTCAAAAAATTTTAGATACTGGAGCTGATGTGTCTTGCATATCTGCTGAACATTGGCCTTCTAACTGGCCGACACATCTTACTAATACAGATCTACAAGGCATAGGCCAATCTTATTCTCCTCAACAAAGTAGTAATCTTTTATCTTTGCAGGATGACAAAGGTCATCAGAAAACTTTCCAACCGTATATTATCCCTGGCCTCCCAGTCAATCTCTGGGGACGAGATATGAGTGATATGGGAGTTTATCTCTTTAGCCCAAACACCCAAGTAACTCAGCAAATGTTTGATCAAGGGCTCCTCCCAGGAAAGGGCTTAGGAATTGAAGGACAGGGACAACAGGAGCCCATATCACCCAATCCTAACTTACAAAGAACAGGTTTAGGATATTTTCCCCAGGGGTCATAGATTTACCTGTACTCCACCAAAAAACTGCAAAGGCAATAACTTGGAAATCTGATACGCCTGTGTGGATAGATCAATGGCCCCTAACTCAAGAAAAAATATTAGCCGCTCAAGCGCTTGTACAGGAGCAGCTTAAAAAAGGCCATGTGACTAAATCTAATTCACCCTGGAATTCGCCTATTTTTGTAATCAAAAAGAAATCAGAAAAATGGAGATTGTTACAGGACTTGAGAAAAGTAAATGAAACTATGGAAGTTATGGGTGCCCTCCAGCCAGGGTTACCACACCCTTCTGCTATTCCTAAAGATACTTCTCAATATTTTGCTTCACAAAAGATAGAGCTTAGAAAAGATCATCTCAAATCTCTTAATGATTTTCAAAAACTGTTGGGAGACATTAATTGGCTGCGCCCTTCTTTGGGATTAACTACTGGAGATCTAAAACCACTGTTTGAAATTCTAAAAGGGGACTCTGATCCAACTTCCCCTAGGTCTCTTACTGAGCCCGCAAGAGAAGCTCTCTCTAAGGTTGAGAAAGCCATTCAACAACAACATGTCTCCTTTTTAGATTACTCTAAGCCTTTACATGCCTATATTTTAGAGACCAAACACATGCCTACAGCGGTGTTATGGCAAGAAGGGCCACTTAGATGGATACATCTTCATGTAACAGCCCAAAGAAATCTCACTCCATATCATAAATTTGTGGCCAGCCTAATTCAAAAAAGTCGTTTGGAAGCTCGAAAATATTACGGAAAGGAGCCAGATTTGATTGTTGTTCCTTTTACAAAAATGCAGATTCAAGGCTTGATGCAGTTTAAAAATTTTGCTTTATTTTGTCAACAATTTTTAATTAATCATGTTACTGGCATTCCTTACAATCCCCAGGGGCAAGGGATTGTTGAACGTACTCATGGCACATTAAAAGTCATTTTACAAAAAATAAAAAAGGGGGAGTTATATCCCCTAACGCCCCATAATTACCTGTCTCATTCTCTTTTTATTCAAAATTTTTTGACCTTGGATGCCCATGGTAAGAGTGCTGCAGAGCGCTTTTGGCATCCTTCTACTGTCACTCAGGCTTTGGTCAAATGGAAAGATCCACTTACTGGATCTTGGCAAGGCCCAGATCCAGTCCTCATATGGGGCCGAGGGCATGTTTGTGTTTTTCCACAGGATGCAGAAGGCCCTCGGTGGCTGCCAGAAAGATTGGTGCAACATGTGGACCCTCTACCTGCTGATGATGCTGATGCTCCAAAGCAACGCAGAGGAGGACCAAACATATTGGGCCTACGTACCTGATCCACCTATTCTCCACCCTGCTGTGTGGGATGGTCCGGAGATTCCAGTTTATGTCAATGATACTAATGCTTTGGGATTGCCTTCTGATGGGCACATGAAGCCAAGATTGAAAAAGAACTTTACTTACATTGGCAAAGGCATTGGTATCCCTATTTGTATTGCTAAGAATAGGTCTGTTTCTGGGTGTTTACATAGCTCTTCTGTTCTTATGCATGCCAATGATTCTTTAGTAGGATGGACTGTTCGCATTAATTTGTTAGGAGATCGGTCTGGAGGACGGAAGGTCGATTTGCCTATCCCCCCATCCCGTCCATCTTGCAACAAAAATCCAAAGTTAAATACAGAGACTGTTCCCTCGAAAGACTGCCCTGGCAATGTTTCATTCCGTTATAACATCCCTGGGACGGAGAGATACATTGTTGACTGGTCGTGGAGTAACCAGTCAGGATGGGCTCGAGACTTGATCTCTGGACTTTGGACTTCTGATACGCAATATCAGCAAAGTACTTTGTGGAGACTTATGGGAGTAATGGATGAAGTTGTTCAAATGATTGAGTTTTGTAAATCAGGTACTCCCTGTACTCCTATGACTGTCTTGCAGGATGGGACCAGAGACTGGTCAACAGTTACTAAAACTGTTAATGTATCCGCTTGTGTTCCTTCTCCTTATGCTTTGTTGATTGGAAATATTAATGTGTACTTTGTAGGAAATCAATTCCATGTATCTTGTAATAATTGTTCTTTAACAAATTGTATTTCATGGGTGCCTTTAGGAACTCAAGTTATGGTACTTAAGCAACCTTCTTTTGTTATGCTTCCTGTTAATATCTCTGGACCTTGGTATGCTGAAAGAAGTTTACAGATTTTCAAAGAAATTAAGTCTGCTTTGAGTAGACAGAAACGGTTCGTTGGACTTCTCATAGCAGGAGTTATGGCATTGGTCACTATCATTGCCACTGCTGCTACTGCAGCTGTAGCCTTATCCCAAACCATTCAAAATGCTCACTATGTTAATACTCTTTCAAAAAATGTTACTTTGGCTTTAGGGACCCAAGAAGTTATTAATGAGAAATTAGAACAAAAGGTGAATGCCCTCTATGATACGGTTCAGTATATGGGAGATGTGATTCAGAGTATAAAAGTTAAATCTTATTTAGAATGTCATTCAGAATATCATTGGATATGTGTTACTTCTAAAAGGTATAATAATAGTCAATATGATTGGAATCGGGTTTGTTTACATCTTCAAGGAATTTGGCATGATGCTAATGTGTCTTTAGATATGTTTCGGCTTCATGATGAAATTCAAAATATGAGAGAAGCTGAACCCTTAAAATTTCATGCAGCCCAGGCTGCTTCTGAGTTTATTGATGTTCTTAGGAATGCTATGCCATCTATGCCTCATATTACCCATTCTGTTATGATTTTTCTTACATTGGGCATCTGTGTCTGTTTGGTTCTGTGCCTTCTCCCCATTCTCATCAAATGTTTCATCAACAGGATGTTAGACTTGCGAGCTGACATCCATCAGCTTGAACTTGAGACAAAGCCCTGAGCCTTCCTCCCCGAGCATTCAGAGGGACAGGATAGTCAAAGACAAGTTGTACTTAGACACCGCTTCAACACCTAAGACAGGGCTTGTATTATAAAATATAAGTTCCAAGGACGGGTAAGTTGAAGTTGGCGTCCCGAGACACCTAAGTCAGGCGCTGTCACCTCGCCATCCTAGCCGGATGGGTTTTGCTCCTATAAAATAAAAAAGGGGGAGATGTGGGGAGCCATGATTTCTTGTTTATTCTGTAACCTTGCAGACTGGCTCAGTTTTAGCTCTTAAGGCGTTGTCTCTGCTTACACCTGGAGGGTGCTTGCAAGCTGCTAAGGAATGAGGTGGGAACTGCCAGTTCCTGGACACAGATCACTGATGATTGTCAGGGTAATTGGTGGGCTTTGTCATTGAGATAATAACTTTGGGAGAGTTTCAGTGAGTCTGTAGTTCATATGTAAAAGTTGCAAATTTTACTTTCAATGAGGAAATGCTCACTCGTGATTGTTAATCTGCACGTACACAGGTGGTTTATATTGGTAAAGGAAAGTGAACTCCGCGCTTCAGGATCACTGAAGACCGGCCGCATCATCAATTGTGTGAGTGTCTCTTTTTCATTCCCACTCCCCTTGTCAGGAACTGTTCGACTCGTAACGGCTGGTCCACTACACTCCAGCCACTTGGAATGCAGTGAGCATCGGTAGGCAAGGTTTTCTTATTTTTCCCACCTTCAGGGTTAAAAGGAGATGCCACATTGTAGGCAGAAATAAGGATGAAATCAAAATGATTGCTCATGTTTTGTCTGGGCTCCAAAGACTGAAGAGGCATTTCCTCCTTTCATTCCAAGTTCTCAGGCATCCCTACATGAGTGGGGGCCTCATGGAGGTGTCTGGGATCAATCCCTAAGATGTGCAGTGGCCTCACAGGGAACTCTTGTAACTGTAATATAAATCTTGCTCCACAGGGGATGTAAAAAATAAAGGGTGTATAGCCAGGGGAGACACCCAGGCACATATTGAGTTAGAAATGACCAAAGGTGTAACAGCCTTTGGGAGCCCCACTCACAAATGTACACTTTTGACCCACCACATGGATTCCTTAGTCTTTTCTGCCTCTAAACCTGACCAAGAGAGAAATAAGTTTAAATCATTGGACTGTTGTAAGCTTGCAGCATCTCCCTCTGCCCCAGGCACCTCCAGCAACTTAATCTGCATTTGAATACCCTTTGCCCCTTGGGCATGGACAGGCTCACCCTAGACACATCTATACCTCTTATTTGGCATGAACTTTTTTATTATTGTTTTTCAAGTTTATTGGGGTGACAATTGTTAGTAAAATTAAATAGATTTCAGGTGTACAATTCTGTATTACATCATCTATAAATCCCACTGTGTGTTCACCACCCAGAGTCAGTTCTCCTTCCATCACCAAATGGCATGAACTTTTTATTTCCTCCCAGATTCTTAGCGTTCCCAAGGAGACTTGCAGCCAGAAGGGCAGTGGGCAGCAGCAGCTGGACCTAGGCTTACCCCCTGATACTCTTTAGGGACCCCCTTTTCTTTCTCTGACTTCCAGGTGAGTGAGAAGCAGCCCCGCCTACGCTCTCTCCTGTTACTTTCTCCACCTTAAGTCTTTTCTTGGTTTCACTGTCCCCAGAGGCAATCACACTCCCACCCCTGTGGCACATCCCAAACAGGTTTAGTTCAACAGAGACGGAGGCAAGAGTTTAACCTTCAGCAGAGATTCTTGACTTTTTCAGGCCTCTTTCTTTTAACTATGCTTTTTCACTCAAATTTGCCTCACTCGCAAGTCTTCAATCCCTTTCCTGACTACTCTATTTACATGTCTACCACCCCCATGTCTATCTTGCTACAGAGTAATTGCCATGTTTGTTTTCAAGCTGAGCAGCAATCTGATCCCCTAAGGCCATGATTGTTTTGAATACTATTGTCCAACAGTAAGCTAATACCAGCAGACCAGGATATGGAGGAACAAAGGGACAACTGCTTTAACAAGGGCTTGAGTACTTCCTTCTGGGTAGAATAATAAAAACAGTACCCTGGCCGTTCCCTGTTAGCCCTCTATAATTTCCCACTCCTCACTGAGCCTTCTTCAACTCCCAGAAAAATGTGGGAACTACCAGGACTCTTTCTCAACTCCCAGAAATCCAGAAAAGGGGTGGGGCAGTCTTGCCACTGTCTTGAGGGGCAGTCCTGCCACTGCCCATTCCCTGGGGTGACTTGCCTCACCCCAGTGAATCATGTGGTGTTTTTCCTCTTCTAGATAGGGAATTAAGAGTTTATTTCTACTGGCACACTCTTGAGATGTATCCTAATTGGTCACAATTTGATTCTCAAAATTTAAAAGAAAGCCAACTAATCTTTTTCTTGTAACACAGCTTGGCCCCAATACCAACTAGGAGAAAGGGAGGTTTTTCCCCTTAGTGGGACTCTAAACTATAACACAATTCTACAACTCAGCCTCTTTTCTTTTCTAATTGGAGAATATTGGGGGACAGTGTATTTTTCCAGGACCCATCAGCTCCAAGTCAACTCGTTTTCCTTCAGTCTAGTTGTGGAGGGCAAGCTCAGCTCCAAGTCCAGTTGCGGTTTTTCAATCTAGTTGCAGTGAGTGAAGCCCACCATCCCATGTGGGAATTGAACTGGGAATCGTGTTGTTAACAGCTCGCACTCTAAACAACTGAGCCATCCAGCCACCCCACCAGCAGCTCAGTGGCAGCTCATTGTCTTCGATATAGTTGTGGAGGGTGCAGCTCACTGGCCCATGTGGGAATCGAACCAGCAACCCTGTTGTTCAGAGCTCGTGCTCTAACCAATTGAGCCATCTGGCCGCCCCCTCAGCCTCTTTTATAAATGTCTTGGAAAATGGTTAGAGATTCCTTATATACAAGTATTTTTGAAATTTTATTTGAGGTGCTGTAGAGATGTATGTAAAAAGTGTAAACTTAGCCCTGCTAATGAGGTAGTTATTGATCACCAAATGCTCACTTAACCAACCCTAACCACACGGACCCAAGAGAAGACCCTTTCATTGTCTTCTTCACTACCCAGGATCCCCAGGACAACTGCTGGGCCCTGCTTCTCTTGGCCCTATACTTCTCCAACAGCTAAGCTCTTACCCCTGATAGAAATAACAGGATAATTCCACCCCCAACTAATACACAGATCCTTCTCCCTCATTGAGCTCAGGCAAATTAAAGCTGACCTTGGTGTGGGGACAGAGCCCCAGAAAGCAGTTTCCAGGCTCTTGGCCTCATGTGGAAAGGTGCTGGCTCAGGTAGTAGATGGCCATCAGCTGTGGCTGGTTGGCCGTCAGCTGTAACCATTGAGCCATTGGCCACTAATATAACTGCCGCGGCTACGGAGGGAAGTCGAGGAGAGAGGAGGAGAGAGGAGGAGACTGAAGGAGAGTGGAGGAGAGTGGAGGAGAGTCGGTCGGTTGGCTGCAAAGTGGACAGCAGGTCGCACGTCGTGTAAACCCAGCCTCCAGTGAGACCATAGTGGTATGACTTCCCTACCTATGGCTCCGTGGGTGTTCCTTTTTGGCCTAGCCATATCCTCCGTTCTTGTGTGGGAAGCGGGACCAGAGACCCTGCCTGACACCCCGCATTACACATGGCGCAGCGAGCAGGGTACGGTGCCGGCCAAAGCTCTCCGAAGGGAGGTGGAGCAGTTTGTACGTGTGAGAGCCCAGCTTCAGGAGGCCCGTGAGGAGCGACACCGGGAACGGGAGGCACGGTCTGCCTGGGAGACTCAAGCCTCCAGCTGGCACACCACCTTCTTGGCCATGGAAGGCGTTGCCTTAATTTTGATGATCTGCTGCGGCCTTACGATCCGATGGTTGTGGACATCTTATAAGGAGGCCTCCACCCACTCAGGCACCTGTCACGGTGAGCAAGATTCCGACCAGGTAGGAATGGAGTCTGACTCTGGGCAGGAGGACGTGTGGCCCCCACACAGTGTGTGGTGTCCGGTGGCCACTGTTCTCAGGAGTTGGACCCCCAAGGAGAGGTGGGAGGACATGGATGGCTCTCCAGCCAGCGTAGAGAGTGCCCTGAAGGCTCTGGCTGAGCGGTTGCTGGAGGAGGAGAAGGCTACAGCCGGCCGCGTGGGCTGGCTGTTCCTCACGGCCTTGAGTCTCAATACGGAAAATGCGCTTCATGAAATGGCCCAGGTGCTGGACCAGGTATCCCGGTTTGAAGCACTGGAAGCTCGGGTCCGCTTGTTGGAAGTGGGGCCCCACAGTGGAGACTCAGGGGCAGAGGCAGAGGAAGCCAGTGGAGACAATGTAGCTCCCAACCCCCAAGCCTGGCCAATCTTGAAGCAAAGAGTAAAACGTGAGCAACCTTTGGGCCCCGGGGGTGTTGTTGCAGGCAACCCAGCTGTGACTGAGTTCACAACCTACACCCCTTACACTCCCACTGAGTTGCAGGAGCTGGGGAGGCAGTACAGACAGAGCCCTGGAGAGCCAGTCTCGGCTTGGCTATTACGTTTATGGGATGAGGGGGCAGACAGCATTCTCTGCTCCCTGGGCGAGATGGAAAAGCTAGCCTTTGTGACAGTGCATCCATCCCTGCAACAAAGGTTACAGAACTGCCATAGGTTGGCCCACGGCCAGGGCAACCATTCTCTAATGGAGTGTCTCACTGCTGCGGTACGCACAGTATGGGGACAGGCTGGCGAGCTGCCAGACACTGTGAGTCAATGGCAGTAATATATGGAACTTACGCAAATCATCCGTGAAATGGGTATGAGACATGCTATTTTTAACCTTAACATGCAGGGGCCGGATGACGAGCTTTTTACAGCCAGCATGAGAGATCTGGTTTTGGATACTGCACCTGCGAGTGCTTTTGGATCCTTGGATGCTATTCTTACACCTTATGTAGGGCGACGGATCCATGAAGTTACAACTGCCATGGCCACCCTAGGGGATGTTGAAAGCCAGAGGCGAAGGAAATTAAGACAGGAGGTTTGCACAGTTGAGACCTGGAAGCCCAAACCAAAGGTAAAGGGGCGAGGTCGCAGACCTCAGAGAGTAACATGCGCACAGATGTGGCGTGATCTTGTGGCAGCAGGGGTCGATCGGGAGAAAATAGACGGAAAACCCAATGCACTCCTGCTGGAACTTTGGAAACAGTTGCGTCCGGAACAACAATTCCGGAGAAGCATAAAGGAGACGTCTGGGCAAGCGTGACCCGTGTCCCTCCAGGACTTCATGCAGCCACTTGAGGACAACTCCTTTCAGCTTGATTAGAGATGGGGCCAAGGTACGCGGTCAGAGGGGATGAGCAGGAACCGGAGGCCCCATATGGAACTATCCATACATTGGTCCCCTTCTACTGTGCAGAGGGTTTTTTGGAAATAGTTGCATCCGGAACAACAATTCCGGAGAAGCATAAAGGAGACGTCTGGGCAAGCGCGACCCGTGTCCCTCCAGGACTTCATGCAGCCACTTGAGGACAACTCCTTTCAGCTTGATTAGAGATGGGGCCAAGGTACGCGGTCAGAGGGGATGAGAAGGGACCGGAGGCCCCATATGGAACTATCCATACATTGGTCCCCTTCTACTGTGCAGAGGGTTTTAGCCCTAGTTGACACTGGCACAAACTGCAGTCTTGTTTATGGGAACCCAGAACTGTTCCCTGGACCAGCAATCTGCATTGATGGCTACGGGAGAAAGACTGTGACTGTGAAAGCCATTTCCTTACCACTGGGTATAGAAAGGCTTCCCCCTCGTACCTACAAGGTTTATGTCTCCCCCGTTCCGGAGTATATTCTAGGGGTGGACGTGCTACATGGCCTCAGCTTACAGACAACGGTAGGAGAGTTCCGTCTCCGGATCCGGGTGGTGAAAGCGGTGACACGCGGGCATGCTCACCACTCTCCTCAAGTGTTGCCAAAGCCCTGGCACGTGGTTACAGTGCGACAGTACCGCCTGCCAGGAGGGCAGGAGGAGATTGGTCGTACAATATTGGAACTGGAGAAGGCACATATTGTGAGGCCAACGCACAGTCCCTTTAACTCCCCAGTATGGCCTGTCAAGAAGCCAGATGGGACCTGGCGAATGACTGTGGACTATAGGGAGTTAAATAAGGTGACGCCACCCTTGCACGCTGCAGTGCCTTCAATACATGATTTAATGGATCGTCTGTCCGCCTGGGGACATATCACTATGTAGTGGACTTGGCCAATGCTTTTTTCTCCATTGACATTGCACCCGAGTGTCAAGAGCAGTTTGCTTTTACTTGGGATGGGCGGCAGTGAACTTTTCAAGTCCTTCCGCAAGGATACTTGCACAGCCCCACTATCTGCCACGGGCTCGTGGCCCAGGATTTGGCACAGTGTTATCGCCCATCCTCTGTGGCCTTGTTTCATTATGTCGATGATATTCTGTTAACATCAGATTCTCTTTCTGATTTAGAGCAAGCAGCTCCCTCTCTTCTCCGCCACCTGAAGTCACGCGGCTGGGCGGTGAATGAGGAAAAAGTCCAAGGCCCTGGCTTATCCGTCAAGTTTTTGGGTGTTGTGTGGTCGGGTAAGACAAAGGTTATACCTGAGGCAATCATTGATAAGATACAAGCCTTTCCCCGGCCGACCAAGGTCTCCCAACTGCAGACATATTTGGGTCTGCTAGGATATTGGCGGGCATTTGTACCCCATTTAGCACAAATGGCAAGGCCCTTGTACAATATGATAAAGAAGGGGGCCTCATGGGATTGGACAGAGGCTGTAGAGCAACCTTCGTTGCCACAAAACGGGCAGTGCAGCAGGCACAGGCTCTGCAAGTAGTGGACCCCGGCCGCCCATTTGAACTTGATGTTCACGTAACCCAAGAGGGGTACGGATGGGGCCTCTGGCAACGGCAGGAGCGTCTCCGGTTGCCAGTGGGATTTTGGTCCCAATTATGGAAAGGAGCAGAGGTCCGCTACTCACTAATAGAGAAACAGCTGGCCGCTGCGTATGCAGCCCTAGTGGCCACAGAAGCCATCACAGGAATGGCACGGGTGTTGATTCGAACAACCTATCCTGTCCAGGGGTAGGTCCGTACGTGGACCCAGGGACCCAAAACGGGGGTGGCACAGATCACCACCCTCGCCAAGTGGGGTGCCTACTTGGAGCAACGTAGCACCCTTAGTTCAAGCCCTATGAGGACAGAGCTACAACAGGTCCTGGGGCCTGTGGAGCTTGTAGCCCAGGCTGAGCCAAGTGCTCTGCCTAGAGGGGAAGACTTGGAGCCCTCGCCCTATAAAGAAGGACAGTCCCCAGTACCTGAGGATGCCTGGTTTACCGATGGTTCTAGCCGAGGGGCTGCAGCTGTTTGGACGGCTATTGTTGTGCAGCCCAAAACAGACACCATTTGGTTTGATACTGGGGTGGGCCAGAGTAGCCAGTGGGCTGAGCTACGGGCTGTGTGGATGGTAATCAGCCACGAGCCCGGGCCCCTAGTTATTTGTACTGACAGCTGGGCGGTGTTCCGGAGCCTAACGCTGTGGCTCCCTACGTGGAAACACCAAAACTGGTTGGTAGGACACCGTCCACTGTGGGGTCAAGCCATGTGGCAGGACCTTTGGGACCTAAGGCAGAGAAAAGAGGTGACCCTAATGCATGTCACAGGTCACTTCCCCTTAGTGTCCCCAGGTAATGATGAAGCAGATGCCCTAGCACGGGTCCGATGGTTAGAACAGGCTCCTGCCACTGATGTGGCCCATTGGCTGCATAGGAAATTGCAGCACGCCGGAAGCCGAACCATGTGTTAGGTGAGCAGACGCTGGGGTCTGCCTTTGAAATGGCAGGAGATAGCAGATGCCTGTTATGACTGTGCCATCTGTGCCCAGGACAACCCCCAAAGGCGGAGGCTCCCCTGGGAGACACAGCAGATCACGTGAGGGAGGGTGCCCCTCACTCGCTGGCAAGTGGATTACATTGGACCCCTGCCTAAGGCCCGCAATGCGATATACGCATTTACAGCAGTGGACACTGCTACGGGATTGATGTTTGCTTGGCCGTGTCCAGCTGCGGATCAGCGGCATACAGTGGTCGCTCTTACACGGCTGTGCGCCCTCTATGGGCGCCCCCAAATCATTGAAAGTGACAGGGGTACCCATTTTACGGGGCAAGAAGTGCAGCACTGGGCTGCCAGGATGGACGTGCAATGGTTGTTTCATGCTCCGTATAACCCACAAGCAGCTGGCATGATTGAACGCTATAACGGCCTTTTGAAGCAAGGTCTCCGGGTGTCAAAATACCCTCCCACAATGCTTGACTGGGCCTCGCGTTTATGGGATGTCCTGAGAGTCCTGAATGAGAGACCACGGAAGGGAGGGCCCGCACCAGTAGAAGCTCTGCTACATCGAACAGCTGCTCCCATTCAGTTACAAGTTACCACCAGTGAGACTCTGTTAAAGCCAGGCTACGGCAGGAATGGAAACATTTTTCTGCCAGCCCCCACATGCTTGAAAGCAGGGGAACGGCAGCAATGGACTTGGCCCTGGCAGGTCAAAAGCGCCCACTGTCGCTGGTTGGGCCTGATAGCCCCATGGGGGGCCGGTTTGACTCATGATTTGCAAGTGACGCCAGGGGTGGTGGCTGAGTGGCCACCGTAAGTGACTGTAGTATACGAAGGTCCCGATACCGGGATGATTTTGCGGGGAGACTATGTGCTCTCACTATGGCCTATTATGGGGTCCCCTGTTCTGTTACATGTTGAAACTATGCAAGGGACCCCAAGCACTGCCATAAAGGTTTGGTACCATAAACCGGGAAAGGTGCCAGTGGCAGCAACCCTCCTTTCCCAGGACAGAAAGCTAGCGTGTATCCTCCCAGATGGAAGGGATTTGCCACTGTTGGTTCCTAAGACTACCGTTTCTTTTCGTCTGTAGGTTTCAATAGGCTAATATGGCACAGGGACCCTCGCAGAAGACGCTTGTCGCGTAGATTATGAGGCGAGAACCTGTAGGGGTGGAGTGTGGGGACAGAGCCCCAGAAAGCAGTTTTCAGGCTCTCGGCCTCATGTGGAAAGGTGCTGGCTCAGGTAGTAGATGGCCATCAGCTGTGGCTGGTTGGCCGTCAGCTGTAACCATTGAGCCATTGGCCACTAATATAACTGCCGCGGCTACGGAGGGAAGTCGAGGAGAGAGGAGGAGAGAGGAGGAGACTGAAGGAGAGTGGAGGAGAGTGGAGGAGAGTCGGTCGGTTGGCTGCAAAGTGGACAGCAGGTCGCACGTCGTGTAAACCCAGCCTCCAGTGAGACCATAGTGGTATGACTTCCCTACCTATGGCTCCGTGGGTGTTCCTTTTTGGCCTAGCCATATCCTGCGTTCTTGTGTGGGGAGTGGGACCAGAGACCCTGCCTGACACCCCGCACGACACATGGCGTAGTCGGCAGGATCCCCCGCAGGCTGCCCCGCATGATACTTGGGAACTATTCAAACAATCTGGACAAATATATAGATGCTTTCCAACACCTTTGTCATACAGGGTGTCATGCGGGTTCTCTGGTCCCTCTCCCCACATAAGGACACAGGATATGGTGAGGCCAAAAAGGAACACCCACGGAGCCATAGGTAGGGGAGTCATACCACTATAGTTTCACTGGAGGCTGGATTCACACGACGACGTGTGACCTGCTGTCCACTTTTCTGCCAACCGACCGACTCCCCATTTGCTAGCTGCAATCTGCCTCTCTGCAATTCGCAATCCACACTCTGCCGCTTGCTAGCTCAGCCACTATCTTCTTGCTAGCCCCCATTTCCTGCTAGCGTAGCCACGACAGTTATATTAGTGGCCAATGGCTCACTGGTTACAGCTGACAGCCAACTAGCCACAGCTGATGGCCAGCCAATCACAGTTGATGGCCATTTACTACCTGAGCCAGCACCTTTCTATGTGAGGCCGAGAGCCTGGAAACTGCTCTCTGGGGCTCTGTCCCCACACCTTATTTTAGCATATGAACTGACCAGGAAAGATATGATGATAGATCTGGGACAAACTTTATCTGACATTGAACAGGAAAAAGTAATTAAGAAGGATAGAAAATTTGCTAACAATTTACATCTGACAACAAATACTCTATAAGAGAAACAGTGGTCCCACCCATGGACTCAGAAAGGGATTATAGTAGCAATTCCCAAAAGTGAGGGAGAAACAATTTGTTACTCTATAAAGGCAGGACACAAGGCAGGCCATCAAAAAGTCATTAGTTTTTCTAAGGTGTCTGCCATTAGCCAGGGCCTGGATGACAATCCTGTTACCTTCTGGGAAAGGTTGAGTAAAGGTCTCATTAAACACACTAACTTAGATCTATAATGTTACAAGGTGCAAGTAATATTAAATGACAAATTTCTAACCCAATCTGCTTCTCACATTAAGGAAAGTTACAAAACATTTTTCCAGGGACCTGGGGTTTTCTTGGGTGAAAGCTGACCATAGCCAATGTGGTGTTTTACAACCATGACTAGGAGAGTGAGGCCAGGGCTCAGAAGAAGGAGGAATGGAAGGAGACTAGGCATACCCAAGTTTTAACCTAGCTTGCAGGACATTCACAGTCATATGCTGTAGGTCCTAAATGGCTTGCTCCAAAAGATACTAAGTGTCATGCAGGGTGTCATGTGGGGTCTCTGACCCCACTCCCCTCATAAGAACGCAGGATATGGTGAGGCCAAAAAGGAACACCAACGGAGCCATAGATATGGTAATCACACTCGCTGGCAGCTGGGTTGGAGACACAGGAAACAGGATCCACATGATCTTCAACCTGCCGTCCAGTTCTCTGCCACCAACCAACCCCACTTGATAGCTGCATTCTGCCCTGCTAACTGCAATCCGCACTTGGTAGCTGAAGCACCATCTGCTACTAGCATAGCCACAGCAGTTATATTAGTGGCTAATGGCTCATTGGTTACAGCTGACAGCCAAATAGCCACAGCTGATGGCCATCCGATCACAGTTGATGGCCATTTACTACCCGAGCCAGCACCTTTCCACGTGAGGCCAAGAGCTTGGAAACTGCACTTTTGGCTCTATCCCCACACTAAGTGTCATGAGTGCTGAGAGGCGGGGCATTGGGCCAAGGAGTATTCTAATGGTAATAAGCCTACTCACAAGCCCAACTATAAATGCAGGATTGCAGGCCATTGGACAGCCCTCTGTCCCTTGGGCTGAAGGGCCCCCAGGCCTGAGGCTGTGACTGCCATGCATATAGTAACTCAGCACTGAAGCTGTCTGCCCCAGTCAGCCCCACCTCAAGAGGTCACCATTACTGGACTGGACCTAGGGTATGCATGGATGTGCAGGTAGGACAATAACCTTTTTATTGGATACTGGGGCCATCTACTCTGTCATTGCCTTCTCCAGACCACTTTCTTCCCAAACTTGCATTGTTCTGGGTGTGGCAGGAAACCCCAACACTAAGAATTTCACTTCTCTTTTGGGATGTCTTTGGGATGGATAGTATTTCATTCATTCTTTTCTTGTAATCACTGAATGCCCAACTCCCCTCCTCAGGAAGGACCTCGAATTGTTAGGAACCAAAATAGTTATAAGAGAAAATCCTGCCCTAAGACCTCCCCTACACAAACTGAAGACCATCTGAATAATCTCACCCCTAATTGGGAGAGTCAAATTGACCCAGTGGCCTGGGACACTGGGATTCCTGGTCAGGCTAAAAATGCTACTCCAGTCCTCATTAGTCTAAAAAATATCTCACAGTTTCCCCACCAGAAGCAGTAACCTCTAAAACCTGAGGCAAGGGCTGGACTTCAGCTTATAATTTCTAACTTTCTTTCACATGGGCTATTTAAACCCACTAGTTCTCCTTGTAACACTCCTCTATTGGCAGTCAGGAAAAAATGACAGCTCCTATAGACTAGTCCAAGATGTAAGAATCATTAATGAGGTGGTAGTTCCACTGCACCCTGTTGTCTCCAAACCATACACCCTTTGGGGGGACAATTCCTGCAGATTCTGCATGGATTACTGTGTTAGATCTCAATGATGTATTCTTTTGCATCCCACTGGACACAAAGTCCATACATTTCGGACTAAACACAGCAACTTACTAATTTTTTTCTTTTCTAGAATAGGCATTATAAAGCTACAAATGATCATCATGAACAACCATGGAATCCTGGGACCCCAGGCTCCAGAAATCTATCATAGTCCAATAGATGGACAGACACTTCCCTCCACCTCCTGCAATCAATAGTTAGCAAACAGACAGAACCCAAAGAAGTCTCGACGTCTCTCTACAGCAGGGAGCAGCCAGAATGGTTGTTGCCCCAAAGTCCCCAAAGATTTGGGTTCCTAATGGTTGAGGGGGGAAAATGTTAGGTAGAAGTGAGAAAATGTATTATAGGAGAAGGAAGAGGGATGGGAGGGGATCCATAGTGCCTACAGGTAAAGCTCATAAATAGCTTTGATAAACTGACTCCAGTCATGTATCTCTTTTTACAACAGATGAGAAGAGGTGGTCTAGAGCAAGATAAGGATCTGAGTTAACAGACCTCCTCCCATCTTAGGAGGTCATGGAAGAGCATCCACCACCTTTTCCTGCCAAATCAATATCTAACTCCCTCACCTCGGGACAAGGCACTCCCCCTCTCTCTCCCTGCACCTCACATAGGCCTCTCTCTCCCACTTCAGCTAGGCCTGTCTATTCTCTTCCCTGAGAACATATCACTGATAAACCTTGCTTGCATACTAATCAGCTTGCTGACCTTTGATTCTTCACTGTTTTGACAAGAAGAAACAAGACTCCCGTAACATATCAATTTCCTTTGCCAAGTTAGGGAAGTTTTCTGTCGTTATTACTTCAAATACATTTTCAATTCCTTGCTCTCTCTCCTCCTTCTGGTATCTCTATGATGTGAATGTTGGTAAACCTGATGTTGTTCCAGAGATCTCTCAGATATTTTTGTGTGTTGCACAGGCAATCCTTTATTGAATTGTATCTGTTCAACTTGTAAATTCAAGGAAATAAATCAAGGAGGGCCCCTCACACTGCCATGTTTCTGACATCTTTTAATTAGTTTATTCATTTATTCATTGAATTAGTCAACAAATATACCTACATATATTCTATGTAAAGTGGAAAGAAACTTATTACAAAGATTAAGTAGAGTAAGAGAATAGAAACAGCATTTGTTTGTAGTAGGGAGGAATTCTATTTTCTGTAGGGTGATTGTAGAAGTGTTCTCTAATATATAGTCAATTGATCTTTAATAAAGTGTAAAGAGTATTCAATGCAGAAAGGAAAGCCTTTTTAGCAACAAATGGTGTTGAACACTCACGTGCAAAACAAATAGAATTTAGAAACTGACTTACACAAGTCACAAAATCTAAATGAAAATGGACAATAGAACAGAAGGCAAAACACTATGCCATGAAACTTCCAGAAATAACATGAGGATTTTAGTTAACCTGTGTTTGGCACTAAGTGTTTGTAGATACAACATCGAAAACATAATAAAATTGGTAATGTGGACTTCATTAAAATGTGTACGGCGTTGAAGTCACTATTAAGAGAATGGAAAGCCAAACCACACATTGGCAGAAAATATTTGCAAATATTTGTTAATAGGATTTGTATCTAAAATATATCAATAAATCTTAAAACTTAAAGATCAGAAAATAACCTAGTTAAAAAATGGAATGGGCAAAAGATCTGAAAAACATTTCCTCAAAGAAGATATACAAATGGCAAAGGGAAAAAAATCTTCAGCTTCCTATGCCACTATGGAATTTCAAATTAAAACAACAATAAGATACCACTACAACAATTAGTATGGTCAAAATCCATCACTATATATTTGACCTTAGTACACACACAAACACACAAGCACCAACACACACAGAAGGTGCCAAAGAAAAAACAACACATGTATACACAGTTTAACAAAGAAAAAACGTGTATTAAAATTACACTGATGGTAACCACTTTGCACCTCTTGTAGTTACAGAAGTCAAACCTGACTTCTATTCATCTTTTGTTGTCAGTATATATTGAGTATAAAAATTTTAATACATTTTTTTTGTTTCTTAAAATGTATGTATATATTTTTGGCACCCTATGTATATATGAATTAAAGCACAATATTTTATATTGGTTTAAATTTATACTATTTTCCAGGTCTGGTACTACAGTGTAAATGAAAGGAAAATTGTACTTTATTTTGTTCAGCACTTTACCAAGAATTGTTCAACAATCATGCCCCAACAGCAGTGGAGTTTGTGGTATTTGATGTGGCAATTCAAAATATTTCTTTTCTTTTTTTGAAAAAAACAAAGTTTATTGGGATTACAATTGTTAGTAAAGTTACATAGGTTTCAGGTGTACAATTCTGCAATACGTCATCTATATATCACATTGTGTGTTCACCATCCAGAATTAGTTCTCCTTCCATCGCCATATATTTGATCTCTTGTACCCTCATCTACCACCCTCCTCCCTCTCCACCTTCTGGTAACCACTAAACTATCATGTGTGTCTATGAGTTTTTGTTTCTTAATTTGTTTGTCTTGTTCCTTTATTGTTTTCAGTTTTATATCCCACATATCAGTGAAATCATATGGTTCTCTACATTTTCTGTCTGACTTATTTTGCTTATCCCAATAATCTCAAGATTTGTTTTTAAAGAAATAATAAGGAAAAAAAAATTGACACATTTTAAAGAAGGATTTAAGCATTCTACTTGAAAGGACCTATCAAGTGTCAAGCAGCATAATTTTTGCATTTGCATGTTCTTATTTTTCCCTCACTTGTTCTGTGAATATATAAAAACTGTATTAAAATTACGCTGATGGTAACCACTTTGAGCATCTCTTGTAATTGCAGAAGTCAAATGAGACTTATATTCATCTTTTGCTATCAATATATATTTAGTATTAATTTTTTTTTCTATTAGTTTCTGGTGCACAAAACAATGTAATAGACATTTATCATTTATATCACTCACACTGTGTCAACCACCCTCCCCCATCCACTATCCCTCTGACATTGCAAACAGCCATTGCATTTCCACTGTCTCTATTCCTAATGCTGTACTCTGCTTCTTGTAACTATATACATACATACACATAAACACACACACACACACACACACACACACACACACACACATATAAACTTGTAGTTGACATTCATTATTGTTCAGCTTCACCTTCAGGCTTACAGTGCGTGATCAGGCATCTATATCTTCCCTGAGATGGTCTCCCTAAGGAAACAAGTGTCCATCGGATACCCTACAAAATCTTTACAACATTATTGATTACATTCCCCAAATTAACTTTCGTTATCCCCTGGCAATCTTGTGGTTACTGACTGTGCTTTCTAATCCCTTCACCTTCCCCCTCTCATCTAGCAACCCTCAGATTTTCCTCTATGTCTCTGAAACTGTTTCTGATTAGTTCATTCATTTATTCTCTTCTTTAGATTCCACATCATATGGTATTTGTATTTCTCTGTCTGACTTATTTCACTTAACATAATGTTCTCTAGGTCCATCCATGTTGTTGCAAATGGTAAAATTTATTTCTTCTTTATGGCTGCATAATACTCCATTGTATAAATGTACCACAGTTTCTTAATCCAGTCATCTACCAATGGGCATTTCGATTGTTTCCATGTCTTGGCTATTGTGTATAGTGCTGCAATAAAGATAGGGGTGCATAATTTCTTTTGAATTAGAGTTTTGGATTTCTCCGGATAGATACCTAGGAGTGGAATTGTTGGATCATAGGGTAGTTCCATTTTCAGATTTTTGAGATACCCCCACACTGTTTTTCATAGTGGCTGCACCAATCTGCAATCCCACCAACAGTGCACAAGGGTTCCCTTTTCTCCACATCCTCGCCAGAACTTGATGTTTGTTGATTTATTGATGAAAGCCATTTTGACTGGGGTGAGGTGGTATCTCATTGTGGTTTTTATTTGCATTGCTCTGATGGTCAGTGCGGTTGAGCATTTTTTCATATGTCTGTTTGCCATCTGTATGTCCTTTTTAGAAAAATGTCTCTTCATGCCCTCTGCCCATTTTTTTATTTGGTTGTTTGTTTTTTTGAAATTGAGTTGAGTGAGGTTTTTATAAATTTGTGATATTAACCCCTTATTGGATATATCATTGGCATATCTTTTCCTATTCAGTAGGATCCCTTTTTTTTTAATTGATGGTTTCCTTTGCTAGCAAAAAACTTTTCAGTTTGATGTAATTCCACATGTTTATTTTTTCTCTTACTTCCCTGGTCCGAGGGGATATATCAGTAAAAATCATACTTCGCGTAATGTCTGTAAAGTTTCTTCCTATATTTTCTTCTAGGAATTTTATGATTTCAGGTCTTACATTTAAGTCTTTAAGCCATTTTGAATTTATTTTTCTATATGTTGTAAGGAGGTGGTCCAGCTTCATTGTTTTGCATGTTTCTGTCCAGGTTTCCCAGCACCATTTATTGAATAGACTGTCTTTACCCCATCGTACATTCTTGCTTCCATTGTCGTAGATTAAATGACCATATAGGCATGGATTTATTTCTGGGCTCTCTATTCTGTTCCATTGATCTATGTGTCTGTTTTTATACCAGTACCATGCTGTTTCTGTTACTGTAGCCTTGTAGTATAATTTGATGTGAGGTATCTTTATACCTCTCACTTTGTTCTTATTTTTCAAGATTGCTGAGGCTATCCGGGGTCTTTTATGGTTCCACGTAAATTTTAGGGTTATATGTTCTATTTCTGTGAAAAATTGTCATTGGTTGTTTGATAGGAATTGTGTTGAATCTGTATATTGCCTTAGGCAATATGGATATTTTAACTAAATTAATTCTTCCTACCCATGAACATGGTATGTGTTTCCATCTATTTGTATCTTCTATCATTTCTTTCTTCAGTGTCTTATAATTTTCTGAGTACAGATCATTTAATTCTTTGATTAAATTCATTCTCAGGTATTTTATAGTCTTTGGAGCAATTGTAAATGGGATTGTTTTTTTAATTTCTCCTTCTGATGTTTTATTATTGGTATATACAAATGCAACTGATTTCTGAATATTAATTTTGTATCCTGCTACTTTACTAAATTCATTCACCAGCTCTAAGAGTTTCTTGGTGGAGTCTTTAGGGTTCCCTATATATAGTATCATGTCATCTTCATATAATGACAATTTTACTTCCTCTTTACCCATTTGGATGCCTTTTATTTATTTTTCTTGTCTGATTGCTGTGGCATAAACTTCCAGCAGTATGTTGAATAGAAGTGGAGAAAGTAGACAATCTTGCCTTGTTCCTGATCTTAAGGGGAATGGTTTTACCTTTTCACCATTGAGTATGATCTTAGCTGTGGGTTTATCATATATGGCCTTTATTATGTTTAGATACGATCCCTCTGTTCCCACTTTCTTAAGGGTTTTTATCATAAATGGCTGCTGGATTTTATCAAATGCTTTTTCTGCATCTATTGATATGATCATGTGTTTTATTTTTCATTTTTTAATGTGGTGTATCACATTAATTGATTTGCGAATGTTGAACCACACTTGCATACCAGGGATGAATCCCACTTGATCATTGTATGTGATCTTTTTAATGTATTGCTGAATTCTGTTTGCTAATATTTTGCTGATGATATTTAAATCTGTGTTCATTTGAGATATCGGCCTGTAGTTTTAAATATATATATATAGTAGTTTTATATATATATATATATATATATATAGTAGTTTTATATATATATATATATATATAGTAGTTTTATATATATATATATAGTAGTTATATATATATATATATATATATATATATATATATATATATATATACATATATATAGTGTCTTTGCCTGATTTTGGGATCAGGGTGATTGTGACCTCATAAAAAGTGTTTGGGAGACTTCCCTCCTTCTGGATTTTTTGGAACAGCTTCAGGAGAATAGGTGATAATTCTTTTTTGAACGTTTTGTAAAATTCACCTGTAAAGCCATCCGGTCCAGCGCTTTTGTTCATTGGGTGCTTGTTGATTACTGATTCAATTTCCCTGATGGTAATCAGTCTATTCAGGTTTTCAATTTCTTCTTGAGTTAGCCTTGGAAGGTTGTATTCTTCTAGAAAATTGTCCATTTGTTCCAGATTGTTTAATTTGTCGGCATATAGTTGCTCGTAGTAATTTCTTAATTTTTTTTTTTTTGTATTTCTGTGCTATCTGTTGTCACTGCTCCTCTTTCATATCTGATTTTATTAATTTGGGTTCTCAATCTCTTTTTTTTAATGAGTCTGGCTAAAGGTTTGTCGATATTGTTTATTTTCTCTAAAAAGCAACTCTTGGATTCATTGATCTTTTATGTTTTTCTGGTTTCTATTTCATTCATTTCCAGTCTGATCTTTATTATCTCCTTCCTTGTACTTCCTTTGGGTTTATTTTGCTGTTCTTTTTCCAGATCCCTCAAGTCTGAAGATAAATGGTTGGTTAGTGATTTTTCTTATTTCCTTACGTAGACCTTCAGTGCTATGAATTTCCCTCTTAGGACTGCTTTCGCTGCATCCCATAGATTTCGGGTCATTGTGTTTTCATTTTCGTTTTTCTCGAGATGTCTTTTGATTTCTTCCTTGATCTCATGCTTGACCCATTCATTATTTAGTAACATGGTATTCAGTCTCCATGAATTGGTATGTCTTCCAGTTTTTTTCCTGTGTTTCATTTCTAATTTCATAGCACTGTGGTCAGAGAAGACAACTGGTATGATTTCAATTTTCTTAAATTTATCAAGACTTGTTTTGTGGCCTAACATAGTCTATCTTGGAAAATGTTCTATGTGCGCTTGAGAAGAACGTTTATTCTGCATCTTTGGGGTGAAATGCTCTGAAAATGTTGATTAAATCCATGTGTTCCAATGTGTCATTTAAGGCCCTTGTTTCCATTGATTTTCTGTCTGGAAGACCTGTCCCTTGTTGTCAGAGGTGTGTTGAAGTCCCCTTCTAAGATAGTGTTACTGTTGATCTCTGTCTTTATGTCAGTCAATATCTATTTTATATATTTAGGTGTTCCTATGTTGGGTGACTAGATGTTTAGTACGGTTATGTCCTCTTGTTGGATCAGTCCCTTTATTATTATATAGTGCCATGTAAGTATTGCAACTCCAGCATTTTTCTCATTTCCATTTGCATGAAATATCTTACTCCAACCCTTCACTTTCAGCCTATTTGTGTCTTTTGATCTGAGGTGTGTCTCTTGCATACAGCATGTACAAGGGTCTTTCTTTCTTTTCCATTCAGCCACCTTATGTCTTTTGATTGGATCATTTAATCCATTTACATTTAAAGTGATTATTGATAGGTACATAGTTATTGCCTTTTTTTAAAATTGTAGTTAGAGTATTTTCATCTTTCTTCTGTTTACAGAAGCCCTTTTAATATTTCCTGCAATGTTGGCTTGGTGGTAATAAATTCTTTTAGCTTATTCTTTTCTGGGAGCCTCTTTATCTCTCCTTCAATTTTAAATGATAGCCTTGCTGGATAAAGCAATCTAGGTTGTAGGCCTTTGTTTTCCATCACTTTGAGTATTTCCTGCCACTCCCTCTGGCCTTCAATGTTTCTGTAGTAAAGTCATTTGATGGTCTTATGGGAGTTCCCTTGTATGTAACCCTCTTTCTCTTGCTGCTTTTAGGATTCTCTCTTTGTCTTTAACCTTCGCCATTTTAGCTATAATGTGTCTTGGTGTGGACCTGTTTGGATTTATCCTGGTAGGAACTCCTGACATTTCTTGGGTTTGTATGTCAGTTTCCTTCACCAGGTTAGGGAAGTTTTCGGACATTATTACTTCAAATATATTCTCAATCCCTTGCTTCCTCTGTTCACCTTCTGGTATTCCCATAATGCTCACATTGTGCTTGATGTTATCCCAGAGGTCTCTTAAACCATCATATTGTTTTTTATTCTTTTTTTCTTTTTTTTTTATGTTTGCGTGATCTCTGCTAACTTTTCTTCTAAGTCGCTGATTCAGTCCTCTGCTTCATCTAACCTACTTGTAATTCCTTCAAGTGTGTTCTTTATTTCAATTATTATATTCTTTAGTTCTAGCTGCTTGTTCATTATGATTTGTCTATCCTTCTTTATGTCTTTTCTAAGCTCCTTAAACATTCTTATCATCAGTGTTCTGAACTCTGTCTCTGATAGGTTGGTTACCTCTATTTCATTTGGTTCCAATTCAGGAGGTTTCTTCTGTTCTTTTATTTGGTACATGTTTCTATTTTCCCCCATTCTGGCTGACTCTCTGTGTTTGCTTCGATGTATTAGGTAGATCCCCTAGGGTTTTCAGTTTTTGCTGGGTTATCTTATGTTGTATGTGTCCTTTATATTTGACTTGCACCACTTCCTTCTTCTCCTCTGCGTGTGCTCCAAAGTGACTCTTGTGTTGTGTATATTGTCCTTTTAAAGTTGATCTTTAATTGCTTTTAGCTTGTGAGTAGGTGGGATTGACTCCTAGGCTGACTAGTTGTGAGAGTTGGCTTTGCCCACAGCAGGATATTCTACTGTGTGAGGGTTGACTGCTTAAATGAAGTTTGGCCTTTATGGGCTCTTTTGTCTGTAGAGACATCCCTCTTGGTGTGTCACTTGTAGGTCAAACCCGGTACTACTCTGGTTTGGTCTGGAGTTGGCCTCTGGGTGTGTTGAATCTTGTGCCTCTTAACCTGGGCCCTGGTGTAGGGCAATTTCAGAACAAAGGAAATCGCCATGCATAACAACAACAATAACAAAGAAAAAAACACAAACAAATACATACACATGTAAAAACAACCGATAACCCACACTAGACATAGGCAAAAATATCAAAGATATAAAGCAATACAAAACAAAAAAAGTAGTGCCAGTCTTGGCTTAAGTCCACCAAGTAATCTCCAGTTTGTCCTCTGCTATACCAAAGAGTCCTCTAAATATTGTGCAGTCTGAGCTGATCAACTGATGCTCTGAGTGACATTGGGACTGCAGATTTAGATGAGTGGGGCTGAGGGGTCTGGATGATAGTTTCTACAAAGTCAGTGCAGTTTCTGCTCTTGCCTGCACATATGCACACTGGGAATAGCACCACCATCCCTGTGCCCAGTTCTCCTAAATCTCAGGGCACTTCTTCTGTGTGTGTGTGTGTGTGTGTCTGTGTGTGTGTGTGTGTACGTGGTGGGCAGGATATTTCTGAGCTGCTGAAAGCCCAGAGCTGCATCTGCTACCTACTGCTGATCCCTGGGAGCATCTATGCACTTGTAATTGTCCTGTCCTAGGCAGGCCAGAAAGGGTGGGGGCTGGGGATGGAGGGATCTTCTCTCTCCCAGCCCACCCGTGTCGCACTCTTCCCAAAGGCTAGAAAAGGTGGTGGCTGGGGGTGGAGGAGTCTCTTCTCTCCTAGCCCAGCAATATCACACTCTTCCAGCCTCTTCCCTGGGTCAGAGCTACAGGCTGGTTTTCCCAGATCCTGAACACTAAGGCTCCTCTGTAATCTGACACTACTCCTCAGTTCAGGGGCCAGCTTAATTCTCTGGAAGGGCAGAGGTAGGATAGGGAGAGTGGGGGAGGGGCCACGTATGGAGTTTATGTCCTTCATCAGACCTAGGGCCCAGCTGGAGGTCTCAGCTAAGGTTATTGCCTCAAAGGCTGGATATGCTGCCCCCTCGGTGGGAGAGATGAGCTGTGGGACGCAGGGAAAGAGCCCACCTCCTGGCTTTTGTGGTCTCTGTTCCATCCTGGGATCCCCTGTGTCTCTGCAGCAGTGGATGAGGGCCACGTCTCCACTCCGCTCCCTTCCCTCTTCCCCTGCTCGCCCAATTTGCCCACCTTCAAGTAATCCTCATAGGAGTCTCTTAACAGTTCTGTGCGATGAGCATGAGTCCTTTAATGGGTTATAGATGTTCAGTTTGTGGTAAGATCCTGAGTTGAACTCAAGAAGTCTGGCTCGCTGCCACCATTCCTATGACGTCACTGAGTATTAAAATTTCAATAAAGTTTTCTTTTCTCAAAATGTGTATACATTTTTTGGTACCCTCTGTGTATATTATATATTACACGTTACACATTATATGTTACACGTATGTTATATGTTGTATGTTATGTTTTACATTTTATATGCATATGTTTGCATATGTGTGTATAATATGTGTATATATGCACATACACATACCGTACTCACATACATACAAGGCCTTACAGTTACATTCATGAACTTGTTACAATGACGTTGCTAAACTTTTTTGACATCAGAGGTATTATTCATTATGAATTCGAACCAACTGGACAAACAGTTCACCAAGTTTACTATTTGGAAGTGCTGAAAAGGGTGTGTGAAAAAGTTAGACGAAAATGACCTGAACTTTTCATCAACAATTCATGTCTCTTGCATTACAAAATGTACTAGCTCACATGATACTCTCTGTGAGGGAGATTTTAGCCAGTAAACAAATAACTGTATTGGAACACCTTCTCTACTCACCTTATCTTGCCCCCAATGAATTCTTTCTTTACCTGAAGATAAAGGAAATATTAAAAGGAAGATATTTTCATGACATTCAGGACATCAAGGGTCAAACGATGATAGCTCTGATAACATTCCAGAAAAGGAGTTCCAAAATTTATTTGAAGGGTGGACTAGGCACTGGCATCAATGAGTAGCTTCCCAAGGGGAGTACTTTGAATGTGACCATAGTGATATTCAGCAATGAGGCACGTAGACTTTTTCTAGGATGAGTTCTCAAACTTAATTTGTTTGACCTATGTAATCCCTTATGACAAGAAAAAAGAAAAAAAGGACAAAGGGAGAAAAGGAGTTAAGTTTCCAAGTTTTCTAATTTCCTCTTATTATACACTAGGGAGAAAATAAAAAAAATTATGTATGTGCAAAGTAGGGGAATAATGAAGTAGTGCATAACAAGTATAGGTATAATACCCTGTATTTGTGTTAAAAGTTAAATTGAGAAGTAGAGATATAATGGATAAATGATTGTTTTATTCAGAATAAAGGATATACTCACCAGAATAACTGAAAACCCAATTATTTAAAAGTGTTTTCATATGAAGAGTAGGACTGGAGCCAGAGCAAAAGACTTTTCGTTTCCACTTCACAATAATGTTTTGTTTTGTTTTTTGTTTTTACTTTATGTATGTACTTGCATAGCTTTAAGATAATCATAAGATTAAAATGAAAGGCAGATAAGCCATTTGAAAATAAATGAATACATAAAATTAATGAAGATAATCTGAGCTTCTCCCTACCACTCTCAAAAGGCTTCTGAAATTTTTCCTCAGCCCCTCTTCTGCAGTTCTTTTCAAAGGTTTTGCTTGGATCCAAGGTGGCAGATCAGGTAAATACTATGACCATTGCATCCCTGGATCACACCAAAATTACAAATAAATTATAGAACAATCAACCTCAAGATTCATCTGCACTCTAGTTGAACAAACCACTGTAATTAAGGATATAAAGAAGAGACCACATTGAGAATGATAGGGGGGGGGGGATACAAATTGGTCTACCCCAAACCCATGCGTGGTGGTTGAATGCCAGGAGGCACACCTTGGTGGCAGACGTCATTGCTGAAGAGGGAGAGGTCCAGCCCCATGCTGAGCTTCTCAGCCGAGGAGTGCTGTGCCAAGAAGAAGACTTCCCATGGCTTCTTGCAGTGAAAATCAGTGAGGACTCTGTCTGCATGTCTCAGTGAGGTGGTGGGTGGCTGGAAACCCATATGCCTTCTTATAGAGGCTACATACAGACTCACTTGCTGACAAACACTCACCTGGTCTCTGGTGGAAGATCGGCAACTCAGGAGGCCCAGGAACCTGTAGGGAAGGACTGAGATGTGTGAGAGATGGAGGGAAAGGAGCTATTGTTGTACTTGTGTAGAGCCTGACATGTGTGTGGCTTATACGATGGCACCATCTTTTCAGTGTTAAGCTTGCCCCCAAAGGCAAAGTCTGGGACTGCATTGGTCTTGAGGAATCTGTGCATGGGTACCACCTTGGTGATGCCCCAGGTCTCCACACACCTCCCACACCCAGCACAGCTGGTGCTACATTGCCTGGCACACTCTTCACTGCTGTGCATCTGGCTTCATTCCACAGGTTGCAGAAGACTTTTTGCCACAGCTGTGGGCCCATTGCAGCCTGGGTAATGTTTGCTGCTGGGAATTAACCCAAGACCTGTGTCTCAGCATCTCTGGGGCACCTCTCGGTAACCTGTAAGCCTGAGACAGGCAATGACCAGCTGTGGTGTTCTCAGGGCATTTCTGTGGGGTGGTTGTGGGCCCAGCACCAGTGTGTGAGACAAGACCACACTGACTTTGTAGAAACCGGTGACCCCATCCCTAAACTGCCCAGAAACCTGCCCCACCCATCTAGAGCTGCATTGCCATGGGTGTTCTAAGCACATGAGTGGCCAGCCCCACTCTACAAGCTTTGGAGGCCTTTTGCAGGAGTTGAGGTCCGGCAACAGCCAGGGGAAATTTTGGTGGTGGACTGTGACCCAAAAACTGCACCCCAGCCATTGTTGGGCACCTTTCAGAAATTTGTGAGTCTGAGGCAAGCAGTAGCTGGGTGCACTCTTCTAAGGCCATTGCACTAAGTTGTCATAGGCCAGGCACTGCCCTGAGGCTAATGGGGGCTGGCTGCACTGTTCTTGGGGCACTGTGTGAAGTAGTCACTGGCTGGGCACTGGCAAGAACCAAATCTGCATTAAATTTGTAAAAACCATTGGCCACATCTGGTAACTCCCTGGGACTCTGCTCCACTCAGCTAGTGCTACATTGCTGAGGGCACTCTCAACACTGGGTCAACCAGCCTGGCTCAGGCACCTAAGAAGTCTCCTTCAACAGCTGGGTCTTATGGGCAGCCTACCAGTGGAAATGATAGGCCTAGGAGGCCCTGAGCCTTTTGCTAACCTGCCTCTGTCCCACTATGGGTGGCAGCTGGTCTTGGTTCACAGTGAGGTAACACCCACATGCCCCAGGTCCAGCACAGGCAGCAGCTAATTGCATATAGCTTTGTGGCTTTTATCAGGTAGACATGGGCTGATAACAGGCACAGCTGAAATTAGCCTGCACAGAAGCCCCTCCCAAGAGAAACCAGAAACAACACACATAGAGGCCACCTTCAGACCACATCAGAGCAACACCTGGCTATCCCCACAAGCAGAAAAACCAAAACGTGGGTCTCAAAAGGCATAAATGCCCTTATGGGTTAATCATCTTTTGAAGGGTGTGCTCCCACATAGTGGCTCATACATTGTGGGTGGAGCCCATCAATGCAGTCAGTTAGCATGGGAGTCAATCCCATCCACTGATGCACCAAAAGCAATCAAGGTTCAACCACAACAGGAGAACACAAAAAGCACACTCAAAGGACACTCCTGGAACATACATACAGGAGATCAGAGAGACTGTGCCATTGGACCACACAGGACACATACTACATAAGGCCAATCAGCAAATACTGAGAGACATAGGGGATCTAACTATTACATAGAAACAAACACAGAGATACAGCAGAATGAGGAAACAAAGAAACATGTGCACCCCCACCAAAAAAAGGAAAGAAACCACCAGAAATAGTACTAAGTGAAATGGAGGCAACCAACATACCAGAGACAGGCTTTAAAACACTGGTTATAAGAATGCTTAAGGAAGTTAGTGAGAACTTCCACAAAAAGAGAACAAGCATAAAAAAGTATGTAAAAAACATTTAAAAAGTTCCAGTCAGAAATAAAGAATACAATAATTGAAATGAAGAGTACACTAGAAGGAGTCAACAGCAGACTAGTTAATGCAGAGGATCAAATCAGTGATTTAGAAGACAAGGTAGAAAAATACACCCAATTGGGACAACAGCAACAACAAAAAATAATTTTAAAAAATAAAGATAGTTTAAGAGACCTGTTTTACAACATAAAGCATGAGAACATTTGCATCATAGATGTACCAGAAGGAGAAGAGAGTGAGCAAGTGATTGAGAAACAATTTAAAGAAATAAAGACTGAAAACTTCCCTAACCTGGTGAAGGAAGTAGACATAAGGCCCATGAAATGCAGAGAGTCTGAAACAATATGAACTCAAACAGAACTTAAGAAGACATATCATAATTAAAATGGCAAAGGTTAAAAATAGAAAGAGAATCTTAAAAGCAGCAAGAGAAAGACAACAAGTTACTTAGAAGGGAACTCCCATAAGACTATTGGCTGATTTCTCAACAAAAACTTTGCATGCCATAAAGGAGTGGCATGAAATATTCATAGTGATGAAACCTAAGGATGTAAAACCAAGGCTACTCTATCCAGCAAGGCTATCATTTGAAACTCAAGGGGAAATAAAGAGCTTCCCAGACAAGAAAAAGCTAAAAGAATTTAACATCACAAAGCCAGAATTACAAGAAATGTTCAAAGAACATTTTAAGCAGAAAAGGGAGAAAACAAACAAACAAATAAAGATAAAAAAAATACGAATAGAATTGCAATAACTATGTGCCTATCACAAATCACCTTAAAGGTAAATGGAGTAAACAATACAATCAAGAAACATAGGGTAGCTGAGTAGATAAAGAAACAAGACCCACACATATGCTGTGTACAGGAGACCCACCTCAGGTTGAAAGACACAGACAGACTGAAAGTTAAGTGATGGAAAAAATATTTCATGCAAATGGAAATGAGAATAAAGCTGGGTTACCAATCTTATATCAGGAAAAATAGACTTTACAATAAAGACTATAATAGGAGACATAAAAGGACATTACATAGTAATAAAGGGATCAGTCCAACAACAGGACATCACCCTAGTAATCATTTATGCACCTAGCATAGGAGAAACTATATATATAAACGTAATACACCATGTTAATAACATATATATATTGACTGACATAAAGACAAAGATGAACAGTAACACAATCATACTAGGGGATTTTAACATCCCTCTGACATGAATGGACAGTTCTTCCAGACAGAAACAGCAGGCTAAAATGACATACTAGACCAAATGGATTTAATTGATGCTCTTAGAATATTTTACTCCAAAGCAGCAGGATATACATTCCTTTTAAGTGCACATGGAACATTTTCCAAGATAGACCACATGGTAGGTGAAAAAACATCTCAATAAATTTAAGAAGATTGAAATCAGAGAAAAGGTCTTTGGCCACGGTGGTATGAAACTAGAAATCAAGGACAAGAAAATAAATGAAAAATCAACAAACAAATGGAAAGAGAATAACATGCTCTTAAACAATCAATGGATCAACAATGAGATCAAAGAAGAAATCAAAAGATATATTGAGACAAATGAAAATGAAAACACAACGATCCAAACCTAAGGGACACAGCAAAACAGTCATAAGAGGGAAATTCATAGCAATGCAGGACTACCTAAAGTATAAGGAAAATCTCAAATCAACTGTCTATCATTACACCTAAGGGAACTGGAAAAAAGAAAAGCAAACAAAGCCTGAAGTGTATACAAGGAAAACAAAATAATAAAAATAGTATACAAAAGATCAAGGTAACCAAGAGCTATTTTTTGAAAAGATAAACAAAATTGACAAAATTTTAATGAGAATCATCAAGTAAAAAGATAAAATAGACAAATAAATAAATAAATAACAAATGAAGGAGAAGTGACAATTGACATCACAAAAATACAAATTTTTTTTCGAGAAAGTACTGAGAGCAACTATATGCCAACAAATTGGACAAGCTAGAGGAAATGTATATATTCCTAGAAGCATATAATCTTCCAAGGCTGAATCAAGGAGAAACAGAAAATCTGAACTGACCAATTAATGCAAATAAAATTAAACACACAATGTGATTTAAGATGATGTAATACAGAATTGTATACCTGAAATTTATGTAACTTTACTAACAATTGTCACCCCAATAAACTTTAATTAAAAAAAAAGAAAAGAAAGCAAATAAATAAATAAATAAATAAATAAATAAATAAACAAACAAACAGTAATGAACAAGCTCCCAACAATCAAAAGTCCTGAACCAGGTGGGTTCACAGGTAAATTTTATAAAATATTCAAAAAAGAATTAACATCTATTATCGTCAAAATATTCCAAAAAGTCAAAGAGGAGGGAAGGCACCAAAATTCACTTTATGAGGCCACCATTACCCTGATTCCAAAATCAGACAGACATTAATAAAAAAGAAACTTACAGGCCTATATCTCTAGTACACATAGATGCAAAATTCCTCAGCAAAATCTTAAAAAATGAGTTAAGCAATACATTAAGAAGATCATACACCATGATCAAGTGGTATTCATTACTGGTATGCAAGTTTGCTTCAATATCCGCAAATCAACTAACGTGATACACCATGTTAACAAAGTGAAAAATAAAAATCATGTGGCCATATAAACAGATGCAGAAAAGGCATTTGACAACCCAGCATCTGTTACTAATAAAAATTCTCAGCAATGTTGGACTAGAGGGAACATATTTCAACATAATAAAGGCCATATATGACAAACCGACAGCTAATATAATACTCAATGAGGAAAAGCTAAAAGCATTCCCCTTAAGATCAGGAACAAGACAAGGATGCTCACTTTCACTTCTTCTATTCAACATAGTACTGGAAGTTCTAGTTAGAGTAGTCAGACAAGAAATAGAAATAAAAGGCATCCAAATGGAAAAGAAAGAAATAAAATTGTCCTTATTTTTAGGTAACAAGATACTATACATAAAGAACACCAAAGATTCCACCAAAAAGCTATTAGAAGTGATAAATTAATTTAGTAATGTAGCTGGATACAAAATTAATATTCAGAAATCAGTTGCATTTCTATACACCAATAATGAATTCTCAAAAAGTAAAATAAAATAAAAATCCCATTTACTGTTGCATAAAAGAAAATACTTAGAAATAGATTTAAACAAGGAAGAAAAAAATCTTATACTCAGAAAAGTATGACATTGAAGAGAGAAATTAAAGAAGATACAAATAAATGGAAACATATACCATGTTCATGGATAGAAAGAATTAATATAGTTAAAATGTCCATACTACCTAAGGCAATACACAAATTCAACGCAATCCACACAAATTACAAATGATGATTTTTCACAGGAGAACACATAATCCTAAAATTTATATGGAACCATAGAAGACTGCAAATAGCCTTTTGGCAATGTTGAGAAATAAAAATGAAGTGGGAAGTATCACACTACTTGACATCAAATCATACTACAAAGCTATAGTAAATAAAACAGCATGATATTTGCATAAAATAGAAACATAGATCAATGGATGAGAATAGAGAGCCCAGAAATAAATCCAGGTCTCTATGGTAATTTAATCTATTGCAATGGAAGCAAGAATTTATGTTGGGGTAAAGACAGTCAATTTAATAAATGGTACTGGGGAAATTGAACAGACCCATGCAAAAAGATGAAACTGGACCACCTCCTTATGCCATAGACAAAAATAAATTCAAAATGGATTAAAGACTTAAAGGTAAGACCTGGAAACGAAAAACTCCTAGAAGAAAATATAGGAAGTGAATTCACAGACATTACCCTTAGTAATGTTTTTATTGATATATCCCCTCTGGCAAGGGAAGGAAAAGAAAAAAATAAACATGTGGGACTACATCAAACTAAAAAAAAATTTTTTTTTTTTCAGAAAAGGAAACCATCAATAAAACACAAAGGCATCCTAGTGAATGGGGGAAGATATTTGCCAATGATACATCTCACAGGGTGTTAATATTCAAAATTTATTTAAAATAAACTCATGCAACTCAACATCAAGAAACAAACAAAAAAAAACAATTAAAAATGGGCAAAGGACATGAAGAGACATTTCTCTAAAGAGGACATACAGAAGGCCAACAGACATATGAAAAAATGCTTAATATCACTAATTGTTAGAAAAATGCAAATAAAAACCACAGTGAGATACCACCTCACTCTGGTCAGAATGGCTATCATCAATAAATCAACAAACAATGAGTGCTGCTGAGGATGTGGAGAAAAGGGAACCCTCATGCATTGTTGGTCAGATAGCAGATTGGTGCAGCCACTATGGAAAACAGTGTGTAGGTATCTCAAAAAAATTGAAAATATAACTACTTTATGACCCAGCAGTTCCACTCCTGGGTATCTATCCAAAGAAATCCAAAACACTGATTTGAAAAAAAATATATGCATTACTATGTTTATTGCAGCACTATTCACAATAACTAAGATATGGAAACGACAAAAATGCCCATCCATAGATGATTGGATAAACTGTTGTATATTTATACAGTGGAGTATTACTTGGCTGTAAAAAAGAATGAAATATTGCCATTTGCAACGACATGGACAGGCCTAGAGAGTATTATGCTAAGTGAAATAAGTCGGATGGAAAAAGGCAAATATCACATGATCTCACTTATATGTGGAATCTAAAGAACAGAAAAACGAACAAAGAAAACAGAAATAGACTCAGAAATACAGGGGGAAAATACTGAGGGTTGCTAGATGGGAAAGGGGTGGGGATTGTGGAGAAGATAAATGGATTAGAAAGTACAAATTAGTAGTCACAATATAGTCACAAAAATATGAAATACAGTTTGAGGAATGTAATCAATAATGTAAAGATTTTGTAGGGTTTCAGATGGGCACTTGTCTTATTAGGGACACCACTTCATGGACTGTGTAGATGTCTGACCACTGTGCGGTACACCTGAAGTTGAATAATATTGAATGCCAAATATAATTAAATATATATGTGTATATATGTATATATATATATATACATATATATGTACGTATATACATATACACATATATATGTATACATATGTACATATATATGTACGTATATACATATATACGTATGTGTATATACATATATATGTCTAAATATATATGTATATATATTTATATATATTTATATTTAATTCTATATATATAATTAAATACATAATTACATATATATATATATATATATATATATATATATATATATATACACAGAGAGAGAGAACATGTATACACATTTTAAGAAAGGAAAAAGCTATTAAAAATTGTAGTACTCAATATATATCAATAACAAAAAATGAATACAAGTCATGTTTGATTTCTGCAATCACAAGAGGTGTGCAGAATGGTTACCATCAGCTTCCAGAAACTTCTGATTAGGGCGAACTACTGTTTGAGCAATGTTGACCTAAGTGTCCACTTGTACACATTTTCTTGGCACCACCAGTGTACAGAATAAATGTATACACATTTTAAGAAAGGAAAAAACTGTATTAAAATTATGCTGATGGTAACTACTTTGAGTGCCTCTTGTAATTGTAGAAGTCAAATGTGACTTGTATTCATCTTTTGTTATAGGTACATATTGAGTATTACAATTTTAATAGTTTTTTTCCTTTCTTAAAATATGTATACATGTTTTGGTACCTTCTGTATATATACGGGATGTAAAGTACAACATAGAAAACATAGTCAATGGTATTGTAATGGCTATGGATGATGTCAGATCACTAGTAGACTTGATAGGGTTCTCACTTTGAGGGGTGAAAATATCTAATTATTATGTTGTTTTGTACATCTGAAACTGATAAAAAAAGGATTTGCTTAACACAAAAACTACATAAATGCTCTTCACTATAGAAACAGTTAACAGTATTATGGCACACACATAAAATGGAAATTATGCAGCCATGAAAAATGATCTTATGAAAACTTTTATAGTATATCGAACAGTATTAGTAATTAGCAATTATAATGGGTTTTGGAATCACACATGTATGGGTCTAAATTCAGTCTTCCATTTACTACCTATGCAGCTTGAGCAAGTTTACTTATCCTTGAAGTACCATTTTTCCCATTGGCATAATTGGGATAGATAACATCTACTCCCTAATGTTATTGAGATAATTAATTGGGATAAAACAAATGAAACAATTTTCACAGTGCCTGACATAAATATTTGAAAGTTAGTAGTGTAATAGTAGTACTAGTAGTATGTAAGGTAGAAGAAAACTTAGAGTACAACTGTGAAAACAGTACAAGTTCATCTATGTAAAGAGAAAAGCATGAATAGATAGTTAAAACAAACATCTGAAAGTGAAGGTGATAATTATAGTTATGTATAAATGGTGGGATCATGGGTGATTTTTTTCTTCTTTATCTTTTGGTGTAGATTACATATTATCTACAATAATTGTGTTATTGTTATAATAAAAAATAAAAGAAAAATTCTAGATCATGAAATCAACAAGATGTTATCACTAATGTCAGTCAATAATATAAAGCTATTTTTCAATGAATCTTATTACTAGCTATTATTTGGGCTTATAGAAAAGTAGAATCCTTTGCTTGTATTACCTATGTTTTTTGTCTGTATACTGCAATAAATATTTCTGTCACTGTTTTTATGGAATCAAATGAGTAGACAGGTGGAATCTGAACTCATCCAATTATCTCTCTTCTGTCTCCTCATTTCTAAATTTAAAAGCCCAGAGTATAAGATACAGTTTCTGTGAGATATAGGACACAGAATTTGAATAATTGTGAACAAAATCCATCTCTCCCTTATTGAATTGTGATTGAATTACCAAACTGCATAATTTGTGTAGGAAGAGGAGATATGAAAATAGCTTTTGTATTTTCCTCTCTTCAGTGCCCCTTTCACTGCCTTTTCATGACTGGAAGAGACAAGGGAGTCATTGAGGATTGGTAATAGAAAATTATTTAGAGTTTGAGATGAAAACAAAAACTTGACTGGGAGTGAATTAATATACAGTGGTAACCACTGCTAGAGAAATTGGATGGAAATACTAATGTCTGGTCAGCACAGACTGTGCTAGATCATCACCAAAGCAATACACTCTCAGATAATAGAATGTGACAGATGGATGAAATAGACACCTGTGTTTGCAGAACTTAAATGAAATACAGTATGTGGAAAACCAAGGTTATTACTGATTGAAAAGTACTAATGGGCTATTTGCTAGTGGACTGCATCAACTGAGTAAGGAATCAGTATGGGCCTAATGACAATTGGGTGATGCATAGAAAATAAATCTCATTTGTTTTGCCTTTATTTTTCTGTTTGTACATTTCTTGGGAATTCACATTAATGACGAAATCCCAAAACCATCTCTAGATATCTATACGTCAATGATGTTAGATTTAGCTTCTTGTGAAGTTTATGTATCTCTTACCATACTTAGTGTAATGGATTATTTTGATTTCTCCACCTATTACTTCACTATATACATGTACTAAATCTGCTCAATTTGAGTTAGAATTGTTATGGGGACTACATTCCCATTCTATATACAAGATAGCCTATACAACAAAATTACACTGAGAAAATTTTAAAATTCTAAGAGTAATTTACTGATGATTGAGATACATGTAAAAGTATTACAGCTTAGTTTCCTTGGGAAGCAAATTCTAAACTGGAGCTTTGCCTGCAGAGATTTTATTTCAGTATGCTCTCTGGAACAACACATATCAAGGAGTAAAGGAAGCAGGATTTGGAGAGAGAGAAAACAATGAAGCACTTACAATAAAGGGCTCAGATGATCCCGTGGGGGACTTTGGAATTGGTATGGCTTCTCAGAATTGTCCTGAATTGAGAAGAGGGAAACAAGACTTTAATACCCTTTCATCAACCAGCTGCTGAATGTGAGCTGCCTCCTGGAAACGGGAGTGACCATAAGTATGGAAGCTCTTTTTAGTCTAGAGTAAGTTCTGGAAAGGAATACAGTTCAGAGCCATTGGACACCAATACTCAGAACAGCTAGAAGAATAAATGTTTCAGTTCTAGAAGAAGGGAGGAGGCTAGGGGCAGCAAACCGCAGCATTCACTACAAGATGTGTGCCCATATAGGTGTTCTGCATGTATTCTGAATAGTTTTTTTAGGGGGTATTTTGTTTTTTCAGAAAAGTACCAGAATATTCTGATTGATGTAGATGTGCTTCTTATGTAAGGGCAGGTACTATAGAAAATAAGCACATTTAGAAAGGCTTCAAATATGAGTAAAGGTATTACAAACTTTCAGACCAAACTATGCTTGCAAATATAATAACTAAATTCTTACAAAACAAAGTCAAGTTTTATTATAATGTTTATAAGTTGGACATTGAGGAAAATCTCCTAAACAGAGTCAACAAAAGTAGACATTTTAAGAGTATTATTGTAAGACAGATCCAAGATGACAAAGTAGATAAACACTGTGTGTGCTTCCTTCCATGAACACATTAAAGTTGCAGCTAAATTATAGAACAATCAACCTGGAGAACCATCTGAAGTCTGGCTGAACAGCAGTTTTGTAATTAAGAATATAAAGAAGAAGCCATGTAGAGACTGGCAGGCTGGGTGGAGACCTGGAATGGGCTGGTCTCAAACCTCTGTGTGGTGGTTCAGAATCACGGGAGATATCTCAGCCATGGAGATTTGCTCCAGAGGAGTGAGGGACCCTACCCCTACACCAGGCTCTCCCACCCAGAGTACTGGTTCCAGGAAGAGGAGCCCCCACAAAATTTGGCTGTGAAAAGCAGGTGGTATTCCAACCATCTGAGTGACATGGAAGGTAAAGAGAAAAAAAGATGTCCTCTTAAATGGCCCATACACAGACTTTCTCACTCTCAGGCACTCTGGGCTCTCACTCTGGGCTCTCGAAGTGGGAAAGTGACTCAGGAGGTGTTAAAGGCATACAGTGGGGGGCAGGACAGACTGAACTGTGTGACCTTGGATAGGGAGGCTGGAGAACCCTTGCCATTTACCCTGGGTGAGGTCCTTCTCCCATGCAACAGGCAGGTGGGTTCCATCATTTCTGTGTTGAGATCTACCCCCATGCTTACAGCCGAATCTGAATCTGAATTAATTGGACAGGTGAGCTCTTCTGGGACCCTGCTCCACCCAGTTCCCTCAACACCAGAGCCAGTTTATCGCAAGAGCCAGCCTCGTCCACATTTCACCTTTTCTTGGAAAACTATCAGAGTCTGTGTGCCCCAGGCAGGTGGCAACTGGCTTCGGTGTGCTCTGAGACATTTGTTGAGTACTCCAGGCTCAGCACTGACGCTTAATTAGAGTCTGCATTGACCTAATGACAAAAATTCTTCCCACTCTCGTCACTCCAAGAACCTGCCTCACCCAATTTGCATACCACATCAGGCTTTATCATTGGCTGAAACTTAAGGGAGCTGGCATGTGGCAACAGGCCTTGGGGTTTCCTGGCTATAGGCAGAGTTACCCTATGCTTGGTACTTGTGGCAGCCATCTTCGGTTTGTATCGTGGTATTTCCCATGTGCCTCAAACTTTAGCAAAGGCAGCAAAAAACTGCAATCACTTTGTAACTTCTACCAGATGGCCCTGGCCAGTCCCAGGCAGTCAGTGAACTGGACCTGTACCAAAGCTCTTCCCAAGAGACCCTAGAACCAATTCATTGGGAGGTTGGCTTCAGAACATCAGAGCACCTCCCAATTAGCCCTACAAGTGGCACACAAAAGGGACAGTCTCAACAGGCACTAGAGTCCACTTGGGTGAATTAGAATCAGTTGAGTAAGCCCTTTGAATAGCAGCCTATAAGCTGTGCACATAGCCAAACCCCACAACCAATCAACCTGAGGGCCAATGCCACCCACTGATGTTCTAATAGCAATCAAGTCTCAATTATAACAGGAGGGCACACACTAACCACACAAAGGACACTCCTGGAGCACCCAGAGAAGGTGATAAGGGAGATTGTGCCAAGGCCGCATAGGGTACACCCTACATAAGTCCACCAAACCAAAACTGGGAGATAAAGCAGATCTACCAAATACAAAGAAATAAACACAGAGACAGCCAAAATGATGAAAAAAAAATATGTCCCAAATGAAAGAAGAAAACTCCAGAAAAAAAGAAATAAATGAAACGGAGGAAAGCAATTTATCAGAGACACAATTCAAAACAATATTTTTAAGGATCCTCAAGAAACTTAGTGAGAACTTCCAAAGAGAGATAGCCAGCATAGACAATTACATAGAAACCACAAGAAAGAACCACTCAGAAGTGAAAAATAGAATAATTGAAATGAATAGTGCACTAGAAGGAATCACCAGCAGAATAGATGAAGCACTGCATTGAATCAGCGATTTGGAAGACAAGGTAATAGAAAATACCCAATTAAAACAGCAAAGAGAAATAATAATAATAAAAAAAGACAATAGTTTAAGAGACCTCTGGGACAACTCAAGCATAACAACATTCACATCATAAGGGTACCAAAAGGAGAAGAGAGAATGCAAGGGATGAGAACCTATTTAAAGAAATAATGAGTGAAAAGAATGGTGAAAGAAGTAGACATACAAGTCCAGGAAACTCAGAGAGTTCCAAACAGGATGAACCCAAATAGGCTCACACCAAAACACATTATAATTAAAATGATAAAGGTTAAAGACAAAGAGAGAATCCTAAAAAGCCACAAGAGAAAAGCAACTAGAAACTATAAGGGAGCTCCCATAAGATTGTCAGCTGATTTTTTAACTTAAACTTTGCAGGCCAGAAGGGATTAGCACAAAATACTCAATGTGATGAACATCAAGGACCTATACCCAAGGGTACACTTCCCAGCAAGCCTATTATTTAAAATTGAAGGACAGGTAAAGAGCTTCCCATATAAGAAAACACTAAAGGAGTTCATCATCACCAAGCTAGTATTACAAAGAATGTTAGAGGGACCTCTTTAAGACAGAGAAAAATAAAAATTATGAATAAAAAAATGGCAATAGCTACATATCTATCAAAAATTACTTTAAATGAAAATGGATTAAAAAACATAGGAGGACTCAATGGATAAGAAAACAAAATCCATACACATGCTATCTACAAGAGACTCACTTGAGATTGAAAGACACACAAATGGAAAGAAAAAGCGTGGAAAAAGATATTTTATGAAAATAAAACCAAACAAATGAAACAAAACAAAACAAAATCTGAGGTAACAATACTTATAGCAGACAAAATAAACTTTCAAAGAAAGGCTATAACAAGACACAGAAGGACACAGTAATCCTACTTCAGTGTATTTATCTGAAGAAAGCCAAATGCTACTTTGAGGGGACATATGCATCCATATGTCCATTGCAGCATTGTTTACAATGGCCAAGATGTGGAGGCAGCCTGGTGTCAATGAAAGAATGGATAGAGAGCATGTATTACATATATATAATGGAAAAGGAATGGGCTCTTGCCATCTGTGGCTGCGTGGATGGACCTGGAAGGTACTGTGCTGAATGGAGTGTCAGACAGAGAAAGGCAGAGGCAATGTGATTTCTCTTACATATGTAATCCTAAGAACAAAATAAACAAACAAACAAACAAACAAAACAGAAAGAAACTCACAGATACAGAAAAAATGTTTATGGTTGCCAGATAGGAAGGGCATTGGGTGGTAGGTGAAAAAAGGGGAAGGGATTATTAAGTACAAATTGGTTGTTACAAACAGTTATGGTATTTCATAAGGAATATAATCAATAATACTGTAATAACAATGTATGGTGTCAGATGTGTACTAGATCTATTGGGGTGATAGATGGGAGGGGGTTTGGGGGCACAGTGTAAAGGATGAAGGGATTTAGAAGTACAAATTGGCAGTTACAGAATAGTCGTGGGATTTAAAGTAAAACACAGGGAATATCAATGATATAGTAATAACTACATATAGTGCCATGTGAGTACTAAACTAGTCAGGGGGAGCACTTCTTAAATTATATAAATGTCTAACCACTATGCTGTACATCTGAAATTAGTATAAAATAATATTGAATGCCATCTGTAATTGAAAAATTTAAAAAGAGACAAAAAGTTGAAGGGGAATAAGAGGTCCAAATTTCTAAGAATAAAACAAATAAGTCATGGATATGTAATATAGAGAATATAGTCAATAATATTGTCATAGCACAGTATGGTATCACATGGACTTATCATGGTGATCACTTCTTTAGGTATATAAACGTTGAATAATTATTGTCTACCCCTGAAACTAATGTAATATTGAATGTTAGCTATATTTTTTAATAAAAATCTTAAAACAAATACATTTAAAATAAATAAATGCATAAATAAAAATAACAAAAGAATATTATTGTTAAATGGTTTGTATAACAACATACAGCTTGGAAAATTTAAAATTTGTAGCATTGCCTTATTGAATAATGAACAAAAGTATGTTGAACTTATTCTTAACTTCTTGTCTGAAAGTCTAACTTCCTAAACTATTTACTCAATTTATACATCAACTAGCACCTATTTTTATATTGTATGAAATAGAACTCACTTGTTTGACTTCTAGCTATAGTCAAAACATGTGTACCTAATTATGATCTTCATTTATTTACAGTTACTAATTAATTTAACTACCTCTTTATTTTTTTAAATGAATATGCTCTGGGGATTTACTGTAAAGCTTGGTGATTACAGTTGACCATATTATTATATTGTATACTTGAAAGTTGCTAAGAGAGTAGATTTTTAAATCAAAATTGATTGGGGTGACAATGGTTAGTAAAATTACATAGGTTTCAAGTGCACAATTCTGTAATACATCATCTCTATATCATATTATCGTTTCAAGGGTTCAATTATTCCAGCAAACACTTATGAAGTTCTTACTTTTAGACTGGCATTATGTTAGCTACTGGGGCTGAAAATATGAACATGACATACTCTCTGTTTTCAAGGGTTTTAGTCTAGTATACCTGATTTTCATGGTATGCATCTATACATTACCTTCTGAATTGGATGGTGTAATCGACAGAATTCTAAATGTGGCCAAGCAAGATCCTATGCCCATATGATATTCCTCTCATGATTAGGTTATTATATCTGTAGATAACTATATCTATGTTACAGTTAAGATATGGAAATTATGACGGTAGGCCTAATCTAATAATTTGAGCACACAGATTTGTAAGGCTTGTAGAAAAATATGAACACAGAGCTTCAAAACTGAAGGGGAATTTAACTTGTAATAGGGAGCTTAAAAAAATGGATTAACCATGTGCCAAGCCATGTTGACAGTCTTTAGTTGCTGAGAGAGGCTTCTTCCTGACAGCCAGCTATAAAACAGGAATAATGGACCTACAATCACAAAGAATTGAATTCAGCCAGTTCTTGAATAACTCAGAAGTGGATTATCCCCCAGAGACACCAAATAAGAGCACATTCCAGCCAAAACCTTTGTTTTGGCCTTGTGAGACTCTAAGCTGAGAACCCAGTTGAGCCATGCCAAATCCAACATGTAGAACTATGATATATTACACTGTTGTTGCTGTAAAACACTATATTTGTGGTAATTTGTTATATAGCAAGAGAAAACTAATACATTAGAGATATAATAATTAATATGGGAGCTGAATATTATGCTCTAAAGTACTAAAGTACTCTGGGTGAGGAGTAAAATACAGATGCCAGGTGACATCATTAGGAATGGCAGAGTAAGGAACTCTGAAAATCCTCTACTCCATACCAGGAAGAACACTTTTTTTCAGAATTCGGGTAATTAACAAAACCCAATTGAGGGAATATTTATTCAAGATAAACAGTAAAATATCAGTAATAAAAATATGCTTTATAGCATTTTACTTTTCCTTATCCCTACCTCTATTTCCCAAGATACATGCTAATTTGAAAACCAATAGCCTAGCAAGAAGTAGAAGAATCAGAGTGAGATTGGAGCTCTTTTAAGGGCCCATTTTCAAAGAATTGCTATTATTGGGCCTATCTGGCAATTCCCTGGGAAACTCTACTCACAATGCTTATTTATTTGACCTGACTCAGAGCTCACCAAATGTGAACAACTTTTTTTTTCCCTAAGCATGTTTATAAAACATATCAGTGGCAATTGTTTAATATCACCACTGCCTGAAACGGAGATAATAGTTGGGGCAAACAACAACAAAAAAAAAAAAGAAAGAAAAAAGAAAATAAAAGCTGGAGAATGAGATGTCTATAGGGACCTTTGAAAAGTTTTAAAATATTCCTGGGAAACTAGAAGACCATATATAGGCATAGGGCTATGTACATGCTCAGGGTTCTGGGCATACCCAGGATAGACCTGAGACTTCCCTGAAAATCTTAATCCTGGCTAATTCCAAGGCTCTGTTCAAGCAAGAAATGATGACTATGGCATAGTTTTTAATTAGCACTGACAGTTAACCAAAGGTTGCAATAGCCTGCAGAAAAATTTATTCATGAAATATAGCTGAATGTCAAAAAAAAAAAAAAAAAAAAAAAAAAAAAAAAAAAAAAGAAAACACACACACACAAAAAAACAAACAGTAAGAACACTCAGCCTTGGGAGTGGTGAAGGTGTTTTCCAACATGAACACAGAGCATATCAGCAAAGAATGGGAGAGAGATTGGTTCCAGGCACTTAATGAAATAGGAGGTCTGACAATTAAGTTCATGTACTCATCATAGAAAATGCTACATACCTCATTGCTGAATATCACTAAGGTCACCTTTGAAGTACTCACCTTGGGAAGCTATGCACTGACACCAGTGCCTAGTCCACCCTTCAAAGCAATTTTGGAACTCTTTTTCTGGAAAGGTCATCTGAGCTTCTGTTGTATAACTCTTGATGTCCTGAATGTCACCAAAATGTCTTCCTTTCAATATTTGCTTTGTATTCAGGTAAAGAAAGAAGTAATAAGGGACCGGATCAGGTTAGTAGGGAGGGTTTTCTAATACAGTTATTTGTTTACTGGCTAAAAACTCCCCCAGAGACAGTGCCATATGAGCTGGTGCATTGTTCTGATACAAGAGCGATGAATTGCTGGCGGAAAGTTCAGGTCTAACTTTTTCACGCAGCCTTTTCAGCACTTCCAAATAGTAAACTTGGTTAACTGTCCAGTTGGTACAAATTCATAATGAATAATCCCTCTGATATCTAAAAAGGTTAGCAACATCATTGCAACAAGTTCTCAAACTTAATTGTCATACCTCATATTTGCCCAATCATTAGCTGATCATTAAAGTATTTGAATAATGATTTAATTGGTCACACAAGACAAATAATAAAAAAGTATTTAATAAGTTCAGCAAGGTCACTAAATAGACGAGTAGTAAAATCAACAAACAGCTGAAAGAACAAAGCCTGAGGAGGCAGAGAATCTGATTTTCAGTGTTGCTATGTTATATAAAATGTACAGTTATCAACACAAATTATAAGACATGAAAGAAACAAGAACTAGAATTACTAAATGAAAACTCTAAATAATCCATTTTAAATATGTTTTGGAACAAAAGTAAACTACGTCTAAAGAACTGAAAGAAAATATGAGAACAATGTCTCCTCAAATAGAGAGTATAGAGAAATAGAAATTATAATAAAAGAGACATATAAATTTTGAATTAGGAAAATACAGTAACATATTAAAAATACTTAACAAGAACATAAATCAGGTATTCTATACCTAAAATATTATCTTTCAAAAATGAAAAATTAATATCTTTTCAGATAAACAAGAACTGAGAAAATTTGTTGTTATATCTACCCTATAAGTAATACTACATTGTATATTTCAGGTTGAAATGAAAGGACACTAGATAGTAAAAATAATCCATACAAAGATAAAGTATCAGTATAGGTAACTACATAGGTAAATTTAAATGGCAATATAAATGCATTTTTGTTAACACATTTTTCTGTTATTTGCAATAAATGACATATACATAGAGCAAAAATTATAAGTCTGTGCTAATGAGAACAAAATATAAAAATGTACAAGAAACTCACTTCAGCTTTAAGGACATACATAGACTCAAAGTGAAGGGCTGGAAAAAGTTTAGCCATGCAAATTGAAACTATAACTGTGCAGGAGTAGCTATACTTATATCAAACAAAACAGACCGTAAGCCAAACATGGTAACAAGAGAAAAAGAAGGTAATTACATAATGATAAAGGGGTCGATTCATCAAGAAGATATAATAATAATAAATAGACATGCTCCCAATATTAGAACACTTAAATATATTGAACAAGTAGTAACATCTGAAAAGATAAATAGAAATAAAATAACAAAAAAGGGACTTCAATACCCCACTTTAAGCAATGGATAGGTTATCCATACAGAAAATCTTATAGTTTTTTCCTCCTTAAAATCTATATGTGAAAAATGTCTCTAAAAAGAAGAGGGAATCAGGTAATAACAATGTACTATATCTCTTCATTTATGAAAAAAATGATATTAACACATTTCGCTTAACTTTGGCATGCTTAGAGGTTCTGTGGCACAGTCAGACGTATTTAAAGAAATAATGGACTAATTTTTCTTTACTCATATAGATTTAATTGTTTTCTATGATTGTGAAGAATCATCTAAAATGTACCTATGAACAAAGCAAAGAATTTATGAAATTTTGACATATCTTGTACATGGACAGGTTGTCTGAATCACTCTTATAAAAAAGAAAGTTTGGCAAAGTTTATATACTTTTCAGAGTGCTTTTTGTAATGAGAAGATACTATATGCTTCTATTTATTCAAAGTATTTTTGAACAGTACATTTATATATAAACAACACACATAGTTCATTATGTTTCTATTTTGTGCACTTTGGGAACTTCGAAGACTGCTGCTCCATTCATATCCTTTGATCACATTTGCCATATATGCCAGATACTTGCTTTTTCAAAGGCAATGCATGGCCACAATATTTTGATTATTCACTACATAAAATGTTGACAAGATTTAGTGACAGTGTTGAGAAAGAGCAATCTAAGATATACCTAATTATCATGATTGTCTTTGGCTTGTTATCTACATAAAACAATGCCTTAGCTTGATAATTCAGTGAATACTAATAAAGTCTGAGATCCATTTCAGATGCATTGAGCAAATTATTGTTTTTTATTGTGTGATATATTGAATAAAAGAGTGTACTAAGTCAGTAAACTGGGGAAGGTTTTCTTTTTCATCCTGGAAGATTTTTAGTTCTAATAAATTAGCTTTAAATTTTTTGAGGAAAGGAGTAAAAGTTTATATTTTTCATGTGTAGAATGTGTAAGTCCCATAATATTCTGACTCCTAAAGCACCATCGAGATACTCAATAAATATTAATTGCTTCATTGATAACAAAAACCTATGTTGTGTCATCTATCCAGGCCTCATTGATATTTTCAGGGAGCTATCAGTCATGTAATTATCTATCTGCACATTCAGTAGCATAGTAAGTCGGATCGTGAAAAAAACAGAAGATATGGTGAGATTAGTGAGATTATTTAGTAGGGAAATGCTTCTTAATTTGCTGATGTCAGAAAGTTTCACATGTTTCCATAGTGCATGATTTGTTACCATTACCTTCAACATAGACTAAGGAAAGCACAGTGTAGCTTTCCAGTTCTCCTATTCTGCCTGTTTAATTGGGAGAAGAAAAGAAATAATATTTCTCACTACTCAGAAGATAGAGAAAGTCAGGGTTACAACTGTGGATGTTTAATGTCCATAAACTAAAATCATGTACTTGCTTATGTATTCATGATAAATGCTTGGTTGAATGTGAAAGTAATCTTACAAACATGGTGCATACGTTTTTTCCCCCAGAATTCAGTAATATCATATATTCTTATTTTGCCATTCTATTTTTTTTTACTTTGTGAAATAGAAGTGCATTTGGAAATTTACCAACTGAATATATTACAGTATTTAGGTATATACACAGGATTAGGAAATTGCCCTCACTATGTCATAACTCTCTAGGTCCCTCATTTTGCTAAAATCTAGTTATTCAGAAATCACATTAGAGGCACAGATTACTTTGGGTCTTCTATGGATCAATGTGCACAAAATATATCAAACTCCAAGAGGGAAAACTCTACCATGTATCAGTCAGTTCACCTGATTAATTATATCACTTGAGAACTGTGAGCATAAGATTTAAATTAAGTGAATAAATTCTGTCCCTAGTTTAGCAGTTGCACAAAAGTATGACCAGAGCCAGCAATTCATTGACTATTAATGATGGTTTTAATAATCCACTGGCTAGGCTGTCCATTTAACTATCAAAATATGACCTTTAAATGGATACTATCCCTTCAAGTAGTTTTATCTTGTATTTTCATAGCACTGTGTTCTTTTTTTCTTAAATTAAATTTATTGGCATGACAATGGTTAGTAGAATTAAACAGGTTTCAGGTTTACAATTCTATAATACATCATCTATATATCACATTATGTGCTTTCCACTCACAGTCAGTTCTCTTTTTTATCATGATATATTTGACTCCCTTTACCCACTTCTACCATTCTCCTGTCCCCCATACGCTCTCTTAAACACTAAACTGTTGTCTATGTCTATGAATTTTTGTTCCTTTATTTGTTTTTATTGTTCCTTTGTTGCTGTCAGTTTTAGATCCCAAATATGAGTGAAGTCATATGGTTCCCGACTATTTCTGTCTGACTTATATCACTTAGCATAATAATCTCAAGATCCATCCATGTTGTCACAAATGACAGTATTTCATCTTTCCTTGTGGCAGAGAAGTATTCCATTCTGTATATATACCACACCTTCTTTATCTAATCACCTGTCAAAGGACATGTTTGTTGTTTCCATGTCTTGACCACCGTAAGTAAAGCTGCAATGAACATCAGAATACATATATCTTTATGGATAAATGTTTTCAGATTTTTTGAATAGATACCTAGGAGAGGCATTGCTGGGTCATATGGTAATTCCATTCTTGATTTTTTGAGGAACATTTACACTGCCTGCCACAGCAGCTGCACCAATCTACATTCCCACCAAAGTGTATAAGGGTTCCTTTTTCTCCACAGCCTCTCCAACACTTGTTATTATTTGTCTTGATGATAGCCATTTTAACAGGTGTGAGGTGATATCTCATTGTGGTTTTGACTTGCATTTCCCTAATAGCTAGTGAAGTTGAGCATTTTTTCATATATCTATAGACTGTTTGCATGTCTTATTGGGAGAAGTTTCTATTTGGGTCTTCTGCCCATTTTTTAATTGGATTGTTTGTCTTTTTGTTGTTGGGTTGTGTGAGTTCCTTATATATATTTGGATACTAACCCTTTATCAGAGACATTGTTTGCAAATATCTTCTAACATTTGGTTGGTTGTCTCTATGTTTTGCTAATTTTTTTTTTTTTTTTTTTTTTTACTGTGCAGAAGCTTTTTTAGTTTGATATAAACACATTTATTGATTTTTTTGCTTTTACTTCCCTTGGCTTTGAGGTCAAATTCATAAAATCCTCTTTGAACCCAAGGTCCATAAGTTTAGTACCTATGCTTTCTTATATGCAGTTTACTGTTTCAAGTCTTATGTGTAGGTCTTTGATCTATTTTGAGTAAATTTTGTTATATGGTGACAGATAGCAGTCCAGTTTCATTCTTTTGCACGTGGCTTTCCAATTTTCCTAGCAAGATTTATTGAAGAGGCTTCTTTTCTCCATTGTATTTTTTGGCACCATTGTCAAATTCTGTCCGTATTTATGTGGGTTTATTTTTGGTTTTTCAATTGTATACCATTGGTATATGTGACTGTTTTTCAGCCAAATCCACACTGTTTTGATTATTTTTGCCCTGTAATACAAGCTGAAGTCAGGGAGCATGATAGCTCCAGCCTTCTTTTTTCTTAGGATGACTTTGTCTATTTGGGGTCTTTGTGATTTCATACCAATCTGATGATTTTTTGTTGTTGTTGTTCTATTTCTTTAAAATATGTCATTGGGATTTTGATGGGGATTACATTAAATCTGTATATTGCTTTGGGTAATATGGCTATGTTAACTATGTTCATTCTTCCAATCCATGAACACGGAATATCTTTCCTGTTCTTTGTGCCTTCTTCAATTTCTTTTTAAAATGTCTTATAGTTTTTGGTGTATAGGTCCTTCACATCCTTGTTTAAGTTTATTTCTAAGTATTTTTTGTTGTTGTTGCAGTTGAAAAAGGATTTTTTTCCATTTCTTTTTCTGAAATTTTATTGTTAGTATATAAGAATGCAATGGATTTTTATATGTTGATTTTGTAGCTGGCAACTTTACTGTATTCATTTATTGTTTCTAGTAGCTTTTTGTTGGAGTGTTTGGGTTTTGTACATAAAGAATCTTGTCGTCTGCAAAAAGTGACAATTTAACTTCTTCATTCCCAATTCAGATGTATTTTATTTCTTTCTCTTGCCTGATGCTCTGGCTAGGACTTCCAATGCTATATTGAATAACAGTGGTGATCAAAGACAACCTTGTCTTGCTTTTTTGGCACATAAAGTACTTTCTTAGTTTTGAAAAGTGCACATACATTTCCTGGAATACAATAATAAAATACACAATTAATTTCAGTTTAATTGAACCAAAAAAAATATGAACCATAGTCATTAAATATCTTGATTGCTGGATTTATTTTATTTTTCTCATTAAGAAAGAGTCCAGCAAAGGTCTCAATTAGCTTTAAGTGGCATTACCACGGTTTAATAAAGTGTGTGTTTTAATTGCCTGAGATTAGGCTAAGTTGTAACCCTAGTTTGCTGTTGATAGAAATGAGATTTTGATCAAGATGTACAAAATAGTTTTCTAAGAGAAATTGTGAAACTGGTCACCTATGGAGAAGAGCATTGGTTTGTCTATATAAAAATGTATTTATTAACATAATCTTCAAAAATAAATGAAGAAAACTGGTCACTAAGTAAACATTGTAGAACAAGTTTTCCAATACAGATGCTGCTCCAGATACAGCAGGTGGTGTATACAAACACCCATCTGCCATCTCATTGTTTGTGACTTTATAGTCCAAGGCTCTTAATATCTGTGTCATTGATCACAAGCAGTATAATTTAAAAGCTGTTCAAAATTGCATTCTTGTAGCCTTCAATCATTAAACCAGCTGGTCAAACGTTTTGGTGGGATGAAGACGTTTCTTTTTCAAAATGGTATTAGGTAAATTATGTTTTATTTTGAGAGGTTTTCAGCTTGGTTCAGCTTGGTCCGTTAAGATGAAAGTTGTGATGAATAGATTCATCCCTAGTGCTATTAGCTAAATAAAACTGATTAAGCATTTTAGGCATTTTGGGAAGCTCAACCCCCACAAACTGTAGAAAAATAAAACTACCTATTGAGAGGAATCCTACTTCATTCTCATTAGATTAACATACTAACTATTAAATAATTAATTTCAATGAAAAGAAGACATACCTCTTAGAAAGCCACTTAGGAAAGTTTTATTTAAAAAAAAATCATGAGTTTTCACTTCTAAATATATGTTATTTAAAATTATCTTGAAATATCCAATATCGTTACCTCAGTTGTTTAGAACACAGTGATGATGAAGCTGGTGTTGTCTTTGTACGTGTTTGTGCACACATGTGTGTTTGGGGTGTGATGGGTAATTTTATGTGTGAAGGAGGCCAGGGTATGGTGACCAATTGTTTGGTCAAACAGTTTTCAAAATATTACTGTGAAATCATTTTTTATGTGATAAAAATTTACAGTCGACATTAAAGTAGATTACAGTCCACAATATGGGTGGACCACATTTAATCAGTTAAAGCAAAGACTGAGGTTTTCCAAAGAAGGAATTCTCCTTCAAGACAGCAGCATAAAAATCAAGCCCGAGTTTCCATTCTGCTGCCCTGTCTTGTGGATTTCAGACTCAAAACTGCAACATAATGTGTACCTGAAGCTAATACAATATTGTACTTCAACTGTAATTGAAAAACATAAATTATTAAAAAAGAATCAAAACAACAACAACAAAACCTGTAACATCAGCTTTTACTTGAGTTGTCATTCTGCCAGCCTGCTCTACAAATTTCAGACTTGCCAGCCTCGACAAACATTTGATCATGTGATCCAGTTCTTTAAAAGAAATTAATCTCCCTTGATAGACAGACATACAGATAGGTGTAGATATAGATATAGATGGAGATGGAGATGTACATCATATGGGTTCTGCTTCTCAGGGAACTCTTACTGATACATGGGTCATGCTAAATTTGTCCTAGATATACAAGGAATGATCAAGCAATATGATGAATGTTTAAATAAATAAAAAAGCATTTATTACAATAAAAGGCACGATACCATTAATCCCCCTCAGTTTTTACAAATTTATTCACTATTTTCCCCATAGTGTACCTTACATCCTATGACTACTTTGGAACTGCTACTTTGTGCTTAATCTCTTCACCTTTTTCACTTAGCCTCTAAATTGCCATCCCATTAGTAGCCATCAGTTTGTACTCTGTATCTATAGGTATTTATTTATTTATTTATTTTGTTCTTTACATTCCATATATAAGTGAGATCATATGGTATTTGTCTTTCTCAGTCTGACTTCTTTCATATCGTCTAAATCCATCCATATTGTTGTAAATAGTATGATTTCATAAATTTTTATGGCAAAGTAATATACTATTACATATATGTATCATTATTTTTTTTTCAAAATGCTCACGACCTATTTTTTTCTTAGTTTCAGGTGTACAAAACAGTGTATAAAACATTTATACCCCTCACAATAATGACCCCCCCCCAATCTCCCTTCATCCTGTGACATTGTATAGAGCTATTACTATTCCACTGACTCTGTTCCCTATGTTGTATTTCACATCCTGTCACACACACACACACACACACACACACACACACACACACACACACACAATTACAGTTGACATTCATTATTATTTAGCTTCAGCTTCAGGTATACACTGCAGTGATCAGGCATCTACACCAGCCATGAAGTGGACTCCCTAATCATACAAATGTCCATTGGATATCCTACAAAATCTTTAGAAGATTATTGATTATATTCCCCAAACTGTCTTTCCTATCCCCGTGGCAATCTTGTGGTTACCAACTTGTGCTTTCTAATCCTCTCACCAATTCCCTCATCCCCACCTAGCAACCCTCAGTTTTTTCTCTATATCTCTGAGAATGTTTCTGATTAGTTTGTTCATTTATTCTATTCTTTAGATTCCACATATAAGTGAGAGCATATGATATTTGTCTTTCTCCATCGGACTTATTTCACTTAGTGTAATGTTCTCTAGGTCCTTCCATGTTGACGCAAATGGTGAGATTCCATTTTTCTTTATAGCCGAGTAATACTCCATTGTATAAATGTACCACAGCTTCTTAATCGAGTCATCTATGGATGGGCATATCGCTTGTTTCCATGTCTTTGCTATTTGGATTTTTTTAGACTGGAATTGCTGGGTCTTAAGGTAGTTCCACATCCAGTTTTTTGAGATTCTTCCATACTGAATTCCACAGTGGCCGCACCAGTCTGCAATCCCACCAACAATACACAAGGGTTCCCTTTTTCCCACATCCTCACTAGCATTTTTTGTTTGTTAATTTATCGGTGAAAGACATTCTGACTGGAGTGAGGTGGTATCTCATTGTGGTTTTTATTTGCATTTCTCTAATGACTAATGAGGTTGAGCATTTTTTCATGTCTATTGGCCATCTGTATGTACTCTTTAGAAAAATGTCTCTTCAAGTCCTCTGACCATTTTTTAATTAGGTTGTTTGTTTTTTTGGTGTTGAGTTGAACAAGATTTTTATAAATTTTGGATATTAACCCTTTATCAGATAGATCATTGACACATATCTTCTCCCATTCAGGAGGATGCCTTTTTGCTTTATTGATGGTTTCCTTTGCTATTAAAAAACATTTTAGTTTGATATAACCCCATATGTTTATTTTTTCTCTTACTGCCCTTGCCTGAGGGGCTATATCAGTAAAATATTACTAAATGTAATGTCTACAAATTTACTTCCCATATTTTCTTTTAGGAGTTTTATGATTTCAGAACTTACATTTAAGTCGTTAATCTATTTTGAGTTTATTCTTGTATATGGCATAAGGAGATGGTGCAGCTTCAGTCTTTTTCCATGTGTTTGTCCAAATTTCCCAGCACCATTTATTGAATCACTGTCTTTACCCCAATGTAAATTCTTTCTTCCATTGTCGTAGATTAAATGAACATATAGGTATGGATTTATTTCTGGGTTCTCCATTCTGTTCCATTGATCTGTATGTCTGTTTTTATGCCAGCACCATGCTGTTTTGATTACTATAGCCTTGTATTATGATTTCATGTCAGGTAGTGTGACCTCTCACTTTGTTCTTATTTCTCATGATTGCCATGGCTATTTGGGGTCTTTTATGGTTCAATATAAATTTTAGTATTATATGTTGCATTTCTGTGAAAAATGTCCTCGGTAGTTTGATATGAATTGCATTGAATCTATAAATTGCCTTAGGAAATACGGAATTTTTACTATAATAATTCTTCCTATCCATGAGCAAGACATGTGTTTCCATTTATTTGTATCTTCTTTAATTTCTCTCTTCAATGTCATAATTTTCTGAGTACAGGTTTTTTTAATTCTTTGGTTAAATTTATTCCTAAGTATTTTATAGCTTTTGAAGCAATTGTAAATGGGATTGTTTTCTCAATTTCTCCTTTCGACAGTTTATTATTGGTGTGTACAAATGCAACTGATATCTGAATATTATTTTTATCCTGTTACTTTAATAAATTCATTTATCAATTCTAATACATTTTGGGGGAGTCTTTGGAGTTCTCTGTACATAGTATCATGTCATCTGCATATGATGACGATTTTACTTCCTACTTACCAATTTGGATGCCTTTTATTTCTTTTTCTCCTCTGATTGCAGTAGCTAGAACTTCCAGCACTGTGTTGAATAAAAGTGGAGAAACTGGAAAACCTTGTCTTCCTCCTGATCTTAATAGGAATGGTCTTAGCTTTTCCCCATTGAGTATGATGTTAGCTTTGGGTTTATCATATGTAGCCTTTATTATGTTGAGATATAATCCCTTTATTTCTGCTTTGCTAACAGTTTTTATCATACATGGCTACTGGATTTTGTCAAATGCATTTTCTGAACCTATTGATATGACCTTATTATTTTTTTTATTTTTCATTTTGTTAATGTGCTGTATCACATTAATTGATTTGCAGATATTGAACCACACTTGCATACCAGGAATGAATCCCACTTGATCATAGTGTATGATCTTCTGAATGTATTTCTGAATTCTGTTTGCTAATATTTTGTTAAAGATTTTTGCATCTATGTTCTTTAACTGTATCAATCTGTTTTTTCCTTCTTCTTCTTCTTCTTTTTTTCTAAAGTCTTTGTCTGATTTTGGGATCAGGGTGATAGTGGCCTCGTTAAAAGTTTGGAAGACTTGCCTCCTTCTGGATTTTTTGGAATAGTTTGAGGAGAACAGGTGATAATATTTTTTTGAATGTTTGGTAAAATTCACCTGTAAAGACATCTGGTCCAGGGCTTTTGTTGGGAGCTTGTTGATTACTGATTTAATTTCACTGGTAGTAATCAATTTATTCAGATTTTCTGTTTCTTTTTCAGTTAGTCTTGGAAGATTGTATGCTTCTAGAAATTTATCTATTTCTTCCAGATTGTCTAATTTGTTAGCTATAGTTGCTCGTAGTATTTTCTTAACTCCTTTTGTATTTCTGTTGTGTCTGTTGTCACTTTTCTTTCATTACTGATTTTATTAATTTGGGTCCTCTCTTTTTTTTGTTGTTTTTGTTTGTTTGTTTGTTTGTTTTGTTTGTTTTTGATGAGTCTGGCTAAAGATTTGTCGATTTTGTTTATATTCTCAAAAAACCAGCTCTTGGTCTCATTGATGTTTTGTATTTTTTTTTTTTTGGTCTCTATTTTGTTTATTTCTGCTCTGATCTTTATTGTCTCCTTTCTTTTACTCCCTTTGGTATTGTTTTGCTGTTCTTTTTCCAGTTATCTTAGGTTTAAGAATAAACTCTTGATTGGGGACTTTTCTTGTTTCTTTAGGTAGGCCTGCATTGCTATGAATTTCTCTCTTAGGAGTGCCTTTGCTGCATCCCACATATTTTGGGCTATTGTGTTTTCATTATCGTTTGTCATGAGTTAACTTTTGATTTCTTCCTTGATCTCATTGCTGACCCATTCATTATTTAGTAACACGTTACTCAGCCTCCATGTATTTGTGTGTTTTCCAGTTTTTTCTTGTAATTGATTTTTAATTTCATAGCACTGTGGTCAGAAAAAATGCTTGATATGATTTCAATTTTCTTAAATTTACTGAGACTCATTTAGTGGCCCAAAATGTGGTCTATCTCGGAAAATGTTCCGTGTGCTCTCGAGAAGAATGTATATTCTGCATCTTTGAGGTGAAATGCTTTAAAAGTACCAATTAAATCCAACTTGTCTAATGTGTCATTTAAGGCTGCTGTTTCTTTATTGATTTTCTGTCTGTAGAACTTGTCCCTTGTTGTCAATGGTGTGTTGAATTCCCCTACTATGATAGTGTTGCTGTTGATCTCTGTCTTTATGTTGGTCAACATCTGTTATATATATTTAGGTGTTCCTATGTTGGATGCTTAGATGTTTACTAGGGTTATGCCCTCTCGTTGGATCAATCCCTTTATTATTATGTAGTGCCCTTCTTTGTCTTTTATCATATTCTTCTAATTTTAAAGTCTATTTTGTCAGATATAAGTATTGCTACTCCAGTTTTTTCTCATTTCCATTTGCATGAAATATCTCACTCCATCCCTTTACTTTCAGCCTATGTGTGTGTTTTGATCTGAGATGAGTCTCTTGTATACAGCATATGCAAGGGTCTTGTTTCCTTATCCACTCAGCCTCCCTATGTCTATTGCTTGTAGCATTTAATCCATTTACATTTAAAGTGATTATTGATAGGAACATAGTTATTGCCATTTTATTATTTGTATGTCTGGTCTTCATTAGTTAGATTATTTTCATTTTTCTTCTGCTAAAAGAAGCCGTTTTAACATTCCCTGTGATGCTGAATTTGTGGTAATGAATTGCTTTAGCTTACTCTTTTCTGGGAAGCTCTTTATCTCTCCTTCAATTTTAAATGATAGCTTTGCTGGATTCAGTAGTCTAGATTGTAGGCCTTTGTTTTCCATCACTTTGAGTATCTCCTGCCATTCCCTCCTGGCCTTCAATGTTTCTGTAGAAAAGTCATTTGATAGTCTTATGGGAGCACCCTTGTAATTAACTTGCTGTCTGTCTCTTGCTGCTTAAGGATTCTCGTTGTCTTTAACCTTTGCCATTTTAACCATAATGTGTCTTGGTGTGGGATCATTTGAGATCATCTTTGTTGGAACTCTCTGCACTTCCTTGGGTTGAATGTCAATTTCCTTCACTGGGTTAAGAAAGTTTTCAGTCATTATTTTTTCAAATACATTCTTGATCCCTTGCTCCCTCTCTCCTTTTTCTGGTATTCCTATAATGCCCATGTTGTTGCACTTGATGTCATCCCACAGTTCTCTTAAACTGTTTTCATTCTTTTTTCTTTTTGTTGTTCCGCTTGGGTGATCTCTGCTATCTTGTCTTCTAAATTGTTGATTCGATCCTCCGCTTCATTTAATCTGCTGGTAACACCTTTATGTTTGTTCTTTATTTCAGTTATTTTATTCTTTAGTTATAACTAGTTGTTTTCTTTATTATTTCTGTATCCTTCTTTATGTTCTCACTAAACTCTTTAAAAGTTTTTATAATTGGTGTTCTTAACTCTGTTTCTGATAGGTTGGTTACCTCTTTTTCATTTAGTTCTACTCCTGGAGGTTTCTTCTGCTCTTTTATTTGGGACATGTTTCCTCATTCTGGCTGACTCTCAGTGTTTGCTTCTATGTATTATGTAGATCCCCTTAGTCTCTCAGTCTTTGCTGGGTGGATTTGTAGTATGTGTCCTTTATATTTGAATTGCACAGTCTCCCTATTCTCATGTGCCTGTGTTCCAGAGATGTCCCTTGTGTTGTGTGTATTCTTCTGTTAAAGTTGAGCTTTAATTGCTTTTGCCTTGTTAGTGGGTTGGATTGACTCCCAGGCTGACTAGCTGTGACAATTGGCTATGTACACAGTGTATGAGCTGCTGTGTGAGGTTTATCCACTAAGATGAGGCTTGGCTCCTATGGGTTCTTCTGCCTGTAGAGAATTCCCTTTGGGTGTGTCACTTGTAGGTCAAACCTGGCAATGCTCTGGTTTGGTCTGGCGTTGGCCTCTGGGTGTGTTGATCCTTGTGCCACTTGTGCTGGGCCCTCATGCAGGGCAATTTCAGAACAAAACAAACCAACAAACACAACAACAACAACAAAAAAAACACACTCACGTGTCAAAACAACCAACTACCAACACTCAACATAAACAAAAATATCAAAAATACAAAAAAAACACAAAAACAAACAAAAAATAGCAACACCCAAAGAAAAATCAATACATAAAAATGGAAAGAAGGATAATAATTAAAGCAAGGCAAAGAAAAAGGAAAAGAAGAGAGACAGAAAGGGGGAAAAAAGAATGGGAAAAATATATATATAACTAAAAATGATAGTAATAGTAATAATAAAAAAAAAAAAAAAAAAAAAAACAAACAAGAAAACTGTGCCAGTATTGGCTTAAGTCCACCAAGCTATCTCCAGGTTGCCCTCTGCTGTAGAAAAACATCTCTGCATCTTGTGGTGGCAGAGTTGGCTACCTCACCCCCAGAATCACCCTGGCAATGCAGTTCTAGATAGGTGGGGCTATGGGGTGTGTTTGGTAGTTTTTACTAAGTCAGGGCAGTTTCTGTTATCCTCTGCACAAATGTGAGCTGAGAGCGCCACAGCCAGCCACCGGGAGTTGGGCTTCTCACCTGTGCACAGGTCTCCTGGGTCTTAGGGTACTTCTTCTGTTGGGTGTTGTGGATGGCATGAGTTTTCTGAACTTCTGAAAGCTCAGGGTTGCCTCTGCCACCCAATACTGACAACTGCATTTGTCTCAGAAGCTCTAATTGCCCTGCCTGGAGCTGCCCAGAAAAGGTGCGGGCTGGGTAGTCAGGTGCCTTTGTCTCCCTCGCCAGCCCAGCAGTGTCACACTCATCGTAGCCACTTCCAGTCACAGCTGAAAACCAGCTTTTCCCAGTTCTTGATGGCTGCAACTCCTCTGTAATCTGACACTACTCCCTTCTGTTCAAGGACTAGCTTAAGTGTCTGGAAGTGTGGCGCTAGGAGAGCTGTGGGAGAATGGTGGGAGAGGTCCAGGTATGGTGCTTTCTTTGCTTTATGCCTGATCTTGAGAGCCCAGCTGCTGTTCTCAGCTGAGTTCTCTGCCTCGAATGCTGGGCATTGACGTCTTATATGCTGATCCCTTGGCAGGACTAGGGGGTGCAGGGAAATAGCCCACAACCTGGCTGTTGTGATCTCCAGTCTGAGTTCTTGGGCCCTGTATCTCTGTGGCTGCGGTCTGCATCTCCACACTTCCCTATTCCCCCTCTTGCTTGCTTTACCCACCTTCAGGTAATCCTTGTGTGTGTTTCTTAGCTGTTCTGTGTGATGAGCAGAGAATCCTTTGATGGGTTATAGATGTTCGATTTGTGGTAACTTCCAGGGGACAACTCAAGAAACCCACCTCATGCTGCCATTTCTATGACACCACTCCTTGTATCACTTCTTTATAAAATTGTCTATTGATGGACATTTCAGTTGTTTCCATATCATGGTTATTATAAATAGTGCTACAGTGAACATAGGGGTGCATACATCTTTTTGAGTGAGTGTTTTGGATTTCTTTGGATAAATAACCAGAAGTAGAATTGCTGGGTTATATTGTAGTTCTATTTTTAATTTTTTGAGGAAACCGATACTGTTTTCTATAGTGGCTGAACAAATTTGCAGTCCCATCAACAGTGCACAGGAGTTCCCTTTTCTCCACATCCTCACCAACACTTGTTGTTTGTTGATTCATTACATAATGATGGTCATTCTGACAGTGGTAAGGTGATATTTCATTGTAGTTTTTATGTGAATTTCTCTGACAATTAATGACATTGAGCATTTTTTCATATGTCTTTTGGCCATCTGTATGTCCTCTTTGGAGAAAAGCCTATTCAGTTCCTCAGCCCTTTTGTTAATTGGATTATTTGTTTGTTTTTCGTTTTGAGTTATATCAGTTTTTTATAGATTTTGGATATTATCCCTTTACCAGATGTATCATTGGTAAATATCTTCTCCCATTCAGAAGGATGTCTTTTTGTTTTATTGATGGTTTCCTTTGCAGTGCAAAAACATTTTGATTTGATGTAGTAGTATTTGTTTATTTTCTTCTTTTGTTTCCCTTCCCTAAGGAGATATATCAATAAATAAAGGTATCACTAAGGGTAATGTCTGAGAGTTTATTGCCTATATTTTCTTGTAGGAGTTTTATGATTTTCTGTCTTATATTTATGTCATAATTCATTTTACATTTATTCTTGTATATAGTGTAAGAAGGTGGTCCAGTTTCTTTTTTTTTTTTTTTTTTGGCGTGTATCTGTCCAGTTTCCCCAGCACCATATGTTGAATAGACTGTCTTTACCACAGTGTATATTCTTGTTTCATTTGTCATGGATTAACTGACCACATATACATGGATTTATTTCTGGGTTCTCTATTCTCTTCGACTGATCTATATGTCTGAATTTATGCCAATGCCGTGCTGTTTTGATTACAATGGCTTTGTGATATAGTTTCATATCAGGTATCGTGATACCTCCATCTTCATGCTTTTTTCTCATGATTATCATAGCTATTTGGGATCTTTTGTATTTCCATGTAAATTTGAGCATTATTTGTTCTAGCTATGTCAAAAATGTCATTGGTATGTTTTTAAAAAGTTTATTGGGTGGCAATGCTTAGTAAATTACATAGGTTTCAGGTGCATAATTCGGTAATACATCATCTATATATCACATTGTGTGTTCACAACCAGAAGTCAGTTCTCCTTCCATCACTGTATACTTGATCCCATTTGCCCTCATCTACCATCCCCTCCCCCGTTACCCTCTGGTGACCATTAAACTATTGTCTATGTCTATCAGTTTTTGTTTCTTCACTTGTTTGTCTTGTTCCTTTGTTGTTTTCAGTTTTATATACCACATATCACTGAAATCATATGGTTCTTGACTTTTTCTGTCTGATGAAAAGATGCACAACATCACTAATCATCAGAGAAATGCAAATAAAAACCACAATGAGATAATCACTTCACCCCAGTCAGAATGGCTATCATCAACAAGACAAATAGTAACAAGTGTTGGAGAGGCTGTAGAGAAAAAGGAACCCTCATACACTGTTGGTGGGATTGCAGATTGGTGCAGCCGCTATGGAAAGCAGTGTGGAGGTTCCTCAAAATATTAAGAATAGAATTACCATATGACCCAGCAATCCCGCTCTGGGGTATCTTCCCAAAAAATCTGAAAACATTTATCCATAAAGATATATGTGCTCCAATGTTCAGTGCAGCTTTATTGATGGTGGCCAAGTCATGGGAAAAATGAAAGTTTCCTTGGATATGACTGAATAAAGAAGATGTGGTATACATACACAATGGAATACTATTCTGCCATAAGGAAAGATGAATTAGTGCCATTTGCGACAATATGGATGAATCTTGAGAGTATTATGCTAAGTGAAATGGTATTTTTATAGGAATTGCATTGAATCTGTAGATTCCTTTGGATGGTATATAAATTTTAAATATGTGATTTCATCCTATCCATGATCATGGTATATGGTACCATTTAGTCATATCTTCTTTAATTTCTCTCTTCAATGTCTTATAGTTTTCTGAGTACAGGTGTTTTATTTCCTTGATTCAATATATTCCTATATATATATATATATATATATATATATATATATATATATATATATATATATATATATATTATTGTAAAGGGGATTGTTTTCTTAATTTGTCTTTCTAATTCTTCATTATTGGTGTATAAAATTCAATCACTTTCTGAATATTAATTTGTATTCTATATTCTAAATAATTTGTAATTGTATTCTGCTACTTTACTAAATTCATTTACCTCTTCTAAAACTTTTTTTGTGGAATCTTTGGGGTTCTCTCTATGTAGTATCATGTCATCTGAAAATAATGACAGTTCTAGTTTTTGCTTTCCAACTTGGATTTCTTTTATTTATTTATTTATTTATTTATTTATTTATTTATTTATTTATTTATATTTTCTGATTTCTGTGCCTAGGACGTCCAATACTATGTTTAATTATTGAGGTGAAAATGGACATTTATGTCTTCTTTCTGATGGTAAAAAAATATTTTTAGCTTTTCCTCATTGAATATGATGTTAGCTGTGGGTTTGTCATATATGCTCTTTATTATTTTGAGGTATGTTCCCTTTATGCCCACTTTGTCAAAAGTTTTTATCATAAAAGTGAGCTGAGTTTGTTAAATATTTTTTCGGCATCCACTTGTATGATTACATGATTTTTATCTTTCATTTTCTTTCTGTGTTGTATCATGTTAATTGATTTGTAGATATTGAACCAAACTTGCATGCCAGGAATAAATTCCACTTGATCTTCAGGTATGATTTTTTTTAAATGTATAGCTGAATTTGGTTTATAAATATTTTGTTAATGAGTTTTGCATCTATGTTGATCAGGGATATTACTCTATATTTCATTTTGTAATGTATTTACCTATTTTTTGGATTCAGGGTATTGGTGGGTTTGTAAAATGAGTTTCAGAGCATTTTCTCTTGTTGAATGCTTTGGAAGAATTTAAGAAGGATTGGTGTTAATTTTTTTTTTCTTTAATGTTTGGTAAAATTCACCTATGAAACCATCTGTTCCAGGATTTTTGTTTGGTGGGAGTATTTTAATGACTGATTTTATTTATTTGGGTTCAGTCTCTTTTTTTCTTGATGAGTCTGATTAAAGATTAGTCAATTTTGTATATCTTTTCAAAGAACCAAATCTCACTTTCATTGATAATTTCTATTGTTGTTTTAGACTCTATTTCATTTATTTTCACTCTGTTCTTTATTATTTCCTTCCTTCACTCACTTTGAAATTCGTTTGCTGTTCTTTTTCTAGTTCCTTTAGGTGTAAAGTTAGACTGTTTAAGATTTTTCTTGTTTCTTGAGGTACGCCTCTATTGATATGAATTTCCCTGTTAAGATTGCTTTCAAAGTATCCCATAGATTTTGGTTCATTGTGTTTTCATTTTTGATTTTCTCAAGATAGTTTTTTATTTCTTCCATGATCTCATTGCTAACCCATTCATTGTTTTGTAGCATGTTATTCAGCTTCCATGTGTTTGTATATTTTTCAGTTTTCCTCCTGTAATTGATTTCCACTTTCATTACAGTGGTCAGAGAAGGCACTTGATATGATTTCAATCTTCCTAAATTTATTGAGACTTACTCTGTAGCAAAGCATGTTGTCCGTCTTAGAAAACGTTCCATGTGCACTTGAAGAGAAAGTATCCTCTGCAGCTTTGGGGAGAAATGCTCTAAAAATATCAATTAAATCAGTGTGGTCTAGAGTGCATTTCAAGCCACAGTTTCCTTGTTGATTTTCTGTCTGAATTATCTGTCTATTGGTGTCAATGAGCTCTTAAAGTCCTACACTATCACGTTGTTACTGTTGATATATCCCATTATGTCCATCTATATCAGCTTCATATATATATATATATATATATATATATATATATATATATATATATATAGAGAGAGAGAGAGAGAGAGAGAGAGACAGACAGAGAGAGAGAGAGACAGAGAGAGAGAGACAGAGAGAGAGAGACAGAGAGAGAGAGAGTCCATAAAGGTTTACAAGGCTTGTATCCCATTTTTTTAAATAAAGGCTATTGGGGCAACAATAGTTAGTAAAGTTGCACAGATTTCAGGTGTACAATTCTGTAATACGTCATCTATACATCACATTGTGTGTTCACCACCCAGAGTGAGTTCTCTTTCCATCACCATATATTCGATCCCCTTTACCCTCATCTACCATCCCTCTCCCCTTTTACCCTCTGGTAACGACTAAACTTTGTCTCTGTCTATGAGTTTTTGTGTCTTCATTTGTTTGCCTTGTTCTTTGCTGTTTTCAGTTTTATATGTCATATCAGTGAAATCATATGGTTCTTGACTTTTTCTGTCTGACTTATTTTTCATAGCATTATAATCTCAAGATCTATCCACGTAGTAAAAAATGGTACCATTTCATTTTTTATGGCAGAATAGTATTCCATTGTGTATATATACCACATCTTCTTTATTTCATCATCTATCCAAGAACACTTTTGTTGTTTCCATGTCTTGCCCATCATAAATAAAGTTGCAATGAACATAGGAGAACATATAACTCTCCAGATAAATATTTTCAGATTTTTTGTATAGATACCCAGCTGAGAGAATGCTGGGTTATATGGTAATTCTATTAATTTTTTGAGGAACCTCCACACTGCCTTCCATAGTGGCTGCACCAATCTGTGTTCCCACCAACAGTGTGTGAGGGTTCCTTTTTCTCCACAGCCTCTCCAATACATATTACTCTTTGTCTTGTTGATGATACTCATGGTCACTGGTGTGAGGTAATATCTCATTGTGGTTTTTATTTGCATTTCTCTGATGATTAGTGATGTTGAGCATTTTTTCGTATGTCCATTGGCCATTTGTATATCCTCTTTGGAGAAATTTCTTTTCAGGTCCTCTGCCGAGTTTTTTAATTGGATTGTTACTTTTTTTTATAATTGTTGAATTGTATGAGTTCCTTATATATATTGGATATTAGCTCCACTTCGGAGGCATTGTTTGCAAAAAATGTTCTCCCATTCAGTTTGTTGCCTCTTTATTTTGTCGATGATTTCTTTTGCTGTGCAGAAGCTTTTAAGTTTGATATAGTCCCATTCACGTCTTTTAGCTTTTACTTCCCTTGCCTTTGGGGTCAAACTCATAAAATGCTCTTTGAACCGACGGTCCATAAGCTTAATACCTATGTTTTCTTCTATGAATTTTATTGTTTCACATTTAAGGTTAGGTCTTTGATCCATTTTGAATTAATTAATTTTGGTACATGGTGACAGATAGCAGTCCAGTTTCATTCTTCTGCATGTGGCTTTCCAATTCTCCGAGAACCATTTATTGAAGAGGCTGTCTTTCTCCATTGTATGTTTTTGGTTTCTTTGTTGAAAATTCTGTTCAAAATTCTTTGTTGAAAATGAGTTTATTTCTGGGTTCTCAATTCTATTCCATTGGTCTGTGTGCCTCTTTTTCTGTCAATATCATATTGTTCTGATTATTGTTGCTCTGTAGTACAGACTGAAGCCAGGGAGTGTGATGCCTCCAGCATTGTTCTTTTTACTTGGGATTGCTTTGACTATTTGGGGTCTTTTGTGGTTCCATATAAATCTGGTGATTTTTAATTTTATGTCTTTAAAAAATGCCACTGGGATATTGATGGGGATTGCATTAAATCTGTATATTGCTTTGGGTAATATGGTCTTTTTAACTATGTTGATTCTTCCAATCCATAAACATGGAATGTCTATCCATTTCTTTGTGTCTTCTTCAATTTCATTTAAAAATGTCTTATAGTTTTCAGCATATAGGTCTTTCACGTCCTTGGTTAAGTTTGTTCTTAGGTATTTTTCTCTTATTGTTGCAATTGAAAAACGAATTGCTTTTTTGTTGTTTTTCATTTCTTTTTCTGAGATTTCATTGTTAGTATATAGGAATGTAATGGACGTTTTTACATTGATATTGTGCCAGCAACTTCCCAATAATTGTTTATTGTTTATAATAGCTTTTTGGTGAAGTCATTAGGGTTTTCTGTATATAGCATCATGTCATATGCAAAAAGTGACAATTTAACTCTTCATTCCATATTTGGATGCCTTTCATTCCTTTCTCTTGCATGATTTCTCTGGCGAGGACTTCCTATACTATGTTGAAAATCAGAGGTGAAGGGGATAGGCATGTGGTGTTCCTGAACATACAGCAAAAAGCTTCAGTTTATCACCACTAATTATAAAATTAGCTCAGGTTTTGTCATATATGTCCTTTATTATGATAAGTTATTTTCCTTCTATACCCATTTTATTAAGTTTCCAGTCATAAGTTATGTTGTATCTTGTCAAATGTCTTTTCCTGCATATGTTGATACAATCATATGATTTTTGTCCTTTATTTTCATTATTTGGTGTATGACATTGATTGATTTGCATATGTTGAACCTTCCTTGTTCCCTTGTGATAAACCCCACTTATTCGTAGTGTATAATATTGTTAATGCATTGTTTCATTTGATTTGCTAGAATTTGTTTAGGATTGTTCCATCTCTATTCATCAGAGTTATTGGTGTTTCATTTTCTTTTTTTGTGTGTTATCCGTACCAGGTTTTGGTATCAGGGTAATTTTGGAATCCTGAAATGTGTTAGCGAGTATTGTCTCTCCTTCAATTTGTTGGAAGAGTTTGAGTAGAACAGATATTAGATCCTTAGTGAATGTTTGGTAGAATTCACTAGTGAAGCCATCTGGTCCCGGACTTTTGCTTTTGGGTAGGTTTCAGATGACTCATTCAATTTCCTTACTGGTGGTGGGACAATTTAGATTTTCCAGTTCTTCATGATTCATCCTAGGAAGGGTGTAGGCTTATTGAGTTTGATGGCATATAGTCCTTAATAGTATTCTTGGATAATCCTTTGTATTTCTGTGGCATGCGTGATAAATTCCCCTTTTTCATTTCTGATTTTGTTTATTAGTGTCTTTTCTCTTTTTATCTTAGTGACTGTAGCTAAGGATTTGTCAATTTTATTAATCTTTTCAAAGAACCAGCTCTTTGTCACATAAATTTTTTCTATTTTTTTTGTTTGTTTTTGTTCGCTATTTCATTTAGTTCTGCTTTGATTTTTATTATTCCCTTTCTCCTGACATTGGGTTTCATTTGTTCTTCTTTTTCTGGTTTTTTAAGGTGTAACATGAGGTTGTTTATCTGGGATTTTTCTTCTTAATTGAGATAGGCCTGTAACGATATATATTTCGCTCTTAAACCTGCTTTTGCTGCATCCCCAAAATTTTGGTAAGATGCATTTTCATTGTCATTTGTTTCTATGTATCTTTTGATCTCTCCTCTTATTTCTTCTTTGACCCAGTCCTTCTTTAAAAGTATCTGGTCTTATCTCCACACATTTTTGATTTTCCTGCTTTCTTTTTGCAGTTAATGTGTAATTCCAAAGTATTGTGATAACAGAATATGCTTGGTATGATTTCAGTCTTCTTAAATTTGCTGAGGTTAGTTTTATATCCCAATATATGGTCTATCCTTGAGAATGTTCTGTGTGCACTGGAAAAATAAATGCATAGTATGATGTTCTAGGATGAAGTGCTCTATAAATGTAAATTTTGTCAATTTCATCTAATGTGTCATTTAGGGCTGGTATTTCTTCATTTATTTGCCGTTTGGATGATCTCTGCACTGCTTTCAATGATGGATTTGGGTCCCCTACTGTAGTTGTGTTTTCATCAATTTCTCCCTTTAGTTCTGTTAGTACTTGCTGGGCATATTTCGGTGCTCTCTGATGGGGGACATTGATGTTGATGACTGTTATAACTTCTTGTTGTATAATCCCCTTTATCATTATGAAATGTCCATCATTTCTCTTGTAACCTTGTTTATCCTGAAGTCTGTTTCATCTGGTATCACTATGGCTACACCTGATTTTTCTTGGGATACCATTTGCTTGGAGTGTCAATTTCCACCCTTTCACTTTGAGTCTATGTTTGTCCCTGTGGCTGAGAGGTGTCTGTTTAAGGCAGCATATGGTTTGGTTTTGGTTTTTGATTCAGTCTGCTACTCTGTGCCTTTTTATTGGTGAGTTCAGTCCATTTATGTTTAAGATGATTATTGATATGTGAGGATTTCCTATCATTCTATCTTTAGTTTTCTGGTAAGGCTGTGTCTCCATTGTTTCTTTGCCTTTTTGTTTCTGTCTATTATTTATGTGTGGTGGAATTCTATGATTTTTCCCTCTGTTTCTTCTTTTATTACATTATGTATTTCACTTCTGGATTTTCTTTTGCATGGTTACCATTAAGTGTATGTAAAAGTAAGTTTCATATTTAGAGTATTGCAGTTTCTTCAGCATGCTTACTTTCTCCATTCCCACATTTAGGTTCAAGCCTTTACTCTTCCGTATTTTATGTTTTGGTGGTCACAAATTATCCCTATTTATGCAGGTTGAATAACCTTCCTCAGTATTTCTTATAGTGGATGTCGCGTGTTAGAAAATTCCCTCAGCTTCCATATGTCAGGAAAGGTCTTTATTTCTCCTTCATATCTAAAAGATATCTATGCTGGATATATTATTCTTGGCTCATAATTTCTCTCTTTCAATAGTTTCAATATTTGACTCCACTCCCTCCTGGCTTGTGGAGTTTCTGCTGAGAAATCTGATGATAATCTAATGGGCTTTCCTTTGTAGGTTACCATCTTCTTTTCACCAGCTGCCTTGAAGATTCTTTCTTGGTCATTAATTTTTGACAGCTTCAATAAAATGTGGCTTGGAGAAGGCCCATTGGGGTTGAGGTAATTAGGTGTTCTATTTGCTTCTTGAATTCAAGGATCCAGTTCTTTCCACCAGTTTGGGAAGTTCTCATTGACTATTTGTTTGAATATACTCTTTGTCCCCTTCTTTCTTTCTTCTTCTTCTGCTATGCCCATTATTCTTATATTGGTCTTTCTGATGAAGTCAGAAAGTTCTTGTAGAGTTCTTTCATTTCTTTTGAGTCTCGAGTCTCTTGCTTGTTCCATCCATGTCATTTCCAAATTTCTATCTTCAATGTCACTGATTTTTCCTCCATTTGGTCAACTCTACTACCTAAGCTGGCCATTTCATTCTTCATTTCTTTTATTGAGTTCTTAATCTCCAGAAATTCTATTTGGTTCTCTTTAAAATTTCAGTCTCTTTGGTAAATTGTTTATTTTGTTCTTTGATTGTGTTCCTGAGTTCCTTAAACTGCCTGTCTGTGTTTTCTTGCATCACTTTGAGTATTTTCAGAAGTGCAATCTTGAATTCTCTGTCATATAAGTCCCATATTTCCATGTCTTTAACTTCATTTTCTGGAGACTTTTCATTTTCTTTCGGAAATGCCTTGTTACCTTGATTATTCACGGTGATTAATGAATATTATGTCTCTTTCTATGCATCTATGGGAGTGGATTCTGCAACAGGTTGATAGGGAGAGGTTACTATTTTGCATTCCAATAGTTGTTTTAGAATGTTTTATTTTCTCTTCGACTGCAGCCTTTTATTATCTCTCATGCTGCATTGTTTTATTTTTTTCTGTATTGCTCTGGTTTCTCACACAATGGGGCGATTTCCTGGAAGGTGGATTTCTCTTTTTTGAGCAGGTCACCTGGGTCTCTGGGCACCACCTCTGTAGGGTGTTGTGAGAACTTCTGAAGCTTTTATTATCTTCCTGCACCAGATTCAGAGCTTGTGTGTTGTAGTGGCTCTGTTTACCACAGCAGGGATCCACCCAGATAGGTAGTGGCAGGGGCAGGTTGGGTTGTGAGAGTCAGCTCTGAGCAATGGAAGGGACCACCAGAATAGTCAATCCTGCACTAAAGGGTCTCTCCTCTTCACTGGAACTAGCTTGGCCATGAGTACGTGGTTTCGCGCAGCAGTTCTGGGAACTGCAAATATTCTGTTGTTTTGATCTAACACTGCTACCATTTATCTTCTAGCACTGGGAATGTGATGGGGGGACTCTGGGAGCATGAGGATGGGTCAGCTAGGCTCTGTGCCTATGCCTTCTGTTGTCTGCTTGGCAGTGAGGGCTTAAATCAACATTGTAACACTTCTTTCCTCAGTCTTTGCTCCGAGGTCTCTTCTGTGATCGTAGGGTTCAGCAGTGTTATATGCTGACCCCTCAGGCAGGACTGTGGGCAATAAGGAGAGTGCTAGCAATCTGAATTTTTCCCTCCCCCATGACTGTGTTAGCTTTGAAATGCAGGGAGCTGGTAGAAGCAGTCTGCATGCTGCAGCCCAAGTGGCCCGAGCCAATGCTCTTCCCCTTTTCTCCTTCGGAACTCGTCCAATTTGCCCACTTTTAGATTATTTCAATTGAGTGTCTCAGTCTTGCCTCTCTTCCCTGCAGGGAGTCCTTTGTGGAATTATAGCTGTGCAATTTGTTGTAAATTCCAGGTAAGATTCAAGAGGCTCACCACACGCTGCCATTTCTATGATGCAATCTCACATTCTTCATTTCTGGCTTCTTGTTTTTCATGATTTCTATGTCCTTTTTTTTTTTTTTTGAATTTATTGGGTGACAATTGTTAGTAAAATTACATAGATTTCAGGTGTACAATTGTGTATTACATCATCTATAAATCCCATTCTGTGTTCACTCCCCAGAGTCAGTTCTCCTTCCATTACCATATATTTGAACACCCTTACCCTCATCTCCCACCCCCCCACCCCCCTTACGCTCTGGTAACCACTAAACTATTGTCTGTGTCTATGAGTTCTTGTTTCTCATTTGTTTGTCTTGTTCTCTTGTTGTTTTTGGTTTATATACCACATATCAGTGAAATCATATGGTTCTCTGCTTTTTCTGTCTCATTTATTTCGCTTAGCATTGTACTCTCAAGATCCATCCATGTTGTCACAAAAGTTTCTATCTCATCTTTACTTACCGCCGAATAATATACCATTGTGTATATATACCACAGCTTCTTTATTCATTCATCTATCAAAGGACATTGTGGTTGTTTCCATGCCTTGGCCACCGTAAACAAAGCTGCAATGAACATTGGAGCATACGTGTCTTTATGGATTAATGTTTTCAGATTTTTTGGGTAGATACCCAGGAGAGGGATTGCTGGGTCATATGGTAATTTTATTCGTAATTTTTTGAAGAACCTCCACACTGCGGTCCATAAAGGCTGCACCAGTCTGCATTCCCACCAACAGTGTATGAGTGATCCTTTTTTATCCACAGCCTCTCCAACACTTGTTACTACTTGCCTTGTTGATGATAGCCATTCTGACTGGGGTGAGGTGATATCTCATTCTGGTTTTTATTTGCATTTCTCTGATGATTAATGATGTTGAGCATTTTTTCATATGTCTATTTGCCATTTGTATGTCCTCTTTGGAGAAGTGTGTCTTCACTTCCTCTGCCCATTTCCAATTGGGTTGTTTGTTTTTTTGTTTTTGAGTTTCATGAGTTCCTTGTATATTTTGGATATTAGCCCCTTATCGGAGGCATTGTTTGCAAAAATCTTCTCCCATTCATTTGGTTGCCTCTTTATTTTGTCGATGGTTTCTTTTGCTGTGCAGAAGCTTTTAAGTTTCATATAGTCCCATTTGTTTATTGTAGCTTTTACTTCCATTGCCTTTGGAGTCAAATTCATAAAATGCTCTTTGAACCCAAGGTCCATAAGTTTAGTACTATGTTTGCTTCTATGCAGTTTATTGTGTCAGGTCTTAGGCTTAAATCTTTGATCCATTTTGCGTTAAGTTTGGTACATGGTAACAGATAGCAGTCCAGTTTCATTCTTTTGCACGTGGTTTTCCAATTCTCCCAGCATCATTTATTGAAGAGGCTGTCTTCCCTCCATTGTATGTTTTTTGCTTCTTTGTCAAAACTTATCTGTCCATATTTGTATGATTTTATTGCTGAGTACTCTATTCTATTACATTGGTCTATGTGTCTGTTTTTCTGCCAATACCATGCTGTTTTGATTATTGTAGCCCTGTAGTACAAGCTAAAGTCAAGGAGTGTGATACCTCCAGTATTGTCCTTTATTCTTAAAATTGCTTTGGCTCTTCGGGGTCTTTTGTGGTTCCAAACAAATCTGATGAGTTTTTGTTCTATTTCTTTAAAAAATGACATTGGGATTTTGATGGGGATTGCATTAAATCTGTATATTGCTTTGGGTAATATGGCCATTTTAACTATGTTGATTCTTCCAATCCATGTGTGCAGAATGTCTTTCCATTTCTTTGTGTCTTCTTCATTATCTTTCAAAATGTCTTATAGTTTTCAGCATATAGATCCTTCACATCCTTGGTTAAGTTTATTCCTAGATATTGTATTCTTTTTGCTGCAACTGCAGAAGGAATTGTTTTCTGTATTTCTTTTTCTGAGATTTCATTGTTAGTATATAGGAATGCAATGGACATTTGTACTTTAATTTTGGAGCCAGCAACTTTACTGTATTCGTTGATTGTTTCTAATAGCTTTTTGGTGGAGTTGTTAGGGTTTTCTATATATATCATCATGTCATCTGCAAAGAGTGATAGTTTAACTTCTTCATTCCCAATGTGGATGCCTTTTATTTCTTTCTCTTGCCTCAATGCTCTGGCAAGGACTTCCAACACTGTGTTGAAAAGGAGAGTTGATAGAGGTCAGTGCTGTGGTGTTCCTGAACGTAGAGCAAAGGGTTTCAGTTTTTCACCATTAATTATGAGATTAGCTGAGGGCCTTTATTATGTTAAGGTATTTTCCTTCTATACCTATTTTGTTAAGCGTTGTAATCATAAATGGATGTTGTATGTTGTCAAATGCTTTTTCTGCATTAATTGATATAATCATATGACTTTTGTCCTTATTTTGTTTATGTGATGTATCACATTGATGGACTTGCAGACGTTGAACCATCCTTGTGCACTGGGGATGAACCCCACTTGGTCGTGATGAATGATCTTTTTAATGCATTATTGTTTTCCACTTGCTAGAATTTTGTTTAGGATTTTTGCATCTGTATTCATCAGAGATAATTGTCTGTACTTTTCTTTTTTTGTGTTGTCCTTACCAGGTTTTGGAATCAGGGTAATGTTGGCCTCATAAAATGAGTTAGGGAGTACTGTCACTTCTTCAGTTTTTATGGAAGAGTTTCAGCAGACTTGGTATTAGATCCTCTTTGAAGGTTTGGTAGAATTCATTAGTGAAACCATCTGGTCCCGAACTTTTGCTTTTGGGAAGGTTTTGGATGACTGATTCAATTTCGTTACTGGTCATCGGTCTGTTTAGATTTTCCAAATCTTCATGGTTCAGTCTAGGAACTCTATATGTTTTAAGAAATTTTCCATTTCTTCTAGGTTATTGAATTTGGTGGCATATAGTCCTTCATAGTATTCTTGGATGATCCTTTGTATTTCTGTGGTGTCCGTGATAACTAGCCCTTTTTCATTTCTGATTTTGTTTATTAGTGTCTTCTCTCTTTTTATCTTAGTGAGTCTAGCCAAGGGTTTGTCAATTTTGTTAGTCTTTTCAAAGAAACAGCTCTTTGTCACGTTATTTTTTTCTATTGTCTTTTTGTTCTCTATTTCATTTAGTTCTGCTCTGATTTTTGTTATTTCCTTTCTTCTGCTGATGTTGGGTTTCACTTGTTCTTCTTTTTCTAGTTCTTTAAGGTTAACATGAGGGTATTTATTTAGGATTTTTCTTGTGTCTTGTGATAGGCCTGTAATGATATAAATTTCCCTCTTCAAACTGCTTTCGCTGCATCACAAAAATTTTGGTAGGATGTTATTTTCATTGTCATTTGTTTCTGTGTATATTTTGATCTCTCCTCTAATTTCTCCTTTCACCCAGTCATTCTTTAAAAGTATGTTGTTTAATTTCCATGTATTTGTTTTTTTTCCTGCTTTATTTTTGCAGTTGATATCCTATTTCAAAGCCTTGCGATCAGAGAATATGCTTGGTATGATTTCAATCTTCTTAGATTTGCTGAGTCTGATTTTATGTCCCAATATATGGTCTATCCGTGAGAATGTTCCATGTACACTAGAAAAGATTGTATAGTCTGATGTTTTAGGATGAAGTACTCTATATATGCCAATTATGTCCATTTTATCTTATGTGTCATTTAGGGCTGCTATTTCGTTATTTATTTTCTGTTTGGATGATCTATCCATAGCTGTCAGTGATGTGTTTAGGTCCCCTAGTATTATTGTGTTTTGGTCAATTTCTCCCTTTAGTTTTGTTAGTAGTTGCTTGGTATATTTCGGTGCTCCCTGACTGGGGCATAAATATTGATGACTGTTATGTCTTCTTGTTGTATAGTCCCCTTTACCATTATGAAATGTCCATCTTTATAGCTTGTTATCTTTTTCACCCTGAAGTCTGTTTCATCTGGTATCATTATGGCTACACCTGATTTTCTCTGGGTACCATTAGCTTGGAGTGTCAAATTCCACTCTTTCACTTTGAGTCTATGCTTGTACTTGTAGCTGAGAGGTGTCTGTTGAAGGTAGCATATGGTTTGGTTTTGGTTTTTGATTCAATCTGCTACTCTGTGTCTTTTTATTGGTGAGTTCAGTCCATTTATGTTTAGGGAGAGTATTGATATGTGAGGATTTCCAATCATTCTATCTTTAGTTTTCTGGTAAGCCTGTGTCTCCATTGTTTCTTTGCCTTTTTGTTGTTGTCTATTATTTCTGTATGGTGGTATTCTATGATGTTTCCCTCTGTTTCTTCTTTTATTACAGTATGTATTTCAGTTCTGGATATTTCTTGAGTTGTTACCATTAAGTTTAATTAAAAGAAAGTTTGATATTTAGAGTATTCCATTTTCTTTAGCACGCTTACTTTCTCCATTCCCATAACCGGTTCAGGCATTTACTCTCCCCCTTTTTATGTTTTGGTTGCCACATATTTTCCCTGTTGATGGTGGTCGAATAGCCTCCTTTAGTATTTCTTGTAGTGCAGGTCTTGTATTAGAAAATTCCCTCAGCTTCTGTATGTCTGGAAAGGTCTTTATTCCTCCTTCATATCTAAAGGATATCTTTGCCGGATACATTATCCTTGGCTCATAATTTCTCTCTTTCAATAGTTTGAATATTTGTTTCCACTCCTCCTGGCTTGTAGAGTTTCTGTTGAAAAATCTGATGATAATCTAATCGGCTTTCCTTTGTAGGTTAATGTCTTCTTTTCCCTGGCTTCCTTGAGGATTCTTTCTTTGTTGTTGATTTTAGACAGCTTCAATACAATGTGCTTTGGAGAAGGCCTGTTGGGATTCAGGTAATTAGGTGTTGTATTTCCTCTTGGATTCGAGGAAGCAATTCTTTCCACAAGTTTGGGAAGTTCTCATCAACAATTTGTTTGAATATATTCTGTGTTCTCTTCTCTCTTTCTTCTCCATCTGGTATGCCCATTATTCTTATATTGCTCTTTCTGATGGAGTTAGAAAGTTCTTGTAGAATTCTTTTACTTCTTTTAAGTCTCAAGTCTCTTTCTTCTTCCATCTGTGTAATTTCCAAGTTTCTATCTTAGATGTCACTGATTCTTTCCTCCGTCTGGTCAACTCTACTACCTAAGCTGGTTATTTCATTCTTAATTTTTTCTATTGAGTTGTTAATCTCCAGAAATTCTATTTGGTTCTTTTTTAAAATTTCAATCTCTTTCGTAAAATGCTCATGTTGTTCTTTGATTGTGTTTCTGAGTTCAGTAATCTGCCTTTCTGTGTTTTCTTGCGTCTCGTTGATTTTTTTCAGAACTACCATCTTGAATTCTCTGTCGTTTAAGTCACATATTTCCATATCTTTAAGTTCCTTTTCTGGAGACTTTTCACTTTCTTTCTGAGCTGTCTTGTTGTCTTGGTTATTCATGGCAATTACTGATTTATTATATCTCTTCCTAGACATCTACATGAGTGGCTTCTGCAACACGTTGGTAGGAAGAGGTCTTTCTTTTGTTTTCCAGTACTTGTTAGTAGAATGTTTTATTTTCTCTCCAACTGCAGCCGGTTTTTTCTCTCACATGGTAGTGCTATGTTTTCTCTGCAGTATTCCAGCTTCTCACACAATAGGGGGATTCCCTGGGAGACGGGCTTCTCCTCTGTTAATAGTTCGCTTGAGTCATAGGGTGCAGTGTCTGTATGGGTACATGGAGAGCTTTTGAAGTTCCAAAGCTCTTCCTGCACCAGATTCAGAGCCCGTATGTTTCAGCAGTGCTGTTTACTCCTGCAGGGATCCGCCCAGATAGGTAGGGCCTGGGGCGGGGTGAGTTGTGAGTGGTGGCCCAGAGCTATGGCAGCGACCACCGCCACAGCCGGTCCTGCTTCCACAGCTCCCTACCCTCTGCCTGAACTAGTTGGGCTGCGAATCTGTGTCTGCGGTCCACAGTTCTCAGAACAGGAAATAATCTGTTCTTTTGATCTGACACTCTACTGTTCTGCTTCTAGCACAGGCCAGGTGGGGGCGGGGCGAGATCTATGAGGGTAGGGAGGTGGCGGCTAGTCTCAGTGCCTAGGGCTTCCGTTCTCTGCTCGGCAGTGAGGGCTCAAACCATCGTTTTCAGCCTTCTTCCGTCAGTCTTTTCTCTGAGGTCTCTGACGTGAGCCTTGGGTTCAGCCATGTTATATACTGCCCTCTTAGCCCTGTGGGCCATAAGCAGAGTCCTATCAGTCCGAATTCTTCCCTCTCCCACAGCTGAAGTAGTTCCGGGATGCAGTGAGCTGGGAGAACTGTGTTCGGTCTTCCTCCTGTGCCCGTGCGGCTCCGTCTCTGCACTTCTCCCTTCCCTCCTCCCCCGCTCATGCAATTCGTCTACCTTTCGGTGAATTCAGTAGTGGGCCTCTTCGTCTTGCCTGTCTGCTGTGCATGGAGTCCTTTGTGGAGTTTTTGTTGTTTAATTAGTTGTAAATTCCAGTGGAGCTTTACAGAGGCTCACCTCACGCCACCATTTTGATCCAAATGCCCCCCTTTTTTTTTTATCATCTCTTTGTTGAAGATCTCACTGAGTTCCTTTAGTATCCTTATAAATAGTGTTTTGAAATCTGTAATTTGTATGTTTATTGCTTGTATTTCATTTAGTTCTTTTTCTGGATTTTTTTCCTGTTCTTTCATTTAGGACTTGTTTTTGTGTTCCTCATTTTGGTTGCCTCTTTATATATATATATATATATATATATATATATATATATATATACACACACACACACACATATATATGTGTGTATATATATATATATATATATATATATATATATATATATATATATATAACATAGAAGTGATACATTTTCCAGTCATGTCTGTGGGGTCTTATATCATAGGTGCCTTGTTGGGTCCAGTGGTGGATTCTCCGTGATCAATTGCACTGGGTATTCCTGTTGTTTCTTTTGTGTGGGTTGTGTGTTGTGTTCTGTTGTAGTTGAGCCTTGATTGCTGTTGGCATGTTGTTGGGTGGGTTTGACCCTCAGGTCAACAGCCTGTGAAGGTTGGCCATCCCCGCAGTGTACAAGCTGCCATTAGGGACCTCACGTCATGTAGCCTGATTTGCCACAGTCACTCTGGTGCCCACTAAGACCATCCTTTGTGTGTGTGCTTATGGAGTTAAGCATGTGGAGCTCTGTTGCGGTCTGAAGCTAGCCTCTATGTGTGATTTTTCTGGGACCTCTTGGGAGGGGAACCGGTTCTTGGCCAATTTCAGACAGTGCCTCTTGCTGGCCCATGGCTACCCAGTAAAAACTTCAAAGCAATCTACTGTTGGTCACTGTCTGTGATGGACACAGAGGCTTGAAGGAGAGTCCACACAGTGAACTGAGTCTTGCTGCTACAATTTCCAAGCCTAGGGCTGCTCAGTAAAATGCCCAAGGCATCCAGATTCCTGCCCCTGTGTGCCACTGTCTGCCAGCTTCTTGTAAACTGAAACCCTGAAATAACCTCGTGTGGTACCTGAGTGGCTGAGGTGGTGTCTCAGGGAATCACCACAGTTGGTGTGGTGTTGCTCACCAGTTTAATGCAGATTTATATTTGATACAAGAACTGAGCATGGGACACTCAGTAGAAGGCTCAGAGCACTCCGAGGCCAGCTGGCACCTGCCTGTGGCCAGCAGAACATTGAGAGGTGTTCAGGAAAGACTGCATCCCAGGCCATGGTTGGCTGTCCACTGCCAAAAGTTTATCTACCATGCTAGAGTTTGGTGGGATGGGGTGCAAGGAGTCACCATAGTGGAGTGAGCAGATTTTTCCAGGCCAATGAATATTCATATTTGAGCATGTGGGGGCCAGGCTCAACACAGGAAAGATGGTGCCCTCCCATAGGCTGCACAGGAGGAGGGCCCAACATAGAGAGAATGGTGGCTGTCCCTCGTACCTTCACCCTCAGGCCCAACAATGCACTCTCTCCCTGTATGTCTCTGGGATCTCCTGAGTTACCATCCTATCACTGGAGCTCAGGGTGAGAGCTTGTGAGCCAGTGAGTCTGTTTGGGACCTTTAAGACAACATCTGAATTTCCAGCACCCTTCTGTCTCACCCAAATGGACCCAATCCCCATTGTTTTTCACAGTCAGATATGGTGGATGTTCCTTTCCCAGGAACTGGTGTTCCAGGCTGAGGACCCTGGTGTGAGGCTGGGAACCATTGCTTCTCAGGGTGGGACCTCTGCAGCTGAGAGATCCCTCCCAATTCTTAACCACCTCATGTGGGTGAAGGGCCAGCCTGTTTTGCATCTCCAACCCTCCTACCAGTCTTGATGTGGCTTCATCTTTATATCCTTAGTTAAAAGATTTCTCTTCAGCTAGTCTTCAGATGGTTCTCCAAGTTGATTGCTCTATAATTTAGTTGTAACTCTAATGTGGTCATGGAAGGAGGCAAGCTTGTTTACCTACTGTTTACTTACTGTACTTTGCTTGGATTTTGTCATTTTTAAAAACAATTTAATTGCTTTAAAATTGTATCATATAGCTATCATAATTTAAATAGTTGTTTCACATTCAAATTGTTTCTAATTTTATCACTATAAATAATGCTTATATTAATACATATTTTTAGAGTTTTTTCCTGCAATGAACTTTAGAACACATATATCTTCAGGGATAAATATTTTCAAATTTTTTGGGTAAATACCCAGGAGAAGAATTGTTGGGTCATATGGTAATTCCATTCTTAATTTTTTGAGGAACCTCCACACTGCCTTCTATAGCAGCTGCACCAATCTGCATTCCCACCAGCAGTGTATAAATGTTCCTTTTTCTCCATAGCCTCTCCAACACTTATTATTTGTCTTGTCGATGTTCATTTCAGCTTTATGAATGTGGTCAAGACATAGAAACAACCAAAGTGTCCTTTGATAGATGATTGGATAAAGAAAATGTGGTATATATACCCAATAGAATAATATTCTGCCATAAGAAAAGATGAAATGGTGTCATTTACTGCAACATGGATGGATCTTGAGATTATTACACTAAGGGAAATAAGTCAGACACAAAAATTTGAGAACCATATGATTTCAGTGATATGTGGTATATAAAACTGAAAACAACAAAAGAACAAGACACACAAATGAAGAAACAAAAACTGATAGACATAGACAATAGTTTAGTGGTTACCAGAGGGTGGGGGGTCGGGGTGGTAGATGAGGGTAAATGGGATCAAATATATGGTGATGGAAGGAGAACTGATTCTAGGTGATGAACACACAATGTGATATATAGATGATGTATTACAGAATTGTATACTTGAAACCTATGTAACTTTACTAACCATTGTCACCCCAATAAACTTTAATTTTTTAAAAAATAGTAATTTTTTCCTGCAGTTTATGTCAGTGTCTTTAGGGTAGTTTCCTAAAAGCCTTATTACTGGGTGATGGATGTATGTTTTGATTTTCAAAAGGGTTATACTATACCAGGAGTTGATGTTCTCCCCATGCTTTCACTGAACCAATATTCAATTTTATCTTTTCACAGCTCCATAAAAGATGTAGCAAATTTAAGACCCACACTTTTTGTGATATTTCACTTATCTAATTCTAAGAGCTCATGATCAGATAAGGGAATGATCAGAAATCATTAGAAAATTGTGTATAAGTTAGGACTTAATTTATTGTAAATAAGCAGGATTTCTCAAGGAACACAAGGACAGAAGAAAAACAGAAAGGAACTGAAACCAAGGAAGCTATCAGAGCTTTTTAAAATTTATTTTTTTTCCATTCTTTCTCTTTGGAACAACTTTCTTTGCTTCTCCAGTTCACCTGAGAGAATGTATATGTTAATGGAAGAAAGAACTGAAGAGAAACTGATATAATATTTTCAGTTGCAGTTACAAATTTCTGGAGAAAGTTCTCTGATTAGTCTTCAGATACCCATTCATCATCTTCCCAATCTGAAAACATGGTTGACATGTATAACCACATAATTTGGTAAGTTTCCAATATAAAATATTCAATGATAGAGATCCTAATAGATTTAGATTTCCCAGTTATCCACAAAAGCTGTTCATGTTCTGAAAATCTAACACTTGTTCTTCAACAGTGTTTCAACAAAATGTTGTCATGGGTCTAAAACTTCTATAACTGGAGAATCTTTCTTTTCCTAGCTCTTTCTCTTGATTGTGAATAGGTGATAACTTCTGGAAACTATGTATTTAAGCATCACATTAAATCTATCCTTTGATTTGGAAACTTTCTATTTTACAGCAAAACCACATGATGTTGCAGTTTTAAAATAATTAATAGAAAACGTTATAAAAAGTAAATGAGGCATAGATATATTTTTTATAGCAGACATTGAAATAATCTTCTTGGAATTTTTCCATGAAAATAATTTTACTCCTATCTACTCTTTGTCTCCCTCTCCCTGTTCCGTATCCAAAACACTACTTTCCAGAAAAGTAAACTGAGATAGAGAAACATTAAATGACCTCCTTGAGACCACACATATATTTAGAAGCCATGTCAAGAGTATAAGTTGGTCAATTAATGTTAGGACACTGGTTTTTACAGCATATCACAACATTCAGTTTTTATAGCTCTTACTAAGAGGAAGTTTTATTTGGATATCAAACATTTTCAGTTAATTACTTTTTAAGTTATTAGTAGAAGCACACACAAAAAAATTCAAGTTACAGAAGGGTGTCCAGTTCAAATGATGTCTCAGGTTAGAGAATGTACATACTGATGAGATCCCAGAGTATTTGCCTCCATTATGTTCCCAGAACACTGACAGTCATGCATTTACTCATCAACATGGACAGAAAGAGTCTTCCCTGAGACATACAACCAGCCCAAGAGGAAAGACCAACAGACACTCATCTCAAGGAATTATTAGTCATCTAAGGAGAGTCTCTATAGAAAAATAGAGATTAAGAACATGATAGAAAAAATAAAAGCAACTTTAATGAAAGATAGTGTCTTATGTTGGGTTCTCCAGAAACAGTTTGAGATAGGATTCTTCTGGAAGTGATGACTACAGCGATCCTTGAAAAAGAAGAGAATTTGTGTTATTATACTTCACCCACTGTTTAGGACAGGGGAAGAAAGGAAGCTAGCTTTTGGAGTCAGGTGGCAATTCACGAAAGCCTAGTCTCATAGGGATTAATGAAGCATAAATTATACCATAGAGTTGGTCTCACCTTGGGACAATTGGCAGTATTTTTTTTTTCTTTCCCTCTTGTTAGTCAATCATTTGAATCTGGCTGGCTATTTGAAAGAGGATATAACCTTCTGGCCAAGGCCTCTCAATTTCAACTGAGTACAGTTCTCTGGAGTGAATTGCTGTGACTCTTTAGCAGGAAGCACTCATCGCAGCATCTGGGGAGAATGCCTGCATGAACCAAGTGGAGGAGATGTTGATGGGGCATCAACAGTACCTCTTGTATAGAAATTTTGAAAGGAGAATAAAAACACAAAAATTATCATTACATCAAAACAATAAGAAAAAATATTATGTCCAAGAAAGAATTCATGAAAGTTAAAAACATGGTAGCACAACTGAAAAACTCAATTTAAACTTTAGACATGCAACTTGAGAAATTTTTCCAGAAAGTAGAAGAAAATGATAAAGAGATGGGAAATAGGAGTAAAAGAAAATAATGCAACCAGTCTAGGAATCTTTGCATCTGAATTATAGAAGCTACACCAAAGACTACAGAGAAAATGGAGAGATGAATATCATCAAATTGATGACTCAAAAATTATCTAAGATAGTAATATTAGCCAATTTTAATAAACCACTTACTGTTTACCTGACATATGGACCTAAGAATTACATATATTTTAACTTGTTTAATAATACAGAAATATTTTAGCTAAACATCATTTTTATCATCTTCATAATACTATGTAGGTTAGGAAAATCAAGCACAGAGATATTACGTTTTTTTCTGAGTCACACAGTCAGTAAGTGGTAAAGTCAGTATTGAAATCAAGGCAGCCTTATTCCATAGTCCGTTCTCCTGACCACACACAATACTACTGATCAACTAAGGACATGAATTTCCCAGCTGAATTCCCACTGAACATTGAGCACAATGCATGAATATATGAGTATTCTCCTCTATGTTCACAGTTGTGGACATTCAGAACACTGGCAGCAGATAAGTTTCCTTAAGTATCTGGAGGAGAAATTTAAAAGTCACCTAAAAGAAACAGGTTTCAAATTTTGTATCTCTTAACAAAATCCTACAGACTTGAATACAATTGAGCAGTGCCTTCAAAATTTTAAGTGAAATGGTTTTCAATCCAGAATAATATAGACAGGCAAACAAAAATTAAGTGTTAAGATAAAATAAAGACATTTTCAGAAATACATGTCCAAAGAATATTTTCCTCCTCTGAACCCTTTCTCAAGAAGATACTAAAATATGTGCTCCAAAGGAAGGAGTTAAAAAAGACACATAGGGTTACAGAAAGTGAGTTTTTACACAAAATAAGAGTAAAAAGCCTCTTGAAGATGGTACTGGAGATCGGTACTAGGATGACATACACCAGGCCTAGACGGCAAGCAATCTAGACTGGAGCAGGTGACTCAAAAGAGGCACATATCGAAGGTGGTCATCACCTTGCACTTTACTATAGTGCAGTCAGTTTATGGTTGTTTATATATTTACTTAGTTTTTAATCACCTTTTTTATTGTGAAACATAGTCTAACTTAAAAAAAATACTGGTCTTTCACATAATGGAATGAATGACAAATGTACTCCTAAAAACAAACAAAACAAACAAATAAACAAACAAAATACCCAAAGGAGTTTTAGAGAACAGAAAGACATGATACTAAGGAATAAGGAAATATTACTCACGAAAAAGGCAAAAGGAAGTCCCAGGCTGATAGCTCTTTAGAACTCCTAGAAAACAACCAATTTGGTGTAAAGTGTAGATTTATTGAAGAGATAAGTACAGAAATAAAAATACAGAAATGATAAATAACTGGATGGTGATAGGACCTGTGGAAATTATGTTGAGAGGCTTTTAGAAGGAATGGAACAGTTAATAGTAAGTATAAGGAAAATCAAGCAAGGTAAAAGTATTAGGTAGTTACTAAGCTTCAGGGAAAAAGTAAGAAAAGACACATGACCACAGTAAATTACAATGCATTAAGTGCCATAAAAAGAAATTAATAAGAACCTGAATAGACAGTTCTTTATTTAAAAAAAAGTCATATCAAATCACACCTGTCAGGATGGCCATTGTCAAAAAGAAAAAGGTTAATGAAGATGTGCAGAAATTGGAACACTTGCACAGTATTGGTGAAAATTAGAAAACAATCAGTAACCACAAGATGGACACGGGGTTTTGAAAATTAATCTGGGGAACGTAATTTAGTGGTTATCAGAGGGTAAGGGGGTTGGGGGGTGAGAGATGAGGGTAAGGGCGATCAAATATATGGTGATGGAAGGAGAACTGACTCTGGGTGGTGAACACACAATGTAATTTATAGATGATGTGATACAGAATTGTACACCTGAAATCTATGTAATTTTACTAATAATTGTCACCCCAATAAATTTTAAAAAATAAAAAAAATTAAAAATGCAGCAGCCACTATGTAAAACAGTATGGAGGTCCCTCAGAAAATTGAAAATTGAACTACCATATGATCCAGCAACCCCACTTCTGGGTGTTTATACAGAATAATTCAAATCAGAATCTCAAATAGATATTAGCATGTCTATGTCCCTTGCACTATTCACAATACCCAAGATGTGGAAACAACCTACATGTGCATCAACATATGAGTGAATAAAGAAAATGTGATATATACAAACAATGTAATACTATGTAGCCTTTAAAAAGAAGAAAATTCTGCAATATACATGAATGTATCTTGGCAGCATTACGCTAAGTGAAATAATCCAGTCACAGAATGACAAATACAGCATAATTCCACTTATGCTAGTATCTTAAATAGTCAAATTCGTAAAACCAAAGAGTGGAATAGTGGTTTCCAGGTGCTGGGGAAAGTGGGAAATGGGGAGTTACAAAAGTACTCTAAAGTTTCAGTCATGCAAGATGAATTAGCTTAAGAAGCCTGCAATATAACACTGTAGCTAGTACAGGCAGTAATAATGTGTTGTACACTTAAAAATTTGTTAGGGACATAGAGCTCATGGTAAGTGTTCTTACCATAATAAAATAAAATGAAAAAGAAAAAGTGCATATAGTTTTATATGGAAAGTGAGTCAAGTATTATTTCAGCATCACACTAAATATTTTAAATTAAAATACTTAGTTTTGTAAAGAAAATTACCTTTCCTAACATATCTGTAAAGTTAATCAGAATTTGCTTGCACTCTTTTGATTCGAAAATGCCTCACCTACATTCATAAATTATTTTTAGGTTTCCCTTTTTCCCTACATAAAAGTCTAGAAATTTTGGAAAGGTGGGTCTATACTAGGAATACAGATAGAGGTTATGTAAGAACAGATTATAAAGTAAGATTAATATTATTTTTATTGCTGCAATGGGATAAGTTAATATACTTTCAGTATCAAACTAAGCATACAAAGTTTTCACATAGGTTCAACCAGTTCATTTGGATGATAATTCACTCCTGGAAAACCCATTCCCCTATTTTAGAAGAATAATATTTTCCAATCCCATTGCATCTGAAGATGAAGTCATGAGAAATGGAAAAAAAAAAAAGAATATGAAAATAAGGAAACAGCTACAGTCTTTCAATATACGTTTTTGAATACAGGAAGATGAAAATGACATGCTTGACCTTAAAATGCAATGCAATGGTCTTCTTAACAGATCATTCTGTGTTTGTGTCAATCAAATATTTCATGAATCTATTTCAGCAGCTGTGAAATTTGATTAAAATATAATGTAACCTCTCTTCTCTAAATATCAATGAATTTTGATGGGCAACAATCTGTGAAATTATAATTCTATTTGTTAATTGTTCATGATCTTTGTATGAAGGGAAGTGGCTTTTACTTTGTTCTATAAACTGATGGAGATTATATTAACTTCATGGCAATTTTATCATTTACATATTCCCAACAAAACGTCTAATAAGAGTGCTGTTAATGATAATAAGTACACTTTTTCTTCAAGAAGGTAAGAGTGTGTACACACACACACACACACCACAAACACATCTGCACACTTCCGACAATTTCATTATTTCCAGAATATCCTTATGTAAAATGGGACTGAAAATGTTGATTAATTAATAAGTATATTATACAAATTAATGAAAATTGGTAACTTGTGAGATATTGAGATCTGAAAAAACATTTGGTGTTGTTTATTATTGGAAGCTGTCTAAAGTAAGTTATAAAACAATAACTAGTAATGGACACAGAATGCCTCCCTTCCTTCATAGGGTGTAAGCATATATAATTATTTAGAAAAAGAGATGAAAATTATCTTGCATCCTAAATGGAATTTTGAAATGGTTCGGACCTCTCTTATCTAGGATTTTTTTAAATCTCAGATTCTAAATCCATTATATTACCCTAAAATAATCTTGAACATTGTTTGGGGAATACCAGGAATATCAAGTGAAATAAGAGGCAAATATAAGTGGCTCTTGGTATGTTATTCAATTGACTTCTCCTGATCTTTAATTTATCATCTTCTATGCATTGTGTGCAGTGCACAAGAATTGGTTCTAACCACATGAAAAAAATAGAAAACAAGAGAATTTATAAATGTTCTATTGCCGTGTGACAAATTGTAACAGATTTACTGGCTTAAAACATCTATTAGTTCATAGTTCTGTAGATTAAAAGTCCAAACATACTGAGCTGGGTTCTCTGCTAATGGTGTCAAAAGGTGAAAATCAAGGTTTGGGTCAGACTGGGCTCTTATGTGGAGGCTGTGTGGGAAATCTGCTACTGAACCCAAAGGGGTTCACTGCTTAGGGTGTTCTATTGAACAAAATGTGGTTGTTATTAGGTATTTTTATTTACTAGCAACAAGTAAAGGAGCCAAATAATTTACATCTATAGCTCGGTCACCTCTAAGGGAGGCTTAACCATTGGTTATATACAGTATTTGGTTAATTACATGTTGATTATTTCTTTGCAGTTCGCTAAATTTATTCAGTTGTGGTTCTGGTCAACATTATCCAGTTGCAGCCGTGTCTACAAAATACTGTACTACATTTTATCATTTAGTAAGAATAGCATTTAGTAAGAACCACCCAAGCCTTGAGACCCTTGTCCTATCTAACAAATCTACTTTGAAACTCATTCAGGTTGCTGAAGATTTCATTTCTTTGAAGTTTTAACACTAAGATCTCAGTTTCTCTGCAATTTTTCAGTGGGGACCCACTTTCAGCTTCTAGAGGTCACCTAATTTCCTTAGCACATGGATCCTTCCATCTCAGGTGCATTAAGTCCTATTCACACTTTAATTGCTCTGACTTCTACCACTAGTTAAATTGTCCACGTGGTATATTGATTTTTCATCTTTTTATTTTCATCTATTTGTGGCTCTGGGTCTAAAATGTATCTCTTGTAGACAACATGTATTTAGATAATGGTTTTTTATCCATTCTGATTACTGTGTTTTACTTAGAGTGTTTAGTTTAACTGTAACTACTGGTAAAAAAGATTAATATCTACTATTTTGCTATTTGTTTCTATATGTCTATTGTATTTTCTTTTCCTCTATTCCACCATTCTTGGCTTCTTTTGTGGTAGATATTTTGTAGTATACCATTTTCATTCTCTGGTCATTTGTTTTACTACATATGTGTAGTTATTTTCTTAGTACTTATGCTAAAGTTTATGATTGGCATTTAAACCATCTAGTTTTAATTAATACCAACTTAATTTAAATAGCATAGAAAAAATTGCTCAAATATTGTTCCGTTTCCTTTTCCTTTTTGTATTATTATTTTATACAAATTACATACATTCTGAGTGAATTAAAAACAGATTTAAAATCATTCTATGAAGTTGTCTTCTAAGTTACATAGACCATAAGAGATGGAAATAACAAACAGATTAATATTCTGTTTCACATTTACCTAAGTAGTTACCTTTACTGCTGTTCATTATTTTTTGGAAGGATTTGGATTACTGTCTAGGGTTCTTTCATTTCAACCTGAAGGGCTTGCTTTAATAGTTCTTGTATGTCAGATCTGCTAATGATATGATCTGTCAGTATTGATTATCTGAAAATTATCTAATTTTTCTTTATGAAGGATGATTTTACTGGATATAAAATCCTTTTAAAAAACAAATTGTGGTAAAAACACAGCATAAGTTCTACCTTCTTAACATATATTTAAGTGTACAACACAACATTTTTAACTATAGGTACAATGTTATATAGCAGATACCTAGAACTTATTCATCCTGCATTAACTGAAACTATATACCAGTTGAATAGCAACTCCCATTTCTCCCTTTCCCTGGCCCATT